>NC_141704.1:71279734-71901156 GCF_971803275.1 Cyanistes caeruleus
TCAAAAATCCCACCGAATCTCCACAAATTCCCAGAGAATACATGAAAAATCCCTGATAATTCGTCAGTTCTCTACAGAATCTCACCAAATTCCAGAAAAGTCCCTCAAAGTTCCTTAAACATCCCACAATATCTCCCCAGTATCCAACAAAATTCCAGGAAAAATCCCACAAAATTCCCTAAATCTTCTCAAAACACGGCCAAAATCCACAAAAATCCCACAGAATCTCCACAAATTCCCACAGAATACATGAAAAATCCCTGATAATTCGTCAGTTCTCTACAGAATCTCACCAAATTCCAGAAAAGTCCCTCAAAGTTCCACAAGCATCCCACAAAATCTCCCTAATATCCAACAAAATTCCAGGAAAAATCTCACAAAATTCCCTAAATCTTCTGAAAACTTGACCAAATTCCAGAAACGCCCCATAAAATCAGCAGTTTCCCACAAAATTCAAGAAAAAACAACACAAAATTCCCTAAATCTTCTCAAAACTCTACCAAATTCCAGAAAAATCCCACCAAATCTCCACAAATTCCCACAGAATACAAGAAAAATCCCTGATAATTCGTCAGTTCTCTACAGAATCTCACCAAATTCCAGAAAGGTCCCTCAAAGTTCCACAAGCATCCCACAAAAATCTCACAAAAATCCCTAACACTTCTGAAAACTCGACCAAATTCCAGAAACGCTCCATAAAATCAGCAGTTTCCCACAAAATTCAAGAAAAAACACCACAAAATTCCCTAAATCTTTTCAAAATACTACAAAATTCTTGAAAAACCCCACCAAATTCCAGAAACATCCCACAAAATGTCCTCAATACCCAACAAAATCCCAGAAAAGTCCCACAAAATTCCCTAAATCTTCTCAAAACACGGCCAAATTCCAAAAAAATCCCACAGAATCTCCACAAATTCCCACAGAATACATGAAAAATCCCTGATAATTCGTCAGTTCTCTACAGAATCTCACCAAATTCCAGGAAAGTCCCTCAAAGTTCCACAAACATCCCACAGAATCTCCTCAATATCCAACAAAATTCAAGAAAAATCACACAAAATTCTCTAAATCTTCTCAAAACACGGCCAAAATCCACAAAAATCCCACCGAATCTCCACAAATTAACACAGAATACATGAAAAATCCCTGATAATTCGTCAGTTCTCTACAGAATCTCACCAAATTCCAGAAAAGTCCCTCAAAGTTCCACAAACATCCCACAAAATCTCCCTAATATCCAACAAAATTCCAGGAAAAATCCCACAAAATTCCCTAAATCTTCTCAAAACACGACCAAATTCTAGAAAAATATCCCACCAAATCTCCACAAATTCCCACAAAATACATGAGAAATCCCTCAAGATCCCTAAATCGCCTCAATATCCCACAAAATCACACAAAAATCCCACAAAACCTCCACAAGTTTCCACAAAATCTAAGAAAAATTCCTCAAAATTCTTCAAGTCTCCGCAAAACCACACAAAGTTCGTGAAAAGGCCCACCAAATTCCAAAAAAATCCCACAGAATCTCCACAAATTCCCACAAAAATCTAAATCAAATTCCTCAAAATTCTTCAAGTCTCCTCAGAATCCCACACAATTCCAGAAAAAACACACAAAATTCCAGAGAAGTCCCACAAAACTCCCTAAATCATTTCAAAACCCTACCAATTCACAGGAATGTCCCACAAAATCTCTACCAATTCCCAGAACATCCCACAAAAATCTCACAAAAATCCCTAAATCTTCTGAAAACTCGACCAAATTCCAGAAACGCCCCATAAAATCAGCACAGTTTCCCACAAAATTCAAGAAAAAACACCACAAAATTCCCTAAACCTTTTCAAAATACCACAAAATTCTTGAAAAGCCCCAAAAAATTCCAGAAACATCCCACAAAATCGCCTCAATATCCAACAAAATTCCAAGAAAAATCCCACATAATTCCCTAAATCTTCTCAAAACACAACCAAATTCTAGAAAAATATCCCACCAAATCTCCACAAATTCCCACAAAATACATGAGAAATCCCTCAAGATCCATAAATCGCCTCAATATCCCACAAAATCACACAAAAATCCCACAAAACCTCCACAAGTTTCCACAAAATCTAAGAAAAATTCCTCAAAATTCTTCAAGTCTCCTCAAAACCACACAACGTCCTGGAAAAGGCCCACCAAATTCCAGAAAAATCCCACAGAATCTTCACAAATTCCCACAAAATCTAAAACAAATTCCTCAAAATTCTTCAAGTCTCCTCAGAATCCCACACAATTCCATAAAAAACACACAAAATTCCAGAGAAGTCCCACAAAACTCCCTAAATCATTTCAAAACCCTACCAATTCACAGGAATGTCCCACAAAATCTCCACCAATTCCCAGAACATCCCACAAAAATCTCACAAAAATCCCTAAATCTTCTGAAAACTCGACCAAATTCCAGAAACGCCCCATAAAATCAGCACAGTTTCCCACAAAATTCAAGAAAAAACACGACAAAATTCCCTAAATCTTCTCAAAACACGACCAAATTCTAGAAAAATATCCCACCAAATCTCCACAAATTCCCACAAAATACATGAGAAATCCCTCAAGATCCCTAAATCGCCTCAATATCCCACAAAATCACACAAAAATCCCACAAAACCGCCACAAGTTTCCACAAAATCCAAGAAAAATTCCTCAAAATTCTTCAAGTCTCCTCAGAATCCCACACAATTCCAGAAAAAACACACAAAATTCCAGAGAAGTCCCACAAAACTCCCTAAATCATTTCAAAACCCTACCAATTCACAGGAATGTCCCACAAAATCTCCACCAATTCCCAGAACATCCCACAAAAATCCCACAAAAATCCCTAAATCTTCTGAAAACTCGACCAAATTCCAGAAACGCCCCATAAAATCAGCACAGTTTCCCACAAAATTCAAGAAAAAACACCACAAAATTCCCTAAATCTTTTCAAAATACCACAAAATTCTTGAAAAGCCCCACCAAATTCCAAAAACATCCCACAAAATTTCCTCAATACCCAACAAAATCCCAGAAAAATCACACAAAATTCCCTAAATCTTCTCAAAACACGGCCAAAATCCACAAAAATCCCACCAAATCTCCACAAATTCCCACAGAATACATGAAAAATCCCTGATAATTTGTCAGTTCTCTACAGAATCTCACCAAATTCCTAAAAAGTCCCTCAAAGTTCCACAAACATCCCACAAAATCTCCTCAATATCCCACAAAATTCAAGAAAAATCACACAAAATTCCCTAAATCTTCTCAAAACACGACCAAATTCTAGAAAAATATCCCACCAAATCTCCACAAATTCCCACAAAATACATGAAAAATCCCTCAAGATCCCGAAATCGCCTCAATATCCCACAAAATTCGACAAAAATCCCACAAAACCTCCACAAGTTTCCACAAAATCTAAGAAAAATTCCTCAAAAGTCTTCAAGTCTCCTCAAAACCACACAAAGTCCTTGAAAAGGCCCACCAAATTCCAGTAAAATCCCACAGATTCTCCACAAATTCCCACAAAATCTAAAACAAATTCCTCAAAATTCTTCAAGTCTCCTCAGAATCCCACACAATTCCATAAAAAACACACAAAATTCCAGAGAAGTCCAACAAAACTCCCTAAATCATTTCAAAACCCTACCAATTCACAGGAATGTCCCACAAAATCTCCACCAATTCCCAGAACATCCCACAAAAATCCCACAAAAATCCCTAAATCTTCTGAAAACTCGACCAAATTCCTGAAACGCCCCATAAAATCAGCACAGTTTCCCACAAAATTCAAGAAAAAACACCACACAATTCCCTAAATCTTTTCAAAATACCACAAAATTCTTGAAAAGCCCCACCAAATTCCCGAAACATCCCACAAAATGTCCTCAATACCCAACAAAATCCCAGAAAAGTCACACAAAATTCCCTAAATCTTCTCAAAACTCTACCAAATTCCAAAAAAATCCCACAGAATCTCCACAAATTCCCACAGAATACATGAAAAATCCCTGATAATTCGTCAGTTCTCTACAGAATCTCACCAAATTCCAGAAAAGTCCCTCAAAGTTCCAGAAACATCCCACAAAATCTCCCCGGTATCCAATAAAATTCCAGGAAAAATCCCACAAAATTCCCTAAATCTTCTCAAAACATGGACAAAATCCACAAAAATCCCACCGAATCTCCACAAATTCCCACAGAATACATGAAAATACCCCTGATAATTCGTCAGTTCTCTACAGAATCTCACCAAATTCCAGAAAAGTCCCTCAAAGTTCCACAAACATCCCACAAAATCTCCTCAATATACAACAAAATCCCAGAAAAATCACACAAAATTCCCTAAATCTTCTCAAAACACAACCAAATTCTAGAAAAATGTCCCACCAAATCTCCACAAAATCCCACAAAATACATGAAAAATCCCTCAAGATCCCGAAATCGCCTCAATATCCCACAAAATCCCACAAAAATCAAACAAAACCTCCACAAGTTTCCACAAAATCTAAGAAAAATTCCTCAAAATTCTTCAAGTCTCCTCAAAACCACACAAAGTCCTTGAAAAGGCCCACCAAATTCCAGTAAAATCCCACAGATTCTCCACAAATTCCCACAAAATCTAAAACAAATTCCTCAAAATTCTTCAAGTCTCCTCAAAACCACACAATTCCAGAAAAAACACACAAAATTCCAGAGAAGTCCCACAAAACTCCCTAAATCATTTCAAAACCCTACCAATTCACAGGAATGTCCCACAAAATCTCCACCAATTCCCAGAACATCCCACAAAAATCCCACAAAAATCCCTAAATCTTCTGAAAACTCGACCAAATTCCAGAAACGCCCCATAAAATCAGCACAGTTTCCCACAAAATTCAAGAAAAAACACCACAAAATTCCCAAAATCTTTTCAAAATACCACAAAATTCTTGAAAAGCCCCAGCAAATTCCAGAAACATCCCACAAAATGTCCGCAATACCCAACAAAATCCCAGGAAAGTCCCACAAAATTCCCTAAGTCTTCTCAAAACACGGCCAAAATCCACAAAAATCCCACCAAATCTCCACAAATTCCCACAGAATACATGAAAAATCCCTGATAATTTGTCAGTTCTCTACAGAATCTCACCAAATTCCAGAAAAGTCCCTCAAAGTTCCACAAACCACCCACAAAATCTCCTCAATATCCAACAAAATTCCAAGAAAAATCCCACATAATTCCCTAAATCTTCTCAAAACACGACCAAATTCTAGAAAAATATCCCACCAAATCTCCACAAATTCCCACAAAATACATGAAAAATCCCTCAAGATCCCTAAATCGCCTCAATATCCCACAAAATCACACAAAAATCCCACAAAACCTCCACAAGTTTCCACAAAATCTAAGAAAAATTCCTCAAAATTCTTCAAGTCTCCTCAGAAGGTTCTGGATGAGGGTAGAAATAATTAAAAAGCATCTTGAAAGTAACATCATATTTTTGTTAGCCATCTCTTCAGGGACTACTTTAAATCCCAGAATGTTCAAGAGCCATCATCACTGTACAAACAGAAGCTCCAACTGAACGAAACCAGAAGAAGTGGATATGGCAAATTCTCTGGTCCAAGTGGTGATATTAATCTGGTGAGGCTCTGGATTCCCATTTCAGACATACTATCACAGCTTAAATATAGGAAAAAATTGGGATTTTACTTTGCTGTGGTCTCTTTTTGTTTTGCAAAATATGTGATAGTTAATATATGAGTAAAATCTTGTATAAAAACAGGTTTGTTTTTTGGTTTTTTTTCTAACAAATAGCCAAATGCATATTACCTGCCTTGCTGGAAAATAATTGAGGTCTTCCTCTAAGAAATTTTTTCTCAGAGTGCCTTTCTTTGTGATTTGTGTTCTTATCTTAGGAAGATACAGGAGTTGCTCATTTTAATGCTGTCCAGCAGACTATTCCATGCTTTCTCAGCTGTTTGGATCTGCAGTTCAGGATTGGACCAAGAAAAATGGTGATGGGATGAAATTATTTTTATTCTTAAATGAGGACAATTCCATTTTTAAACATACACATGTGCTTCCAATGCTTTCAGTAGTCAAGGATGAAATTTTGAACAGACATGAATTCCTCAGTCTTTGTTTCTTTTTCCCTGAAGGATGGAATTTGGACTTTGCCCACCAGTGCAGTCCTTGCTATGGGCAGATGTTTCTTCTGTTCTTCTTACCAGCAGTAGGAGTGGTTGGACACTGAACCTCAAAGAAGAGGGAGCTAACATCCCTTACCTGGATAAGTCCCACAGGTAAGCACCTTGGAGAAGTTCTTCAACCAAAACCAGTTCCTGTAAGGCTTTCCAGCCCTTGACAGGAAATAAGCTGATTCCTGCAGGCTGCAACATGAAGACTTCCAGACTGAAGTGAGCATCCTGCTATAAGGAAGGATTTGGGAGTAGTGAGTCATCATTTGTATGGGAAATTAATCTGTGATTTTTATTTATTGTTTTTTTTCATTTGAAGTAACATCACATCATCATAGAGAGACATTGTCTGTCATTTCTGGTGTGGATACCTGAATAACTCAGCTAGACAGGTAGCATGATAAGGTAATACAATGCAGATATTGAAAGGAATTTTTTGGATGATTTTTTTGTTAGTTCAAGCTGCAGTCCCTGATTTATTCAGGCTTTGAAGTACCATGCAAGCCTTTCCCACAGAAGAAATTCTGTTTTATGTAAATAATGCACTGTGCAGTAAACTAGAAGAAAGCAGGGAGCATAGAGCATGAAGTTAGTGTTTCATGCAGGTGTTTGAAGGCAATGTGGGATTCCAGAGCTTAGTGTTTGAATTGCAACTTGAATTTCCTTCTTTGCTGTTATTTAGACTGCTCTGAAGTAGTCATGAGAAGCAAAAATGAAAGGCAATGTTGTTTGATGGGGACTGTGGTAGGGCTTTCTTGCCAGATTTGAAATGGCTTGAATTGATTAAAATCTCCAGGTGAGGGGAAGATTGTATCCATTCCTCTCTCTTATTAAAGCAAATTTTCCAAGAGGGATGTAAAATTGCAGTTGAGGGTTGGGGTGGTTTTTTCTTTTTTCCCTTCTTTCATGTGCAACCTAACAACTCCAATTTCGCAGGCCTATTTAACATTTGATCCCTAAAAGTCAGTCCTTTGCTTTGTATTTTGGGCACTTGTTCATCTTGGGAAATTTGTCATCTTCTCAGGGCATTGAAGGTCAACCAAATGCTGCAGGTTTCATTCTTCCTTTCATATGGTCTATGTCCTGGGGTTTGACTCTTAAGCAGAGCTATTTTTTTATTTTGCAGCCTAGCAGTTGTACGGTGGGGCTGTGTGCAGGTGAATTGACTTGAGAACGATGGGTAAATCAGCTCCTGGGAAGATGTGCACTGCCTGGCCCCGATGCTTCAGCATGCTTGAGGTCAGCGTGGCTGTCTCTGACTGTCTAATAATAATGCAGAATAACAGAATTAAGTATTCATTGTAATTGGTGATCAATAAGATTTGTTTTCAGCTAAGTCTGCGTGCTAGTTTCTAAAGCACTCCAGTCTGTTTCATCAATGACCTTTGTGGTTTTAGCTTAAGCTAAAAATCTAGTTTCTGCAGTTGTTATTTTCTGCCCTGTCGCTGTGAGAGGAAGGGATGATGGCTGGAGGTTTGGCAGTCAGCGAGGGCCTGGCCACCACTGCAGTTCTGTACACTCAGCCTTGGAGATGTGATCAGGAATGTGCTGTTAGTTGCCAGTTTTGTATTGCAAAGACTGAGCATGCTGCCATCACTGTGTTTGATAAGTGAGTTTTCATTGGTTTGGTCCAACTCCAAAGCAGCCTTAATTTGAAGGTGGAATTCTTTGTGGATGAGGCTGTGAAGAATATGGTGTTTATACTCCCATCCTACGGGCAGTACGGTAGAACAACTCCTAACTGATTTGGTAATAAAGACCTAGTTTTTCTTCACTAAACCTGCCCTAGCCAAATTCATCAGCTGGTGATAGCTATCTCTGGAGTGGGAGTTCTTTATTGAGTTGATTGACAATTTAATATACTTTGTCAAGCTGTGTTGTTTAGTTTCTGTTGATCCAGAGACACCTGAGGCTCCTTTTGCTTCCTAAGGGATTAAAGTAGCAAGCACTTAGAATGAGATATTGGGAAGATGGGTGCAGGAGACTTTGTAATTTAGTATGGAAAAACATAATAATGATGATGAATATTTCAGGTGGAAATGATAGTATTTCACTATATACTATGTGAAATGCTTTTATGTGATTTTTTTTCATTTCCCTTTTATTTTTTAATCCTGGATAAATTAAATGAGGCTTTTGGGGAAAGCATGAGCTGGAATTTCTATTGAGGTTGATAACCTCTGATTCTGCTCTTGTTTGTCTGTCTGCTGGAACTTGTAGCAAACTAGCTATGTCCAAGTTTAATTGTGTAATAATTATCTTTCAAATCGAGCCTTTCTCACTTGGTGCTGATGTATTTGGGGGAGGGAGGGGAATGGAGAGTAAAGAGCTCCTTTCATGAATACAATTTTAATTTCATCTTGCTGATTTGAGCCTTTCCAAGATTCAAGTGAGCATTGGATCAGGTTGGAACTGAGGGGATGACTCATGACTCTGGCATAAAAACTACATTGCATTCCACATATTGGGAGTTTTCTGTTGCCCACAAGAAAGTTCAGGAAAAAAAGACAAAAAGAGAAATGGGTTTCAAATTTCCTGTGCTATTTTCAGTTGACTCCTCTTTCTGGAGATGCCTTAGCAAGTGTAGGACATCTGAAAAACTTGGAACTGCAACTTTCTTGTTGAGGCTCTGATGAACATTGCTTCTGTCATCAAGTTCTTGTGTTCATACTTTGAACTTAGCTGAGTAATGTTGGTATCAGCAGACTCTGCTAAAGCCATGCCTTCCTAATTAATAATGCATTCTTAATAAAAAAAAAAAAATCTATTTCTTCATGTATTTAATTACCTAGTGAGTGTAAGACTGAATGAAGTTAATACCGTGCAGATTTCAAGCAAAACGCTGCTTTTTAATGTGCTTCAGTATAGGCTATGCACAAGTCAATAGACATGATTTTTAAGCTTCAGTTACCTTTCATTACCCTGTGCATATTCAAATTCAGATTGATGAATGCTGAACCAAAAGCAGACATCATAGAGTTAATTGAAGTTCTTTAAATTCAGAGGCAAACTATTTTCATAGCTTTGTTTTGAGGGTGGGTTGCTTTTGATGTCTGGGGTTTTTTTGGCTAAGGCAATGGCAAACATTTATTTATCCTGCTCCCTCCCCATTTTCCACCATCGTTGTTGCCAGTGATGCCTGCAGTGCTCAGTGGTCAATGACCCTCAGCCAGGGTGAGCTGCAGGAGCCTTACAGACGGGCCTGTTCTTTCTCCCAGTGCTAGAACAAGTGCAACAGCACAGTGCCATTTTGCTAAAAGCTAATATTTTTCCCAGCAGCTTCTTCTCCAGGCAGAATGAAATGCTTTCTTCAAGAGCAACCACATCTTTTCTCTGCCTGAAAGGTTGTGTTTGTTTGGGGTTTTTTCTCTTGCCTTAGGTGAGAGATAAAAAAAAAATGAAGAGGAAAGCCCAAGGAAATGCCAAAAGTACCACCTGGTAGTAATTTTGTGTGAGTGTCTCCATTTACACTTCAAACTTGCTCTTGGAGAACTTGGAGCTGCATTTAAAATGTATTTTGGTAGGTGGTCTGCTGCTGACTATCTGCATTTCTTCTTCCATTTCTTTTCTGTGCTTGTTTGGTATTGCTGCTGAATGTCCCCAAAGAGTAAAGTGGTGTGGAAGAGTTGAGGAAGCAGCTTTTGAAATTCTAAAGCTGATGTGTAGGTTTTGTTCCTCTTGGATTTTTAAAAGCAGGTATGTCATCCAAGTTAACTTTCTTCAGCAAGTAACAAGATTGTCGTCCTTCCACTGATGCTCTGTATTTTAACAGAGGTATTTGATGGTGCTGGAAAGGAGCAAGATGCAGAATGAGTTTGAGAGAAGTGATTTAAAGTGGGAGCACAGATGGTTGATTCCTAAAAATCAAAAAACGGATGTTTTGTTTTGTAGGAAAATGAAATCTAATCCTATTTGAGGGTCAACAGGATAAATACAAAGAACTAAATACAGATGTAGATACATATATACATATATGCGTATATATATATATATATATATGTATAACCCCGCCCCCCGAAATCTATGAAGCAGGACTGATTGGTGCCATAGCCCAGGCAGCCTGTGGATCTAATTGCCTGCCTGTATTCAGCCCTTGCCTGGATGCCAGGGGAGACGTCTCTGGATTTGTCTCCAGACAGCTTTCCAGGGATGATCCTGCTCCTTTCCTGGTGCCCCAGAGTGCTGCAAGCCCCCCGTCCTGGGGCCATGGTGATGCCTGCCGGGGCCTTTAGTGTCCCCCCTAAAGGGCAGACAGGGTTTGACTGCAAGCTTCCTTGGAAGGTGGAGGCAGGTGAATATTGGCCACCTTCTTCTTTCCCGCTGCCCTCCGTGCTCTTGCAAAGCCTGCTGGGGCACTGGGGCTCTCCATTGCAGGCAGTCTGGAGCTGCCATGCAAAGCCATCTCTCAAGGAGTCCCCAGGTCTCAGGTGCAACCTCAAGAAAATGACACAGCAACGTGTAGAAAACGTGAACTTTATTCACTTGACTACTTCTAAAATCTACAATCCAACGTTACTAGAAGACTATGGGGTAAGAATCTTAAGGCTAAGAAACTTCAATGCTTCAACTGTTTAGAACTGAACACTAAGGGAAAGGTCAACTTCTTGGGGGAAACGTGGTGGGGAATCGAACAACAACAGGGGTGTGGCTAACTTGTAAGGTGGGGAACGTCGCAGTGCCTGGGCTGGGCACTGGTCACCCGTTCCCCGTAAGGTTCTTTAGATGGAGCGCGACGCTGGAGGTCAGAGCTGTGGGGAGGTGCGGAGTCTCCTGTCACTGCCCTCTTTTGCCGCCGTCTTGGTGGTTGGCCTCCTCGGCTGAGAGCTGTAGCGAAGGTGCAGCCGCATCAGGTCACGGTTTTGCCTGAGCAGCTGCATCAACTTGGTGGGACAGCCGAGTCTTCGATGGCGGCGGGGCCCCGCACGGCCCGAAGGGCTCTGGAGATTCCGCTGCAAGGCAAAGCACAGGGATCCCCATGGAAGAGGCAGAGAGGCAGAGCGGGGCTGGCACCTGTGGGGCTGCCTTTGGCCTGGGAGACAGAGACTCGGGCCCAGTTGGGCTGGGCTGGCCCGGGGAAGAGGCTGCAGCAGGCAGAGCTCTGCCGCCTCTGCTTGGTGCTGTCCATGGAGCTCAGCCCCTGGGCCACATTCCCCAGCCAGGAGCTCAGGCCCCTTCTGCCGCAGGGCATTGGCCAAAGGGTGCCCAAGAGGCCCTCAAGGTCTGCCCCATCCCACCTGCCCCTGACCCCCCACCCCCTGCCTCACCTCTCCCCAGCGTCTCTGAAATCTTCTTCCAAGGGCCCATCCCATGGCCATTCCTATGAGGAGCATGTCAATGAGCAGGAGTGTCCTGGACGCCCACCAGAGGAGCGCAGAGTCCTTCTCCTCCAGGTCGAAATCCTCCGGAACCAGAGGAGAGGCACCCGTGCTCCTCTCGGGTTTGCTCACAGGGTCGAGGGGATGGGCCAAGAGCAGCAGCACGTAAAGCTGCAGCAGCGCGGAGGAGCCGTGAGCAGCCATAGTGCTCTGCCAGCAGCACCGAGGCTCTGGGCGTCTCTCTGCGAGCAGCTGTGCCTGGGCTCTGGGGCGCAGCAACAGCTGGGGACAGTTGCCAGCCAGCGTGCCGTCCCCAGAGGCTGTGATGTCACAGAAGCACAGAACGCCCTGGCTGCAGAGAGCCCTGAGAGAATGTTGAGTCCAAGCTGGGAGCCATGGCGGCAAGTATGGCCAGCAGAGCGGGGCCCGAGCGCTGCGGCCTGGCTTGCCTTGCACCCGTGCCACAATGATGACTCCAGCAGCCCCTGTCAGGCCATTGCAGTATCTGATGGCCCACGCTGGGCACAAGTTCTTCCCAATGGCCAGCGTAAACCTCCCTTGGCCCAGCTTCCAAGCCTTGTTGGCATCTGCTCTCTCTTGTCCTTGCCCACCTGGCTGGCGCTGCCGTGTTGCTCGCTGGCCTGTCTGTGGGAGAAGAGGCTGTGCCAATGAGTGCTGCTCAACTTGGAGGCCATTCAAAGGAGGATTTGATTGTGCCTGCTGTGGGAAGAAGGAATATGCGTGCACATGGCCACTTCCCATAGGTTTTACCCCAGATTTTCATGAGCAGCTGTCCTAGTGAAAGTCAAGTCTGTTTTAGTGAGTATTTGAGGGCTTCCAGAGCACAGTGCCATCTCAGGGGAATTCTGCTGGTTGAGTTCTACTGAGGCTTTGAGATGAGTTGCAAATCCTGAAAATGTTCTCCTTGCCCAGGTAGTAATTTCACAGTTTAGACTCTGGGGATATTGATTGCTCAGTGTTGAGGACCTCATGTAACTTTCAGCCCCAGAAACTTTCAACCTCCAGTGATTGTCCTTGAGACAAAACCATTTGAAATCTTTTTTTCTGTGGACAGGAATTGCTTCGGTGTTACTTCACATCATCCATTAAAAATTTGATGCCTGGAACAAGTCCCCAGTGCTGTGTGATTTCCTTGGTCGTGTTCCTTGGAATGGCTTCCCCCCCATTTTCTGAAGCTGGCCCCAGAAAGGTCATAGATGGGTGAGAAGTTCTGAAGGGTCAAGTGGTGCAGATCTTTGCCTCCTGTTTCGAGGTCTGTGGTGAGCTGTGAGTCCAAGAGCTGATTTGAAGTGATGGTGAAAACACAATTGAACCTTTTTGCAGCAGGGTGGATGGATAGAAGCAAAGCACAGCACGGCTGGCAGCAGCAAATGAATTAAAATGCATCCCTGGAATATGTTTCTTGGATTGTTCTTCTAGTATTGTGGTAGTAATTCTGATGTCTGAGTAGTGAACAAGCAACAAGTAGTGAACACGTGATTTGTAGTCAGTTTTCTATTTCTTATGTAGTGGAGAGTATGGATGCTAGCTTTGGAGCAGGCTGCAGAGAGCTGCAGAAACTGCAGGCCCCATGGCCTATCAGTCCTGCCCGAGAAGCTAGCCTGGGAATTCATAGGAGGATTTCAAAACAATCCTCAGAGACAGAAAACAACTGCCAGGTGCTGTTTGTCTGTCCTCTTGTTTTCCTTGCAGGAGAAAGTCAGGGGGGTGGTGAGCCCCGCTGACCAATGATGGTGATGTAGCACTTTACTAAGCAATAAGAGTTTCCTTTCTGTACTTTCCACGTATCTGTCTATTAGACAAGCCTAGAGTAATAAAGTAGAGAAGATTCTCCTGTTGTGACTCCCTTGAGAGTCCGTGTCGTTCTTTCCCACCGTTCCCAATCAGAACGACAGAGGAGATTTTTAAGAATTGTGTTTTTCTCTCCTGGTTGAGGAATGTGTTCTTCACGGGCTGAATCTTCATATCACTTTGTTTTTGTAGAAGAGCAGTTTCAGCAGCAGATGATTCTCCTTGCCCTCCTTTTCATTTTTCTTGTCTGTATTATTGCCTGGCAGGTTAACCTTTTCAAATTGCGTGCTGCAAAACGTTGCTACTAAGGATAGTTGGTGTCCAAACAGGTTCTTTTCTCGCTTGGATTTCAACTATTGCAGGATGAAAGGTTTCTAATGAAGCTACAGAATTGCATATCACTGGGACCTTGACTTCTTCCCTGCTTGGATCTAGATAAAGAGATTCTTGCCAATTGAACTGCTGACATATTATGTAGAGATCAGGAGTGGCCACCACAAGTGGTACTGAATTCTTGGAAATGTGGTGATTTTTGTTAGAAATGATTTTAGCTTCGACAGTGCAAGCTTATCATATCCATCTGCATTTGTGTTCTATTAATCATGGGGTTTTGTATTAAGCATGGGCTTCAGTTTGCTGTCTTTTTGTCACTTCTTCAAATACCAGTTTTCTACACCTGCTGGCTTGTTCCTTCTGACTTCAAATGGTATCTCTTGGGCACATAACTTCATCTTATTGTGAACAGCGCAAAGAACATGTTTTGGTCTGCCTTGATTTGATGGAGTGATTGCTGTGGAAGGACTGGGAGGTTTTGTGGTTTAAGGTGAAAGAAGTTCAGCAGCCTTGGCAAGTAAGTGTGCCAGTTTACAAGGTGAATCTACAGAAACCCCCGTGCTTCAGCTGCAATGTACAATCTCTGAGGCTGCTGCTGTCGGGGTGCCTTTGTTCTGTTGGTTTGGGAACCCATATTCTACACAGCATCATTTGTCAGAACTCCATTTCACTTGTACAGTCCCTCTGTTTTCCCACTTCTGAATGATGGTTTTCTCTGTGCCTTTAACATGGGGAATTCTGGGTGATAAAAATAATACATATTCCATAATGTTTTACGTTTCCTCTTGGAGTTTTTTCTAGTTTTCAAATAATTACCTTTTGTTTCTAGCTGGGGGCAAAATGCATTTGCAGTTTCAGTGGTTTTTTTCCCAATTTCTAATCTTACTTGGGCACTAGATAAGGGAGAAAAATGCCCTAGTTTCATGGAAAAGATTCTGTGTTATTCCATGCCTTGAAATGAATTAAAATACGGTTCTATTGCTCTCTGTTTCATTTCTTCACTTCATTTGGTAGAGTTTAGAAATCTCTTGCCATGAACTAGGTAGTGCAGAGTGCCTGCCTTGCTGTGTTGAACTCCTGGGTGAGCATGCCAGGCTTAGTTTAGAGATTTGCTTTTAAACATCCCTTATTCCTTGTGAAATCTATCATTTGGTTTGTTTGTAGTTGTGTTAGAAGATAAAGAGGAGGGGGATCAGCCTGGAAAATTTGTCATCTGAACTGAATTTGTACCCTTTAGGCCATCAGTGACTGCTCCTTAGGTTTCTCAAGGCATGAAGGACACTGGGAGTTCCTCCCAGACTCTTCTTTTGGGACAGCAGTCCTTTCTCTTTGGCTCCATGAGATGCTCTGCACAGGAGTGCTTGAGCTCTGAAGGGCAGGGGCATTCCATGAGGGTGAATAATAAAGAACTCCTGTAGCCTGAACTGTTTCCAACTTAACCCAGCAGAAGGAATTGTTTCCCAATTCTGAGTCTAATGGTGCTGCTGACAAATTGTGCAGTTTCAGAGCAGCAGTGCAAGATGTGCAAGGGGCTTGTGTGGAGGGAGAGCAGCAGCTTGTAACACTGGACCTTTGTCCCGTGGGCAGCTGTGCGGTTTTAAGCGGGAATGTTCCGGAGGGGTGTGGAATTGAAGAAATGTTTGGAAGATTTGTAGGTTTGTTGCTGTAGGTGTGAAGGGTGGGGACAAGTCTTGTCCAGTGACGGAGCAATGATTAGGTAAGGTACTGGGAGAGCATCTGAGGATGGTGTTGCTGTTGCATGTGATTTTTCTGGAGGCCATCTGATGCACACAAGATTTGTTATGACTACCAGGATTGCAACTAAACAGAATGCAGTCATTTTTCTTGTAATTTAGTGCAGCATCTTTTGATCCGTGATGAGCTGAAGGCTCAGTGCACAAGGCTGAAAGGAAATGGCACGCTCTCAAGAGATTTTGGTCTTTGCGGCTTCATGAAGGTGGATAGGACATAATTCCTTCGCTCATTGGAGCTGCAGAGTTTAGTTTGATCTCCTCTGTTTCTAAGCAGTGCTAAAAGGTGTTCCTTCCCTCAATTTTGATGGCAGCAGAGAGTCAGCTAATGAATGTGGATCTAGGTAAGGTTTGTGGAACAAAATCAAACACAATTGTCTGAAAAGCTGTTAGACATGCCTACAGTCAGTGTCAACAGAGAAGGAAGAGGTTAAAATTCCATCTTAATTTTAGAGCTCTTCCTCTCTTCTGCCTGCTTTTCCCATAGTGCATATGGAACCAGCATAGTTCATTTGATCCCTACCCCTGAGTGCAGCAGCTCACCTGCTTTCTGCTGCCCGCCTTTGCTTTCTTGTCAGATGGAAACACTGAAATAGAAAAGGTGATGTGACTTAATTGACTTCATTCAAATGCCTTGGCAATTGAATTTCTGTCTCTTGGCTGGATACTCAGCATCTCTAAGTGCAGAATCCTCCCTGGCACTGTATATCCTCGCCTTCTCCCTGCCACCACCACTCAAATATTTTCCTTTCATTGTAAAGTGAGTGAGATTTTACTTGGCTGGAATTCTGCAGTGCTGGGAATGAAGGCTTTTTCCTTCCTCATTTTTTTATAATGAATTTCTTTTTTATTCTATTCACACCTTCTGAGTGAGCCTTTCATAAGGGCTTCTGTATTTCACAGAGGCTACACCTATTTGGGCCTGAAGACTTTGATACAATTGTAATCACTTGGAAATGGAACCTGTTTGATTTGTATGGAAGGCAGCCATTCTCCCTGTTCCAAACTTCCTAAAATAGTTTATCCACGTTGAAAAAAAAAATACCTCTTGGAGATAGTGAAGACAGTGCATGATGGTGATTCCAGGGATGGATAAGAAGGACCATCACCTTCCTCACACCAGCAAACTTGAGACTAATAGTCAGGTCTGCAGTTCTAATTTTAATCCACAGTAATCTACAGACAATCCTTTATTATCTAAAAAAGCTGATACCGTTCAAGTTGGAAGCAAGCTGAAGTTGGAAGAGTTAGGTTTCTTCAAAGCTCTTGTTTCCAGCAGGATTGGAGAGCCTTTACCTTTTGTAACAGGAAGGTTTTAAATTTGTAATGCTGACCTTGCAAGTGGAACTTGGTGGCTCCATTGTTGCACTTGGAGCAGCCAGATGACCTCAAAGGAGAAGTGCGTTGTTCTGACTTGTGTGGAAGCAGTGGCTTCAAATACCATCAGGAAGTGCTGGACTGGCAGGACATTGGATGGATGCTCTTAGGCCACAGAGCTGGAAATATCAGTTGTAGCCACATGGTAAGTCCATTTATGTAATTCCAAATCTGTTCCTCACACGATCTGTGCTCCTCTATTCCGTATCAGCTTGGTGAGGAGGTAGATGAGACTGTTGGGGGAAAGAAACACTTAAATTTAAAGCAGAGTAACTGTTCCATTATAAATGCTGAAGATAAACCTGTGAGGCTACCAAAGAAATCTTTCTTTGGCTTCCAGTTAATAACTTCAAATGGATAACAAATCTATGCTGTATAATCTGCTTTGAATGGATTTCCTTTGGAACGTGTGCTTCTTCCTGAATGACAGAACTGCAATATTTTCACACTTGCAGTTTCACCCTCAAATGGCCACAGGAAATGCAGCAGCTTCTGTTTTCTGTTGCTTCTGTTTGTTAATGCTTCAAGGTGTTGCTCTGTATTTGTCCCCAGCTGTCATGACCTTAGAAAGAGAATGTTCTAAAGATAGGAGTAAAAAAGCCAGAGAGCTCCTCCTTGCAGCAGACACGGGCAGCATTGGATCCTAATAGTTTTTGCAAGGCATCCTGATGGGGAGAGGCAGATGTCAAGAATGGCAACTTCAGCAGGTGTGTGGCTGCTTCGTAGCTTGGGCTGGATTCAGGAAGGGCAGTGTTCCAGAGAGCAAAGTCAAGAGTTTGAATCAAGTAAGTGTGAGGTGCCCAGAAAGGCAGGGCCCACACTGCTCATGTGTGTCGGGGGAAGGTGAGAATCAGGCCCATCTGCTCCTAGAAATGCAGGTTCCATCTTTAGCAGCCAAAGGCTATGCAAATAAATGGCTTCTATGTATTGGAGAGCATAGAGCATGAAGTTAGTGTTTCATGCAGTTGTTTGAAGGCAATATGGGATTCCAGAGCTTAGTGTTTGAATTGCAACTTGAATTTCCTTCTTTGCTGTTATTTAGACTGCTCTGAAGTAGTCATGAGAAGCAAAAATGAAAGGCAATGTTGTTTGATGGGGACTGTGGTAGGGCTTTCTTGCCAGATTTGAAATGGCTTGAATTGATTAAAATCTCCAGGTGAGGGGAAGGTTGTATCCATTCCTCTCTCTTATTAAAGCAAATTTTCCAAGAGGGATGTAAAATTGCAGTTGAGGGTTGGGGTGGTTTTTTCTTTTTTCCCTTCTTTCATGTGCAACCTAACAACTCCAATTTCGCAGGCCTATTTAACATTTGATCCCTAAAAGTCAGTCCTTTGCTTTGTATTTTGGGCACTTGTTCATCTTGGGGAATTTGTCATCTTCTCAGGGCATTGAAGGTCAACCAAATGCTGCAGGTTTCATTCTTCCTTTCATATGGTCTATGTCCTGGGGTTTGACTCTTAAGCAGAGCTATTTTTTTATTTTGCAGCCTAGCAGTTGTACGGTGGGGCTGTGTGCAGGTGAATTGACTTGAGAACGATGGGTAAATCAGCTCCTGGGAAGATGTGCACTGCCTGGCCCCGATGCTTCAGCATGCTTGAGGTCAGCTTGGCTGCCTCTGACTGTCTAATAATAATGCAGAATAACAGAATTAAGTATTCATTGTAATTGGTGATCAATAAGATTTGTTTTCAGCTAAGTCTGCGTGCTAGTTTCTAAAGCACTCCAGTCTGTTTCATCAATGACCTTTGTGATTTTAGCTTAAGCTTTCCAGTTTCTGCTGTTGTTATTTTTTGCCCTGTCGCTGTGAGAGGAAGGGATGATGGCTGGAGGTTTGGCAGTCAGCGAGGGCCTGGCCACCACTGCAGTTCTGTACACTCAGCCTTGGAGATGTGATCAGGAATGTGCTGTTAGTTGCCAGTTTTGTATTGCAAAGACTGAGCATGCTGCCATCACTGTGTTTGATGAGTGAGTTTTCATTGGTTTGGTCCAACTCCAAAGCAGCCTTAATTTGAAGGTGGAATTCTTTGTGGATGAGGCTGTGAAGAATATGGTGTTTATACTCCCATCCTACGGGCAGTACGGTAGAACAACTCCTAACTGATTTGGTAATAAAGACCTAGTTTTTCTTCACTAAACCTGCCCTAGCCAAATTCATCAGCTGGTGATAGCTATCTCTGGAGTGGGAGTTCTTTATTGAGTTGATTGACAATTTAATATACTTTGTCAAGCTGTGTTGTTTAGTTTCTGTTGATCCAGAGACACCTGAGGCTCCTTTTGCTTCCTAAGGGATTAAAGTAGCAAGCACTTAGAATGAGATATTGGGAAGATGGGTGCAGGAGACTTTGTAATTTACTATGGAAAAACATAATAATGATGATGAATATTTCAGGTGGAAACGATAGCATTTCACTATATACTATGTGAAATGCTTTTATGTGGTTTTTTTCATTTCTCTTTTATTTTTTAATCCTGGATAAATTAAATGAGGCTTTTGGGGAAAGCATGAGCTGGAATTTCTATTGAGGTTGATAACCTCTGATTCTGCTCTCGTTTGTCTGTCTGCTGGAACTTGTAGCAAACTAGCTATGTCCAAGTTTAATTGTGTAATAATTATTTTTCAAATTGAGCCTTTCTCACTTGGTGCTGATGTATTTGGGGGAGGGAGGGGAATGGAGAGTAAAGAGCTCCTTTCATGAATACAATTTTAATTTCATCTTGCTGATTTGAGCCTTTCCAAGATTCAAGTGAGCATTGGATCAGGTTGGAACTGAGGGGATGACTCATGACTCTGGCATAAAAACTACATTGCATTCCACATATTGGGAGTTTTCTGTTGCCCACAAGAAAGTTCAGGAAAAAAAAGAAAAATATAGAAATGGGTTTCAAATTTCCTGTGCTATTTTCAGTTGACTCCTCTTTCTGGAGATGCCTTAGCAAGTGTAGGACATCTGAAAAACTTGGAACTGCAACTTTCTTGTTGAGGCTCTGATGAACATTGCTTCTGTCATCAAGTTCTTGTGTTCATACTTTGAACTTAGCTGAGTAATGTTGGTATCAGCAGACTCTACTAAAGCCATGCCTTCCTAATTAATAATGCATTCTTAATAAAAAAAAAAAAAATCTATTTCTTCATGTATTTAATTACCTAGTGAGTGTAAGACTGAATGAAGTTAATACCGTGCAGATTTCAAGCAAAACGCTGCTTTTTAATGTGCTTCAGTATAGGCTATGCACAAGTCATTAGACATGATTTTTAAGCTTCAGTTACCTTTCATTACCCTGTGCATATTCAAATTCAGATTGATGAATGCTGAACCAAAAGCAGACATCATAGAGTTAATTGAAGTTCTTTAAATTCAGAGGCAAACTATTTTCATAGCTTTGTTTTGAGGGTGGGTTGCTTTTGATGTCTGGGGTTTTTTTGGCTAAGGCAATGGCAAACATTTATTTATCCTGCTCCCTCCCCATTTTCCACCATCGTTGTTGCCAGTGATGCCTGCAGTGCTCAGTGGTCAATGACCCTCAGCCAGGGTGAGCTGCAGGAGCCTTACAGACGGGCCTGTTCTTTCTCCCAGTGCTAGAACAAGTGCAACAGCACAGTGCCATTTTGCTAAAAGCTAATATTTTTCCCAGCAGCTTCTTCTCCAGGCAGAATGAAATGCTTTCTTCAAGAGCAACCACATCTTTTCTCTGCCTGAAAGGTTGTGTTTGTTTGGGGTTTTTTCTCTTGCTTTAGGTGAGAGATAAAAAAAAAATGAAGAGGAAAGCCCAAGGAAATGCCAAAAGTACCACCTGGTAGTAATTTTGTGTGAGTGTCTCCATTTACACTTCAAACTTGCTCTTGGAGAACTTGGAGCTGCATTTAAAATGTATTTTGGTAGGTGGTCAGCTGCTGACTATCTGCATTTCTTCTTCCATTTCTTTTCTGTGCTTGTTTGGTATTGCTGCTGAATGTCCCCAAAGAGTAAAGTGGTGTGGAAGAGTTGAGGAAGCAGCTTTTGAAATTCTAAAGCTGATGTGTAGGTTTTGTTCCTCTTGGATTTTTAAAAGCAGGTATGTCATCCAAGTTAACTTTCTTCAGCAAGTAACAAGATTGTCGTCCTTCCACTGATGCTCTGTATTTTAACAGAGGTATTTGATGGTGCTGGAAAGGAGCAAGATGCAGAATGAGTTTGAGAGAAGTGATTTAAAGTGGGAGCACAGATGGTTGATTCCTAAAAATCAAAAAACGGATGTTTTGTTTTGTAGGAAAATGAAATCTAATCCTATTTGAGGGTCAACAGGATAAATACAAAGAACTAAATACAGATGTAGATACATATATACATATATGCGTATATATATATATATATATATATATATATGTATAACCCCGCCCCCCGAAATCTATGAAGCAGGACTGATTGGTGCCATAGCCCAGGCAGCCTGTGGATCTAATTGCCTGCCTGTATTCAGCCCTTGCCTGGATGCCAGGGGAGACGTCTCTGGATTTGTCTCCAGACAGCTTTCCAGGGATGATCCTGCTCCTTTCCTGGTGCCCCAGAGTGCTGCAAGCCCCCCGTCCTGGGGCCATGGTGATGCCTGCCGGGGCCTTTAGGGTCCCCCCTAAAGGGCAGACAGGGCTTGACTGCAAGCTTCCTTGGAAGCTGGAGGCAGGTGAATATTGGCCACCTTCTTCTTTCCCGCTGCCCTCCGTGCTCTTGCAAAGCCTGCTGGGGCACTGGGGCTCTCCATTGCAGGCAGTCTGGAGCTGCCATGCAAAGCCATCTCTCAAGGAGTCCCCAGGTCTCAGGTGCAACCTCAAGAAAATGACACAGCAACGTGTAGAAAACGTGAACTTTATTCACTTGACTACTTCTAAAATCTACAATCCAACGTTACTAGAAGACTATGGGGTAAGAATCTTAAGGCTAAGAAACTTCAATGCTTCAACTGTTTAGAACTGAACACTAAGGGAAAGGTCAACTTCTTGGGGGAAACGTGGTGGGGAATCGAACAACAACAGGGGTGTGGCTAACTTGTAAGGTGGGGAACGTCGCAGTGCCTGGGCTGGGCACTGGTCACCCGTTCCCCGTAAGGTTCTGTAGCTGGAGCGCGACGCTGGAGGTCAGAGCTGTGGGGAGGTGCGGAGTCTCCTGTCACTGCCCTCTTTTGCCGCCATCTTGGTGGTTGGTTGAGGGCTGTCGCGAAGGAGCAGCCGCATCAGGTCGCGGTTGTCCATCAGCAGCTGCATCAGCTCCGTGGGACAGCCCTGTCTTCGATGGCGGCGGGGCCCCGCACGGCCCGAAGGGCTCTGGAGATTCCGCTGCAAGGCAAAGCACAGGGATCCCCATGGAAGAGGCAGAGGGGCAGAGCGGGGCCGGCACCTGTGGGGCTGCCTTTGGCCTGGGAGACAGAGACTCGGGCCCAGTTGGGCTGGGCTGGCCCGGGGAAGAGGCTGCAGCAGGCAGAGCTCTGCCGCCTCTGCTTGGTGCTGTCCATGGAGCTCAGCCCCTGGGCCGCATTCCCCAGCCAGGAGCTCAGGCCCCTTCTGCCGCAGGGCATTGGCCAAAGGGTGCCCAAGAGGCCCTCAAGGTCTGCCCCATCCCGCCTGCCTGACCCCCCACCCCCCTCCTCACCTCTCGCCAGCGTCTCTGAATTCTTTTTCCGAGCGACCATCCCATGGCCATTCCTATGATGAGCAGGTCGATGAGCAGGAATGTCCTGGCCGCCCACCGGATGCGCTCAGGGTCCGACTCGTCCAGATGACAATCCTCCAGAAGCAGAGGAGAGGCATCCGTGCTGCGCTCAGGTTTGCTCACAGGGTCGAGGGGATGAGCCAAGAGCAGCAGCACGTAAAGCTGCAGCAGCGCGGAGGAGCCGTGAGCAGCCATAGTGCTCTGCCAGCAGCACCGAGGCTCTGGGCGTCTCTCTGCGAGCAGCTGTGCCTGGGCACTGGGGCGCAGCAACAGCTGGGGACAGTTGCCAGCCAGCGTGCCGTCCCCAGAGGCTGTGATGTCACAGAAGCACAGAACGCCCTGGCTGCAGAGAGCCCTGAGAGAATGTTGAGTCCAAGCTGGGAGCCATGGCGGCAAGCATGGCCAGCAGAGCGGGGCCCGAGCGCTGCGGCCTGGCTTGCCTTGCACCCGTGCCACAATGATGACTCCAGCAGCCCCTGTCAGGCCATTGCAGTATCTGATGGCCCACGCTGGGCACAAGTTCTTCCCAATGGCCAGCGTAAACCTCCCTTGGCCCAGCTTCCAAGCCTTGTTGGCATCTGCTCTCTCTTGTCCTTGCCCACCTGGCTGGCGCTGCCGTGTTGCTCGCTGGCCTGTCTGTGGGAGAAGAGGCTGTGCCAATGAGTGCTGCTCAACTTGGAGGCCATTCAAAGGAGGATTTGATTGTGCCTGCTGTGGGAAGAAGGAATATGCGTGCACATGGCCACTTCCCATAGGTTTTACCCCAGATTTTCATGAGCAGCTGTCCTAGTGAAAGTCAAGTCTGTTTTAGTGAGTATTTGAGGGCTTCCAGAGCACAGTGCCATCTCAGGGGAATTCTGCTGGTTGAGTTCTACTGAGGCTTTGAGATGAGTTGCAAATCCTGAAAATGTTCTCCTTGCCCAGGTAGTAATTTCACAGTTTAGACTCTGGGGATATTGATTGCTCAGTGTTGAGGACCTCATGTAACTTTCAGCCCCAGAAACTTTCAACCTCCAGTGATTGTCCTTGAGACAAAACCATTTGAAATCTTTTTTTCTGTGGACAGGAATTGCTTCGGTGTTACTTCACATCATCCATTAAAAATTTGATGCCTGGAACAAATCCCGAGTGCTGTGTGATTTCCTTGGTCGTGTTCTTTGGAATGGCTTCCCCCTCATTTTGTGAAGCTGGCCCCAGAAAGGTCATAGATGGGTGAGAAGTTCTGAAAGGCCAAGTGGTGCAGATCTTTGCCTCCTGTTTCGAGGTCTGCGGTGAGCTGTGAGTCCAAGAGCT
Organism: Cyanistes caeruleus; assembly: GCF_971803275.1. Lineage (NCBI taxonomy): Eukaryota > Metazoa > Chordata > Aves > Passeriformes > Paridae > Cyanistes > Cyanistes caeruleus. The sequence continues at coordinate 71,303,501 of NC_141704.1, forward strand.
GATCTGACGTGATGGTGAAAACACAGTTGTCGTGGTTTTAAAGCAGTAACTGAAAAAATACTAGAAAACTTACTTATTTCTTGCTGTGAGATATGGATTAGAGCAAGAGCAAAACAGGCTTAAAACTTAAAAGGAATAAAGAAAGTTTATTCACAAAACTACAAGAATAAGAACACCAGAATAAACTTTCAGAAAACCCTTTTATCCCGCACTACCCAGCATTCCCTTGTTCACATGACAAGATAGAGACAAAAGACTTTGGAACTTTGGTGTTTAAAACAGTCCCAATTCTTGCTAGAGTCTCTTTATCAGTGTTTGTATAGAAACAGAAATCTTCTTCTGCTAATCTATGGAGTTTCTCACAAGAAAAATATTTCTGTTATAGTTTTCTATTTGTTTGATGCCAGCTTCCCGGAAATCTGCCATGAGTTCACTCCTCCCATTTCACATCACTCTGAGGTGTGTATGGGCCATGAGTCCTCTTCATCTGTCTCTGTGAGCTTCGCAGGAAAACAGTTTTCTCATTGCCCTCAAGGCCTCAAATCTTCACTCCACTCTGTTCCAGCGCCTCACTGTATCACAATTACTCTACTTTTTACTCAAAATCCACACTTTGAACACTCCATGCTTCCCAATATACTCTGTCATGAATTAAAGGAGTTTTTTTCAGAACATGGTTGTCCATCTCCATAGCTTTAAGAGAAAAATATTTCAGCTTATAAAGCATCTCCTTATTCTCTCTTCCCTATCTAAAACTTAAGCCTTGTTTTTGTCCTATATTTTTCTAATACTAAAAAAAAAAAAATCTGTGTTTTTCTAAAAGTGAAAAAAAAAAATAAAAAAATAAAGTAAAGAGTAGAAACAGAATAATATTTCTGAGAGGCAGGACATTTTTTAGTTTGTGTTGTCCGATGGAACAACAGCCACTTGAAGAAATTCCATATAGTAGAACATGTCACATTTGTCAATTTTAACCTGAAATTTATTAACAGGAATGTCTGTACTACGAACATGTGTTAAGTATAGGAATATATTGCATGTTTTCCTACTTGTAAGAAGTAAATTTCTGTCTTTACAAGCTAACACCATTAATTTCAGCTCTTAGTTATTCCCATTGCATATTCTTTTAAACAGACTTAATCAGACAAATTTTGTGTTATTTAGCAAGTAATGCTTGGTTATTACTACAAGTTCTTGAAGTCATAACACTTAAAATTGCAGTACATATATATTATTCTTACTATGATGATGTGAGTTGGCTGCTAGTCATTTAACTATATATAAGGTCTTACTATTTCTTAGTGCAATTACTTAAAATAAGTGTCTTGGAAATTGTTTTTATTTTTAGATTTAAAACTGTTCTTACTAAAGTTGATTTGTTAAAGATTGGACAATGTATATTTAATAATTAATGTTCCCCAGTGATATTTATTGTCAGTCAGGATTCACTTTACAGTCAATAAATAACCTAAAAAATCTGAATTTTGTAGCCAGTTTTGTCTAATTCTTAGAGCAATGCTTTGGGAAATTGGAGATATATATATATGAATATAAATATGTATATCTGCTATATACCTTTTTTATGATGGTTTTGTCCTACTACTGCAAATGTTTCTTTTTGTTTGTTTTTTCCTAACATACATAAAATTTTCTTAACCATATTTAAAGCTACCAGCTTGTTATTCTGACAAAACCCTGTGAGAATAAATTATTTTTATTAATACTCTACATGTCAAAACCTTGCAGTCAGTCAAATAACAGAAGGAGTGTTCATTGTCTCTCTCCCCCACTGATGCTGTTCTAGGAGTTGGAGTTAGAAGATTCAGACATCAAGTGAAACAGTGAAAGATGATAAGAAAACACTTGATTCTCACAAGGTATTTCCTACTAAAAGAGATTGTTTTGCAGTTTTGTTTGCTCTTGACACTATTTTGAGTAAATGTGAATTCCTAAGACATGCTCAAGGCAATTAAATATTTATGCTCCCCAAACTCAATTTTTAAGCAACATTTTCTGTTTACAAGAATCAGGTTTGCTTTGGTTTTATCTCTTTTCTTTCAGGTTACAAGACAGATTTTTTTATTATTATTTTCATTGGGGGAAAAAGATATGTATTTATAGTGTTTGTGAAGACTTTGCTCAGCTGAAAAAAGTAATAGGTAACATGAGTATAACATTGTGTTCTTCCATATTTCTATTTTTAAGTCCTATTACATGTGATATTTTCCATTTTGCCTTCTATTAGGCCTGAAATTGGAAACTATTTAAAACCTAACAAACCCCGGAGTTTATCCCTGTTCTTTGAATAGCAACAGAAGTATGGCTGTCATGGTTTGACACATCAATGAAGAACAGCCTCTGCTCTGCAGCAGGTACTCAAGTGGAACTTTTGCAAGTGGGCTCTCATCAGGAGTGAAACACTGGCTGCTGACTCTGCTGCTTTTGGTCACAGACTGCTGCCTTTATGAACCAGGTTTGTCCTTCTGCCTCTTTTGTGTTTTATATAGACTTGATTACAAATGAGGCACTTGTCCTCTTAACCTGGGAGTTGCAGCAGGTCAGCAGCAGCAGGAGTTACTGGCTGCTTCCCATCAGCTGACTCCTTTTAGCCAACCCTTCCCATTTCCTGCGCCAATCCGATTTTTCCAAGCAATTAGGAAGAAAACTAAACCATAACTTTTACAAAATCACTTTAGGGAAGATGTTGCTTAATTGTTTGCTTCATTCAAATGAACACTTCTAACATTCACTTCTCTGAGTAAGAATGCCTTTTATGAGAAGCTGCTAAAAATAGGAATTTGAGAGCAGGGATGTTAAAAGTAGGGCCAGAGAGGAGCAAATTTGTCGCAGGGCAAGTTCTGTTTGCACTGAGGGAGTACTATCAATTTTGTCTCTGTCCTGTCTTTCACTGGTCCTGAAACAACAGTGCCTGCTTGAACAAACCTGCTCCTCAGGAGTGATTGGATCTGGTGCTCTGGGTGTTAGCAGCTGCAGTGCTGAACCACAGGCAGACATGAGATCTGACTGGATCACCCTTGCTAACATTTTCATGTAGAACCCATAACTCACTTGATCAGCAACACTTGCTTGAATGCTGCCTTTTGCCTTGGCTCTTCCCACTAAATAGTTCTTGAGCTGGGAAGTGGTCCTGATCTAAGAATCTGCAGTAATCTTTAATTCTGCCTTTATAACTCAGGAAACCACAGTAACCTTCATTTTAGAATGTGAACATTTTTTGGACAAACACTGAATTGTAGCTTCATTGACATGAGCTAAAGTAAGCTCTTTCAGTGGTCCTAGAGTGGTAGCTGTAAAAGGCAATCAGAGTGAAGATCCTGAATAATTTTCTTTTCCAGCCAGGTTTTAATGTATTTCCCCTGCAAATCAATTCATGTATCATAGAGCTCAATTACCTGCCCATAAAATGAGAGTTGTTGCTCAGAACTGTGGAATTAGGGTAACAAGAACTGTAATGATACACTAGATAAACACTGTTGCAATACTCTCTCAGCCCTGTTAGGGTATTTTAAATTTGCAGCAGATCTCAGTAAGGATGAGAAAATGCTGAGCTACATAAAAATGATGGAGACTGGAGGAGAAATTAGCCTTGCAGTGTTCTACAGTCCCAACATTTCCAACCACCACACCTGGTAGTGAAAATGCTGGTTTGTATTTGAAAAAAAGGAACTGCAATCAATCAAATGCACTGCCAAGTATAAATTAATTTCTGTAAGTCAAGTCCCTTAGGAACAATTCCTTAATAAAAGATCTGTTTCAAATCTCCTAAGTCTTCTAAAACCAACCCCAACAAAACACAGAAAACATAGTGTCTTTATTTGACCTGTCCTAGACTTCATTTATTTATTTACAGTCTGAAGGATGAGTCAAGTACCTGCAGTGGTGCCTTTAGCAATGCAAAACAAAATATTTTGAATATTCTTATTCAGCGTTCCAGTTTTAATGAGCTTGGAGCATAGTGAAGGAGATCAGATGTTTGCAGGTTCTGGATGAGGGTAGAAATAATTAAAAAGCATCTTGAAAGTAACATCATATTTTTGTCAGCCATCTCTTCAGGGACTACTTTAAATCCCAGAATGTTCAAGAGCCATCATCACTGTACAAACAGAAGCTCCAACTGAACGAAACCAGAAGAAGTGGATATGGCAAATTCTCTGGTCCAAGTGGTGATATTAATCTGGTGAGGCTCTGGATTCCCATTTCAGACATACTATCACAGCTTAAATATAGGAAAAAATTGGGATTTTACTTTGCTGTGGTCTCTTTTTGTTTTGCAAAATATGTGATAGTTAATATATGAGTAAAATCTTGTATAAAAACAGGTTTGTTTTTTGTTTTTTTTTCTAACAAATAGCCAAATGCATATTACCTGCCTTGCTGGAAAATAATTGAGGTCTTCCTCTAAGAAATTTTTTCTCAGAGTGCCTTTCTTTGTGATTTGTGTTCTTATCTTAGGAAGATACAGGAGTTGCTCATTTTAATGCTGTCCAGCAGACTATTCCATGCTTTCTCAGCTGTTTGGATCTGCAGTTCAGGATTGGACCAAGAAAAATGGTGATGGGATGAAATTATTTTTATTCTTAAATGAGGACAATTCCATTTTTAAACATACACATGTGCTTCCAATGCTTTCAGTAGTCAAGGATGAAATTTTGAACAGACATGAATTCCTCAGTCTTTGTTTCTTTTTCCCTGAAGGATGGAATTTGGACTTTGCCCACCAGTGCAGTCCTTGCTATGGGCAGATGTTTCTTCTGTTCTTCTTACCAGCAGTAGGAGTGGTTGGACACTGAACCTCAAAGAAGAGGGAGCTAACATCCCTTACCTGGATAAGTCCCACAGGTAAGCACCTTGGAGAAGTTCTTCAACCAAAACCAGTTCCTGTAAGGCTTTCCAGCCCTTGACAGGAAATAAGCTGATTCCTGCAGGCTGCAACATGAAGACTTCCAGACTGAAGTGAGCATCCTGCTATAAGGAAGGATTTGGGAGTAGTGAGTCATCATTTGTATGGGAAATTAATCTGTGATTTTTATTTATTGTTTTTTTTCATTTGAAGTAACATCACATCATCATAGAGAGACATTGTCTGTCATTTCTGGTGTGGATACCTGAATAACTCAGCTAGACAGGTAGCATGATAAGGCAATACAATGCAGATATTGAAAGGAATTTTTTGGATGATTTTTTTGTTAGTTCAAGCTGCAGTCCCTGATTTATTCAGGCTTTGAAGTACCATGCAAGCCTTTCCCACAGAAGAAATTCTGTTTTATGTAAATAATGCACTGTGCAGTAAACTAGAAGAAAGCAGGGAGCATAGAGCATGAAGTTAGTGTTTCATGCAGGTGTTTGAAGGCAATGTGGGATTCCAGAGCTTAGTGTTTGAATTGCAACTTGAATTTCCTTCTTTGCTGTTATTTAGACTGCTCTGAAGTAGTCATGAGAAGCAAAAATGAAAGGCAATGTTGTTTGATGGGGACTGTGGTAGGGCTTTCTTGCCAGATTTGAAATGGCTTGAATTGATTAAAATCTCCAGGTGAGGGGAAGATTGTATCCATTCCTCTCTCTTATTAAAGCAAATTTTCCAAGAGGGATGTAAAATTGCAGTTGAGGGTTGGGGTGGTTTTTTCTTTTTTCCCTTCTTTCCTGTGCAACCTAACAACTCCAATTTCGCAGGCCTATTTAACATTTGATCCCTAAAAGTCAGTCCTTTGCTTTGTATTTTGGGCACTTGTTCATCTTGGGAAATTTGTCATCTTCTCAGGGCATTGAAGGTCAACCAAATGCTGCAGGTTTCATTCTTCCTTTCATATGGTCTATGTCCTGGGGTTTGACTCTTAAGCAGAGCTATTTTTTTATTTTGCAGCCTAGCAGTTGTACGGTGGGGCTGTGTGCAGGTGAATTCACTTGAGAACGATGGGTAAATCAGCTCCTGGGAAGATGTGCACTGCTTGGCCCCGATGCTTCAGCATGCTTGAGGTCAGCTTGGCTGTCTCTGACTGTCTAATAATAATGCAGAATGATAGAATTAAGTATTCATTGTAATTGGTGATCAATAAGATTTGTTTTCAGCTAAATCTGCGTGCTAGTTTCTAAAGCACTCCAGTCTGTTTCATCAATGACCTTTGTGGTTTTAGCTTAAGCTTTCTAGTTTCTGCTGTTGTTATTTTCTGCCCTGTCGCTGTGAGAGGAAGGGATGATGGCTGGAGGTTTGGCAGTCAGCGAGGGCCTGGCCACCACTGCAGTTCTGTACACTCAGCCTTGGAGATGTGATCAGGAATGTGCTGTTAGTTGCCAGTTTTGTATTGCAAAGACTGAGCATGCTGCCATCACTGTGTTTGATGAGTGAGTTTTCATTGGTTTGGTCCAACTCCAAAGCAGCCTTAATTTGAAGGTGGAATTCTTTGTGGATGAGGCTGTGAAGAATATGGTGTTTGTACTCCCATCCTACGGGCAGTACGGTAGAACAACTCCTAACTGATTTGGTAATAAAGACCTAGTTTTTCTTCACTAAACCTGCCCTAGCCAAATTCATCAGCTGGTGATAGCTATCTCTGGAGTGGGAGTTCTTTATTGAGTTGATTGACAATTTGATATACTTTGTCAAGCTGTGTTGTTTAGTTTCTGTTGATCCAGAGACACCTGAGGCTCCTTTTGCTTCCTAAGGGATTAAAGAAGCAAGCACTTAGAATGAGATATTGGGAAGATGGGTGCAGGAGACTTTGTAATTTAGTATGGAAAAACATAATAATGATGATGAATATTTCAGGTGGAAATGATAGTATTTCACTATATACTATGTGAAATGCTTTTATGTGATTTTTTTTTCATTTCTCTTTTATTTTTTAATCCTGGATAAATTAAATGAGGCTTTTGGGGAAAGCATGAGCTGGAATTTCTATTGAGGTTGATAACCTCTGATTCTGCTCTTGTTTGGCTGTCTGCTGGAACTTGTAGCAAACTAGCTATGTCCAAGTTTAATTGTGTAATAATTATCTTTCAAATCGAGCCTTTCTCACTTGGTGCTGATGTATTTGGGGGAGGGAGGGGAATGGAGAGTAAAGAGCTCCTTTCATGAATACAATTTTAATTTCATCTTGCTGATTTGAGCCTTTCCAAGATTCAAGTGAGCATTGGATCAGGTTGAAACTGAGGGGATGACTCATGACTCTGGCATAAAAACTACATTGCATTCCACATATTGGGAGTTTTCTGTTGCCCACAAGAAAGTTCAGGAAAAAAAAGAAAAATATAGAAATGGGTTTCAAATTTCCTGTGCTATTTTCAGTTGACTCCTCTTTCTGGAGGTGCCTTAGCAAGTGTAGGACATCTGAAAAACTTGGAACTGCAACTTTCTTGTTGAGGCTCTGATGAACATTGCTTCTGTCATCAAGTTCTTGTGTTCATACTTTGAACTTAGCTGAGTAATGTTGGTATCAGCAGACTCTGCTAAAGCCATGCCTTCCTAATTAATAATGCATTCTTAATAAAAAAAATAAAAATCTATTTCTTCATGTATTTAATTACCTAGTGAGTGTAAGACTGAATGAAGTTAATACCGTGCAGATTTCAAGCAAAACGCTGCTTTTTAATGTGCTTCAGTATAGGCTATGCACAAGTCAATAGACATGATTTTTAAGCCTCAGTTACCTTTCATTACCCTGTGCATATTCAAATTCAGATTGATGAATGCTGAACCAAAAGCAGACATCATAGAGTTAATTGAAGTTCTTTAAATTCAGAGGCAAACTATTTTCATAGCTTTGTTTTGAGGGTGGGTTGCTTTTGATGTCTGGGGTTTTTTTGGCTAAGGCAATGGCAAACATTTATTTATCCTGCTCCCTCCCCATTTTCCACCATCGTTGTTGCCAGTGATGCCTGCAGTGCTCAGTGGTCAATGACCCTCAGCCAGGGTGAGCTGCAGGAGCCTTACAGACGGGCCTGTTCTTTCTCCCAGTGCTAGAACAAGTGCAACAGCACAGTGCCATTTTGCTAAAAGCTAATATTTTTCCCAACAGGTTCTTCTCCAGGCAGAATGAAATGCTTTCTTCAAGAGCAACCACATCTTTTCTCTGCCTGAAAGGTTGTGTTTGTTTGGGGTTTTTTCTCTTGCTTTAGACCAAATTCCAGAAACGCCCCATAAAATCAGCACAGTTTCCCACAAAATTCAAGAAAAAACACCACAAAATTCCCTAAATCTTCTCAAAACACGACCAAATTCTAGAAAATTATCCCACCAAATCTCCACAAATTCCCACAAAATACATGAGAAATCCCTCAAGATCCCTAAATCTCCTCAATATCCCACAAAATCACACAAAAATCACCCAAAACCTCCACATGTTTCCACAAAATCTAAGAAAAATTCCTCAAAATTCTTCAAGTCTCCTCAGAATCCCACACAATTCCAGAAAAACCCCACAAAATTCCAGAGAAGTCTCACAAAACTCCCTAAATCATTTCAAAACCCTACCAATTCACAGGAATGTCCCACAAAATCTCCACCAATTCCCAGAACATCCCACAGAAATCCCACAAAAATCCCTAAATCTTTTGAAAACCCGACCAAATTCCAGAAACGCCCCATAAAATCAGCACAGTTTCCCACAAAATTCAAGAAAAAACACCACAAAATTCCCTAAATCTTTTCAAAATACCACAAAATGCCTGAAAAGCCCCACCAAATTCCCGAAACATCCCACAAAATGTCCTCAATATCCAACAAAATCCCAGAAAAGTCCCACAAAATTCCCTAAATCTTCTCAAAACTCTACCAAATTCCAGAAAAATCCCACAGAATCTCCACAAATTCCCACAGAATACATGAAAAATCCCTGATAATTCGTCAGTTCTCTACAGAATCTCACCAAATTCCTAAAAAGTCCCTCAAAGTTCCACAAACATCCCACAAAATCTCCCTAATATCCAACAAAATTCCAGGAAAAATCCCACAAAATTTCCTAAATCTTCTCAAAACACGACCAAATTCTAGAAAAATATCCCACCAAATCTCCACAAATTCCCACAAAATACATGAGAAATGCCTCAAGATCCCTAAATCGCCTCAATATCCCACAAAATCACACAAAAATCCCACAAAACCTCCACAAGTTTCCACAAAATCTAAGAAAAATTCCTCAAAATTCTTCAAGTCTTCTCAAAACCACACAAAGCTCGTGAAAAGGCCCACCAAATTCCAGAAAAATCCCACAGAATCTCCACAAATTCCCACAGAAATCTAAATCAAATTCCTCAAAATTCTTCAAGTCTCCTCAGAATCCCACACAATTCCAGAAAAACCCCACAAAATTCCAGAGAAGTCCCACAAAACTCCCTAAATCATTTCAAAACCCTACCAATTCACAGGAATGTCCCACAAAATCTCCACCAATTCCCAGAACATCCCACAAAAATCCCACAAAAATCCCTAAATCTTCTGAAAACTCGACCAAATTCCAGAAACGCCCCATAAAATCAGCACAGTTTCCCACAAAATTCAAGAAAAAACACCACAAAATTCCCTAAATCTTTTCAAAATACCACAAAATTCTTGAAAAGCCCCACCAAATTCCAGAAACATCCCACAAGATGTCCCCAATACCCAACAAAATCCCAGAAAAATCCCACAAAATTCCCTAAATTTTCTCAAAACACAACCAAAATTCCAGAAAAATCCCACCGAATCTCCACAAATTCCCACAGAATACATGAAAAATCCCTGATAATTCGTCAGTTCTCTACAGAATCTCACCAAATTCCAGAAAAGTCCCTCAAAGTTCCACAAACATCCCACAAATTCTCCCTAATATCCAACAAAATTCCAGGAAAAATCCCACAAAATTCCCTAAATCTTCTCAAAACACGACCAAATTCTAGAAAAATATCCCACCAAATCTCCACAAATTCCCACAAAATACATGAGAAATCCCTCAAGATCCCTAAATCGCCTCAATATCCCACAAAATCACACAAAAATCCCACAAAACCTCCACAAGTTTCCACAAAATCTAAGAAAAATTCCTCAAAATTCTTCAAGTCTCCTCAGAATCCCACACAATTCCAGAAAAAACACACAAAATTCCAGAGAAGTCCCACAAAACTCCCTCAATCATTTCAAAACCCTACCAATTCACAGGAATGTCCCACAAAATCTCCACCAATTCCCAGAACATCCCACAGAAATCCCACAAAAATCCCTAAATCTTCTGAAAACTCAACCAAATTCCAGAAACGCCCCATAAAATCAGCACAGTTTCCCACAAAATTCAAGAAAAAACACCACAAAATTCCCTAAATCTTTTCAAAATACCACAAAATTCCTGAAAAGCCCCACCAAATTCCCGAAACATCCCACAAAATGTCCTCAATACCCAACAAAATCCCAGAAAAGTCCCACAAAATTCCCTAAATCTTCTCAAAACATAACCAAAATTCCAGAAAAATCCCACAGAATCTCCACAAATTCCCACAGAATATATGAAAAATCCCTGATAATTCGTCAGTTCTCTACAGAATCTCACCAAATTCCTAAAAAGTCCCTCAAAGTTCCACAAACATCCCACAAAATCTCCCTAATATCCAACAAAATTCCAGGAAAAATCCCACAAAATTTCCTAAATCTTCTCAAAACATGACCAAATTCTAGAAAAATATCCCACCAAATCTCCACAAATTCCCACAAAATACATGAAAAATCCCTCAAGATCCCTAAATCGCCTCAATATCCCACAAAATCACGCAAAAATCCCACAAAACCTCCACAAGTTTCCACAAAATCTAAGAAAAATTCCTCAAAATTCTTCAAGTCTCCTCAAAACCACACAAAGTCCTTGAAAAGGCCCACCAAATTCCAGAAAAATCCCACAGAATCTTCACAAATTCCCACAAAAATCTAAATCAAATTCCTCAAAATTCTTCAAGTCTCCTCAGAATCCCACACAATTCCAGAAAAACCCCACAAAATTCCAGAGAAGTCCCACAAAACTCCCTAAATCATTTCAAAACCCTACCAATTCACAGGAATGTCCCACAAAATCTCCACCAATTCCCAGAACATCCCACAGAAATCCCACAAAAATCCCTAAATCTTCTGAAAACTCGACCAAATTCCAGAAACGCCCCATAAAATCAGCACAGTTTCCCACAAAATTCAAGAAAAAACACCACAAAATTCCCTAAACCTTTTCAAAATACCACAAAATTCTTGAAAAGCCCCACCAAATTCCAGAAACATCCCAAAAAATGTCCCCAATACCCAACAAAATCCCAGAAAAATCCCACAAAATTCCCTAAATTTTCTCAAAACACAACCAAAATTCCAGAAAAATCCCACCGAATCTCCACAAATTCCCACAGAATACATGAAAAATCCCTGATAATTCGTCAGTTCTCTACAGAATCTCACCAAATTCCAGAAAAGTCCCTCAAAGTTCCACAAACATCCCACAAAATCTCCTCAATATCCAACAAAATTCAAGAAAAATCCCACAAAATTCTCTAAATCTTCTCAAAACACGGCCAAATTCCAGAAAAATCCCACCAAATCTCCACAAATTCCCAGAGAATACATGAAAAATCCCTGATAATTCGTCAGTTCTCTACAGAATCTCACCAAATTCCAGAAAAGTCCCTCAAAGTTCCACAAACATCCCACAAATTCTACCTAATATCCAACAAAATTCCAGGAAAAATCCCACAAAATTCCCTAAATCTTCTCAAAACACAACCAAATTCTAGAAAAATATCCCACCAAATCTCCACAAATTCCCACAAAATACATGAGAAATCCCTCAAGATCCCTAAATCGCCTCAATATCCCACAAAATCACACAAAAATCCCACAAAACCTCCACAAGTTTCCACAAAATCTAAGAAAAATTCCTCAAAATTCTTCAAGTCTCCTCAGAATCCCACACAATTCCATAAAAAACACACAAAATTCCAGAGAAGTCCCACAAAACTCCCTAAATCATTTCAAAACCCTACCAATTCACAGGAATGTCCCAAAAAATCTCCACCAATTCCCAGAACATCCCACAGAAATCCCACAAAAATCCCTAAATCTTCTGAAAACTCGACCAAATTCCAGAAACGCCCCATAAAATCAGCACAGTTTCCCACAAAATTCAAGAAAAAACACCACAAAATTCCCTAAATCTTTTCAAAATACCACAAAATTCTTGAAAAGCCCCACCAAATTCCAGAAACATCCCACAAGATGTCCTCAATACCCAACAAAATCCCAGAAAAATCACACAAAATTCCCTAAATTTCCTCAAAACACAACCAAAATTCCAGAAAAATCCCACCAAATCTCCACAAATTCCCAGAGAATACATGAAAAATCCCTGATAATTCGTCAGTTCTCTACAGAATCTCACCAAATTCCTGAAATGTCCCTCAAAGTTCCACAAACATCCCACAAAATGTCCTCAATATCCAACAAAATCCCAGAAAAATCACACAAAATTCCCTAAATCTTCTCAAAACACGGCCAAAATCCTCAAAAATCCCACCGAATCTCCACAAATTCCCACAGAATACATGAAAAATCCCTGATAATTTGTCAGTTCTCTACAGAATCTCACCAAATTCCAGAAAAGTCCCTCAAAGTTCCACAAACATCCCACAAAATCTCCCCAGTATCCAACAAAATTCCAGAAAAAATCCCACAAAATTCCCTAAATCTTCTCAAAACACGACCAAATTCTAGAAAAATATCCCACCAAATCTCCACAAATTCCCACAAAATACATGAAAAATCCCTCAAGATCCCTAAATCGCCTCAATATCCCACAAAATCCCACAAAAATCACCCAAAACCTCCACAAGTTTCCACAAAATCTAAGAAAAATTCCTCAAAATTCTTCAAGTCTCCTCAGAATCCCACACAATTCCAGAAAAAACACACAAAATTCCAGAGAAGTCCCACAAAACTCCCTAAATCATTTCAAAACCCTACCAATTCACAGGAATGTCCCACAAAATCTCCACCAATTCCCAGAACATCCCACAGAAATCCCACAAAAATCCCTAAATCTTCTGAAAACTCGACCAAATTCCAGAAACGCCCCATAAAATCAGCACAGTTTCCCACAAAATTCAAGAAAAAACATCACAAAATTCCCAAAATCTTTTCAAAATACCACAAAATTCTTGAAAAGCCCCACCAAATTCCAGAAACATCCCACAAAATGTCCTCAATATCCAACAAAATCCCAGAAAAATCACACAAAATTCCCTAAATCTTCTCAAAACACGGCCAAAATCCACAAAAATCCCACCAAATCTCCACAAATTCCCACAGAATACATGAAAAATCCCTGATAATTCGTCAGTTCTCTACAGAATCTCACCAAATACCAGAAAAGTCCCCCAAAGTTCCACAAGCCTCCCACAAAATCTCCCTAATATCCAACAAAATTCCAGGAAAAATCTCACACAATTCCCTAAATCTTCTGAAAACTTGACCAAATTCCAGAAACGCCCCATAAAATCAGCACAGTTTCCCACAAAATTCAAGAAAAAACAACACAAAATTCCCTAAATCTTCTCAAAACTCTACCAAATTCCAGAAAAATCCCACCAAATCTCCAGAAATTCCCACAGAATACATGAAAAATCCCTGATAATTCGTCAGTTCTCTACAGAATCTCACCAAATTACAGAAAAGTCCCTCAAAGTTCCACAAACATCCCACAAAAATCTCACAAAAATCCCTAACACTTCTGAAAACTCGACCAAATTCCAGAAACGCCCCATAAAATCAGCACAGTTTCCCACAAAATTCAAGAAAAAACACCACAAAATTCCCAAAATCTTTTCAAAATACCACAAAATTCTTGAAAAGCCCCACCAAATTCCAGAAACATCCCACAAAATGTCCTCAATACCCAACAAAATCCCAGAAAAATCACACAAAATTCCCTAAATTTTCTCAAAACACAACCAAAATTCCAGAAAAATCCCACCGAATCTCCACAAATTCCCACAGAATACATGAAAAATCCCTGATAATTCGTCAGTTCTCTGCAGAATCTCACCAAATTCCAGAAAAGTCCCTCAAAGTTCCACAAACATCCCACAAAATCTCCCTAATATCCAACAAAATTCCAGGAAAAATCTCACACAATTCCCTAAATCTTCTCAAAACACGACCAAATTCTAGAAAAATATCCCACCAAATCTCCACAAATTCCCACAAAATACATGATAAATCCCTCAAGATCCCTAAATCGCCTCAATATCCCACAAAATCGCACAAAAATCACACAAAACCTCCACAAGTTTCCACAAAATCTAAGAAAAATTCCTCAAAATTCTTCAAGTCTCCTCAGAATCCCACACAATTCCAGAAAAACCCCACAAAATTCCAGAGAAGTCCCACAAAACTCCCTAAATCATTTCAAAACCCTACCAATTCACACGAATGTCCCACAAAATCTCCACCAATTCCCAGAACATCCCACAAAAATCCCACAAAAATCCCTAAATCTTCTGAAAACTCGACCAAATTCCAGAAACGCCCCATAAAATCAGCACAGTTTCCCACAAAATTCAAGAAAAAACACCACAAAATTCCCTAAACCTTTTCAAAATACCACAAAATTCTTGAAAAGCCCCACCAAATTCCAGAAACATCCCACAAAATGTCCTCAATATCCAACAAAATCCCAGAAAAATCACACAAAATTCCCTAAATCTTCTCAAAACACGGCCAAAATCCACAAAAATCCCACCAAATCTCCACAAATTCCCACAGAATACATGAAAAATCCCTGATAATTCGTCAGTTCTCTACAGAATCTCAACAAATTCCAGAAGAGTCCCTCAAAGTTCCACAAACATCCCACAAAATCTCCCCGGTATCCAACAAAATTCCAGGAAAAATCCCACAAAATTCCCTAAATCTTCTCAAAACTCTACCAAATTCTAGAAAAATATCCCACCGAATCTCCACAAATTCCCACAGAATACATGAAAAATCCCTGATAATTCGTCAGTTCTCTACAGAATCTCACCAAATTCCAGAAAAGTCCCCCAAAGTTCCACAAGCCTCCCACAAAATCTCCCTAATATCCAACAAAATTCCAGGAAAAATCGCACGCAATTCCCTAAATCTTCTGAAAACTTGACCAAATTCCAGAAACGCCCCATAAAATCATCACAGTTTCCCACAAAATTCAAGAAAAAACAACACAAAATTCCCTAAATCTTCTCAAAACTCTACCAAATTCCAGAAAAATCCCACCAAATCTCCAGTAATTCCCACAGAATACATGAAAAATCCCTGATAATTCGTCAGTTCTCTACAGAATCTCACCAAATTACAGAAAAGTCCCTCAAAGTTCCACAAACATCCCACAAAAATCTCACAAAAATCCCTAACACTTCTGAAAACTCGACCAAATTCCAGAAACGCCCCATAAAATCAGCACAGTTTCCCACAAAATTCAAGAAAAAACACCACAAAATTCCCTAAATCTTTTCAAAATACCACAAAATTCTTGAAAAGCCCCACCAAATTCCAGAAACATCCCACAAAATGTCCTCAATATCCAACAAAATCCCAGAAAAATCACACAAAATTCCCTAAATCTTCTCAAAACTCTACCAAATTCCAGAAAAATCCCACAGAATCTCCACAAATTCCCACAGAATACATGACAAATCCCTGATAATTCATCAGTTCTCTACAGAATCTCACCAAATTCCAGAAGAGTCCCTCAAAGTTCCACAAACATCCCACAAAATCTCCCAATATCCAATAAAATTCCAGAAAAAATCCCACAAAATTCCCTAAATCTTCTCAAAACACGACCAAATTCTAGAAAAATATCCCACCAAATCTCCACAAATTCCCACAAAATACATGAGAAATCCCTCAAGATCCCTAAATCGCCTCAATATCCCACAAAATCACACAAAAATCCCACAAAACCTCCACAAGTTTCCACAAAATCTAAGAAAAATTCCTCAAAATTCTTCAAGTCTCCTCAGAATCCCACACAATTCCAGAAAAAACACACAAAATTCCAGAGAAGTCCCACAAAACTCCCTCAATCATTTCAAAACCCTACCAATTCACAGGAATGTCCCACAAAATCTCCACCAATTCCCAGAACATCCCACAGAAATCCCACAAAAATCCCTAAATCTTCTGAAAACTCAACCAAATTCCAGAAACGCCCCATAAAATCAGCACAGTTTCCCACAAAATTCAAGAAAAAACACCACAAAATTCCCTAAATCTTTTCAAAATACCACAAAATTCCTGAAAAGCCCCACCAAATTCCCGAAACATCCCACAAAATGTCCTCAATACCCAACAAAATCCCAGAAAAGTCACACAAAATTCCCTAAATCTTCTCAAAACATAACCAAAATTCCAGAAAAATCCCACAGAATCTCCACAAATTCCCACAGAATATATGAAAAATCCCTGATAATTCGTCAGTTCTCTACAGAATCTCACCAAATTCCTAAAAAGTCCCTCAAAGTTCCACAAACATCCCACAAAATCTCCCTAATATCCAACAAAATTCCAGGAAAAATCCCACAAAATTTCCTAAATCTTCTCAAAACATGACCAAATTCTAGAAAAATATCCCACCAAATCTCCACAAATTCCCACAAAATACATGAAAAATCCCTCAAGATCCCTAAATCGCCTCAATATCCCACAAAATCACGCAAAAATCCCACAAAACCTCCACAAGTTTCCACAAAATCTAAGAAAAATTCCTCAAAATTCTTCAAGTCTCCTCAAAACCACACAAAGTCCTTGAAAAGGCCCACCAAATTCCAGAAAAATCCCACAGAATCTTCACAAATTCCCACAAAAATCTAAATCAAATTCCTCAAAATTCTTCAAGTCTCCTCAGAATCCCACACAATTCCAGAAAAACCCCACAAAATTCCAGAGAAGTCCCACAAAACTCCCTAAATCATTTCAAAACCCTACCAATTCACAGGAATGTCCCACAAAATCTCCACCAATTCCCAGAACATCCCACAGAAATCCCACAAAAATCCCTAAATCTTCTGAAAACTCGACCAAATTCCAGAAACGCCCCATAAAATCAGCACAGTTTCCCACAAAATTCAAGAAAAAACACCACAAAATTCCCTAAACCTTTTCAAAATACCACAAAATTCTTGAAAAGCCCCACCAAATTCCAGAAACATCCCAAAAAATGTCCCCAATACCCAACAAAATCCCAGAAAAATCCCACAAAATTCCCTAAATTTTCTCAAAACACAACCAAAATTCCAGAAAAATCCCACCGAATCTCCACAAATTCCCACAGAATACATGAAAAATCCCTGATAATTCGTCAGTTCTCTACAGAATCTCACCAAATTCCAGAAAAGTCCCTCAAAGTTCCACAAACATCCCACAAAATCTCCTCAATATCCAACAAAATTCAAGAAAAATCCCACAAAATTCTCTAAATCTTCTCAAAACACGGCCAAATTCCAGAAAAATCCCACCAAATCTCCACAAATTCCCAGAGAATACATGAAAAATCCCTGATAATTCGTCAGTTCTCTACAGAATCTCACCAAATTCCAGAAAAGTCCCTCAAAGTTCCACAAACATCCCACAAATTCTACCTAATATCCAACAAAATTCCAGGAAAAATCCCACAAAATTCCCTAAATCTTCTCAAAACACAACCAAATTCTAGAAAAATATCCCACCAAATCTCCACAAATTCCCACAAAATACATGAGAAATCCCTCAAGATCCCTAAATCGCCTCAATATCCCACAAAATCACACAAAAATCCCACAAAACCTCCACAAGTTTCCACAAAATCTAAGAAAAATTCCTCAAAATTCTTCAAGTCTCCTCAGAATCCCACACAATTCCATAAAAAACACACAAAATTCCAGAGAAGTCCCACAAAACTCCCTAAATCATTTCAAAACCCTACCAATTCACAGGAATGTCCCAAAAAATCTCCACCAATTCCCAGAACATCCCACAGAAATCCCACAAAAATCCCTAAATCTTCTGAAAACTCGACCAAATTCCAGAAACGCCCCATAAAATCAGCACAGTTTCCCACAAAATTCAAGAAAAAACACCACAAAATTCCCTAAATCTTTTCAAAATACCACAAAATTCTTGAAAAGCCCCACCAAATTCCAGAAACATCCCACAAGATGTCCTCAATACCCAACAAAATCCCAGAAAAATCACACAAAATTCCCTAAATTTCCTCAAAACACAACCAAAATTCCAGAAAAATCCCACCAAATCTCCACAAATTCCCAGAGAATACATGAAAAATCCCTGATAATTCGTCAGTTCTCTACAGAATCTCACCAAATTCCTGAAATGTCCCTCAAAGTTCCACAAACATCCCACAAAATGTCCTCAATATCCAACAAAATCCCAGAAAAATCACACAAAATTCCCTAAATCTTCTCAAAACACGGCCAAAATCCTCAAAAATCCCACCGAATCTCCACAAATTCCCACAGAATACATGAAAAATCCCTGATAATTTGTCAGTTCTCTACAGAATCTCACCAAATTCCAGAAAAGTCCCTCAAAGTTCCACAAACATCCCACAAAATCTCCCCAGTATCCAACAAAATTCCAGAAAAAATCCCACAAAATTCCCTAAATCTTCTCAAAACACGACCAAATTCTAGAAAAATATCCCACCAAATCTCCACAAATTCCCACAAAATACATGAAAAATCCCTCAAGATCCCTAAATCGCCTCAATATCCCACAAAATCCCACAAAAATCACCCAAAACCTCCACAAGTTTCCACAAAATCTAAGAAAAATTCCTCAAAATTCTTCAAGTCTCCTCAGAATCCCACACAATTCCAGAAAAAACACACAAAATTCCAGAGAAGTCCCACAAAACTCCCTAAATCATTTCAAAACCCTACCAATTCACAGGAATGTCCCACAAAATCTCCACCAATTCCCAGAACATCCCACAGAAATCCCACAAAAATCCCTAAATCTTCTGAAAACTCGACCAAATTCCAGAAACGCCCCATAAAATCAGCACAGTTTCCCACAAAATTCAAGAAAAAACATCACAAAATTCCCAAAATCTTTTCAAAATACCACAAAATTCTTGAAAAGCCCCACCAAATTCCAGAAACATCCCACAAAATGTCCTCAATATCCAACAAAATCCCAGAAAAATCACACAAAATTCCCTAAATCTTCTCAAAACACGGCCAAAATCCACAAAAATCCCACCAAATCTCCACAAATTCCCACAGAATACATGAAAAATCCCTGATAATTCGTCAGTTCTCTACAGAATCTCACCAAATACCAGAAAAGTCCCCCAAAGTTCCACAAGCCTCCCACAAAATCTCCCTAATATCCAACAAAATTCCAGGAAAAATCTCACACAATTCCCTAAATCTTCTGAAAACTTGACCAAATTCCAGAAACGCCCCATAAAATCAGCACAGTTTCCCACAAAATTCAAGAAAAAACAACACAAAATTCCCTAAATCTTCTCAAAACTCTACCAAATTCCAGAAAAATCCCACCAAATCTCCAGAAATTCCCACAGAATACATGAAAAATCCCTGATAATTCGTCAGTTCTCTACAGAATCTCACCAAATTACAGAAAAGTCCCTCAAAGTTCCACAAACATCCCACAAAAATCTCACAAAAATCCCTAACACTTCTGAAAACTCGACCAAATTCCAGAAACGCCCCATAAAATCAGCACAGTTTCCCACAAAATTCAAGAAAAAACACCACAAAATTCCCAAAATCTTTTCAAAATACCACAAAATTCTTGAAAAGCCCCACCAAATTCCAGAAACATCCCACAAAATGTCCTCAATACCCAACAAAATCCCAGAAAAATCACACAAAATTCCCTAAATTTTCTCAAAACACAACCAAAATTCCAGAAAAATCCCACCGAATCTCCACAAATTCCCACAGAATACATGAAAAATCCCTGATAATTCGTCAGTTCTCTGCAGAATCTCACCAAATTCCAGAAAAGTCCCTCAAAGTTCCACAAACATCCCACAAAATCTCCCTAATATCCAACAAAATTCCAGGAAAAATCTCACACAATTCCCTAAATCTTCTCAAAACACGACCAAATTCTAGAAAAATATCCCACCAAATCTCCACAAATTCCCACAAAATACATGATAAATCCCTCAAGATCCCTAAATCGCCTCAATATCCCACAAAATCGCACAAAAATCACACAAAACCTCCACAAGTTTCCACAAAATCTAAGAAAAATTCCTCAAAATTCTTCAAGTCTCCTCAGAATCCCACACAATTCCAGAAAAAACACACAAAATTCCAGAGAAGTCCCACAAAACTCCCTAAATCATTTCAAAACCCTACCAATTCACACGAATGTCCCACAAAATCTCCACCAATTCCCAGAACATCCCACAAAAATCCCACAAAAATCCCTAAATCTTCTGAAAACTCGACCAAATTCCAGAAACGCCCCATAAAATCAGCACAGTTTCCCACAAAATTCAAGAAAAAACACCACAAAATTCCCTAAACCTTTTCAAAATACCACAAAATTCTTGAAAAGCCCCACCAAATTCCAGAAACATCCCACAAAATGTCCTCAATATCCAACAAAATCCCAGAAAAATCACACAAAATTCCCTAAATCTTCTCAAAACACGGCCAAAATCCACAAAAATCCCACCAAATCTCCACAAATTCCCACAGAATACATGAAAAATCCCTGATAATTCGTCAGTTCTCTACAGAATCTCAACAAATTCCAGAAGAGTCCCTCAAAGTTCCACAAACATCCCACAAAATCTCCCCGGTATCCAACAAAATTCCAGGAAAAATCCCACAAAATTCCCTAAATCTTCTCAAAACTCTACCAAATTCTAGAAAAATATCCCACCGAATCTCCACAAATTCCCACAGAATACATGAAAAATCCCTGATAATTCGTCAGTTCTCTACAGAATCTCACCAAATTCCAGAAAAGTCCCCCAAAGTTCCACAAGCCTCCCACAAAATCTCCCTAATATCCAACAAAATTCCAGGAAAAATCTCACGCAATTCCCTAAATCTTCTGAAAACTTGACCAAATTCCAGAAACGCCCCATAAAATCATCACAGTTTCCCACAAAATTCAAGAAAAAACAACACAAAATTCCCTAAATCTTCTCAAAACTCTACCAAATTCCAGAAAAATCCCACCAAATCTCCAGTAATTCCCACAGAATACATGAAAAATCCCTGATAATTCGTCAGTTCTCTACAGAATCTCACCAAATTACAGAAAAGTCCCTCAAAGTTCCACAAACATCCCACAAAAATCTCACAAAAATCCCTAACACTTCTGAAAACTCGACCAAATTCCAGAAACGCCCCATAAAATCAGCACAGTTTCCCACAAAATTCAAGAAAAAACACCACAAAATTCCCTAAATCTTTTCAAAATACCACAAAATTCTTGAAAAGCCCCACCAAATTCCAGAAACATCCCACAAAATGTCCTCAATATCCAACAAAATCCCAGAAAAATCACACAAAATTCCCTAAATCTTCTCAAAACTCTACCAAATTCCAGAAAAATCCCACAGAATCTCCACAAATTCCCACAGAATACATGACAAATCCCTGATAATTCGTCAGTTCTCTACAGAATCTCACCAAATTCCAGAAGAGTCCCTCAAAGTTCCACAAACATCCCACAAAATCTCCCAATATCCAATAAAATTCCAGAAAAAAACCCACAAAATTCCCTAAATCTCAAAACTAGGCCAAAATCCACAAAAATCCCGCCGAATCTCCACAAATTCCCACAGAATACATGAAAAATCCCTGATAATTCGTCAGTTCTCTACAGAATCTCACCAAATTCCAGAAGAGTCCCTCAAAGTTCCACAAACATCCCACAAAATCTTCCCAGTATCCAATAAAATTCCAGGAAAAATCTTCGGAATTTGGTGGGGCTTTTCAGGAATTTTGAGGTATTTTGAAAAGATTTAGGGAATTGTGTGCTGTTTTTTCTTGAATTTTGTGGGAAACTGTGCTGATTTTATGGGGAGTTTCAGGAATTTGGTCGAGTTTTCAGAAGATTTAGGGATTTTTGTGGGATTTTTGTGGGATGTTCTGGGAATTGGTGGAGATTTTGTGGGACATTCCTGTGAATTGGTAGGGTTTTGAAATGATTTAGGGAGTTTTGTGGGACTTCTCTGGAATTTGGTGGGCTTTTCCTGGAATTGTGTGGGATTCTGAGGAGACTTGAAGAATTTTGAGGAATTTGATTTAGATTTTTGTGGGAATTTGTGGAGATTCTGTGGGATTTTTCTGGAATTTGGTGGGCCTTTTCACGAACTTTGTGTGGTTTTGAGGAGACTTGAAGTATTTTGAGGAATTTTTCTTAGATTTTGTGGAAACTTGTGGAGGTTTTGTGGGATTTTTGTGTGATTTTGTGGGATATTGAGGCGATTTAGGGATCTTGAGGGATTTTTCATGTATTTTGTGGGAATTTGTGGAGATTTGGTGGGATATTTTTCTAGATTTTGGCCGTGTTTTGAGAAGATTTAGAGAATTTTGTGGGATTTTTCTTGAATTTTGTTGGATACTGGGGAGATTTTGTGGGTGGTTTGTGGAACTTTGAGGGACTTTTCTGGAATTTGGTGAGATTCTGTAGAGAACTGACGAATTATCAGGGATTTTTCATGTATTCTGTGGGAATTTGTGGAGATTTGGTGGGATTTTTGTGGATTTTGGCCGTGTTTTGAGAAGATTTAGGGAATTTTGTGGGACTTTTCTGGGATTTTGTTGGGTATTGAGGAAATTTTGTGGGATGTTTCTGGAATTTGGTGGGGCTTTTCAAGAATTTTGTGGTATTTTGAAAGGATTTAGGGAATTTTGTGGTGTTTTTTCTTGAATTTTGTGGGAAACTGTGCTGATTTTATGGGGCATTTCTGGAATTTGGTCGAGTTTTCAGAAGATTTAGGGATTTTTGTGGGATTTTTGTGGGATGTTCTGGGAATTGGTGGAGATTTTGTAAGACATTCCTGTGAATTGGTAGGGTTTTGAAATGATTTAGGGAGTTTTGTGGGACTTCTCTGGAATTTTGTGTGTTTTTTCTGGAATTGTGTGGGATTCTGAGGAGACTTGAAGAATTTTGAGGAATTTTTCTTAGATTTTGTGGAAACTTGTGGAGGTTTTGTGGGATTTTTGTGTGATTTTGTGGGATATTGAGGCGATTTAGGGATCTTGAGGGATTTCTCATGTATTTTGTGGGAATTTGTGGAGATTTGGTGGGATATTTTTCTAGAATTTGGTTGTGTTTTGAGAAGATTTAGGCAATTTTGTGGTGTTTTTTCTTGAATTTTGTGGGAAAGTGTGCTGATTTTATGGGGCGTTTCTGGAATTTGGTCGAGTTTTCAGAAGATTTAGGGATTTTTGTGAGATTTTTTGGGATGTTCTGGGAATTGGTGGAGATTTTGTGGGACATTCCTGTGAATTGGTAGGGTTTTGAAATGATTTAGGGAGTTTTGTGGGACTTCTCTGGAATTTTGTGGGGTTTTTCTGGAATTGTGTGGGATTCTGAGGAGACTTGAAGAATTTTGAGGAATTTTTCTTAGATTTTGTGGGAATTTGTGGAGATTCTGTGGGATTTTTCTGGAATTTGGTGGACCTTTTCAAGGATTTATGTGGTTTTGAGGGGACTCAAAACACGGCCAAAATCCACAAAAATCCCACAGAATCTCCACAAATTCCCACAGAATACATGAAAAATCCCTGATAATTCATCAGTTCTCTACAAAATCTCACCAAATTCCAGAAAAGTCCCTCAAAGTTCCACAAACATCTCACAAAATCTCCTCAATATCCAACAAAATTCCAGGAAAAATCCCACCAAATTCCCTAAATCTTCTCAAAACACGACCAAATTCTAGAAAAATATCCCACCAAATGCGGAACGCTTCTTGCGCTTCCATTCTCAGAGCTCCTGAGTTAAGCACTCTGTGGCTCTTGGCGAGAATACCAGCAGAAAGCATTTCCACTGCATCCGGCAGGGAGAAACTGTGCCTGCAGAACACATTTGTCAGGAGCTTGCACCTGCAGCTTATGCACACACAGACATGCTGCACGTTCAAATGGCCAAGCTCATTCTGAAGCAACCTGAAAGCTGCTGTCAGAAGGCTGTGCTTCTTATCCGATCGAAGCAGCAGCACGCGCATTGGAGTTTGGCAAGCACTAAAGAGCTGCAGAAGAGCTTTGCTTAGCAAAATGGGCCAAGAAAAAGCATTTGCTTCATGGGTCTTTGTCGTCGCCTGGAAACAGGTAGCAGCATATGGAAGGGGGTTGTACACGTGGTTTCTTGCCTCGCTTCTCTGCACTTGCAGGGGCTCCCCCCGCCCACCCCGGGCTGAGCTCTGCGGCAGTGCTGCCGCCTTGTGGGCACAGAGCGGTACTGCAGCTGTGCTCCGAGCCGGGCGGGGCCTGGCCGAGCGGGGCCGAGCAGGGGCGAGCCGAGCCGAAGCGGGCCAGAAAGAGCCGAGCCGAAGCAGGCCGGAAAGAGTCGAACCGAACCGAGCCGCGTCGGGCCTCCCCCCCGACCCCCGCCGGAGCCGGCCGGGAGGACCGCGGCAGAGGCGTTAACTCCAATGCCTGCCGCCGCAGGCGCGGCCGCCACCCAGCTACGGAGCCGCTGAGTCTCGCCGCCATCGTCCTCGCCCCGGGAAAGGCGGCGGAAAATCGGGCGGAATGCTCGGAGTCGGTCGGCGTCGGCAGGTTTTTCGTTCAGGCATGTAAGTTAGACAGACGCGCTGAGAGCAGCGGGGGCCTTACTTGTGCCATAACAAAGATGGCCGCTCTGCCGGAAGTGGCTTCAGCCACAGCAAAGATGGCGGCGAGGAAGGGCGGAAGTTACGTCACGCCACGCAGAAGATGGCTGCCAGGTCGTGGCCGGCTTGTCCTTCCAAGGATGGCGGCCAAAAAGGCGGGAAAATGGAAGGACCCCGGGCAGTGGGTGCGTGAATTCGACTGCCTGACAAACACCCCGGCGTCGACGCCGCCCCGTCGCAATTTTCCGCGGCTGCTCCAGCCGTGCGGACACGGGCTGTGCGCTCGGCGGCACCGGGGCCGAGCGCGAGCCGGTCGGGTGCCGACAGGCAGCGGTGACGACGCCGCACTCTGCCGGGGTCCTTGACGCGGCCGCTTTTTCGGGCTTCTGGCACTCGCGACGACCCGTACCATGCTGCCACTCCTCTCACTCGGTTCCCCTATTTATTTAAAAGCTTGGCATTTAAATGAATAATATAGAAATTAAAATATACAAATCTATAATAAAGAAATGCATATAGGGTGATAGATAGGGAGATATATAGATAGGGAGATAGATAGATAGATAGATAGATAGATAGATAGATAGATAGATAGATAGAGAGAGAGATAGATAGATAGATAGATAGATAGATAGATAGATAGATAGATAGATAGATAGATAGATAGATAGATAGATAGATAGATAGATAGATAGATAGATAGATAGATAGATAGATAGATAGATAGATAGATAGATAGAGAGATAGATAGATAGATAGGGAGATAGATAGACAGATAGATAGATAGATAAATCTTCCCATAAACACGACCAAATTCTAGAAAAATATCTCACAAAATCACCACAAATTCCCACAAAATACATGAAAAATCCCTCAAGATCCCTAAATCGCCTCAATATCCCACAAAATCACACAAAAATCCCACAAAACCTCCACAAGTTTCCACAAAATCTAAGAAAAATTCCACAAAATTCTTCAAGTCTCCTCAAAACCACACAAAGTTTGTGAAAAGGCCCACCAAATTCCAGAAAAATCCCACAGAATCTCCACAAATTCCCACAAAATCTAAAACAAATTCCTCAAAATTCTTCAAGTCTCCTCAGAATCCCACACAATTCCAGAAAAACCCCACCAAATTCCAGAGAAGTCCCACAAAACTCCCTAAATCATTTCAAAACCCTACCAATTCACAGGAATGTCCCACAAAATCTCCACCAATTCCCAGAACATCCCACAAAAATCCCACAAAAATCCCTAAATCTTCTGAAAACTCGACCAAATTCCTGAAACTCCCCATAAAATCAGCACAGTTTCCCACAAAATTCAAGAAAAAACACCACACAATTCCCTAAATCTTTTCAAAATACCTCAAAATTCCTGAAAAGCCCCACCAAATTCCGAAGATTTTTCCTAAAATTTTATTGGATACTGGGGAGATTTTGTGGGATGTTTGTGGAACTTTGAGGGACTCTTCTGGAATTTGGTGAGATTCTGTAGAGAACTGACGAATTATCAGGGATTTTTCATGTATTCTGTGGGAATTTGTGGAGATTCGGCGGGATTTTTGTGGATTTTGGCCTAGTTTTGAGATTTAGGGAATTTTGTGGGTTTTTTTCTGGAATTTTATTGGATATTGGGAGATTTTGTGGGATGTTTGTGGAACTTTGAGGGACTCTTCTGGAATTTGGTGAGATTCTGTAGAGAACTGACGAATTATCAGGGATTTTTCATGTATTCTGTAAGAATTTGTGGAGATTTGGTGGGATATTTTTCTAGAATTTGGTCGTGTTTTGAGAAGATTTAGGGAATTTTGTGGGATTTTTCCTGGAATTCTGTTGGATATTGGGAGATTTTGTGGGATGTTTATGGAACTTTGAGGGACTCTTCTGGAATTTGGTGAGATTCTGTAGAGAACTGACGAATTATCAAAGATTTTTCACGTATTCTGTGGGAATTTGTGGAGATTCTGTGGGATTTTTCTGGAATTTGGTAGAGT
This sequence comes from Cyanistes caeruleus, assembly GCF_971803275.1. Lineage (NCBI taxonomy): Eukaryota > Metazoa > Chordata > Aves > Passeriformes > Paridae > Cyanistes > Cyanistes caeruleus. Next base: position 71,330,327 of record NC_141704.1, read on the forward strand.
TTTGAGAAGATATAGGGAATTTTGTGTGATTTTTCTGGGATTTTGTTGGATATTGAGGACATTTTGTGGGATGTTTCTGGAATTTGGTGGGGCTTTTCAAGAATTTTGTGGTATTTTGAAAAGATTTAGGGAATTTTGTGGTGTTTTTTCTTGAATTTTGTGGGAAACTGTGCTGATTTTATGGGGCGTTTCTGGAATTTGGTCGAGTTTTCAGAAGTGTTAGGGATTTTTGTGAGATTTTTGTGGGATGTTTGTGGAACTTTGAGGGACTTTTCTGTAATTTGGTGAGATTCTGTAGAGAACTGACGAATTATCAGGGATTTTTCATGTATTCTGTGGGAATTTCTGGAGATTTGGTGGGATTTTTCTGGAATTTGGTAGAGTTTTGAGAAGATTTAGGGAATTTTGTGTTGTTTTTTCTTGAATTTTGTGGGAAACTGTGATGATTTTATGGGGCGTTTCTGGAATTTGGTCAAGTTTTCAGAAGATTTAGGGAATTGCGTGAGATTTTTCCTGGAATTTTGTTGGATATTAGGGAGATTTTGTGGGAGGCTTGTGGAACTTTGGGGGACTTTTCTGGAATTTGGTGAGATTCTGTAGAGAACTGACGAATTATCAGGGATTTTTCATGTATTCTGTGGGAATTTGTGGAGATTCGGTGGGATATTTTTCTAGAATTTGGTAGAGTTTTGAGAAGATTTAGGGAATTTTGTGGGATTTTTCCTGGAATTTTGTTGGATACTGGGGAGATTTTGTGGGATGTTTGTGGAACTTTGAGGGACTCTTCTGGAATTTGTTGAGATTCTGTAGAGAACTGACGAATTATCAGGGATTTTTCATGTATTCTGTGGGAATTTGTGTAGATTTGGTGGGATTTTTGTGGATTTTGGCCGAGTTTTGAGAAGATTTAGGGAATTTTGTGTGATTTTTCTGGGATTTTGTTGGATATTGAGGACATTTTGTGGGATGTTTCTGGAATTTGGTGGGGCTTTTCAAGAATTTTGTGGTATTTTGAAAAGATTTAGGGAATTTTGTGGTGTTTTTTCTTGAATTTTGTGGGAAACTGTGCTGATTTTATGGGGCATTTCTGGAATTTGGTCGAGTTTTCAGAAGATTTAGGGATTTTTGTGGGATTTTTGTGGGATGTTCTGGGAATTGGTGGAGATTTAGTGGGACATTCCTGTGAATTGGTAGGGTTTTGAAATGATTTAGGGAGTTTTGTGGGACTTCTCTGGAATTTTGTGTGTTTTTTCTGGAATTGTGTGGGATTCTGAGGAGACTTGAAGAATTTTGAGGAATTTTTCTTAGATTTTGTGGAAACTTGTGGAGGTTTTGTGGGATTTTTGTGGGATTTTGTGGGATATTGAGGCGATTTAGGGATCTTGAGGGATTTATCATGTATTTTGTGGGAATTTGTGGAGATTTGGTGGGATATTTTTCTAGAATTTGGTCGTGTTTTGAGAAGATTTAGGGAATTTTGTGGGATTTTTCCTGGAATTTTGTTGGATATTAGGGAGATTTTGTGGGATGTTTGTGGAACTTTGAGGGACTTTTCTGGAATTTGGTGAGATTCTGCAGAGAACTGACGAATTATCAGGGATTTTTCATGTATTCTGTGGGAATTTGTGGAGATTCGGTGGGATTTTTCTGGAATTTTGGTTGTGTTTTGAGAAAATTTAGGGAATTTTGTGGGATTTTTCTGGGATTTTGTTGGATATTGAGGACATTTTCTGGGATGTTTCTGGAATTTGGTGGGGCTTTTCAAGAATTTTGTGGTATTTTGAAAAGATTTAGGGAATTTTGTGGTGTTTTTTCTTGAATTTTGTGGGAAACTGTGCTGATTTTATGGGGCATTTCTGGAATTTGGTCGAGTTTTCAGAAGTGTTAGGGATTTTTGTGAGATTTTTGTGGGATGTTTGTGGAACTTTGAGGGACTTTTCTGTAATTTGGTGAGATTCTGTAGAGAACTGACGAATTATCAGGGATTTTTCATGTATTCTGTGGGAATTTCTGGAGATTTGGTGGGATTTTTCTGGAATTTGGTAGAGTTTTGAGAAGATTTAGGGAATTTTGTGTTGTTTTTTCTTGAATTTTGTGGGAAACTGCTGATTTTATGGGGCGTTTCTGGAATTTGGTCAAGTTTTCAGAAGATTTAGGGAATTGTGTGAGATTTTTCCTGGAATTTTGTTGGATATTAGGGAGATTTTGTGGGAGGCTTGTGGAACTTTGGGGGACTTTTCTGGAATTTGGTGAGATTCTGTAGAGAACTGACGAATTATCAGGGGTATTTTCATGTATTCTGTGGGAATTTGTGGAGATTCGGTGGGATTTTTGTGGATTTTGGCCATGTTTTGAGAAGATTTAGGGAATTTTGTGGGATTTTTCCTGGAATTTTATTGGATTCCGGGGAGATTTTGTGGGATGTTTGTGGAACTTGGAGGGACTTTTTAGGAATTTGGTGAGATTCTGTAGAGAACTGACGAATTATCAGGGATTTGTCATGTATTCTGTGGGAATTTGTGGAGATTCTGTGGGATTTTTCTGGAATTTGGTAGAGTTTTGAGAAGATTTAGGGAATTTTGTGGGACTTTTCTGGGATTTTGTTGGATATTGAGGACATTTTGTGGGATGTTTCTGGAATTTGGTGGGGCTTTTCAAGAATTTTGTGGTATTTTGAAAAGATTTAGGGAATTTTGTGGTGTTTTTTCTTGAATTTTGTGGGAAACTGTGCTGATTTTATGGGGCGTTTCTGGAATTTGGTCGAGTTTTCAGAAGATTTAGGGATTTTTGTGAGATTTTTGTGGGATGTTCTGGGAATTGGTGGAGATTTTGTGGGACATTCCTGTGAATTGGTAGGGTTTTGAAATGATTTAGGGAGTTTTGTGGGACTTCTCTGGAATTTTGTGTGTTTTTTATGGAATTGTGTGGGATTCTGAGGAGACTTGAAGAATTTTGAGGAATTTTTCTTAGATTTTGTGGAAACTTGTGGAGGTTTTGTGGGATTTTTGTGTGATTTTGTGGGATATTGAGGAGATTTTGTGGGATGTTTGTGGAACTTTGAGGGACTTTTCTGGAATTTGGTGAGATTCTGTAGAGAACTGAAGAATTATCAGGGATTTTTCATGTATTCTGTGGGAATTTGTGGAGATTCGGTGGGATTTTTGTGTATTTTGGCCGTGTTTTCGAGTTTTCAGAAGATTTAGGGATTTTTGTGAGATTTTTGTGGGATGTTCTGGGAATTGGTGGAGATTTTGTGGGACATTCCTGTGAATTGTTAGGGTTTTGAAATTATTTAGGGAGTTTTGTGGGACTTCTCTGGAATTTTGTGCGTTTTTTCTGGAATTGTGTGGGATTCTGAGGAGACTTGAAGAATTTTGAGGAATTTGTTTTAGATTTTGTGGGAATTTGTGGAGATTCTGTGGGATTTTACTGGAATTTGGTGGGCCTTTTCAAGGACTTTGTGTGGTTTTGAGGAGACTTGAAGTATTTTGAGGATTTTTTCTTAGATTTTGTGGAAACTTGTGGAGGTTTTGTGTGATTTTTGTGGGATTTTGTGGGATATTGAGGCGATTTAGGGATCTTGAGGGATTTTTCGTGTATTTTGTGGGATTTTGTGGAGATTTGGTGGGACATTTTTCTAGAATTTAGTCGTGTTTTGAGAAGATTTAGGGAATTTTGTGGTGTTTTTTCTTGAATTTTGTGTGAAACTGTGCTGATTTTATTGGGCGTTTCTGGAATTTGGTCAAGTTTTCAGAAGATTTAGGGAATTTTGTGAGATTTTTCCTGGAATTTTGTTGGATATTAGGGAGATTTTGTGGGATGCTTGTGGAACTTTGAGGGACTTTTCTGGAATTTGGTGAGATTCTGTAGAGAACTGACGAATTATCAGGGATTTTTCATGTATTCTGTGGGAATTTGTGGAGATTTGGTGGGATATTTTTCTAGAATTTGGTCGTGTTTTGAGAAGATTTAGAGAATTTTGTGGGATTTTTCTTGAATTTTGTTGGATATTGAGGAGATTTTGTGGGATGTTTGTGGAACTTTGAGGGACTTTTCTGGAATTCGGTGAGATTCTGTAGAGAACTGACGAATTATCAGGGATTTTTCACGTATTCTGTGGGAATTTGTGGAGATTTGGTGGGATTTTTGTGGGAATTTTGGTTATGTTTTGAGAAGATTTAGGGAATTTTGTGTGATTTTTCTGGGATTTTGTTGGATATTGAGGACATTTTGTGGGATGTTTCTGGAATTTGGTGGGGCTTTTCAAGAATTTTGTGGTATTTTGAAAAGATTTAGGGAATTTTGTGGTGTTTTTTCTTGAATTTTGTGGGAAACTGTGCTGATTTTATGGGGCGTTTCTGGAATTTGGTCGAGTTTTCAGAAGATTTAGGGATTTTTGTGAGATTTCTGTGGGATGTTCTGGGAATTGGTGGAGATTTTGTGGGACATTCCTGTGAATTGGTAGGGTTTTGAAATGATTTAGGAAGTTTTGTGGGACTTCTCTGGAATTTTGTGTGTTTTTTCTGGAATTGTGTGGGATTCTGAGGAGACTTGAAGAATTTTGAGGAATTTTTCTTAGATTTTGTGGAAACTTGTGGAGGTTTTGGGTGATTTTTGTGGGATTTTGTGGGATATTGAGGAGATTTAGGGATCTTGAGGGATTTTTCATGTATTTTGTGGGAATTTGTGGAGATTTGGTGGGATATTTTTCTAGAATTTGGTCGTGTTTTGAGAAGATTTAGGGAATTTTGTGGGATTTTTCCTGGAATTTTGTTGGATACTGGGGAGATTTTGTGGGATGTTTGTGGAACTTTGAGGGACTTTTCTGGAATTTGGTGAGATTCTGTAGAGAACTGACAAATTATCAGGGATTTTTCATGTATTCTGTGGGAATTTGTGGAGATTTGGTGGGATATTTTTCTAGAATTTGGTTGTGTTTTGAGAAGATTTAGGGAATTTTGTGTGATTTTTCTTGAATTTTGTGGGATATTGAGGAGATTTTGTGGGATGTTTGTGGAACTTTGAGGGACTTTTCTGGAATTTGGTGAGATTCTGTAGAGAACTGACAAATTATCAGGGATTTTTCATGTATTCTGTGGGAATTTGTGGAGATTTGGTGGGATTTTTGTGGATTTTGGCCGTGTTTTGAGAAGATTTAGGGAATTTTGTGTGATTTTTCTGGGATTTTGTTGGGTATTGAGGAAATTTTGTGGGATGTTGCTGGAATTTGGTGGGGCTTTTCAAGAATTTTGTGGTATTTTGAAAAGATTTAGGGAATTTTGTGGTGTTTTTTCTTGAATTTTGTGGGAAACTGTGGTGATTTTATGGGGCGTTTCTGGAATTTGGTCGAGTTTTCAGAAGTGTTAGGGATTTTTGTGAGATTTTTGTGGGATGTTCTGGGAATTGGTGGAGATTTTGTGGGACATTCCTGTGAATTTGTAGGGTTTTGAAATGATTTAGGGAGTTTTGTGGGACTTCTCTGGAATTTTGTGTGTTTTCTATGGAATTGTGTGGGATTCTGAGGAGACTTGAAGAATTTTGAGGAATTTGTTTTAGATTTTGTGGGAATTTGTGGAGAATCTGTGGGATTTTACTGGAATTTGGTGGGCCTTTTCAAGGACTTTGTGTGGTTTTGAGGAGACTTGAAGAATTTTGAGGAATTTTTCTTAGATTTTGTGGAAACTTGTGGAGGTTTTGTGGGATTTTTGTGTGATTTTGTGGGATATTGAGGCGATTTCGGGATCTTGAGGGATTTTTCATGTATTTTGTGGGATTTTGTGGAGATTTGGTGGGATATTTTTCTAGAATTTAGTCGTGTTTTGAGAAGATTTAGGGAATTTTGTGTGATTTTTCTGGGATTTTGTTGTATATTGAGGAGATTTTGTGGGATGTTTGTGGAACTTTGAGGGACTTTTCTGGAATTTGGTGAGATTCTGTAGAGAACTGACGAATTATCAGGGGTATTTTCATGTATTCTGTGGGAATTTGTGGAGATTCGGTGGGATTTTTGTGGATTTTGTCCATGTTTTGAGAAGATTTAGGGAATTTTGTGGGATTTTTCCTGGAATTTTATTGGATTCCGGGGAGATTTCGTGGGATGTTTGTGGAACTTTGAGGGACTTTTCTGGAATTTGGTGAGATTCTGTAGAGAACTGACCAATTATCAGGGATTTTTCATGTATTCTGTGGGAATTTGTGGAGATTTGGTGGGATTTTTGTGGATTTTGGCCGTGTTTTGAGAAGATTTAGGGAATTTTGTGTGATTTTTCTGGGATTTTGTTGTGTATTGAGGAAATTTTGTGGGATGTTTCTGGAATTTGCTGGGGCTTTTCAAGAATTTTGTGGTATTTTGAGAAGATTTAGGGAATTTTGTGGTGTTTTTTCTTGAATTTTGTGGGAAACTGTGCTGATTTTATGGGGCGTTTCTGGAATTTGGTCGAGTTTTCAGAAGATTTAGGGATTTTTGTGAGATTTCTGTGGGATGTTCTGGGAATTGGTGGAGATTTTGTGGGACATTCCTGTGAATTGGTAGGGTTTTGAAATGATTTAGGGAGTTTTGTGGGACTTCTCTGGAATTTTGTGGGGTTTTTCTGGAATTGTGTGGTTTTGAGGAGACTTGAAGAATTTTGAGGAATTTTTCTTAGATTTTGTGGAAACTTGTGGAGGTTTTGTGGGATTTTTGTGGAATTTTTTGGGATATTGAGGCAATTTAGGGATCTTGAGGGATTTTTCATGTATTTTGTGGGAATTTGTGGAGATTTGGTGGGATATTTTTCTAGAATTTGGTTGTGTTTTGAGAAGATTTAGGGAATTTTGTGTGATTTTTCTTGAATTTTGTGGGATATTGAGGAGATTTTGTGGGATGTTTGTGGAACTTTGAGGGACTTTTCTGGAATTTGGTGAGATTCTGTAGAGAACTGACAAATTATCAGGGATTTTTCATGTATTCTGTGGGAATTTGTGGAGATTTGGTGGGATTTTTGTGGATTTTGGCCGTGTTTTGAGAAGATTTAGGGAATTTTGTGTGATTTTTCTGGGATTTTGTTGGGTATTGAGGAAATTTTGTGGGATGTTGCTGGAATTTGGTGGGGCTTTTCAAGAATTTTGTGGTATTTTGAAAAGATTTAGGGAATTTTGTGGTGTTTTTTCTTGAATTTTGTGGGAAACTGTGGTGATTTTATGGGGCGTTTCTGGAATTTGGTCGAGTTTTCAGAAGTGTTAGGGATTTTTGTGAGATTTTTGTGGGATGTTCTGGGAATTGGTGGAGATTTTGTGGGACATTCCTGTGAATTTGTAGGGTTTTGAAATGATTTAGGGAGTTTTGTGGGACTTCTCTGGAATTTTGTGTGTTTTCTATGGAATTGTGTGGGATTCTGAGGAGACTTGAAGAATTTTGAGGAATTTGTTTTAGATTTTGTGGGAATTTGTGGAGAATCTGTGGGATTTTACTGGAATTTGGTGGGCCTTTTCAAGGACTTTGTGTGGTTTTGAGGAGACTTGAAGAATTTTGAGGAATTTTTCTTAGATTTTGTGGAAACTTGTGGAGGTTTTGTGGGATTTTTGTGTGATTTTGTGGGATATTGAGGCGATTTCGGGATCTTGAGGGATTTTTCATGTATTTTGTGGGATTTTGTGGAGATTTGGTGGGATATTTTTCTAGAATTTAGTCGTGTTTTGAGAAGATTTAGGGAATTTTGTGTGATTTTTCTGGGATTTTGTTGTATATTGAGGAGATTTTGTGGGATGTTTGTGGAACTTTGAGGGACTTTTCTGGAATTTGGTGAGATTCTGTAGAGAACTGACGAATTATCAGGGGTATTTTCATGTATTCTGTGGGAATTTGTGGAGATTCGGTGGGATTTTTGTGGATTTTGTCCATGTTTTGAGAAGATTTAGGGAATTTTGTGGGATTTTTCCTGGAATTTTATTGGATTCCGGGGAGATTTCGTGGGATGTTTGTGGAACTTTGAGGGACTTTTCTGGAATTTGGTGAGATTCTGTAGAGAACTGACCAATTATCAGGGATTTTTCATGTATTCTGTGGGAATTTGTGGAGATTTGGTGGGATTTTTGTGGATTTTGGCCGTGTTTTGAGAAGATTTAGGGAATTTTGTGTGATTTTTCTGGGATTTTGTTGTGTATTGAGGAAATTATTGTGGGATGTTTCTGGAATTTGGTGGGGCTTTTCAAGAATTTTGTGGTATTTTGAAAAGATTTAGGGAATTTTGTGGTGTTTTTTCTTGAATTTTGGGGGAAACTGTGCTGATTTTATGGGGCGTTTCTGGAATTTGGTCGAGTTTTCAGAAGATTTAGGGATTTTTGTGAGATTTCTGTGGGATGTTCTGGGAATTGGTGGAGATTTTGTGGGACATTCCTGTGAATTGGTAGGGTTTTGAAATGATTTAGGGAGTTTTGTGGGACTTCTCTGGAATTTTGTGGGGTTTTTCTGGAATTGTGTGGTTTTGAGGAGACTTGAAGAATTTTGAGGAATTTTTCTTAGATTTTGTGGAAACTTGTGGAGGTTTTGTGGGATTTTTGTGGAATTTTTTGGGATATTGAGGCAATTTAGGGATCTTGAGGGATTTTTCATGTATTTTGTGGGAATTTGTGGAGATTTGGTGGGATATTTTTCTAGAATTTGGTTGTGTTTTGAGAAGATTTAGGGAATTTTGTGGGATTTTTCTTGAATTTTGTGGGATATTGAGGAGATTTTGTGGGATGTTTGTGGAACTTTGAGGGACTTTTCTGGAATTTGGTGAGATTCTGTAGAGAACTGACAAATTATCAGGGATTTTTCATGTATTCTGTGGGAATTTGTGGAGATTTGGTGGGATTTTTGTGGATTTTGGCCGTGTTTTGAGAAGATTTAGGGAATTTTGTGTGATTTTTCTGGGATTTTGTTGGGTATTGAGGAAATTTTGTGGGATGTTGCTGGAATTTGGTGGGGCTTTTCAAGAATTTTGTGGTATTTTGAAAAGATTTAGGGAATTTTGTGGTGTTTTTTCTTGAATTTTGTGGGAAACTGTGCTGATTTTATGGGGCGTTTCTGGAATTTGGTCGAGTTTTCAGAAGTGTTAGGGATTTTTGTGAGATTTTTGTGGGATGTTCTGGGAATTGGTGGAGATTTTGTGGGACATTCCTGTGAATTGGTAGGGTTTTGAAATGATTTAGGGAGTTTTGTGGGACTTCTCTGGAATTTTGTGTGTTTTCTATGGAATTGTGTGGGATTCTGAGGAGACTTGAAGAATTTTGAGGAATTTGTTTTAGATTTTGTGGGAATTTGTGGAGAATCTGTGGGATTTTACTGGAATTTGGTGGGCCTTTTCAAGGACTTTGTGTGGTTTTGAGGAGACTTGAAGAATTTTGAGGAATTTTTCTTAGATTTTGTGGAAACTTGTGGAGGTTTTGTGGGATTTTTGTGTGATTTTGTGGGATATTGAGGCGATTTAGGGATCTTGAGGGATTTTTCATGTATTTTGTGGGATTTTGTGGAGATTTGGTGGGATATTTTTCTAGAATTTAGTCGTGTTTTGAGAAGATTTAGGGAATTTTGTGTGATTTTTCTGGGATTTTGTTGTATATTGAGGAGATTTTGTGGGATGTTTGTGGAACTTTGAGGGACTTTTCTGGAATTTGGTGAGATTCTGTAGAGAACTGACGAATTATCAGGGGTATTTTCATGTATTCTGTGGGAATTTGTGGAGATTCGGTGGGATTTTTGTGGATTTTGGCCATGTTTTGAGAAGATTTAGGGAATTTTGTGGGATTTTTCCTGGAATTTTATTGGATTCCGGGGAGATTTCGTGGGATGTTTGTGGAACTTTGAGGGACTTTTCTGGAATTTGGTGAGATTCTGTAGAGAACTGACCAATTATCAGGGATTTTTCATGTATTCTGTGGGAATTTGTGGAGATTTGGTGGGATTTTTGTGGATTTTGGCCGTGTTTTGAGAAGATTTAGGGAATTTTGTGTGATTTTTCTGGGATTTTGTTGTGTATTGAGGAAATTTTGTGGGATGTTTCTGGAATTTGGTGGGGCTTTTCAAGAATTTTGTGGTATTTTGAGAAGATTTAGGGAATTTTGTGGTGTTTTTTCTTGAATTTTGTGGGAAACTGTGCTGATTTTATGGGGCGTTTCTGGAATTTGGTCGAGTTATCAGAAGATTTAGGGACTTTTGTGGGATTTTTGTGGGATGTTCTGGGAATTGGTGGAGATTTTGTGGGACATTCCTGTGAATTGGTAGGGTTTTGAAATGATTTAGGGAGTTTTGTGGGACTTCTCTGGAATTTTGTGTGTTTTCTATGGAATTGTGTGGGATTCTGAGGAGACCTGAAGAATTTTGAGGAATTTTTCTTAGATTTTGTGGGAATTTGTGGAGAATCTGTGGGATTTTACTGGAATTTGGTGGGCCTTTTCAAGGACTTTGTGTGGTTTTGAGGAGACTTGAAGAATTTTGAGGAATTTTTCTTACATTTTGTGGAAACTTGTGGAGGTTTTGTGGGATTTTTGTGTGATTTTGTGGGATATTGAGGCGATTTCGGGATCTTGAGGGATTTTTCATGTATTTTGTGGGATTTTGTGGAGATTTGGTGGGACATTTTTCTAGAATTTAGTCGTGTTTTGAGAAGATTTAGGGAATTTTGTGTGATTTTTCTGGGATTTTGTTGGGTATTGAGGAAATTTTGTGGGATGTTTCTGGAATTTGGTGGGGCTTTTCAAGAATTTTGTGGTATTTTGAAAAGATTTAGGGAATTTTGTGGTGTTTTTTCTTGAATTTTGTGGGAAACTGTGCTGATTTTATGGGGCGTTTCTGGAATTTGGTCGAGTTTTCAGAAGATTTAGGGATTTTTGTGGGATTTTTGTGGGATGTTCTGGGAATTGGTGGAGATTTTGTGGGACATTCCTGTGAATTGGTAGGGTTTGAAATGATTTAGGGAGTTTTGTGGGACTTCTCTGGAATTTTGTGTGTTTTTTCTGGAATTGTGTGGCATTCTGAGGAGACTTGAAGAATTTTGAGGAATTTTTCTTAGATTTTGTGGAAACTTGTGGAGGTTTTGTGTGATTTTTGTGTGATTTTGTGGGATATTGAGGCGATTTAGGGATCTTGAGGGATTTCTCATGTATTTTGTGGGAATTTGTGGAGATTTGGTGGGAAATTTTTCTAGAATTTGGTTGTGTTTTGAGAAGATTTAGGGAATTTTGTGGTGTTTTTTCTTGAATTTTGTGGGAAACTGTGCTGATTTTATGGGGCGTTTCTGGAATTTGGTCGAGTTTTCAGAAGATTTAGGGATTTTTGTGGGATTTTTGTGGGATGTTCTGGGAATTGGTGGAGATTTTGTGGGACATTCCTGTGAATTGGTAGGGTTTTGAAATGATTTAGGGAGTTTTGTGGGACTTCTCTGGAATTTTGTGTGTTTTCTATGGAATTGTGTGGGATTCTGAGGAGACTTGAAGAATTTTGAGGAATTTGTTTTAGATTTTGTGGGAATTTGTGGAGAATCTGTGGGATTTTACTGGAATTTGGTGGGCCTTTTCAAGGACTTTGTGTGGTTTTGAGGAGACTTGAAGAATTTTGAGGAATTTTTCTTAGATTTTGTGGAAACTTGTGGAGGTTTTGTGGGATTTTTGTGTGATTTTGTGGGATATTGAGGCGATTTCGGGATCTTGAGGGATTTTTCATGTATTTTGTGGGATTTTGTGGAGATTTGGTGGGATATTTTTCTAGAATTTAGTCGTGTTTTGAGAAGATTTAGGGAATTTTGTGTGATTTTTCTGGGATTTTGTTGTATATTGAGGAGATTTTGTGGGATGTTTGTGGAACTTTGAGGGACTTTTCTGGAATTTGGTGAGATTCTGTAGAGAACTGACGAATTATCAGGGGTATTTTCATGTATTCTGTGGGAATTTGTGGAGATTCGGTGGGATTTTTGTGGATTTTGTCCATGTTTTGAGAAGATTTAGGGAATTTTGTGGGATTTTTCCTGGAATTTTATTGGATTCCGGGGAGATTTCGTGGGATGTTTGTGGAACTTTGAGGGACTTTTCTGGAATTTGGTGAGATTCTGTAGAGAACTGACCAATTATCAGGGATTTTTCATGTATTCTGTGGGAATTTGTGGAGATTTGGTGGGATTTTTGTGGATTTTGGCCGTGTTTTGAGAAGATTTAGGGAATTTTGTGTGATTTTTCTGGGATTTTGTTGGGTATTGAGGAAATTTTGTGGGATGTTTCTGGAATTTGGTGGGGCTTTTCAAGAATTTTGTGGTATTTTGAAAAGATTTAGGGAATTTTGTGGTGTTTTTTCTTGAATTTTGTGGGAAACTGTGCTGATTTTATGGGGCGTTTCTGGAATTTGGTCGAGTTTTCAGAAGATTTAGGGATTTTTGTGGGATTTCTGTGGGATGTTCTGGGAATTGGTGGAGATTTTGTGGGACATTCCTGTGAATTGGTAGGGTTTTGAAATGATTTAGGGAGTTTTGTGGGACTTCTCTGGAATTTTGTGGGGTTTTTCTGGAATTGTGTGGTTTTGAGGAGACTTGAAGAATTTTGAGGAATTTTTCTTAGATTTTGTGGAAACTTGTGGAGGTTTTGTGGGATTTTTGTGGAATTTTTTGGGATATTGAGGCAATTTAGGGATCTTGAGGGATTTTTCATGTATTTTGTGGGAATTTGTGGAGATTTGGTGGGATATTTTTCTAGAATTTGGTTGTGTTTTGAGAAGATTTAGGGAATTTTGTGGGATTTTTCTTGAATTTTGTGGGATATTGAGGAGATTTTGTGGGATGTTTGTGGAACTTTGAGGGACTTTTCTGGAATTTGGTGAGATTCTGTAGAGAACTGACAAATTATCAGGGATTTTTCATGTATTCTGTGGGAATTTGTGGAGATTTGGTGGGATTTTTGTGGATTTTGGCCGTGTTTTGAGAAGATTTAGGGAATTTTGTGTGATTTTTCTGGGATTTTGTTGGGTATTGAGGAAATTTTGTGGGATGTTGCTGGAATTTGGTGGGGCTTTTCAAGAATTTTGTGGTATTTTGAAAAGATTTAGGGAATTTTGTGGTGTTTTTTCTTGAATTTTGTGGGAAACTGTGCTGATTTTATGGGGCGTTTCTGGAATTTGGTCGAGTTTTCAGAAGTGTTAGGGATTTTTGTGAGATTTTTGTGGGATGTTCTGGGAATTGGTGGAGATTTTGTGGGACATTCCTGTGAATTGGTAGGGTTTTGAAATGATTTAGGGAGTTTTGTGGGACTTCTCTGGAATTTTGTGTGTTTTCTATGGAATTGTGTGGGATTCTGAGGAGACTTGAAGAATTTTGAGGAATTTGTTTTAGATTTTGTGGGAATTTGTGGAGAATCTGTGGGATTTTACTGGAATTTGGTGGGCCTTTTCAAGGACTTTGTGTGGTTTTGAGGAGACTTGAAGAATTTTGAGGAATTTTTCTTAGATTTTGTGGAAACTTGTGGAGGTTTTGTGTGATTTTTGTGTGATTTTGTGGGATATTGAGGCGATTTAGGGATCTTGAGGGATTTTTCATGTATTTTGTGGGATTTTGTGGAGATTTGGTGGGATATTTTTCTAGAATTTAGTCGTGTTTTGAGAAGATTTAGGGAATTTTGTGTGATTTTTCTGGGATTTTGTTGTATATTGAGGAGATTTTGTGGGATGTTTGTGGAACTTTGAGGGACTTTTCTGGAATTTGGTGAGATTCTGTAGAGAACTGACGAATTATCAGGGGTATTTTCATGTATTCTGTGGAAATTTGTGGAGATTCGGTGGGATTTTTGTGGATTTTGGCCATGTTTTGAGAAGATTTAGGGAATTTTGTGGGATTTTTCCTGGAATTTTATTGGATTCCGGGGAGATTTCGTGGGATGTTTGTGGAACTTTGAGGGACTTTTCTGGAATTTGGTGAGATTCTGTAGAGAACTGACCAATTATCAGGGATTTTTCATGTATTCTGTGGGAATTTGTGGAGATTTGGTGGGATTTTTGTGGATTTTGGCCGTGTTTTGAGAAGATTTAGGGAATTTTGTGTGATTTTTCTGGGATTTTGTTGTGTATTGAGGAAATTTTGTGGGATGTTTCTGGAATTTGGTGGGGCTTTTCAAGAATTTTGTGGTATTTTGAGAAGATTTAGGGAATTTTGTGGTGTTTTTTCTTGAATTTTGTGGGAAACTGTGCTGATTTTATGGGGCGTTTCTGGAATTTGGTCGAGTTATCAGAAGATTTAGGGATTTTTGTGGGATTTTTGTGGGATGTTCTGGGAATTGGTGGAGATTTTGTGGGACATTCCTGTGAATTGGTAGGGTTTTGAAATGATTTAGGGAGTTTTGTGGGACTTCTCTGGAATTTTGTGTGTTTTCTATGGAATTGTGTGGGATTCTGAGGAGACCTGAAGAATTTTGAGGAATTTTTCTTAGATTTTGTGGGAATTTGTGGAGAATCTGTGGGATTTTACTGGAATTTGGTGGGCCTTTTCAAGGACTTTGTGTGGTTTTGAGGAGACTTGAAGAATTTTGAGGAATTTTTCTTACATTTTGTGGAAACTTGTGGAGGTTTTGTGGGATTTTTGTGTGATTTTGTGGGATATTGAGGCGATTTCGGGATCTTGAGGGATTTTTCATGTATTTTGTGGGATTTTGTGGAGATTTGGTGGGACATTTTTCTAGAATTTAGTCGTGTTTTGAGAAGATTTAGGGAATTTTGTGTGATTTTTCTGGGATTTTGTTGGGTATTGAGGAAATTTTGTGGGATGTTTCTGGAATTTGGTGGGGCTTTTCAAGAATTTTGTGGTATTTTGAAAAGATTTAGGGAATTTTGTGGTGTTTTTTCTTGAATTTTGTGGGAAACTGTGCTGATTTTATGGGGCGTTTCTGGAATTTGGTCGAGTTTTCAGAAGATTTAGGGATTTTTGTGGGATTTTTGTGGGATGTTCTGGGAATTGGTGGAGATTTTGTGGGACATTCCTGTGAATTGGTAGGGTTTGAAATGATTTAGGGAGTTTTGTGGGACTTCTCTGGAATTTTGTGTGTTTTTTCTGGAATTGTGTGGCATTCTGAGGAGACTTGAAGAATTTTGAGGAATTTTTCTTAGATTTTGTGGAAACTTGTGGAGGTTTTGTGTGATTTTTGTGTGATTTTGTGGGATATTGAGGCGATTTAGGGATCTTGAGGGATTTCTCATGTATTTTGTGGGAATTTGTGGAGATTTGGTGGGAAATTTTTCTAGAATTTGGTTGTGTTTTGAGAAGATTTAGGGAATTTTGTGGTGTTTTTTCTTGAATTTTGTGGGAAACTGTGCTGATTTTATGGGGCGTTTCTGGAATTTGGTCGAGTTTTCAGAAGATTTAGGGATTTTTGTGGGATTTTTGTGGGATGTTCTGGGAATTGGTGGAGATTTTGTGGGACATTCCTGTGAATTGGTAGGGTTTTGAAATGATTTAGGGAGTTTTGTGGGACTTCTCTGGAATTTTGTGTGTTTTCTATGGAATTGTGTGGGATTCTGAGGAGACTTGAAGAATTTTGAGGAATTTGTTTTAGATTTTGTGGGAATTTGTGGAGAATCTGTGGGATTTTACTGGAATTTGGTGGGCCTTTTCAAGGACTTTGTGTGGTTTTGAGGAGACTTGAAGAATTTTGAGGAATTTTTCTTAGATTTTGTGGAAACTTGTGGAGGTTTTGTGGGATTTTTGTGTGATTTTGTGGGATATTGAGGCGATTTCGGGATCTTGAGGGATTTTTCATGTATTTTGTGGGATTTTGTGGAGATTTGGTGGGATATTTTTCTAGAATTTAGTCGTGTTTTGAGAAGATTTAGGGAATTTTGTGTGATTTTTCTGGGATTTTGTTGTATATTGAGGAGATTTTGTGGGATGTTTGTGGAACTTTGAGGGACTTTTCTGGAATTTGGTGAGATTCTGTAGAGAACTGACGAATTATCAGGGGTATTTTCATGTATTCTGTGGGAATTTGTGGAGATTCGGTGGGATTTTTGTGGATTTTGTCCATGTTTTGAGAAGATTTAGGGAATTTTGTGGGATTTTTCCTGGAATTTTATTGGATTCCGGGGAGATTTCGTGGGATGTTTGTGGAACTTTGAGGGACTTTTCTGGAATTTGGTGAGATTCTGTAGAGAACTGACCAATTATCAGGGATTTTTCATGTATTCTGTGGGAATTTGTGGAGATTTGGTGGGATTTTTGTGGATTTTGGCCGTGTTTTGAGAAGATTTAGGGAATTTTGTGTGATTTTTCTGGGATTTTGTTGGGTATTGAGGAAATTTTGTGGGATGTTTCTGGAATTTGGTGGGGCTTTTCAAGAATTTTGTGGTATTTTGAAAAGATTTAGGGAATTTTGTGGTGTTTTTTCTTGAATTTTGTGGGAAACTGTGCTGATTTTATGGGGCGTTTCTGGAATTTGGTCGAGTTTTCAGAAGATTTAGGGATTTTTGTGGGATTTTTGTGGGATGTTCTGGGAATTGGTGGAGATTTTGTGGGACATTCCTGTGAATTGGTAGGGTTTTGAAATGATTTAGGGAGTTTTGTGGGACTTCTCTGGAATTTTGTGTTTTTTTTCTGGAATTGTGTGGGATTCTGAGGAGACTTGAAGAATTTTGAGGAATTTGTTTTAGATTTTGTGGGAATTTGTGGAGAATCTGTGGGATTTTACTGGAATTTGGTGGGCCTTTTCAAGGACTTTGTGTGGTTTTGAGGACACTTGAAGAATTTTGAGGAATTTTTCTTAGATTTTGTGGAAACTTGTGGAGGTTTTGTGGGATTTTTGTGGGATTTTGTGGGATATTGAGGCGATTTAGGGATCTTGAGGGATTTTTCATGTATTTTGTGGGAATTTGTGGAGATTTGGTGGGATATTTTTCTAGAATTTGGTCGTGTTTTGAGAAGATTTAGGGAATTTTGTGGGATTTTTCCTGGAATTTTGTTGGAAACTGGGGAGATTTTGTGGGATGCTTGTGGAACTTTAAGGGACTTTTCTGGAATTTGGTGAGATTCTGTAGAGAACTGAAGAATTATCAGGGATTTTTCATGTATTCTGTGGGAATTTGTGGAGATTCGGTGGGATTTTTGTGTATTTTGGCCGTGTTTTCGAGTTTTCAGAAGATTTAGGGATTTTTGTGAGATTTTTGTGGGATGTTCTGGGAATTGGTGGAGATTTTGTGGGACATTCCTGTGAATTGTTAGGGTTTTGAAATTATTTAGGGAGTTTTGTGGGACTTCTCTGGAATTTTGTGCGTTTTTTCTGGAATTGTGTGGGATTCTGAGGAGACTTGAAGAATTTTGAGGAATTTGTTTTAGATTTTGTGGGAATTTGTGGAGATTCTGTGGGATTTTACTGGAATTTGGTGGGCCTTTTCAAGGACTTTGTGTGGTTTTGAGGAGACTTGAAGAATTTTGAGGATTTTTTCTTAGATTTTGTGGAAACTTGTGGAGGTTTTGTGTGATTTTTGTGGGATTTTGTGGGATATTGAGGCGATTTAGGGATCTTGAGGGATTTTTCGTGTATTTTGTGGGATTTTGTGGAGATTTGGTGGGACATTTTTCTAGAATTTAGTCGTGTTTTGAGAAGATTTAGGGAATTTTGTGGTGTTTTTTCTTGAATTTTGTGTGAAACTGTGCTGATTTTATTGGGCGTTTCTGGAATTTGGTCAAGTTTTCAGAAGATTTAGGGAATTTTGTTGGATTTTTCCTGGAATTTTGTTGGATATTAGGGAGATTTTGTGGGATGCTTGTGGAACTTTGAGGGACTTTTCTGGAATTTGGTGAGATTCTGTAGAGAACTGACGAATTATCAGGGATTTTTCATGTATTCTGTGGGAATTTGTGGAGATTTGGTGGGATATTTTTCTAGAATTTGGTCGTGTTTTGAGAAGATTTAGAGAATTTTGTGGGATTTTTCTTGAATTTTGTTGGATATTGAGGAGATTTTGTGGGATGTTTGTGGAACTTTGAGGGACTTTTCTGGAATTTGGTGAGATTCTGTAGAGAACTGACGAATTATCAGGGATTTTTCACGTATTCTGTGGGAATTTGTGGAGATTTGGTGGGATTTTTCTGGAATTTTGGTTATGTTTTGAGAAGATTTAGGGAATTTTGTGTGATTTTTCTGGGATTTTGTTGGATATTGAGGACATTTTGTGGGATGTTTCTGGAATTTGGTGGGGCTTTTCAAAAATTTTGTGGTATTTTGAAAAGATTTTGGGAATTTTGTGGTGTTTTTTCTTGAATTTTGTGGGAAACTGTGCTGATTTTATGGGGCGTTTCTGGAATTTGGTCGAGTTTTCAGAAGATTTAGGGATTTTTGTGAGATTTCTGTGGGATGTTCTGGGAATTGGTGGAGATTTTGTGGGACATTCCTGTGAATTGGTAGGGTTTTGAAATGATTTAGGGAGTTTTGTGGGACTTCTCTGGAATTTTGTGTGTTTTTTCTGGAATTGTGTGGGATTCTGAGGAGACTTGAAGAATTTTGAGGAATTTTTCTTAGATTTTGTGGAAACTTGTGGAGGTTTTGGGTGATTTTTGTGGGATTTTGTGGGATATTGAGGAGATTTAGGGATCTTGAGGGATTTTTCATGTATTTTGTGGGAATTTGTGGAGATTTGGTGGGATATTTTTCTAGAATTTGGTCGTGTTTTGAGAAGATTTAGGGAATTTTGTGGGATTTTTCCTGGAATTTTGTTGGATACTGGGGAGATTTTGTGGGTGTTTTGTGGAACTTCGAGGGACTTTTCTGGAATTTGGTGAGATTCTGTAGAGAACTGACGAATTATCAGGGATTTTTCATGTATTCTGTGGGAATTTGTAGAGATTCGATGGGATTTTTGAGGATTTTTGCTGTGTTTTGAGAAGATTTAGAGAATTTTGTGGGATTTTTCTTGAATTTTGTTGGATATTGAGGAGATTTTTTGGGATGTTTGTGGAACTTTGAGGGACTTTTCTGGAATTTGGTGAGATTCTGTAGAGAACTGACGAATTATCAGGGATTTTTCATGTATTCTGTGGGAATTTGTGGAGATTTCGTGGGATTTTTGTGGATTTTGGCAGTATTTTGAGAAGATTTAGGGAATTTTGTGGGACTTTTCTGGGATTTTGTTGGGTATTGAGGACATTTTGTGGGATGTTTCGTTAATTTGGTAGGGCTTTTCAAGAATTTTGTGGTATTTTGAAAAGGTTTAGGGAATTTTGTGGTGTTTTTTCTTGAATTTTGTGGGAAACTGTGCTGATTTTATTGGGCGTTTCTGGAATTTGGTCGAGTTTTCAGAAGTGTTAGGGATTTTTGTGAGATTTTTGTGGGATGTTTGTGGAACTTTGAGGGACTTTTCTGTAATTTGGTGAGATTCTGTAGAGAACTGACGAATTATCAGGGATTTTTCATGTATTCTGTGGGAATTTCTGGAGATTCGGTGGGATTTTTCTGGAATTTGGTAGAGTTTTGAGAAGATTTAGGGAATTTTGTGTTGTTTTTTCTTGAATTTTGTGGGAAACTCTGCTGATTTTATGGGGCGCTTCTGGAATTTGGTCAAGTTTTCAGAAGATTTAGGGAATTGTGTGAGATTTTTCCAGGAATTTTGTTGGATATTAGGGAGATTTTGTGGGATGTTTGTGGAACTTTGAGGGACTTTTCTGGTATTTGGTGAGATTCTGTAGAGAACTGACGAATTATCAGGGGTATTTTCATGTATTCTGTGGGAATTTGTGGAGATTTGGTGGGATATTTTTCTAGAATTTGGTCGTGTTTTGAGAAGATTTAGGGAATTTTGTGGGATTTTTCCTGGAATTTTGTTGGATACTGGGGAGATTTTGTGGGATGTTTGTGGAACTTTGAGGGACTTTTCTGGAATTTGGTGAGATTCTGTAGAGAACTGACGAATTATCAGGGATTTTTCATGTATTCTGTGGGAATTTGTGGAGATTTGGTGGGATTTTTCTAGGATTTTGGCCGTGTTTTGAGAAGATTTAGAGAATTTTGTGTGATTTTTCTGGGATTTTGTTGGATATTGAGGACATTTTCTGGGATGTTTCGGGAATTTGGTGGGGCTTTTCAAGAATTTTGTGGTATTTTGAAAAGATTTAGGGAATTTTGTGGTGTTTTTTCTTGAATTTTGTGGGAAACTGTGCTGATTTTATGGTGCGTTTCTGGAATTTGGTCGAGTTTTCAGAAGATTTAGGGATTTTTGTGGGATTTCTGTGGGATGTTCTGGGAATTGGTGGAGATTTTGTGGGACATTCCTGTGAATTGGTAGGGTTTTGAAATGATTTAGGGAGTTTTGTGGGACTTCTCTGGAATTTTGTGTGTTTTTTCTGGAATTGTGTGGGATTCTGAGGAGACTTGAAGAATTTTGAGGAATTTTTCTTAGATTTTGTGGAAACTTGTGGAGGTTTTGTGTGATTTTTGTGTGATTTTGTGGGATATTGAGGCGATTTAGGGATCTTGAGGGATTTCTCATGTATTTTGTGGGAATTTGTGGAGATTTGGTGGGATATTTTTCTAGAATTTGGTCGTGTTTTGAGAAGATTTAGGGAATTTTGTGGGATTTTTCCTGGAATTTTGTTGGATACTGGCGAGATTTTGTGGGATGCTTGTGGAACTTTGAGGGACTTTTCTGGAATTTGGTGAGATTCTGTAGAGAACTGACAAATTATCAGGGATTTTTCATGTATTCTGTGGGAATTTGTGGAGATTCTGTGGGATTTTTGTGGATTTTGGCGGTGTTTTGAGAAGATTTAGGGAATTTTGTGGGACTTTTCTGGGATTTTGTTGGGTATTGAGGACATTTTGTGGGATGTTTCTGGAATTTGGTGGGGCTTTTCAAGAGTTTTGTGGTATTTTGAAAAGGTTTAGGGAATTTTGTGGTGTTTTTTCTTGAATTTTGTGGGAAACTGTGCTGATTTTATGGGGCGTTTCTGGAATTTGGTTGAGTTTTCAGAAGATTTAGGGATTTTTGTGAGATTTTTGTGGGATGTTCTGGGAATTGGTGGAGATTTTGTGGGACATTCCTGTGAATTGGTAGGGTTTTGAAATGATTTAGGGAGTTTTGTGGGACTTCTCTGGAATTTTGTGTGTTTTTTCTGGAATTGTGTGGGATTCTGAGGAGACTTGAAGAATTTTGAGGAATTTTTCTTAGATTTTGTGGAAACTTGTGGAGGTTTTGTGTGATTTTTGTGTGATTTTGTGGGATATTGAGGCGATTTCGGGATCTTGATGGATTTCTCATATATTTTGTGGGAATTTGTGGAGATTTGGTGGGATATTTTTCTAGAATTTGGTCGTGTTTTGAGAAGATTTAGGGAATTTTGTGGTGTTTTTTCTTGAATTTTGTGGGAAACTGTGCTGATTTTATGGGGCGTTTCTGGAATTTGGTCGAGTTTTCAGAAGATTTAGGGATTTTTGTGAGATTTTTGTGGGATGTTCTGGGAATTGGTAGAGATTCTGTGGGACATTCCTGTGAATTGGTAGGGTTTTGAAATGATTTAGGGAGTTTTGTGAGACTTCTCTGGAATTTGGTGGGGTTTTTCTGGAATTGTGTGGGATTCTGAGGAGACTTGAAGAATTTTGAGGAATTTGATTTAGATTTTTGTGAGAATTTGTGGAGA
Organism: Cyanistes caeruleus; assembly: GCF_971803275.1. Taxonomy (NCBI): domain Eukaryota; kingdom Metazoa; phylum Chordata; class Aves; order Passeriformes; family Paridae; genus Cyanistes; species Cyanistes caeruleus. Next base: position 71,351,935 of record NC_141704.1, read on the forward strand.
TTCTGTGGGATTTTTTTGGAATTTGGTGGGCCTTTTCACGAAGTTTGTGTGGTTTTGAGGAGACTTGAAGAATTTTGAGGAATTTTTCTTAGATTTTGTGGAAACTTGTGGAGGTTTTGTGTGATTTTTGTGTGATTTTGTGGGATATTGAGGCGATTTAGGGATCTTGAGGGATTTCTCATGTATTTTGTGGGAATTTGTGGAGATTTGGTGGGATATTTTTCTAGAATTTGGTCGTGTTTTGAGAAGATTTAGGGAATTTTGTGGGATTTTTCCTGGAATTTTGTTGGATACTGGCGAGATTTTGTGGGATGCTTGTGGAACTTTGAGGGACTTTTCTGGAATTTGGTGAGATTCTGTAGAGAACTGACGAATTATCAGGGATTTTTCATGTATTCTGTGGGAATTTCTGGAGATTCGGTGGGATTTTTCTGGAATTTGGTAGAGTTTTGAGAAGATTTAGGGAATTTTGTGTTGTTTTTTCTTGAATTTTGTGGGAAACTCTGCTGATTTTATGGGGCGCTTCTGGAATTTGGTCAAGTTTTCAGAAGATTTAGGGAATTGTGTGAGATTTTTCCAGGAATTTTGTTGGATATTAGGGAGATTTTGTGGGATGTTTGTGGAACTTTGAGGGACTTTTCTGGTATTTGGTGAGATTCTGTAGAGAACTGACGAATTATCAGGGGTATTTTCATGTATTCTGTGGGAATTTGTGGAGATTTGGTGGGATATTTTTCTAGAATTTGGTCGTGTTTTGAGAAGATTTAGGGAATTTTGTGGGATTTTTCCTGGAATTTTGTTGGATACTGGGGAGATTTTGTGGGATGTTTGTGGAACTTTGAGGGACTTTTCTGGAATTTGGTGAGATTCTGTAGAGAACTGACGAATTATCAGGGATTTTTCATGTATTCTGTGGGAATTTGTGGAGATTTGGTGGGATTTTTCTAGGATTTTGGCCGTGTTTTGAGAAGATTTAGAGAATTTTGTGTGATTTTTCTGGGATTTTGTTGGATATTGAGGACATTTTCTGGGATGTTTCGGGAATTTGGTGGGGCTTTTCAAGAATTTTGTGGTATTTTGAAAAGATTTAGGGAATTTTGTGGTGTTTTTTCTTGAATTTTGTGGGAAACTGTGCTGATTTTATGGGGCGTTTCTGGAATTTGGTCGAGTTTTCAGAAGATTTAGGGATTTTTGTGGGATTTCTGTGGGATGTTCTGGGAATTGGTGGAGATTTTGTGGGACATTCCTGTGAATTGGTAGGGTTTTGAAATGATTTAGGGAGTTTTGTGGGACTTCTCTGGAATTTTGTGTGTTTTTTCTGGAATTGTGTGGGATTCTGAGGAGACTTGAAGAATTTTGAGGAATTTTTCTTAGATTTTGTGGAAACTTGTGGAGGTTTTGTGTGATTTTTGTGTGATTTTGTGGGATATTGAGGCGATTTAGGGATCTTGAGGGATTTCTCATGTATTTTGTGGGAATTTGTGGAGATTTGGTGGGATATTTTTCTAGAATTTGGTCGTGTTTTGAGAAGATTTAGGGAATTTTGTGGGATTTTTCCTGGAATTTTGTTGGATACTGGCGAGATTTTGTGGGATGCTTGTGGAACTTTGAGGGACTTTTCTGGAATTTGGTGAGATTCTGTAGAGAACTGACAAATTATCAGGGATTTTTCATGTATTCTGTGGGAATTTGTGGAGATTCTGTGGGATTTTTGTGGATTTTGGCGGTGTTTTGAGAAGATTTAGGGAATTTTGTGGGACTTTTCTGGGATTTTGTTGGGTATTGAGGACATTTTGTGGGATGTTTCTGGAATTTGGTGGGGCTTTTCAAGAGTTTTGTGGTATTTTGAAAAGGTTTAGGGAATTTTGTGGTGTTTTTTCTTGAATTTTGTGGGAAACTGTGCTGATTTTATGGGGCGTTTCTGGAATTTGGTTGAGTTTTCAGAAGATTTAGGGATTTTTGTGAGATTTTTGTGGGATGTTCTGGGAATTGGTGGAGATTTTGTGGGACATTCCTGTGAATTGGTAGGGTTTTGAAATGATTTAGGGAGTTTTGTGGGACTTCTCTGGAATTTTGTGTGTTTTTTCTGGAATTGTGTGGGATTCTGAGGAGACTTGAAGAATTTTGAGGAATTTTTCTTAGATTTTGTGGAAACTTGTGGAGGTTTTGTGTGATTTTTGTGTGATTTTGTGGGATATTGAGGCGATTTCGGGATCTTGATGGATTTCTCATATATTTTGTGGGAATTTGTGGAGATTTGGTGGGATATTTTTCTAGAATTTGGTCGTGTTTTGAGAAGATTTAGGGAATTTTGTGGTGTTTTTTCTTGAATTTTGTGGGAAACTGTGCTGATTTTATGGGGCGTTTCTGGAATTTGGTCGAGTTTTCAGAAGATTTAGGGATTTTTGTGAGATTTTTGTGGGATGTTCTGGGAATTGGTAGAGATTCTGTGGGACATTCCTGTGAATTGGTAGGGTTTTGAAATGATTTAGGGAGTTTTGTGAGACTTCTCTGGAATTTGGTGGGGTTTTTCTGGAATTGTGTGGGATTCTGAGGAGACTTGAAGAATTTTGAGGAATTTGATTTAGATTTTTGTGAGAATTTGTGGAGATTCTGTGGGATTTTTTTGGAATTTGGTGGGCCTTTTCACGAAGTTTGTGTGGTTTTGAGGAGACTTGAAGAATTTTGAGGAATTTTTCTTAGATTTTGTGGAAACTTGTGGAGGTTTTGTGTGATTTTTGTGTGATTTTGTGGGATATTGAGGCGATTTAGGGATCTTGAGGGATTTCTCATGTATTTTGTGGGAATTTGTGGAGATTTGGTGGGATATTTTTCTAGAATTTGGTCGTGTTTTGAGAAGATTTAGGGAATTTTGTGGGATTTTTCCTGGAATTTTGTTGGATACTGGCGAGATTTTGTGGGATGCTTGTGGAACTTTGAGGGACTTTTCTGGAATTTGGTGAGATTCTGTAGAGAACTGACAAATTATCAGGGATTTTTCATGTATTCTGTGGGAATTTGTGGAGATTCTGTGGGATTTTTGTGGATTTTGGCGGTGTTTTGAGAAGATTTAGGGAATTTTGTGGGACTTTTCTGGGATTTTGTTGGGTATTGAGGACATTTTGTGGGATGTTTCTGGAATTTGGTGTGGCTTTTCAAGAGTTTTGTGGTATTTTGAAAAGGTTTAGGGAATTTTGTGGTGTTTTTTCTTGAATTTTGTGGGAAACTGTGCTGATTTTATGGGGCGTTTCTGGAATTTGGTTGAGTTTTCAGAAGATTTAGGGATTTTTGTGAGATTTTTGTGGGATGTTCTGGGAATTGGTGGAGATTTTGTGGGACATTCCTGTGAATTGGTAGGGTTTTGAAATGATTTAGGGAGTTTTGTGGGACTTCTCTGGAATTTTGTGTGTTTTTTCTGGAATTGTGTGGGATTCTGAGGAGACTTGAAGAATTTTGAGGAATTTTTCTTAGATTTTGTGGAAACTTGTGGAGGTTTTGTGTGATTTTTGTGTGATTTTGTGGGATATTGAGGCGATTTCGGGATCTTGATGGATTTCTCATATATTTTGTGGGAATTTGTGGAGATTTGGTGGGATATTTTTCTAGAATTTGGTCGTGTTTTGAGAAGATTTAGGGAATTTTGTGGTGTTTTTTCTTGAATTTTGTGGGAAACTGTGCTGATTTTATGGGGCGTTTCTGGAATTTGGTCGAGTTTTCAGAAGATTTAGGGATTTTTGTGAGATTTTTGTGGGATGTTCTGGGAATTGGTAGAGATTCTGTGGGACATTCCTGTGAATTGGTAGGGTTTTGAAATGATTTAGGGAGTTTTGTGAGACTTCTCTGGAATTTGGTGGGGTTTTTCTGGAATTGTGTGGGATTCTGAGGAGACTTGAAGAATTTTGAGGAATTTGATTTAGATTTTTGTGAGAATTTGTGGAGATTCTGTGGGATTTTTTTGGAATTTGGTGGGCCTTTTCACGAAGTTTGTGTGGTTTTGAGGAGACTTGAAGAATTTTGAGGAATTTTTCTTAGATTTTGTGGAAACTTGTGGAGGTTTTGTGTGATTTTTGTGTGATTTTGTGGGATATTGAGGCGATTTAGGGATCTTGAGGGATTTCTCATTTATTTTGTGGGAATTTGTGGAGATTTGGTGGGATAATTTTCTAGAATTTTGTGGTATTTTGAAAAGGTTTAGGGAATTTTGTGGTGTTTTTTCTTGAATTTTGTGGGAAACTGTGCTGATTTTATGGGGCGTTTCTGGAATTTGGTCAAGTTTTCAGAAGATTTAGGGAATTGTGTGAGATTTTTCCTGGAATTTTGTTGGATATTTGGGAGATTTTGTGGGAGGCTTGTGGAACTTTGGGGGACTTTTTTGGTATTTGGTGAGATTCTGTAGAGAACTGACGAATTATCAGGGATTTTTCATGTATTCTGTGGGAATTTGTGGAGATTTGGTGGGATTTTTCTGGAATTTGGTAGAGTTTTGAGAAGATTTAGGTTATTTTGTGGGATTTTTCCTGGAGTTTTGTTGGATACTGGGGAGATTTTGTGGGATGTTTGTGGAACTTTGAGGGACTTTTTAGGAATTTGGTGAGATTCTGTAGAGAACTGACAAATTATCAGGGATTTTTCATGTATTCTGTGGGAATTTGTGGAGATTCTGTGGGATTTTTGTGGATTTTGGCCGTGTTTTGAGAAGATTTAGGGAATTTTGTGTGATTTTTCTGGGATTTTGTTGGATATTGAGGAGATTTTGTGGGATGTTTCTGGAATTTGTTGGGGCTTTTCAAGAATTTTGTGGTATTTTGAAAAGGTTTAGGGAAATTTGTGGTGTTTGTTCTTGAATTTTGTGGGAAACTGTGCTGATTTTATGGGGCGTTTCTGGAATTTGGTCGAGTTTTCAGAAGATTTAGGGATTTTTGTGAGATTTTTGTGGGATGTTCTGGGAATTGGTAGAGATTTTGTGGGACATTCCTGTGAATTGGTAGGGTTTTGAAATGATTTAGGGAGTTTTGTGGGACTTCTCTGGAATTTGGTGGGGTTTTTCTGGAATTGTGTGGGATTCTGAGGAGACCTGAAGAATTTTGAGGAATTTGATTTAGATTTTTGTGGGAATTTGTGGAGATTCTGTGGGATTTTTCTGGAATTTTGTGGGCCTTTTCACGAAGTTTGTGTGGTTTTGAGGAGACTTGAAGAATTTTGAGGAATTTTTCTTAGATTTTGTGGAAACTTGTGGAGGTTTTGTGTGATTTTTGTGTGATTTTGTGGGATATTGAGGCGATTTAGGGATCTTGAGGGATTTCTCATGTATTTTGTGGGAATTTGTGGAGATTTGGTGGGATAATTTTCTAGAATTTGGTCGTGTTTTGAGAAGATTTAGGGAATTTTGTGGTGTTTTTTCTTGAATTTTGTGGGAAACTGTGCTGATTTTATGGGGCGTTTCTGGAATTTGGTCAAGTTTTCAGAAGATTTAGGGATTTTTGTGGGATTTCTGTGGGATGTTCTGGGAATTGGTGGAGATTTTGTGGGACATTCCTGTGAATTGGTAGGGTTTTGAAATGATTTAGGGAGTTTTGTGGGACTTCTCTGGAATTTTGTGTGTTTTTTCTGGAATTGTGTGGGATTTTGAGGAGACTTGAAGAATTTTGAGGAATTTTTCTTAGATTTTCTGGAAACTTGTGGAGGTTTTGTGTGATTTTTGTGTGATTTTGTGGGATATTGAGGCGATTTAGGGATCTTGAGGGATTTTTCATGTATTTTGTGGGAATTTGTGGAGATTTGGTGGGATATTTTTCTAGAATTTGGTCGTGTTTTGAGAAGATTTAGGGAATTTTGTGGGATTTTTCCTGGAATTTTGTTGGATACTGGGGAGATTTTGTGGGTGTTTTGTGGAACTTTGAGGGAGTTTTCTGGAATTTGGTGAGATTCTGTAGAGAACTGACGAATTATCAGGGATTTTTCATGTATTCTGTGGGAATTTGTGGAGATTTGGTGGGATTTTTGTGGATTTTGGCGGTGTTTTGAGAAGATTTAGAGAATTTTGTGTGATTTTTCTGGGATTTTGTTGGGTATTGAGGACATTTTGTGGGATGTTTCTGGAATTTGGTGGGGCTTTTCAAGAATTTTGTGGTATTTTGAAAAGATTTAGGGAATTTTGTGGTGTTTTTTCTTGAATTTTGTGGGAAACTGTGCTGATTTTATGGGGCGTTTCTGGAATTTGGTCGAGTTTTCAGAAGATTTAGGGATTTTTGTGAGATTTTTGTGGGATGTTCTGGGAATTGGTAGAGATTTTGTGGGACATTCCTGTGAATTGGTAGGGTTTTGAAATGATTTAGGGAGTTTTGTGGGACTTCTCAGGAATTTTGTGGGGTTTTTCTGGAATTGTGTGGGATTCGGAGGAGACTTGAAGTATTTTGAGGAATTTTTCTTAGATTTTGTGGAAACTTGTGGAGGTTTTGTGGGATTTTTGTGTGATTTTGTGGGATATTGAGGCGATTTAGGGATCTTGAGGGATTTTTCATGTATTCTGTGGGATTTTGTGGAGATTCGGTGGGATATTTTTCTAGAATTTGGTCGTGTTTTGAGAAGATTTAGGGAATTTTGTGTGATTTTTCTGGGATTTTGTTGGATATTGAGGAGATTTTGTGGGATGTTTGTGGAACTTTGAGGGACTTTTCTGGAATTTGGTGAGATTCTGTAGAGAACTGACGAATTATCAGGGATTTTTCATGTATTCTGTGGGAATTTGTGGAGATTCTGTGGGATTTTTGTGGATTTTGGCCGTGTTTTGAGAAGATTTAGGGAATTTTGTGTGATTTTTCTGGGATTTTGTTGGATATTGGGGAGATTTTGTGGGATGTTTCTGGAATTTGGTGGGGCTTTTCAAGAATTTTGTGGTATTTTGAAAAGATTTAGGGAATTTTGTGGTGTTTTTTCTTGAATTTTGTGGGAAACTGTGCTGATTTTATGGGGCGTTTCTGGAATTTGGTCGAGTTTTCAGAAGATTTAGGGATTTTTGTGAGATTTTTGTGGGATGTTCTGGGAATTGGTAGAGATTTTGTGGGACATTCCTGTGAATTGGTAGGGTTTTGAAATGATTTAGGGAGTTTTGTGAGACTTCTCTGGAATTTTGTGTGTTTTTTCTGGAATTGTGTGGGATTCTGAGGAGACTTGAAGAATTTTGAGGAATTTGATTTAGATTTTTGTGAGAATTTGTGGAGATTCTGTGGGATTTTTTTGGAATTTGGTGGGCCTTTTCACGAAGTTTGTGTGGTTTTGAGGAGACTTGAAGAATTTTGAGGAATTTTTCTTAGATTTTGTGGAAACTTGTGGAGGTTTTGTGTGATTTTTGTGTGATTTTGTGGGATATTGAGGCGATTTAGGGATCTTGAGGGATTTCTCATGTATTTTGTGGGAATTTGTGGAGATTTGGTGGGATAATTTTCTAGAATTTTGTGGTATTTTGAAAAGGTTTAGGGAATTTTGTGGTGTTTTTTCTTGAATTTTGTGGGAAACTGTGCTGATTTTATGGGGCGTTTCTGGAATTTGGTCAAGTTTTCAGAAGATTTAGGGAATTGTGTGAGATTTTTCCTGGAATTTTGTTGGATATTAGGGAGATTTTGTGGGATGCTTGTGGAACTTTGAGGGACTTTTCTGGAATTTGGTGAGATTCTGTAGAGAACTGACGAATTATCAGGGATTTTTCATGTATTCTCTGGGTATTTGTGGAGATTTGGTGGGATTTTTCTGGAATTTTGGTTATGTTTTGAGAAAATTTAGGGAATTTTGTGTGATTTTTCTGGGATTTTGTTGGATATTGAGGACATTTTCTGGGATGTTTCTGGAATTTGGTGGGGCTTTTCAAGAATTTTTTGGTATTTTGAAAAGGTTTAGGGAATTTTGTGGTGTTTTTTCTTGAATTTTGTGGGAAACTGTGCTGATTTTATGGGGCGTTTCTGGAATTTGGTCGAGTTTTCAGAAGTGTTAGGGATTTTTGTGAGATTTTTGTGGGATGTTTGTGGAACTTTGAGGGACTTTTCTGGAATTTGGTGAGATTCTGTAGAGAACTGACGAATTATCAGGGATTTTTCATGTATTCTGTGGGAATTTGTGGAGATTTGGTGGGATTTTTCTGGAATTTGGTAGAGTTTTGAGAAGATTTAGGTTATTTTGTGGGATTTTTCCTGGAGTTTTGTTGGATACTGGGGAGATTTTGTGGGATGTTTGTGGAACTTTGAGGGACTTTTTAGGAATTTGGTGAGATTCTGTAGAGAACTGACAAATTATCAGGGATTTTTCATGTATTCTGTGGGAATTTGTGGAGATTCTGTGGGATTTTTGTGGATTTTGGCCGTGTTTTGAGAAGATTTAGGGAATTTTGTGTGATTTTTCTGGGATTTTGTTGGATATTGAGGAGATTTTGTGGGATGTTTCTGGAATTTGTTGGGGCTTTTCAAGAATTTTGTGGTATTTTGAAAAGGTTTAGGGAAATTTGTGGTGTTTGTTCTTGAATTTTGTGGGAAACTGTGCTGATTTTATGGGGCGTTTCTGGAATTTGGTCGAGTTTTCAGAAGATTTAGGGATTTTTGTGAGATTTTTGTGGGATGTTCTGGGAATTGGTAGAGATTTTGTGGGACATTCCTGTGAATTGGTAGGGTTTTGAAATGATTTAGGGAGTTTTGTGGGACTTCTCTGGAATTTGGTGGGGTTTTTCTGGAATTGTGTGGGATTCTGAGGAGACCTGAAGAATTTTGAGGAATTTGATTTAGATTTTTGTGGGAATTTGTGGAGATTCTGTGGGATTTTTCTGGAATTTTGTGGGCCTTTTCACGAAGTTTGTGTGGTTTTGAGGAGACTTGAAGAATTTTGAGGAATTTTTCTTAGATTTTGTGGAAACTTGTGGAGGTTTTGTGTGATTTTTGTGTGATTTTGTGGGATATTGAGGCGATTTAGGGATCTTGAGGGATTTCTCATGTATTTTGTGGGAATTTGTGGAGATTTGGTGGGATAATTTTCTAGAATTTGGTCGTGTTTTGAGAAGATTTAGGGAATTTTGTGGGATTTTTCCTGGAATTTTGTTGGATACTGGGGAGATTTTGTGGGTGTTTTGTGGAACTTTGAGGGACTTTTCTGGAATTTGGTGAGATTCTGTAGAGAACTGACAAATTATCAGGGATTTTTCATGTATTCTGTGGGAATTTGTGGAGATTCGGTGGGATTTTTGAGGATTTTGGCCGTGTTTTGAGAAAATTTAGGGAATTTTGTGTGATTTTTCTGGGATTTTGTTGGATATTGAGAAGATTTTGTGGGATGTTTGTGGAACTTTGAGGGACTTTTCTGGAATTTGGTGAGATTCTGTAGAGAACTGACGAATTATCAGGGATTTTTCATGTATTCTGTGGGAATTTGTGGAGATTCGGTGGGATTTTTGAGGATTTTGGCCGTGTTTTGAGAAGATTTAGGGAATTTTGTGGGGTTTTTTCTTGAATTTTGTGGGAAACTGTGCTGATTTTATTGGGCATTTCTGGAATTTGGTCAAGTTTTCAGAAGATTTAGGGAATTTTGTGAGATTTTTCCTGGAATTTTGTTGGATATTAGGGAGATTTTGTGGGATGCTTGTGGAACTTTGAGGGACTTTTCTGGAATTTGGTGAGATTCTGTAGAGAACTGACGAATTATCAGGGATTTTTCATGTATTCTGTGGGAATTTGTGGAGATTCGGTGGGATTTTTCTGGAATTTTGGTTATGTTTTGAGAAGATTTAGGGAATTTTGTGTGATTTTTCTGGGATTTTGTTGGGTATTGAGGAAATTTTGTGGGATGTTTCCGGAATTTGTTGGGGCTTTTCAAGAATTTTGTGGTATTTTGAAAAGGTTTAGGGAATTTTGTGGTGTTTTTTCTTGAATTTTGTGGGAAACTGTGCTGATTTTATGGGGCGTTTCTGGAATTTGGTCGAGTTTTCAGAAGATTTAGGGATTTTTGTGAGATTTTTGTGGGATGTTCTGGGAATTGGTAGAGATTTTGTGGGACATTCCTGTGAATTGGTAGGGTTTTGAAATGATTTAGGGAGTTTTGTGGGACTTCTCTGGAATTTTGTGGGGTTTTTCTGGAATTGTGTGGGATTCTGAGGAGACTTGAAGAATTTTGAGGAATTTGATTTAGATTTTTGTGGGAATTTGTGGAGAATCTGTGGGATTTTTCTGGAATTTGGTGGGCCTTTTCACGAACTTTGTGTGGTTTTGAGGAGACTTGAAGAATTTTGAGGAATTTTTCTTAGATTTTGTGGAAACTTGTGGAGGTTTTGTGTGATTTTTGTGTGATTTTGTGGGATATTGAGGCGATTTAGGGATCTTGAGGGATTTCTCATGTATTTTGTGGGAATTGGTGGAGATTTGGTGGGATAATTTTCTAGAATTTGGTCGTATTTTGAGAAGATTTAGGGAATTTTGTGGTGTTTTTTCTTGAATTTTGTGGGAAACTGTGCTGATTTTATTGGGCATTTCTGGAATTTGGTCAAGTTTTCAGAAGATTTAGGTAATTGTGTGAGATTTTTCCTGGAATTGTGTTGGATATTAGGGAGATTTTGTGGGATGCTTGTGGAACTTTGAGTTACTTTTCTGGAATTTGGTGAGATTCTGTAGAGAACTGACGAATTATCAGGGATTTTTCATGTATTCTGTGGGAATTTGTGGAGATTTGGTGGGATTTTTGTGCATTTTGGCCTTGTTTTGAGAAGATTTAGAGAATTTTGTGGGATTTTTCTTGAATTTTGTTGGATATTGAGGAGATTTTGTGGGATGTTTGTGGAACTTTGAGGGACTTTTCTGGAATTTGGTGAGATTCTGTAGAGAATTGACGAATTATCAGGGATTTTTCACGTATTCTGTGGGAATTTGTGGAGATTTGGTGGGATTTTTCTGGAATTTTGGTTATGTTTTGAGAAGATTTAGGGAATTTTGTGTGATTTTTCTGGGATTTTGTTGGATATTGAGGACATTTTGTGGGATGTTTCTGGAATTTGGTGGGGCTTTTCAAGAATTTTGTGGTATTTTGAAAAGATTTTGGGAATTTTGTGGTGTTTTTTCTTGAATTTTGTGGGAAACTGTGCTGATTTTATGGGGCGTTTCTGGAATTTGGTCGAGTTTTCAGAAGATTTAGGGATTTTTGTGGGATTTCTGTGGGATGTTCTGGGAATTGGTGGAGATTTTGTGGGACATTCCTGTGAATTGGTAGGGTTTTGAAATGATTTAGGGAGTTTTGTGGGACTTCTCTGGAATTTGGTGGGGTTTTTTCTGGAATTGTGTGGGGTTCTGAGGAGACTTGAAGAATTTTGAGGAATTTGATTTAGATTTTTATGGGAATTTGTGGAGAGTCTGTGGGATTTTTTTGGAATTTGGTGGGCCTTTTCACAAACTTTGTGTGGTTTTGAGGAGACTTGAAGAATTTTGAGGAATTTTTCTTAGATTTTGTGGAAACTTGTGGAGGTTTTGTGTGATTTTTGTGTGATTTTGTGGGATATTGAGGCGATTTAGGGATCTTGAGGGATTTTTCATGTATTTTGTGGGAATTTGTGGAGATTTGGTGGGATATTTTTCTAGAATTTGGTCGTGTTTTGAGAAGATTTAGGGAATTTTGTGGGATTTTTCCTGGAATTTTGTTGGATATTAGAGAGGTTTTGTGGGTGTTTTGTGGAACTTTGAGGGACTTTTCTGGAATTTGGTGAGATTCTGTAGAGAACTGACGAATTATCAGGGATTTTTCATGTATTCTGTGGGAATTTGTGGAGATTTGGTGGGATTTTTCTGGAATTTGGTAGAGTTTTGAGAAGATTTAGGGAATTTTGTGGGATTTTTCCTGGAGTTTTGTTGGATACTGGGGAGATTTTGTGGGATGTTTGTGGAACTTTGAGGGACTTTTCTGGAATTTGGTGAGATTCTGTAGAGAACTGACGAATTATCAGGGATTTTTCACGTATTCTGTGGGAATTTGCGGAGATTCTGTGGGATTTTTGTGGATTTTGGCCGTGTTTTGAGAAGATTTAGGGAATTTTGTGTGATTTTTCTGGGATTTTGTTGGATATTGAGGACATTTTGTGGGATGTTTCTGGAATTTGGTGGAGCTTTTCAAGGATTTTGTGGTATTTTGAAAAGATTTTGGGAATTTTGTGGTGTTTTTTCTTGAATTTTGTGGGAAACTGTGCTGATTTTATGGGGCGTTTCTGGAATTTGGTCGAGTTTTCTGAAGATTTAGGGATTTTTGTGGGATTTTTGTGGGATGTTCTGGGAATTGGTGGAGATTTTGTGGGACATTCCTGTGAATTGGTAGGGTTTTGAAATGATTTAGGGAGTTTTGTGGGACTTCTCTGGAATTTTGTGGGGTTTTTCTGGAATTGTGTGGGATTCTGAGGAGACTTGAAGAATTTTGAGGAATTTGTTTTTCTTAGATTTTGTGGAAACTTGTGGAGGTTTTGTGGGATTTTTGTGTGATTTTGTGGGATATTGAGGCGATTTAGGGATCTTGAGGGATTTCTCATGTATTTTGTGGGAATTGGTGGAGATTTGGTGGGATAATTTTCTAGAATTTGGTTGTGTTTTGAGAAGATTTAGGGAATTTTCTGGTGTTTTTTCTTGAATTTTGTGGGAAACTGTGCTGATTTTATGGGGCGTTTCTGGAATTTGGTCAAGTTTTCAGAAGATTTAGGTAATTGTGTGCGATTTTTCCTGGAATTTTGTTGGATATTAGGGAGATTTTGTGGGATGCTTGTGGAACTTTGAGGGACTTTTCTGGAATTTGGTGAGATTCTGTAGAGAACTGACGAATTATCAGGGATTTTTCATGTATTCTCTGGGAATTTGTGGAGATTCGGTGGGATTTTTGAGGATTTTGGCCGTGTTTTGAGAAGATTTAGGGAATTTTTTGTGATTTTTCTGGAATTTTGTTGGATATTGAGGACATTTTGTGGGATGTTTGTGGAACTTTGAGGGACATTTCAGGAATTTGGTGAGATTCTGTAGAGAACTGACGAATTATCAGGGATTTTTCATGTATTCTGTGGGAATTGGTGGAGATTCGGTGGGATTTTTGAGGATTTTGGCCGTGTTTTGAGAAGATTTAGAGAATTTTGTGGGATTTTTCTTGAATTTTGATGGATATTGAGGAGAATTTGTGGGATGTTTGTGGAACTTTGAGGGACTTTTCTGGAATTTGGTGAGATTCTGTAGAGAACTGACGAATTATCAGGGATTTTTCACGTATTCTGTGGGAATTTCTGGAGATTCGGTGGGATTTTTCTGGAATTTTGGTTGTGTTTTGAGAAAATTTAGGGAATTTTGTGTGATTTTTCTGGGATTTTGTTGGGTATTGAGGACATTTTGTGGGATGTTTCTGGAATTTGGTGGCCGTTTTCAAGAATTTTGTGGTATTTTGAAAACATTTTGGGAATTTTGTGCTGTTTTTTCTGGAATTTTGTGGGAAACTGTGCTGATTTTATGGGGCGTTTCTGGAATTTGGTCGAGTTTTCAGAAGATTTAGGGATTTTTTTGAGATTTCTGTGGGATGTTCTGGGAATTGGTGGAGATTTTGTGGGACATTCCTGTGAATTGGTAGGGTTTTGAAATGATTTAGGGAGTTTTGTGGGACTTCTCTGGAATTTTGTGTGTTTTTTCTGGAATTGTGTGGGATTCTGAGGAGACTTGAAGAATTTTGAGGAATTTGATTTAGATTTTTATGGGAATTTGTGGAGAGTCTGTGGGATTTTTTTGGAATTTGGTGGGCCTTTTCACAAACTTTGTGTGGTTTTGAGGAGACTTGAAGAATTTTGAGGAATTTTTCTTAGATTTTGTGGAAACTTGTGGAGGTTTTGTGGAATTTTTGTGTGATTTTGTGGGATATTGAGGCGATTTAGGGATCTTGATGGATTTTTCATGTATTTTGTGGGATTTTGTGGAGATTTGGTGGGATATTTTTCTAGAATTTGGTCGTGTTTTGAGAAGATTTAGGCAATTTTGTGGTGTTTTTTCTTGAATTTTGTGGGAAACTGTGCTGATTTTATGGGGCGTTTCAGAAATTTGGTCGAGTTTTCAGAAGATTTAGGGATTTTTGTGGGATTTCTGTGGGATGTTCTGGGAATTGGAGATTTTGTGGGACATTCCTGTGAATTGGTAGGGTTTTGAAATGATTGAGGGAGTTTTGTGGGACTTCTCTGGAATTTTGTGTGTTTTTTCTGGAATTGTGTGGGATTCTGAGGAGACTTGATGAATTTTGAGGAATTTTTCTTAGATTTTGTGGAAACTTGTGGAGGTTTTGTGGGATTTTTGTGTGATTTTGTGGGATATTGAGGCGATTTAGGGATCTTGAGGGATTTCTCATGTATTTTGTGGGAATTTGTGGAGATTTGGTGGGATATTTTTCTAGAATTTGGTCGTGTTTTGAGAAGATTTAGGGAATTTTGTGGGATTTTTCCTGGAATTTTGTTGGATATTAGGGAGAATTTGTGGGATGTTTGTGGAACTTTGAGGGACTTTTCTGGAATTTGGTGAGATTCTGTAGAGAACTGACGAATTATCAGGGATTTTTCATGTATTCTCTGGGAATTTGTGGAGATTTGGTGGGATTTTTCTTGAATTTGGCCGTGTTTTGAGAAGATTTAGAGAATTTTGTGGGGTTTTTCTTGAATTTTGTTGGATATTGAGGAGATTTTGTGGGATGTTTGTGGAACTTTGAGGGACTTTTCTGGAATTTGGTGAGATTCTGTAGAGAACTGACGAATTATCAGGGATTTTTCATGTATTCTGTGGGAATTTGTGGAGATTCGGTGGGATTTTTCTGGAATTTTGGTTGTGTTTTGAGAAAATTTAGGGAATTTTGTGGGATTTTTCTGGGATTTTGTTGGGTATTGGGGACATTTTGTGGGATGTTTCTGGAATTTGGTGGGGCTTTTCAAGAATTTTGTGGTATTTTGAAAAGGTTTAGGGAATTTTGTGGTGTTTTTTCTTGAATTTTGTGGGAAAATGTGCTGATTTTATGGGGCGTTTCTGGAATTTGGTCGACTTTTCAGAAGATTTAGGGATTTTTGTGGGATTTTTGTGGGATGTTCTGGGAATTGGTGGAGATTTTGTGGGACATTCCTGTGAATTGGTAGGGTTTTGAAATGATTTAGGGAGTTTTGTGGGACTTCTCTGGAATTTTGTGGGGTTTTTATGGAATTGTGTGGGATTCTAAGGAGACTTGAAGAATTTTGAGGAATTTGATTTAGATTTTTGTGGGAATTTGTGAAGATTCTGTGGGATTTTTCTGGAATTTGGTGGGCCTTTTCACGAACTTTGTGTTTTTGAGGAGACTTGAAGAATTTTGAGGAATTTTTCTTAGATTTTGTGGAAACTTGTGGAGGTTTTGTGGGATTTTTGTGTGATTTTGTGGGATATTGAGGCGATTTCGGGATCTTGAGGGATTTCTCATGTATTTTGTGGGAATTTGTGGAGATTTGGTGGGATATTTTTCTAGAATTTGGTCGTGTTTTGAGAAGATTTAGGGAATTTTGTGGGATTTTTCCTGGAATTTTGTTGGATATTAGGGAGAATTTGTGGGATGTTTGTGGAACTTTGAGGGACTTTTCTGGAATTTGGTGAGATTCTGTAGAGAACTGACGAATTATCAGGGATTTTTCATGTATTCTGTGGGAATTTGTGGAGATTCTGTGGGATTTTTCAAGATTTTGGTAGAGTTTTGAGAAGATTTAGGGAATTTTGTGGGACTTTTCCTGGATTTTGTTGGGTATTGAGGACATTTTGTGGGATGTTTCGGGAATTTGGTGGGGCTTTTCAAGAATTTTGTGGTATTTTGAAAAGATTTAGGGAATTTTGTGGTGTTTTTTCTTGAATTTTGTGGGAAACTGTGCTGATTTTATGGGGCGTTTCAGAAATTTGGTCGAGTTTTCAGAAGATTTAGGGATTTTTGTGGGATTTCTGTGGGATGTTCTGGGAATTGGTGGAGATTTTGTGGGACATTCCTGTGAATTGGTAGGGTTTTGAAATGATTGAGGGAGTTTTGTGGGACTTCTCTGGAATTTTGTGTGTTTTTTCTGGAATTGTGTGGGATTCTGAGGAGACTTGAAGAATTTTGAGGAATTTTTCTTAGATTTTGTGGAAACTTGTGGAGGTTTTGTGGGATTTTTGTGTGATTTTGTGGGATATTGAGGCGATTTAGGGATCTTGAGGGATTTTTCAAGTATTTTGTGGGAATTTGTGTAGATTTGGTGGGATATTTTTCTAGAATTTGGTCGTGTTTTGAGAAGATTTAGGGAATTTTGTGGGATTTTTCCTGGAATTTTGTTGGATATTAGGGAGAATTTGTGGGATGTTTGTGGAACTTTGAGGGACTTTTTAGGAATTTGGTGAGATTCTGTAGAGAACTGACGAATTATCAGGGATTTTTCATGTATTCTGTGTTAATTTGTGGAGATTTGGTGGGATATTTTTCTAGAATTTGGTCGTGTTTTGAGAAGATTTAGGGAATTTTGTGGGATTTTTTCTGGAATTTTGTTGGATACTGGGGAGATTTTGTGGGATGTTTGTGGAACTTTGAGGGACTTTTCTGGAATTTGGTGAGATTCTATAGAGAACTGAGAAATTATCAGGGATTTTTCATGTATTCTGTGGGAATTTGTGGAGATTCGGTGGGATTTTTGAGGATTTTGGCCGTGTTTTGAGAAGATTTAGGGAATTTTTTGTGATTTTTCTGGAATTTTGTTGGATATTGAGGACATTTTGTGGGATGTTTGTGGAACTTTGAGGGACATTTCAGGAATTTGGTGAGATTCTGTAGAGAACTGATGAATTATCAGGGATTTTTCATGTATTCTGTGGGAATTGGTGGAGATTCGGTGGGATTTTTGAGGATTTTGGCCGTGTTTTGAGAAGATTTAGAGAATTTTGTGGGATTTTTCTTGAATTTTGATGGATATTGAGGAGAATTTGTGGGATGTTTGTGGAACTTTGAGGGACTTTTCTGGAATTTGGTGAGATTCTGTAGAGAACTGACGAATTATCAGGGATTTTTCACGTATTCTGTGGGAATTTCTGGAGATTCGGTGGGATTTTTCTGGAATTTTGGTTGTGTTTTGAGAAAATTTAGGGAATTTTGTGTGATTTTTCTGGGATTTTGTTGGGTATTGAGGACATTTTGTGGGATGTTTCTGGAATTTGGTGGCCGTTTTCAAGAATTTTGTGGTATTTTGAAAACATTTTGGGAATTTTGTGGTGTTTTTTCTGGAATTTTGTGGGAAACTGTGCTGATTTTATGGGGCGTTTCTGGAATTTGGTCGAGTTTTCAGAAGATTTAGGGATTTTTTTGAGATTTCTGTGGGATGTTCTGGGAATTGGTGGAGATTTTGTGGGACATTCCTGTGAATTGGTAGGGTTTTGAAATGATTTAGGGAGTTTTGTGGGACTTCTCTGGAATTTTGTGTGTTTTTTCTGGAATTGTGTAGGATTCTGAGGAGACTTGAAGAATTTTGAGGAATTTGATTTAGATTTTTATGGGAATTTGTGGAGAGTCTGTGGGATTTTTTTGGAATTTGGTGGGCCTTTTCACGAACTTTGTGTGGTTTTGAGGAGACTTGAAGAATTTTGAGGAATTTTTCTTAGATTTTGTGGAAACTTGTGGAGGTTTTGTGGGATTTTTGTGTGATTTTGTGGTATATTGCGGCGATTTAGGGATCTTGATGGATTTCTCATATATTTTGTGGGAATTTGTGGAGATTTGGTGGGATATTTTTCTAGAATTTGGTCGTGTTTTGAGAAGATTTAGGGAATTTTGTGGTGTTTTTTCTTGAATTTTGTGGGAAACTGTGCTGATTTTATGGGGCGTTTCAGAAATTTGGTCGAGTTTTCAGAAGATTTAGGGATTTTTGTGGGATTTCTGTGGGATGTTCTGGGAATTGGTGGAGATTTTGTGGGACATTCCTGTGAATTGGTAGGGTTTTGAAATGATTTATGGAGTTTTGTGGGACTTCTCTGGAATTTTGTGTGTTTTTTCTGGAATTGTGTGGGATTCTGAGGAGACTTGAAGAATTTTGAGGAATTTTTCGTAGATTTTGTGGAAACTTGTGGAGGTTTTGTGGGATTTTTGTGTGATTTTGTGGGATATTGAGGCGATTTAGGGATCTTGAGGGATTTCTCATGTATTTTGTGGGAATTTGTGTAGATTTGGTGGGATATTTTTCTAGAATTTGGTCGTGTTTTGAGAAGATTTAGGGAATTTTGTGGGATTTTACCTGGAATTTTGTTGGATATTAGGGAGAATTTGTGGGATGTTTGTGGAACTTTGAGGGACTTTTCTGGAATTTGGTGAGATTCTGTAGAGAACTGACGAATTATCAGGGATTTTTCATGTATTCTGTGGGAATTTGTGGAGATTCGGTGGGATTTTTCTGGAATTTGGCCGTGTTTTGAGAAGATTTAGAGAATTTTGTGGGATTTTTCTTGAATTTTGTTGGATATTGAGAAGATTTTGTGGGATGTTTGTGGAACTTTGAGGGACTTTTCTGGAATTTGGTGAGATTCTGTAGAGAACTGACGAATTATCAGGGATTTTTCATGTATTCTGTGGGAATTTGTGGAGATTCGGTGGGATTTTTCTGGAATTTTGGTTGTGGTTTGAGAAAATTTAGGGAATTTTGTGGGATTTTTCTGGGATTTTGTTGGGTATTGGGGACATTTTGTGGGATGTTTCTGGAATTTGGTGGGGCTTTTCAAGAATTTTGTGGTATTTTGAAAAGGTTTAGGGAATTTTGTGGTGTTTTTTCTTGAATTTTGTGGGAAACTGCTGATTTTATGGGGCGTTTCTGGAATTTGGTCGAGTTTTCAGAAGATTTAGGGATTTTTGTGGGATTTCTGTGGGATGTTCTGGGAATTGGTGGAGATTTTGTGGGACATTCCTGTGAATTGGTAGGGTTTTGAAATGATTTAGGGAGTTTTGTGGGACTTCTCTGGAATTTTGTGTGTTTTTTCTGGAATTGTGTGGGATTCTGAGGAGACTTGAAGAATTTTGAGGAATTTGATTTAGATTTTTGTGGGAATTTGTGAAGATTCTGTGGGATTTTTCTGGAATTTGGTGGGCCTTTTCACGAACTTTGTGTGGTTTTGAGGAGACTTGAAGAATTTTGAGGAATTTTTCTTAGATTTTGTGGAAACTTGTGGAGGTTTTGTGGGATTTTTGTGTGATTTTGTGGGATATTGAGGCGATTTAGGGATCTTGAGGGATTTTTCATGTATTTTGTGGGAATTTGTGGAGATTTGATGGGATATTTTTCTAGAATTTGGTCGTGTTTTGAGAAGATTTAGGGAATTTTGTGGGATTTTTCCTGGAATTTTGTTGGATATTAGGGAGATTTTGTGGGATGTTTATGGAACTTTGAGGGACTTTTCTGTAATTTGGTGAGATTCTGTAGAGAACTGACGAATTATCAGGGATTTTTCATGTATTCTGTGTTAATTTGTGGAGATTCTGTGGGATTTTTCTGGAATTTGGTAGAGTTTTGAGAAGATTTAGGGAATTTTGTGTGACTTTTCTGGGATTTTGTTGGGTATTGAGGACATTTTGTGGGATGTTTCGGGAATTTGGTGGGGCTTTTCAGGAATTTTGTGGTATTTTGAAAAGATTTAGGGAATTTTGTGGTGTTTTTTCTTGAATTTTGTGGGAAACTGTGCTGATTTTATGGGGCGTTTCTGGAATTTGGTCGAGTTTTCAGAAGATTTAGGGATTTTTGTGGGATTTCTGTGGGATGTTCTGGGAATTGGTGGAGATTTTGTGGAACATTCCTGTGAATTGGTAGGGTTTTGAAATGATTGAGGGAGTTTTGTGGGACTTCTCTGGAATTTTGTGGGGTTTTTCTGGAATTGTGTGGGATTCTGAGGAGACTTGAAGAATTTTGAGGAATTTTTCTTAGATTTTGTGGAAACTTGTGGAGGTTTTGTGGGATTTTTGTGTGATTTTGTGGGATATTGAGGCGATTTAGGGATCTTGAGGGATTTTTCATGTATTTTGTGGGAATTTGTGTAGATTTGGTGGGATATTTTTCTAGAATTTGGTCGTGTTTTGAGAAGATTTAGGGAATTTTGTGGGATTTTTCCTGGAATTTTGTTGGATATTAGGGAGAATTTGTGGGATGTTTGTGGAACTTTGAGGGACTTTTCTGGAATTTGGTGAGATTCTGTAGAGAACTGACGAATTATCAGGGATTTTTCATGTATTTTGTGTTAATTTGTGGAGATTTGGTGGGATATTTTTCTAGAATTTGGTCGTGTTTTGAGAAGATTTAGGGAATTTTGTGGGATTTTTCCTGGAATTTTGTTGGATATTAGGGAGATTTTGTGGGATGTTTGTGGAACTTTGAGGGACTTTTTAGGAATTTGGTGAGATTCTGTAGAGAACTGACGAATTATCAGGGATTTTTCATGTATTCTGTGCGAATTTGTGGAGATTCTGTGGGATTTTTCTGGAATTTGGTAGAGTTTTGAGAAGATTTAGGGAATTTTGTGGGACTTTTCTGGGATTTTGTTGGATATTGAGGACATTTTGTGGGATGTTTCGGGAATTTGGTGGGGCATTTCAGGAATTTTGTGGTATTTTGAAAAGATTTTGGGAATTTTGTGGTGTTTTTTCTTGAATTTTGTGGGAAACTGTGCTGATTTTATGGGGCGTTTCTGGAATTTGGTCGAGTTTTCAAAAGATTTAGGGATTTTTGTGGGATTTCTGTGGGATGTTCTGGGAATTGGTGGAGATTTTGTGGGACATTCCTGTGAATTGGTAGGGTTTTGAAATGATTTAGGGAGTTTTGTGAGACTTCTCTGGAATTTTGTGGGGTTTTTCTGGAATTGTGTGGGATTCTGAGGAGACTTGAAGAATTTTGAGGAATTTTTCTTAGATTTTGTGGAAACTTGTGGAGGTTTTGTGTGATTTTTGTGTGATTTTGTGGGATATTGAGGAGATTTAGGGATCTTGAGGGATTTCTCATGTATTTTGTAGGAATTTGTGGAGATTTGGTGGGATAATTTTCTAGAATTTGGTCGTGTTTTGAGAAGATTTAGGGAATTTTGTGGTGTTTTGTCTTGAATTTTGTGGGAAACTGTGCTGATTTTATGGGGCGTTTCTGGAATTTGGTCTAAAGCAAGAGAAAAAACCCCAAACAAACACAACCTTTCAGGCAGAGAAAAGATGTGGTTGCTCTTGAAGAAAGCATTTCATTCTGCCTGGAGAAGAACCTGTTGGGAAAAATATTAGCTTTTAGCAAAATGGCACTGTGCTGTTGCACTTGTTCTAGCACTGGGAGAAAGAACAGGCCCGTCTGTAAGGCTCCTGCAGCTCACCCTGGCTGAGGGTCATTGACCACTGAGCACTGCAGGCATCACTGGCAACAACGATGGTGGAAAATGGGGAGGGAGCAGGATAAATAAATGTTTGCCATTGCCTTAGCCAAAAAAACCCCAGACATCAAAAGCAACCCACCCTCAAAACAAAGCTATGAAAATAGTTTGCCTCTGAATTTAAAGAACTTCAATTAACTCTATGATGTCTGCTTTTGGTTCAGCATTCATCAATCTGAATTTGAATATGCACAGGGTAATGAAAGGTAACTGAGGCTTAAAAATCATGTCTATTGACTTGTGCATAGCCTATACTGAAGCACATTAAAAAGCAGCGTTTTGCTTGAAATCTGCACGGTATTAACTTCATTCAGTCTTACACTCACTAGGTAATTAAATACATGAAGAAATAGATTTTTATTTTTTTTATTAAGAATGCATTATTAATTAGGAAGGCATGGCTTTAGCAGAGTCTGCTGATACCAACATTACTCAGCTAAGTTCAAAGTATGAACACAAGAACTTGATGACAGAAGCAATGTTCATCAGAGCCTCAACAAGAAAGTTGCAGTTCCAAGTTTTTCAGATGTCCTACACTTGCTAAGGCACCTCCAGAAAGAGGAGTCAACTGAAAATAGCACAGGAAATTTGAAACCCATTTCTATATTTTTCTTTTTTTTCCTGAACTTTCTTGTGGGCAACAGAAAACTCCCAATATGTGGAATGCAATGTAGTTTTTATGCCAGAGTCATGAGTCATCCCCTCAGTTCCAACCAGATCCAATGCTCACTTGAATCTTGGAAAGGCTCAAATCAGCAAGATGAAATTAAAATTGTATTCATGAAAAGAGCTCTTTACTCTCCATTCCCCTCCCTCCCCCAAATACATCAGCACCAAGTGAGAAAGGCTCGATTTGAAAGATAATTATTACACAATTAAACTTGGACATAGCTAGTTTGCTACAAGTTCCAGCAGACAGACAAACAAGAGCAGAATCAGAGGTTATCAACCTCAATAGAAATTCCAGCTCATGCTTTCCCCAAAAGCCTCATTTAATTTATCCAGGATTAAAAAATAAAAGGGAAATGAAAAAAAATCACATAAAAGCATTTCACATAGTATATAGTGAAATACTATCATTTCCACCTGAAATATTCATCATCATTATTATGTTTTTCCATACTAAATTACAAAGTCTCCTGCACCCATCTTCCCAATATCTCATTCTAAGTGCTTGCTACTTTAATCCCTTAGGAAGCAAAAGGAGCCTCAGGTGTCTCTGGATCAACAGAAACTAAACAACACAGCTTGACAAAGTATATTAAATTGTCAATCAACTCAATAAAGAACTCCCACTCCAGAGATAGCTATCACCAGCTGATGAATTTGGCTAGGGCAGGTTTAGTGAAGAAAAACTAGGTCTTTATTACCAAATCAGTTAGGAGTTGTTCTACCGTACTGCCCGTAGGATGGGAGTATAAACACCATATTCTTCACAGCCTCATCCACAAAGAATTCCACCTTCAAATTAAGGCTGCTTTGGAGTTGGACCAAACCAATGAAAACTCACTTATCAAACACAGTGATGGCAGCATGCTCAGTCTTTGCAATACAAAACTGGCAACTAACAGCACATTCCTGATCACATCTCCAAGGCTGAGTGTACAGAACTGCAGTGGTGGCCAGGCCCTCGCTGACTGCCAAACCTCCAGCCATCATCCCTTCCTCTCACAGCGACAGGGCAGAAAATAACAACAGCAGAAACTAGAAAGCTTAAGCTAAAATCACAAAGGTCATTGATGAAACAGACTGGAGTGCTTTAGAAACTAGCACGCAGACTTAGCTGAAAACAAATCTTATTGATCACCAATTACAATGAATACTTAATTCTATCATTCTGCATTATTATTAGACAGTCAGAGACAGCCAAGCTGACCTCAAGCATGCTGAAGCATCGGGGCCAAGCAGTGCACATCTTCCCAGGAGCTGATTTACCCATCGTTCTCAAGTGAATTCACCTGCACACAGCCCCACCGTACAACTGCTAGGCTGCAAAATAAAAAAATAGCTCTGCTTAAGAGTCAAACCCCAGGACATAGACCATATGAAAGGAAGAATGAAACCTGCAGCATTTGGTTGACCTTCAATGCCCTGAGAAGATGACAAATTTCCCAAGATGAACAAGTGCCCAAAATACAAAGCAAAGGACTGACTTTTAGGGATCAAATGTTAAATAGGCCTGCGAAATTGGAGTTGTTAGGTTGCACATGAAAGAAGGGAAAAAAGAAAAAACCACCCCAACCCTCAACTGCAATTTTACATCCCTCTTGGAAAATTTGCTTTAATAA
The DNA here is from genome assembly GCF_971803275.1 of Cyanistes caeruleus. Lineage (NCBI taxonomy): Eukaryota > Metazoa > Chordata > Aves > Passeriformes > Paridae > Cyanistes > Cyanistes caeruleus. The sequence continues at coordinate 71,375,645 of NC_141704.1, forward strand.
GAGAGAGGAATGGATACAATCTTCCCCTCACCTGGAGATTTTAATCAATTCAAGCCATTTCAAATCTGGCAAGAAAGCCCTACCACAGTCCCCATCAAACAACATTGCCTTTCATTTTTGCTTCTCATGACTACTTCAGAGCAGTCTAAATAACAGCAAAGAAGGAAATTCAAGTTGCAATTCAAACACTAAGCTCTGGAATCCCACATTGCCTTCAAACACCTGCATGAAACACTAACTTCATGCTCTATGCTCCCTGCTTTCTTCTAGTTTACTGCACAGTGCATTATTTACATAAAACAGAATTTCTTCTGTGGGAAAGGCTTGCATGGTACTTCAAAGCCTGAATAAATCAGGGACTGCAGCTTGAACTAACAAAAAAATCATCCAAAAAATTCCTTTCAATATCTGCATTGTATTGCCTTATCATGCTACCTGTCTAGCTGAGTTATTCAGGTATCCACACCAGAAATGACAGACAATGTCTCTCTATGATGATGTGATGTTACTTCAAATGAAAAAAAACAATAAATAAAAATCACAGATTAATTTCCCATACAAATGATGACTCACTACTCCCAAATCCTTCCTTATAGCAGGATGCTCACTTCAGTCTGGAAGTCTTCATGTTGCAGCCTGCAGGAATCAGCTTATTTCCTGTCAAGGGCTGGAAAGCCTTACAGGAACTGGTTTTGGTTGAAGAACTTCTCCAAGGTGCTTACCTGTGGGACTTATCCAGGTAAGGGATGTTAGCTCCCTCTTCTTTGAGGTTCAGTGTCCAACCACTCCTACTGCTGGTAAGAAGAACAGAAGAAACATCTGCCCATAGCAAGGACTGCACTGGTGGGCAAAGTCCAAATTCCATCCTTCAGGGAAAAAGAAACAAAGACTGAGGAATTCATGTCTGTTCAAAATTTCATCCTTGACTACTGAAAGCATTGGAAGCACATGTGTATGTTTAAAAATGGAATTGTCCTCATTTAAGAATAAAAATAATTTCATCCCATCACCATTTTTCTTGGTCCAATCCTGAACTGCAGATCCAAACAGCTGAGAAAGCATGGAATAGTCTGCTGGACAGCATTAAAATGAGCAACTCCTGTATCTTCCTAAGATAAGAACACAAATCACAAAGAAAGGCACTCTGAGAAAAAATTTCTTAGAGGAAGACCTCAATTATTTTCCAGCAAGGCAGGTAATATGCATTTGGCTATTTGTTAGAAAAAAAAACAAAAAACAAACCTGTTTTTATACAAGATTTTACTCATATATTAACTATCACATATTTTGCAAAACAAAAAGAGACCACAGCAAAGTAAAATCCCAATTTTTTCCTATATTTAAGCTGTGATAGTATGTCTGAAATGGGAATCCAGAGCCTCACCAGATTAATATCACCACTTGGACCAGAGAATTTGCCATATCCACTTCTTCTGGTTTCGTTCAGTTGGAGCTTCTGTTTGTACAGTGATGATGGCTCTTGAACATTCTGGGATTTAAAGTAGTCCCTGAAGAGATGGCTGACAAAAATATGATGTTACTTTCAAGATGCTTTTTAATTATTTCTACCCTCATCCAGAACCTGCAAACATCTGATCTCCTTCACTATGCTCCAAGCTCATTAAAACTGGAACGCTGAATAAGAATATTCAAAATATTTTGTTTTGCATTGCTAAAGGCACCACTGCAGGTACTTGACTCATCCTTCAGACTGTAAATAAATAAATGAAGTCTAGGACAGGTCAAATAAAGACACTATGTTTTCTGTGTTTTGTTGGGGTTGGTTTTAGAAGACTTAGGAGATTTGAAACAGATCTTTTATTAAGGAATTGTTCCTAAGGGACTTGACTTACAGAAATTAATTTATACTTGGCAGTGCATTTGATTGATTGCAGTTCCTTTTTTTCAAATACAAACCAGCATTTTCACTACCAGGTGTGGTGGTTGGAAATGTTGGGACTGTAGAACACTGCAAGGCTAATTTCTCCTCCAGTCTCCATCATTTTTATGTAGCTCAGCATTTTCTCATCCTTACTGAGATCTGCTGCAAATTTAAAATACCCTAACAGGGCTGAGAGAGTATTGCAACAGTGTTTATCTAGTGTATCATTACAGTTCTTGTTACCCTAATTCCACAGTTCTGAGCAACAACTCTCATTTTATGGGCAGGTAATTGAGCTCTATGATACATGAATTGATTTGCAGGGGAAATACATTAAAACCTGGCTGGAAAAGAAAATTATTCAGGATCTTCACTCTGATTGCCTTTTACAGCTACCACTCTAGGACCACTGAAAGAGCTTACTTTAGCTCATGTCAATGAAGCTACAATTCAGTGTTTGTCCAAAAAATGTTCACATTCTAAAATGAAGGTTACTGTGGTTTCCTGAGTTATAAAGGCAGAATTAAAGATTACTGCAGATTCTTAGATCAGGACCACTTCCCAGCTCAAGAACTATTTAGTGGGAAGAGCCAAGGCAAAAGGCAGCATTCAAGCAAGTGTTGCTGATCAAGTGAGTTATGGGTTCTACATGAAAATGTTAGCAAGGGTGATCCAGTCAGATCTCATGTCTGCCTGTGGTTCAGCACTGCAGCTGCTAACACCCAGAGCACCAGATCCAATCACTCCTGAGGAGCAGGTTTGTTCAAGCAGGCACTGTTGTTTCAGGACCAGTGAAAGACAGGACAGAGACAAAATTGATAGTACTCCCTCAGTGCAAACAGAACTTGCCCTGCGACAAATTTGCTCCTCTCTGGCCCTACTTTTAACATCCCTGCTCTCAAATTCCTATTTTTAGCAGCTTCTCATAAAAGGCATTCTTACTCAGAGAAGTGAATGTTAGAAGTGTTCATTTGAATGAAGCAAACAATTAAGCAACATCTTCCCTAAAGTGATTTTGTAAAAGTTATGGTTTAGTTTTCTTCCTAATTGCTTGGAAAAATCGGATTGGCGCAGGAAATGGGAAGGGTTGGCTAAAAGGAGTCAGCTGATGGGAAGCAGCCAGTAACTCCTGCTGCTGCTGACCTGCTGCAACTCCCAGGTTAAGAGGACAAGTGCCTCATTTGTAATCAAGTCTATATAAAACACAAAAGAGGCAGAAGGACAAACCTGGTTCATAAAGGCAGCAGTCTGTGACCAAAAGCAGCAGAGTCAGCAGCCAGTGTTTCACTCCTGATGAGAGCCCACTTGCAAAAGTTCCACTTGAGTACCTGCTGCAGAGCAGAGGCTGTTCTTCATTGATGTGTCAAACCATGACAGCCATACTTCTGTTGCTATTCAAAGAACAGGGATAAACTCCGGGGTTTGTTAGGTTTTAAATAGTTTCCAATTTCAGGCCTAATAGAAGGCAAAATGGAAAATATCACATGTAATAGGACTTAAAAATAGAAATATGGAAGAACACAATGTTATACTCATGTTACCTATTACTTTTTTCAGCTGAGCAAAGTCTTCACAAACACTATAAATACATATCTTTTTCCCCCAATGAAAATAATAATAAAAAAATCTGTCTTGTAACCTGAAAGAAAAGAGATAAAACCAAAGCAAACCTGATTCTTGTAAACAGAAAATGTTGCTTAAAAATTGAGTTTGGGGAGCATAAATATTTAATTGCCTTGAGCATGTCTTAGGAATTCACATTTACTCAAAATAGTGTCAAGAGCAAACAAAACTGCAAAACAATCTCTTTTAGTAGGAAATACCTTGTGAGAATCAAGTGTTTTCTTATCATCTTTCACTGTTTCACTTGATGTCTGAATCTTCTAACTCCAACTCCTAGAACAGCATCAGTGGGGGAGAGAGACAATGAACACTCCTTCTGTTATTTGACTGACTGCAAGGTTTTGACATGTAGAGTATTAATAAAAATAATTTATTCTCACAGGGTTTTGTCAGAATAACAAGCTGGTAGCTTTAAATATGGTTAAGAAAATTTTATGTATGTTAGGAAAAAACAAACAAAAAGAAACATTTGCAGTAGTAGGACAAAACCATCATAAAAAAGGTATATAGCAGATATACATATTTATATTCATATATATATATCTCCAATTTCCCAAAGCATTGCTCTAAGAATTAGACAAAACTGGCTACAAAATTCAGATTTTTTAGGTTATTTATTGACTGTAAAGTGAATCCTGACTGACAATAAATATCACTGGGGAACATTAATTATTAAATATACATTGTCCAATCTTTAACAAATCAACTTTAGTAAGAACAGTTTTAAATCTAAAAATAAAAACAATTTCCAAGACACTTATTTTAAGTAATTGCACTAAGAAATAGTAAGACCTTATATATAGTTAAATGACTAGCAGCCAACTCACATCATCATAGTAAGAATAATATATATGTACTGCAATTTTAAGTGTTATGACTTCAAGAACTTGTAGTAATAACCAAGCATTACTTGCTAAATAACACAAAATTTGTCTGATTAAGTCTGTTTAAAAGAATATGCAATGGGAATAACTAAGAGCTGAAATTAATGGTGTTAGCTTGTAAAGACAGAAATTTACTTCTTACAAGTAGGAAAACATGCAATATATTCCTATACTTAACACATGTTCGTAGTACAGACATTCCTGTTAATAAATTTCAGGTTAAAATTGACAAATGTGACATGTTCTACTATATGGAATTTCTTCAAGTGGCTGTTGTTCCATCGGACAACACAAACTAAAAAATGTCCTGCCTCTCAGAAATATTATTCTGTTTCTACTCTTTACTTTATTTTTTTATTTTTTTTTTTCACTTTTAGAAAAACACAGATTTTTTTTTTTTTAGTATTAGAAAAATATAGGACAAAAACAAGGCTTAAGTTTTAGATAGGGAAGAGAGAATAAGGAGATGCTTTATAAGCTGAAATATTTTTCTCTTAAAGCTATGGAGATGGACAACCATGTTCTGAAAAAAACTCCTTTAATTCATGACAGAGTATATTGGGAAGCATGGAGTGTTCAAAGTGTGGATTTTGAGTAAAAAGTAGAGTAATTGTGATACAGTGAGGCGCTGGAACAGAGTGGAGTGAAGATTTGAGGCCTTGAGGGCAATGAGAAAACTGTTTTCCTGCGAAGCTCACAGAGACAGATGAAGAGGACTCATGGCCCATACACACCTCAGAGTGATGTGAAATGGGAGGAGTGAACTCATGGCAGATTTCCGGGCAGCTGGCATCAAACAAATAGAAAACTATAACAGAAATATTTTTCTTGTGAGAAACTCCATAGATTAGCAGAAGAAGATTTCTGTTTCTATACAAACACTGATAAAGAGACTCTAGCAAGAATTGGGACTGTTTTAAACACCAAAGTTCCAAAGTCTTTTGTCTCTATCTTGTCATGTGAACAAGGGAATGCTGGGTAGTGCGGGATAAAAGGGTTTTCTGAAAGTTTATTCTGGTGTTCTTATTCTTGTAGTTTTGTGAATAAACTTTCTTTATTCCTTTTAAGTTTTAAGCCTGTTTTGCTCTTGCTCTAATCCATATCTCACAGCAAGAAATAAGTAAGTTTTCTAGTATTTTTTCAGTTACTGCTTTAAAACCACGACAACTGTGTTTTCACCATCACGTCAGATCAGCTCTTGGACTCACAGCTCACCGCAGACCTCGAAACAGGAGGCAAAGATCTGCACCACTTGGCCTTTCAGAACTTCTCACCCATCTATGACCTTTCTGGGGCCAGCTTCACAAAATGAGGGGGAAGCCATTCCAAAGAACACGACCAAGGAAATCACACAGCACTCGGGATTTGTTCCAGGCATCAAATTTTTAATGGATGATGTGAAGTAACACCGAAGCAATTCCTGTCCACAGAAAAAAAGATTTCAAATGGTTTTGTCTCAAGGACAATCACTGGAGGTTGAAAGTTTCTGGGGCTGAAAGTTACATGAGGTCCTCAACACTGAGCAATCAATATCCCCAGAGTCTAAACTGTGAAATTACTACCTGGGCAAGGAGAACATTTTCAGGATTTGCAACTCATCTCAAAGCCTCAGTAGAACTCAACCAGCAGAATTCCCCTGAGATGGCACTGTGCTCTGGAAGCCCTCAAATACTCACTAAAACAGACTTGACTTTCACTAGGACAGCTGCTCATGAAAATCTGGGGTAAAACCTATGGGAAGTGGCCATGTGCACGCATATTCCTTCTTCCCACAGCAGGCACAATCAAATCCTCCTTTGAATGGCCTCCAAGTTGAGCAGCACTCATTGGCACAGCCTCTTCTCCCACAGACAGGCCAGCGAGCAACACGGCAGCGCCAGCCAGGTGGGCAAGGACAAGAGAGAGCAGATGCCAACAAGGCTTGGAAGCTGGGCCAAGGGAGGTTTACGCTGGCCATTGGGAAGAACTTGTGCCCAGCGTGGGCCATCAGATACTGCAATGGCCTGACAGGGGCTGCTGGAGTCATCATTGTGGCACGGGTGCAAGGCAAGCCAGGCCGCAGCGCTCGGGCCCCGCTCTGCTGGCCATGCTTGCCGCCATGGCTCCCAGCTTGGACTCAACATTCTCTCAGGGCTCTCTGCAGCCAGGGCGTTCTGTGCTTCTGTGACATCACAGCCTCTGGGGACGGCACGCTGGCTGGCAACTGTCCCCAGCTGTTGCTGCGCCCCAGTGCCCAGGCACAGCTGCTCGCAGAGAGACGCCCAGAGCCTCGGTGCTGCTGGCAGAGCACTATGGCTGCTCACGGCTCCTCCGCGCTGCTGCAGCTTTACGTGCTGCTGCTCTTGGCTCATCCCCTCGACCCTGTGAGCAAACCTGAGCGCAGCACGGATGCCTCTCCTCTGCTTCTGGAGGATTGTCATCTGGACGAGTCGGACCCTGAGCGCATCCGGTGGGCGGCCAGGACATTCCTGCTCATCGACCTGCTCATCATAGGAATGGCCATGGGATGGTCGCTCGGAAAAAGAATTCAGAGACGCTGGCGAGAGGTGAGGAGGGGGGTGGGGGGTCAGGCAGGCGGGATGGGGCAGACCTTGAGGGCCTCTTGGGCACCCTTTGGCCAATGCCCTGCGGCAGAAGGGGCCTGAGCTCCTGGCTGGGGAATGCGGCCCAGGGGCTGAGCTCCATGGACAGCACCAAGCAGAGGCGGCAGAGCTCTGCCTGCTGCAGCCTCTTCCCCGGGCCAGCCCAGCCCAACTGGGCCCGAGTCTCTGTCTCCCAGGCCAAAGGCAGCCCCACAGGTGCCGGCCCCGCTCTGCCCCTCTGCCTCTTCCATGGGGATCCCTGTGCTTTGCCTTGCAGCGGAATCTCCAGAGCCCTTCGGGCCGTGCGGGGCCCCGCCGCCATCGAAGACAGGGCTGTCCCACGGAGCTGATGCAGCTGCTGATGGACAACCGCGACCTGATGCGGCTGCTCCTTCGCGACAGCCCTCAACCAACCACCAAGATGGCGGCAAAAGAGGGCAGTGACAGGAGACTCCGCACCTCCCCACAGCTCTGACCTCCAGCGTCGCGCTCCAGCTACAGAACCTTACGGGGAACGGGTGACCAGTGCCCAGCCCAGGCACTGCGACGTTCCCCACCTTACAAGTTAGCCACACCCCTGTTGTTGTTCGATTCCCCACCACGTTTCCCCCAAGAAGTTGACCTTTCCCTTAGTGTTCAGTTCTAAACAGTTGAAGCATTGAAGTTTCTTAGCCTTAAGATTCTTACCCCATAGTCTTCTAGTAACGTTGGATTGTAGATTTTAGAAGTAGTCAAGTGAATAAAGTTCACGTTTTCTACACGTTGCTGTGTCATTTTCTTGAGGTTGCACCTGAGACCTGGGGACTCCTTGAGAGATGGCTTTGCATGGCAGCTCCAGACTGCCTGCAATGGAGAGCCCCAGTGCCCCAGCAGGCTTTGCAAGAGCACGGAGGGCAGCGGGAAAGAAGAAGGTGGCCAATATTCACCTGCCTCCAGCTTCCAAGGAAGCTTGCAGTCAAGCCCTGTCTGCCCTTTAGGGGGGACCCTAAAGGCCCCGGCAGGCATCACCATGGCCCCAGGACGGGGGGCTTGCAGCACTCTGGGGCACCAGGAAAGGAGCAGGATCATCCCTGGAAAGCTGTCTGGAGACAAATCCAGAGACGTCTCCCCTGGCATCCAGGCAAGGGCTGAATACAGGCAGGCAATTAGATCCACAGGCTGCCTGGGCTATGGCACCAATCAGTCCTGCTTCATAGATTTCGGGGGGCGGGGTTATACATATATATATATATATATATATATATACACGCATATATGTATATATGTATCTACATCTGTATTTAGTTCTTTGTATTTATCCTGTTGACCCTCAAATAGGATTAGATTTCATTTTCCTACAAAACAAAACATCCGTTTTTTGATTTTTAGGAATCAACCATCTGTGCTCCCACTTTAAATCACTTCTCTCAAACTCATTCTGCATCTTGCTCCTTTCCAGCACCATCAAATACCTCTGTTAAAATACAGAGCATCAGTGGAAGGACGACAATCTTGTTACTTGCTGAAGAAAGTTAACTTGGATGACATACCTGCTTTTAAAAATCCAAGAGGAACAAAACCTACACATCAGCTTTAGAATTTCAAAAGCTGCTTCCTCAACTCTTCCACACCACTTTACTCTTTGGGGACATTCAGCAGCAATACCAAACAAGCACAGAAAAGAAATGGAAGAAGAAATGCAGATAGTCAGCAGCAGACCACCTACCAAAATACATTTTAAATGCAGCTCCAAGTTCTCCAAGAGCAAGTTTGAAGTGTAAATGGAGACACTCACACAAAATTACTACCAGGTGGTACTTTTGGCATTTCCTTGGGCTTTCCTCTTCATTTTTTTTTTATCTCTCACCTAAGGCAAGAGAAAAAACCCCAAACAAACACAACCTTTCAGGCAGAGAAAAGATGTGGTTGCTCTTGAAGAAAGCATTTCATTCTGCCTGGAGAAGAAGCTGCTGGGAAAAATATTAGCTTTTAGCAAAATGGCACTGTGCTGTTGCACTTGTTCTAGCACTGGGAGAAAGAACAGGCCCGTCTGTAAGGCTCCTGCAGCTCACCCTGGCTGAGGGTCATTGACCACTGAGCACTGCAGGCATCACTGGCAACAACGATGGTGGAAAATGGGGAGGGAGCAGGATAAATAAATGTTTGCCATTGCCTTAGCCAAAAAAACCCCAGACATCAAAAGCAACCCACCCTCAAAACAAAGCTATGAAAATAGTTTGCCTCTGAATTTAAAGAACTTCAATTAACTCTATGATGTCTGCTTTTGGTTCAGCATTCATCAATCTGAATTTGAATATGCACAGGGTAATGAAAGGTAACTGAAGCTTAAAAATCATGTCTATTGACTTGTGCATAGCCTATACTGAAGCACATTAAAAAGCAGCGTTTTGCTTGAAATCTGCACGGTATTAACTTCATTCAGTCTTACACTCACTAGGTAATTAAATACATGAAGAAATAGATTTTTTTTTTTTTTATTAAGAATGCATTATTAATTAGGAAGGCATGGCTTTAGCAGAGTCTGCTGATACCAACATTACTCAGCTAAGTTCAAAGTATGAACACAAGAACTTGATGACAGAAGCAATGTTCATCAGAGCCTCAACAAGAAAGTTGCAGTTCCAAGTTTTTCAGATGTCCTACACTTGCTAAGGCATCTCCAGAAAGAGGAGTCAACTGAAAATAGCACAGGAAATTTGAAACCCATTTCTCTTTTTGTCTTTTTTTCCTGAACTTTCTTGTGGGCAACAGAAAACTCCCAATATGTGGAATGCAATGTAGTTTTTATGCCAGAGTCATGAGTCATCCCCTCAGTTCCAACCTGATCCAATGCTCACTTGAATCTTGGAAAGGCTCAAATCAGCAAGATGAAATTAAAATTGTATTCATGAAAGGAGCTCTTTACTCTCCATTCCCCTCCCTCCCCCAAATACATCAGCACCAAGTGAGAAAGGCTCGATTTGAAAGATAATTATTACACAATTAAACTTGGACATAGCTAGTTTGCTACAAGTTCCAGCAGACAGACAAACAAGAGCAGAATCAGAGGTTATCAACCTCAATAGAAATTCCAGCTCATGCTTTCCCCAAAAGCCTCATTTAATTTATCCAGGATTAAAAAATAAAAGGGAAATGAAAAAAAATCACATAAAAGCATTTCACATAGTATATAGTGAAATACTATCATTTCCACCTGAAATATTCATCATCATTATTATGTTTTTCCATACTAAATTACAAAGTCTCCTGCACCCATCTTCCCAATATCTCATTCTAAGTGCTTGCTACTTTAATCCCTTAGGAAGCAAAAGGAGCCTCAGGTGTCTCTGGATCAACAGAAACTAAACAACACAGCTTGACAAAGTATATTAAATTGTCAATCAACTCAATAAAGAACTCCCACTCCAGAGATAGCTATCACCAGCTGATGAATTTGGCTAGGGCAGGTTTAGTGAAGAAAAACTAGGTCTTTATTACCAAATCAGTTAGGAGTTGTTCTACCGTACTGCCCGTAGGATGGGAGTATAAACACCATATTCTTCACAGCCTCATCCACAAAGAATTCCACCTTCAAATTAAGGCTGCTTTGGAGTTGGACCAAACCAATGAAAACTCACTTATCAAACACAGTGATGGCAGCATGCTCAGTCTTTGCAATACAAAACTGGCAACTAACAGCACATTCCTGATCACATCTCCAAGGCTGAGTGTACAGAACTGCAGTGGTGGCCAGGCCCTCGCTGACTGCCAAACCTCCAGCCATCATCCCTTCCTCTCACAGCGACAGGGCAGAAAATAACAACAGCAGAAACTAGATTTTTAGCTTAAGCTAAAACCACAAAGGTCATTGATGAAACAGACTGGAGTGCTTTAGAAACTAGCACGCAGACTTAGCTGAAAACAAATCTTATTGATCACCAATTACAATGAATACTTAATTCTGTTATTCTGCATTATTATTAGACAGTCAGAGACAGCCACGCTGACCTCAAGCATGCTGAAGCATCGGGGCCAGGCAGTGCACATCTTCCCAGGAGCTGATTTACCCATCGTTCTCAAGTCAATTCACCTGCACACAGCCCCACCGTACAACTGCTAGGCTGCAAAATAAAAAAATAGCTCTGCTTAAGAGTCAAACCCCAGGACATAGACCATATGAAAGGAAGAATGAAACCTGCAGCATTTGGTTGACCTTCAATGCCCTGAGAAGATGACAAATTTCCCAAGATGAACAAGTGCCCAAAATACAAAGCAAAGGACTGACTTTTAGGGATCAAATGTTAAATAGGCCTGCGAAATTGGAGTTGTTAGGTTGCACATGAAAGAAGGGAAAAAAGAAAAAACCACCCCAACCCTCAACTGCAATTTTACATCCCTCTTGGAAAATTTGCTTTAATAAGAGAGAGGAATGGATACAATCTTCCCCTCACCTGGAGATTTTAATCAATTCAAGCCATTTCAAATCTGGCAAGAAAGCCCTACCACAGTCCCCATCAAACAACATTGCCTTTCATTTTTGCTTCTCATGACTACTTCAGAGCAGTCTAAATAACAGCAAAGAAGGAAATTCAAGTTGCAATTCAAACACTAAGCTCTGGAATCCCACATTGCCTTCAAACACCTGCATGAAACACTAACTTCATGCTCTATGCTCCCTGCTTTCTTCTAGTTTACTGCACAGTGCATTATTTACATAAAACAGAATTTCTTCTGTGGGAAAGGCTTGCATGGTACTTCAAAGCCTGAATAAATCAGGGACTGCAGCTTGAACTAACAAAAAAATCATCCAAAAAATTCCTTTCAATATCTGCATTGTATTACCTTATCATGCTACCTGTCTAGCTGAGTTATTCAGGTATCCACACCAGAAATGACAGACAATGTCTCTCTATGATGATGTGATGTTACTTCAAATGAAAAAAAACAATAAATAAAAATCACAGATTAATTTCCCATACAAATGATGACTCACTACTCCCAAATCCTTCCTTATAGCAGGATGCTCACTTCAGTCTGGAAGTCTTCATGTTGCAGCCTGCAGGAATCAGCTTATTTCCTGTCAAGGGCTGGAAAGCCTTACAGGAACTGGTTTTGGTTGAAGAACTTCTCCAAGGTGCTTACCTGTGGGACTTATCCAGGTAAGGGATGTTAGCTCCCTCTTCTTTGAGGTTCAGTGTCCAACCACTCCTACTGCTGGTAAGAAGAACAGAAGAAACATCTGCCCATAGCAAGGACTGCACTGGTGGGCAAAGTCCAAATTCCATCCTTCAGGGAAAAAGAAACAAAGACTGAGGAATTCATGTCTGTTCAAAATTTCATCCTTGACTACTGAAAGCATTGGAAGCACATGTGTATGTTTAAAAATGGAATTGTCCTCATTTAAGAATAAAAATAATTTCATCCCATCACCATTTTTCTTGGTCCAATCCTGAACTGCAGATCCAAACAGCTGAGAAAGCATGGAATAGTCTGCTGGACAGCATTAAAATGAGCAACTCCTGTATCTTCCTAAGATAAGAACACAAATCACAAAGAAAGGCACTCTGAGAAAAAATTTCTTAGAGGAAGACCTCAATTATTTTCCAGCAAGGCAGGTAATATGCATTTGGCTATTTGTTAGAAAAAAAACCAAAAAACAAACCTGTTTTTATACAAGATTTTACTCATATATTAACTATCACATATTTTGCAAAACAAAAAGAGACCACAGCAAAGTAAAATCCCAATTTTTTCCTATATTTAAGCTGTGATAGTATGTCTGAAATGGGAATCCAGAGCCTCACCAGATTAATATCACCACTTGGACCAGAGAATTTGCCATATCCACTTCTTCTGGTTTCGTTCAGTTGGAGCTTCTGTTTGTACAGTGATGATGGCTCTTGAACATTCTGGGATTTAAAGTAGTCCCTGAAGAGATGGCTAACAAAAATATGATGTTACTTTCAAGATGCTTTTTAATTATTTCTACCCTCATCCAGAACCTTCTGAGGAGACTTGAAGAATTTTGAGGAATTTTTCTTAGATTTTGTGGAAACTTGTGGAGGTTTTGTGGGATTTTTGTGTGATTTTGTGGGATATTGAGGCGATTTAGGGATCTTGAGGGATTTTTCATGTATTTTGTGGGAATTTGTGGAGATTTGGTGGGATATTTTTCTAGAATTTGGTCGTGTTTTGAGAAGATTTAGGGAATTATGTGGGATTTTTCTTGGAATTTTGTTGGATATTGAGGAGATTTTGTGGGTGGTTTGTGGAACTTTGAGGGACTTTTCTGGAATTTGGTGAGATTCTGTAGAGAACTGACGAATTATCAGGGGTATTTTCATGTATTCTGTGGGAATTTGTGGAGATTCGGTGGGATTTTTGTGGATTTTGTCCATGTTTTGAGAAGATTTAGGGAATTTTGTGTGACTTTTCTGGGATTTTGTTGGGTATTGAGGACATTTTGTGGGATGTTTCGGGAATTTGGTGGGGCTTTTCAAGAATTTTGTGGTATTTTGAAAAGATTTAGGGAATTGTGTGGTGTTTTTTCTTGAATTTTGTGGGAAACTGTGCTGATTTTATGGGGCGTTTCAGGAATTTGGTCGAGTTTTCAGAAGATTTAGGGATTTTTGTGGGATTTTTGTGGGATGTTCTGGGAATTGGTGGAGATTTTGTGGGACATTCCTGTGAATTGGTAGGGTTTTGAAATGATTTAGGGAGTTTTGTGGGACTTCTCTGGAATTTTGTGTGTTTTTTCTGGAATTGTGTGGGATTCTGAGGAGACTTGAAGAATTTTGAGGAATTTGTTTTAGATTTTGTGGGAATTTGTGGAGAATCTGTGGGATTTTACTGGAATTTGGTGGGCCTTTTCAAGGACTTTGTGTGGTTTTGAGGAGACTTGAAGAATTTTGAGGAATTTTTCTTAGATTTTGTGGAAACTTGTGGAGGTTTTGTGTGATTTTTGTGGGATTTTGTGGGATATTGAGGCGATTTCGGGATCTTGAGGGATTTTTCATGTATTTTGTGGGATTTTGTGGACATTTGGTGGGACATTTTTCTAGAATTTAGTCGTGTTTTGAGAAGATTTAGGGAATTTTGTGTGATTTTTCTGGGATTTTGTTGTATATTGAGGAGATTTTGTGGGATGTTTGTGGAACTTTGAGGGACTTTTCTGGAATTTGGTGAGATTCTGTAGAGAACTGACGAATTATCAGGGGTATTTTCATGTATTCTGTGGGAATTTGTGGAGATTCGGTGGGATTTTTGTGGATTTTGTCCATGTTTTGAGAAGATTTAGGGAATTTTGTGGGATTTTTCCTGGAATTTTATTGGATACCGGGGAGATTTTGTGGGATGTTTCTGGAACTTTGAGGGACTTTTCTGGAATTTGGTGAGATTCTGTAGAGAACTGACGAATTATCAGGGATTTTTCATGTATTCTGTGGGAATTTGTGGAGATTCTGTGGGATTTTTTTGGAATTTGGTAGAGTTTTGAGAAGATTTAGGGAATTTTGTGTGACTTTTCTGGGATTTTGTTGGGTATTGAGGACATTTTGTGGGATGTTTCGGGAATTTGGTGGGGCTTTTCAAGAATTTTGTGGTATTTTGAAAAGATTTAGGGAATTGTGTGGTGTTTTTTCTTGAATTTTGTGGGAAACTGTGCTGATTTTATGGGGCGTTTCAGGAATTTGGTCGAGTTTTCAGAAGATTTAGGGATTTTTGTGGGATTTTTGTGGGATGTTCTGGGAATTGGTGGAGATTTTGTGGGACATTCCTGTGAATTGGTAGGGTTTTGAAATGATTTAGGGAGTTTTGTGGGACTTCTCTGGAATTTTGTGTGTTTTTTATGGAATTGTGTGGGATTCTGAGGAGACTTGAAGAATTTTGAGGAATTTGTTTTAGATTTTGTGGGAATTTGTGGAGAATCTGTGGGATTTTACTGGAATTTGGTGGGCCTTTTCAAGGACTTTGTGTAGTTTTGAGGAGACTTGAAGACTTTTGAGGAATTTTTCTTAGATTTTGTGGAAACTTGTGGAGGTTTTGTGGGATTTTTGTGGAATTTTGTGGGATATTGAGGCGATTTCGGGATCTTGAGGGATTTTTCATGTATTTTGTGGGAATTTGTGGAGATTTGGTGGGATATTTTTCTAGAATTTGGTCGTGTTTTGAGAAGATTTAGGGAATTTTGTGTGATTTTTCTTGAATTTTGTGGGATATTGAGGAGATTTTGTGGGATGTTTGTGGAACTTTGAGGGACTTTTTAGGAATTTGGTGAGATTCTGTAGAGAACTGACAAATTATCAGGGATTTTTCATGTATTCTGTGGGAATTTGTGGAGATTTGGTGGGATTTTTGTGGATTTTGGCCGTGTTTTGAGAAGATTTAGGGAATTTTGTGGGATTTTTCTGGGATTTTGTTGGGTATTGAGGAAATTTTGTGGGATGTTTTTGGAATTTGGTGGGGCTTTTCAAGAATTTTGTGGTATTTTGAAAAGATTTTGGGAATTTTGTGGTGTTTTTTCTTGAATTTTGTGGGAAACTGTGCTGATTTTATGGGGCGTTTCTGGAATTTGGTCGAGTTTTCAGAAGATTTAGGGATTTTTGTGAGATTTTTGTGGGATGTTCTGGGAATTGGTGGAGACTTTGTGGGACATTCCTGTGAATTGGTAGGGTTTTGAAATGATTTAGGGAGTTTTGTGGGACTTCTCTGGAATTTTGTGTGTTTTTTATGGAATTGTGTGGGATTCTGAGGAGACTTGAAGAATTTTGAGGAATTTGTTTTAGATTTTGTGGGAATTTGTGGAGAATCTGTGGGATTTTACTGGAATTTGGTGGGCCTTTTCAAGGACTTTGTGTGGTTTTGAGGAGACTTGAAGAATTTTGAGGAATTTTTCTTAGATTTTGTGGAAACTTGTGGAGGTTTTGTGTGATTTTTGTGTGATTTTGTGGGATATTGAGGCGATTTAGGGATCTTGAGGGATTTTTCATGTATTTTGTGGGAATTTGTGGAGATTTGGTGGGATATTTTTCTAGAATTTGGTCGTGTTTTGAGAAGATTTAGGGAATTTTGTGGTGTTTTTTCCTGGAAGTTTGTTGGATATTAGGGAGATTTTGTGGGTGTTTTGTGGAACTTTGAGGGACTTTTCTGGAATTTGGTGAGATTCTGTAGAGAACTGACGAATTATCAGGGATTTTTCATGTATTCTCTGGGAATTTGTGGAGATTCGGTGGGATTTTTGTGGATTTTGGCCGTGTTTTGAGAAGATTTAGAGAATTTTGTGGGATTTTTCTTGAATTTTGTTGGATATTGAGGAGATTCTGTGGGATGTTTGTGGAACTTTGAGGGACTTTTCTGGAATTTGGTGAGATTCTGTAGAGAACTGACGAATTATCAGGGATTTTTCATGTATTCTGTAAGAATTTGTGGAGATTCGGTGGGATTTTTCTGGAATTTTGGTTGTGTTTTGAGAAAATTTAGGGAATTTTGTGTGATTTTTCTGGAATTTTGTTGGGTATTGAGGACATTTTGTGGGATGTTTCTGGAATTTGGTGGGGCTTTTCAAGAATTTTGTAGTATTTTGAAAAGATTTAGGGAATTTTGTGGTGTTTTTTCTTGAATTTTGTGGGAAACTGCTGATTTTATGGAGCGTTTCTGGAATTTGGTCGAGTTTTCAGAAGTGTTAGGGATTTTTGTGAGATTTTTGTGGGATGTTTGTGGAACTTTGAGGGACTTTTCTGGAATTTGGTGAGATTCTGTAGAGAACTGACGAATTATCAGGGATTTTTCTTGTATTCTGTGGGAATTTGTGGAGATTTGGTGGGATTTTTCTGGAATTTGGTAGAGTTTTGAGAAGATTTAGGGAATTTTGTGTTGTTTTTTCTTGAATTTTGTGGGAAACTGCTGATTTTATGGGGCGTTTCTGGAATTTGGTCAAGTTTTCAGAAGATTTAGGGAATTTTGTGAGATTTTTCCTGGAATTTTGTTGGATATTAGGGAGATTTTGTGGGATGCTTGTGGAATTTTGAGGGACTTTTCTGGAATTTGGTGAGATTCTGTAGAGAACTGACGAATTATCAGGGATTTTTCATGTATTCTGTGGGAATTTGTGGAGATTCGGTGGGATTTTTGTGGATTTTGGCCGTGTTTTGAAAAGATTTAGGGAATTTTGTGGGATTTTTCCTGGAATTTTGTTGGATATTAGGGAGATATTGTGGGATGTTTGTGGAACTTTGAGGGACTTTTCTGGAATTTGGTGAGATTCTGTAGAGAACTGACGAATTATCAGGGATTTTTCATGTATTCTCTGGGAATTTGTGGAGATTCGGTGGGATTTTTGAGGATTTTGGCCGTGTTTTGAGAAGATTTAGAGAATTTTGTGGGATTTTTCTGGGATTTGGTTGGATATTGAGGACATTTTGTGGGATGTTTCTGGAATTTGGTGGGGCTTTTCAAGAATTTTGTGGTATTTTGAAAAGATTAAGAGAATTTTGTGGTGTTTTTTCTTGAATTTTGTGGGAAACTGTGCTGATTTTATGGGGCATTTCTGGAATTTGGTCGAGTTTTCAGAAGATTTAGGGATTTTTGTGGGATTTCTGTGGGATGTTCTGGGAATTGGTGGAGATTTTGTGGGACATTCCTGTGAATTGGTAGGGTTTTGAAATGATTGAGGGAGTTTTGTGGGACTTCTCTGGAATTTTGTGGGGTTTTTCTGGAATTGTGTGGGATTCTGAGGAGACTTGAAGAATTTTGAGGAATTTTTCTTAGATTTTGTGGAAACTTGTGGAGGTTTTGTGTGATTTTTGTGTGATTTTGTGGGATATTGAGGCGATTTAGGGATCTTGAGGGATTTCTCATGTATTTTGTGGGAATTTGTGTAGATTTGGTGGGATATTTTTCTAGAATTTGGTCGTGTTTTGAGAAGATTTAGGGAATTTTGTGGGATTTTTCCTGGAATTTTGTTGGATACTGGGGAGATTTTGTGGGTGTTTTGTGGAACTTTGAGGGACTTTTATGGAATTTGGTGAGATTCTGTTGAGAACTGACGAATTATCAGGGATTTTTCAAGTATTCTGTGGGAATTTGTGGAGATTCGGTGGGATTCTTCAAGTCTCCTCAAAACCACACAATTCCAGAAAAACCCCACAAAATTCCAGAGAAGTCCCACAAAACTCCCTAAATCATTTCAAAACCCTACCAATTCACAGGAATGTCCCGCAAAATCTCCACCAATTCCCAGAACATCCCACAAAAATCCCACAAAAATCCCACCGAATCTCCACAAATTCCTACAGAATACATGAAAAATCCCTGATAATTCGTCAGTTCTCTACAGAATCTCACCAAATTCCAGAAAAGTCCCTCAAAGTTCCACAAACATCCCACAAAATCTCCCCAGTATCCAACAAAATTCCAGGAAAAATCCAACAAAATTCCCTAAATCTTCTGAAAACTTGACCAAATTCCAGAAACGCCCCATAAAATCAGCACAGTTTCCCACAAAATTCAAGAAAAAACACCACAAAATTCCCTAAATCTTCTCAAAACACGACCAAATTCTAGAAAAATATCCCACCAAATCTCCACAAATTCCTACAAAATACATGAGAAATCCCTCAAGATCCATAAATCGCCTCAATATCCCACAAAATCACACAAAAATCACACAAAACCTCCACAAGTTTCCACAAAATCTAAGAAAAATACCTCAAAAGTCTTCAAGTCTCCTCAAAACCACACAAAGTCCTTGAAAAGGCCCACCAAATTCCAGTAAAATACCACAGATTCTCCACAAATTCCCACAAAATCTAAAACAAGTTCCTCAAAATTCTTCAAGTTTCCTCAGAATCCCACACAATTCCAGAAAAAACACACAAAATTCCAGAGAAGTCCCACAAAACTCCCTAAATCATTTCAAAACCCTACCAATTCACAGGAATGTCCCACAAAATCTCCACCAATTCCCAGAACATCCCACAGAAATCTCAAAAAAATCCCTAAATCTTCTGAAAACTCGACCAAATTCCAGAAACGCCCCATAAAATCAGCACAGTTTCCCACAAAATTCAAGAAAAAACACCACAAAATTCCCTAAATCTTTTCAAAATACCACAAAATTCTTGAAAAGCCCCACCAAATTCCAGAAACATCCCACAAAATGTCCCCAATACCCAACAAAATCCCAGAAAAATTCCACAAAATTCCCTAAATTTTCTCAAAACACAACCAAAATTCCAGAAAAATCCCACCGAATCTCCACAAATTCCCACAGAATACATGAAAAATCCCTGATAATTTGTCAGTTCTCTACAGAATCTCACCAAATTCCAGAAAAGTCCCTCAAAGTTCCACAAACATCCCACAAAATCTCCTCAATATCCAACAAAATTCAAGAAAAATCCCACAAAATTCTCTAAATCTTCTCAAAACACGGCCAAATTCCAGAAAAATCCCACCAAATCTCCACAAATTCCCACAGAATACATGAAAAATCCCTGATAATTTGTCAGTTCTCTACAGAATCTCACCAAATTCCAGAAAAGTCCCTCAAAGTTCCACAAACATCCCACAAAATCTCCTCAATATCCAACAAAATTCAAGAAAAAACACCACAAAATTCCCTAAATCTTCTCAAAACACAACCAAATTCTAGAAAAATATCCCACCAAATCTCCACAAATTCCCACAAAATACATGAGAAATCCCTCAAGATCCCTAAATCGCCTCAATATCCCACAAAATCACACAAAAATCCCACAAAACCTCCACAAGTTTCCACAAAATCTAAGAAAAATTCCTCAAAATTCTTCAAGTCTCCTCAGAATCCTACACAATTCCAGAAAAAACACACAAAATTCCAGAGAAGTCCCACAAAACTCCCTAAATCATTTCAAAACCCTACCAATTCACAGGAATGTCCCACAAAATCTCCACCAATTCCCAGAACATCCCACAAAAATCCCACAAAAATCCCTAAATCTTCTGAAAACTCGACCAAATTCCAGAAACGCCCCATAAAATCAGCACAGTTTCCCACAAAATTCAAGAAAAAACACCACAAAATTCCCTAAATCTTTTCAAAATACCACAAAATTCTTGAAAAGCCCCACCAAATTCCAAAAACATCCCACAAAATTTCCTCAATACCCAACAAAATCCCAGAAAAATCACACAAAATTCCCTAAATCTTCTCAAAACACGGCCAAAATCCACAAAAATCCCACCAAATCTCCACAAATTCCCACAGAATACATGAAAAATCCCTGATAATTGGTCAGTTCTCTACAGAATCTCACCAAATTCCTAAAAAGTCCCTCAAAGTTCCACAAACATCCCACAAAATCTCCTCAATATCCCACAAAATTCAAGAAAAATCACACAAAATTCCCTAAATCTTCTCAAAACACAACCAAATTCTAGAAAAATATCCCACCAAATCTCCACAAATTCCCACAAAATACATGAAAAATCCCTCAAGATCCCGAAATCGCCTCAATATCCCACAAAATTCCACAAAAATCCCACAAAACCTCCACAAGTTTCCACAAAATCTAAGAAAAATTCCTCAAAATTCTTCAAGTCTCCTCAAAACCACACAAAGTCTTTGAAAAGGCCCACCAAATTCCAGTAAAATCCCACAGATTCTCCACAAATTCCCACAAAATCTAAAACAAATTCCTCAAAATTCTTCAAGTCTCCTCAGAATCCCACACAATTCCATAAAAAACACACAAAATTCCAGAGAAGTCCCACAAAACTCCCTAAATCATTTCAAAACCCTACCAATTCACAGGAATGTCCCACAAAATCTCCACCAATTCCCAGAACATCCCACAAAAATCCCACAAAAATCCTTAAATCTTCTGAAAACTCGACCAAATTCCAGAAACGCTCCATAAAATCAGCACAGTTTCCCACAAAATTCAAGAAAAAACACCACAAAATTCCCTAAATCTTTTCAAAATACCACAAAATTCTTGAAAAGCCCCACCAAATTCCCGAAACATCCCACAAAATTTCCTCAATACCCAACAAAATCCCAGAAAAGTCACACAAAATTCCCTAAATCTTCTCAAAACTCTACCAAATTCCAAAAAAATCCCACAGAATCTCCACAAATTCCCACAGAATACATGAAAAATCCCTGATAATTTGTCAGTTCTCTACAGAATCTCACCAAATTCCTAAAAAGTCCCTCAAAGTTCCACAAACATCCCACAAAATCTCCCCGGTATCCAATAAAATTCCAGGAAAAATCCCACAAAATTCCCTAAATCTTCTCAAAACATGGACAAAATCCACAAAAATCCCACCGAATCTCCACAAATTCCCACAGAATACATGAAAATACCCCTGATAATTTGTCAGTTCTCTACAGAATCTCACCAAATTCCAGAAAAAGTCCCTCAAAGTTCCACAAACATCCCACAAAATCTCCTCAATATCCAACAAAATCCCAGAAAAATCACACAAAATTCCCTAAATCTTCTCAAAACACGACTAAATTCTAGAAAAATGTCCCACCAAATCTCCACAAAATCCCACAAAATACATGAAAAATCCCTCAAGATCCCGAAATCGCCTCAATATCCCACAAAATCCCACAAAAATCACACAAAACCTCTACAAGTTTCCACAAAATCTAAGAAAAATTCCTCAAAATTCTTCAAGTCTCCTCAAAACCACACAAAGTCCTTGAAAAGGCCCACCAAATTCCAGTAAAATCCCACAGATTCTCCACAAATTCCCACAAAATCTAAAACAAATTCCTCAAAATTCTTCAAGTCTCCTCAAAACCACACAATTCCAGAAAAAACACACAAAATTCCAGAGAAGTCCCACAAAACTCCCTAAATCATTTCAAAACCCTACCAATTCACAGGAATGTCCCACAAAATCTCCACCAATTCCCAGAACATCCCACAAAAATCCCACAAAAATCCCTAAATCTTCTGAAAACTCGACCAAATTCCAGAAACGCCCCATAAAATCAGCACAGTTTCCCACAAAATTCAAGAAAAAACACCACAAAATTCCCTAAATCTTTTCAAAATACCACAAAATTCTAGAAAAATATCCCACCAAATCTCCACAAATTCCCACAAAATACATGAAAAATCCCTCAAGATCCCTAAATCGCCTCAATATCCCAGAAAATCACACAAAAATCCCACAAAACCTCCACAAGTTTCCACAAAATCTAAGAAAAATTCCTCAAAATTCTTCAAGTCTCCTCAGAAGGTTCTGGACGAGGGTAGAAATAATTAAAAAGCATCTTGAAAGTAACATCATATTTTTGTCAGCCATCTCTTCAGGGACTACTTTAAATCCCAGAATGTTCAAGAGCCATCATCACTGTACAAACAGAAGCTCCAACTGAACGAAACCAGAAGAAGTGGATATGGCAAATTCTCTGGTCCAAGTGGTGATATTAATCTGGTGAGGCTCTGGATTCCCATTTCAGACATACTATCACAGCTTAAATATAGGAAAAAATTGGGATTTTACTTTGCTGTGGTCTCTTTTTGTTTTGCAAAATATGTGATAGTTAATATATGAGTAAAATCTTGTATAAAAACAGGTTTGTTTTTTGGTTTTTTTTCTAACAAATAGCCAAATGCATATTACCTGCCTTGCTGGAAAATAATTGAGGTCTTCCTCTAAGAAATTTTTTCTCAGAGTGCCTTTCTTTGTGATTTGTGTTCTTATCTTAGGAAGATACAGGAGTTGCTCATTTTAATGCTGTCCAGCAGACTATTCCATGCTTTCTCAGCTGTTTGGATCTGCAGTTCAGGATTGGACCAAGAAAAATGGTGATGGGATGAAATTATTTTTATTCTTAAATGAGGACAATTCCATTTTTAAACATACACATGTGCTTCCAATGCTTTCAGTAGTCAAGGATGAAATTTTGAACAGACATGAATTCCTCAGTCTTTGTTTCTTTTTCCCTGAAGGATGGAATTTGGACTTTGCCCACCAGTGCAGTCCTTGCTATGGGCAGATGTTTCTTCTGTTCTTCTTACCAGCAGTAGGAGTGGTTGGACACTGAACCTCAAAGAAGAGGGAGCTAACATCCCTTACCTGGATAAGTCCCACAGGTAAGCACCTTGGAGAAGTTCTTCAACCAAAACCAGTTCCTGTAAGGCTTTCCAGCCCTTGACAGGAAATAAGCTGATTCCTGCAGGCTGCAACATGAAGACTTCCAGACTGAAGTGAGCATCCTGCTATAAGGAAGGATTTGGGAGTAGTGAGTCATCATTTGTATGGGAAATTAATCTGTGATTTTTATTTATTGTTTTTTTTCATTTGAAGTAACATCACATCATCATAGAGAGACATTGTCTGTCATTTCTGGTGTGGATACCTGAATAACTCAGCTAGACAGGTAGCATGATAAGGCAATACAATGCAGATATTGAAAGGAATTTTTTGGATGATTTTTTTGTTAGTTCAAGCTGCAGTCCCTGATTTATTCAGGCTTTGAAGTACCATGCAAGCCTTTCCCACAGAAGAAATTCTGTTTTATGTAAATAATGCACTGTGCAGTAAACTAGAAGAAAGCAGGGAGCATAGAGCATGAAGTTAGTGTTTCATGCAGGTGTTTGAAGGCAATGTGGGATTCCAGAGCTTAGTGTTTGAATTGCAACTTGAATTTCCTTCTTTGCTGTTATTTAGACTGCTCTGAAGTAGTCATGAGAAGCAAAAATGAAAGGCAATGTTGTTTGATGGGGACTGTGGTAGGGCTTTCTTGCCAGATTTGAAATGGCTTGAATTGATTAAAATCTCCAGGTGAGGGGAAGATTGTATCCATTCCTCTCTCTTATTAAAGCAAATTTTCCAAGAGGGATGTAAAATTGCAGTTGAGGGTTGGGGTGGTTTTTTCTTTTTTCCCTTCTTTCATGTGCAACCTAACAACTCCAATTTCGCAGGCCTATTTAACATTTGATCCCTAAAAGTCAGTCCTTTGCTTTGTATTTTGGGCACTTGTTCATCTTGGGAAATTTGTCATCTTCTCAGGGCATTGAAGGTCAACCAAATGCTGCAGGTTTCATTCTTCCTTTCATATGGTCTATGTCCTGGGGTTTGACTCTTAAGCAGAGCTATTTTTTTATTTTGCAGCCTAGCAGTTGTACGGTGGGGCTGTGTGCAGGTGAATTCACTTGAGAACGATGGGTAAATCAGCTCCTGGGAAGATGTGCACTGCTTGGCCCCGATGCTTCAGCATGCTTGAGGTCAGCTTGGCTGTCTCTGACTGTCTAATAATAATGCAGAATGATAGAATTAAGTATTCATTGTAATTGGTGATCAATAAGATTTGTTTTCAGCTAAGTCTGCGTGCTAGTTTCTAAAGCACTCCAGTCTGTTTCATCAATGACCTTTGTGATTTTAGCTTAAGCTTTCTAGTTTCTGCTGTTGTTATTTTCTGCCCTGTCGCTGTGAGAGGAAGGGATGATGGCTGGAGGTTTGGCAGTCAGCGAGGGCCTGGCCACCACTGCAGTTCTGTACACTCAGCCTTGGAGATGTGATCAGGAATGTGCTGTTAGTTGCCAGTTTTGTATTGCAAAGACTGAGCATGCTGCCATCACTGTGTTTGATAAGTGAGTTTTCATTGGTTTGGTCCAACTCCAAAGCAGCCTTAATTTGAAGGTGGAATTCTTTGTGGATGAGGCTGTGAAGAATATGGTGTTTATACTCCCATCCTACGGGCAGTACGGTAGAACAACTCCTAACTGATTTGGTAATAAAGACCTAGTTTTTCTTCACTAAACCTGCCCTAGCCAAATTCATCAGCTGGTGATAGCTATCTCTGGAGTGGGAGTTCTTTATTGAGTTGATTGACAATTTAATATACTTTGTCAAGCTGTGTTGTTTAGTTTCTGTTGATCCAGAGACACCTGAGGCTCCTTTTGCTTCCTAAGGGATTAAAGTAGCAAGCACTTAGAATGAGATATTGGGAAGATGGGTGCAGGAGACTTTGTAATTTAGTATGGAAAAACATAATAATGATGATGAATATTTCAGGTGGAAATGATAGTATTTCACTATATACTATGTGAAATGCTTTTATGTGATTTTTTTTCATTTCCCTTTTATTTTTTAATCCTGGATAAATTAAATGAGGCTTTTGGGGAAAGCATGAGCTGGAATTTCTATTGAGGTTGATAACCTCTGATTCTGCTCTTGTTTGTCTGTCTGCTGGAACTTGTAGCAAACTAGCTATGTCCAAGTTTAATTGTGTAATAATTATCTTTCAAATCGAGCCTTTCTCACTTGGTGCTGATGTATTTGGGGGAGGGAGGGGAATGGAGAGTAAAGAGCTCTTTTCATGAATACAATTTTAATTTCATCTTGCTGATTTGAGCCTTTCCAAGATTCAAGTGAGCATTGGATCTGGTTGGAACTGAGGGGATGACTCATGACTCTGGCATAAAAACTACATTGCATTCCACATATTAGGAGTTTTCTGTTGCCCACAAGAAAGTTCAGGAAAAAAAAGAAAAATATAGAAATGGGTTTCAAATTTCCTGTGCTATTTTCAGTTGACTCCTCTTTCTGGAGATGCCTTAGCAAGTGTAGGACATCTGAAAAACTTGGAACTGCAACTTTCTTGTTGAGGCTCTGATGAACATTGCTTCTGTCATCAAGTTCTTGTGTTCATACTTTGAACTTAGCTGAGTAATGTTGGTATCAGCAGACTCTGCTAAAGCCATGCCTTCCTAATTAATAATGCATTCTTAATAAAAAAAAAAAAAATCTATTTCTTCATGTATTTAATTACCTAGTGAGTGTAAGACTGAATGAAGTTAATACCGTGCAGATTTCAAGCAAAACGCTGCTTTTTAATGTGCTTCAGTATAGGCTATGCACAAGTCAATAGACATGATTTTTAAGCTTCAGTTACCTTTCATTACCCTGTGCATATTCAAATTCAGATTGATGAATGCTGAACCAAAAGCAGACATCATAGAGTTAATTGAAGTTCTTTAAATTCAGAGGCAAACTATTTTCATAGCTTTGTTTTGAGGGTGGGTTGCTTTTGATGTCTGGGGTTTTTTTGGCTAAGGCAATGGCAAACATTTATTTATCCTGCTCCCTCCCCATTTTCCACCATCGTTGTTGCCAGTGATGCCTGCAGTGCTCAGTGGTCAATGACCCTCAGCCAGGGTGAGCTGCAGGAGCCTTACAGACGGGCCTGTTCTTTCTCCCAGTGCTAGAACAAGTGCAACAGCACAGTGCCATTTTGCTAAAAGCTAATATTTTTCCCAGCAGCTTCTTCTCCAGGCAGAATGAAATGCTTTCTTCAAGAGCAACCACATCTTTTCTCTGCCTGAAAGGTTGTGTTTGTTTGGGGTTTTTTCTCTTGCCTTAGGTGAGAGATAAAAAAAAAATGAAGAGGAAAGCCCAAGGAAATGCCAAAAGTACCACCTGGTAGTAATTTTGTGTGAGTGTCTCCATTTACACTTCAAACTTGCTCTTGGAGAACTTGGAGCTGCATTTAAAATGTATTTTGGTAGGTGGTCTGCTGCTGACTATCTGCATTTCTTCTTCCATTTCTTTTCTGTGCTTGTTTGGTATTGCTGCTGAATGTCCCCAAAGAGTAAAGTGGTGTGGAAGAGTTGAGGAAGCAGCTTTTGAAATTCTAAAGCTGATGTGTAGGTTTTGTTCCTCTTGGATTTTTAAAAGCAGGTATGTCATCCAAGTTAACTTTCTTCAGCAAGTAACAAGATTGTCGTCCTTCCACTGATGCTCTGTATTTTAACAGAGGTATTTGATGGTGCTGGAAAGGAGCAAGATGCAGAATGAGTTTGAGAGAAGTGATTTAAAGTGGGAGCACAGATGGTTGATTCCTAAAAATCAAAAAACGGATGTTTTGTTTTGTAGGAAAATGAAATCTAATCCTATTTGAGGGTCAACAGGATAAATACAAAGAACTAAATACAGATGTAGATACATATATACATATATGCGTGTATATATATATATATATATATATATGTATAACCCCGCCCCCCGAAATCTATGAAGCAGGACTGATTGGTGCCATAGCCCAGGCAGCCTGTGGATCTAATTGCCTGCCTGTATTCAGCCCTTGCCTGGATGCCAGGGGAGACGTCTCTGGATTTGTCTCCAGACAGCTTTCCAGGGATGATCCTGCTCCTTTCCTGGTGCCCCAGAGTGCTGCAAGCCCCCCGTCCTGGGGCCATGGTGATGCCTGCCGGGGCCTTTAGGGTCCCCCCTAAAGGGCAGACAGGGCTTGACTGCAAGCTTCCTTGGAAGCTGGAGGCAGGTGAATATTGGCCACCTTCTTCTTTCCCGCTGCCCTCCGTGCTCTTGCAAAGCCTGCTGGGGCACTGGGGCTCTCCATTGCAGGCAGTCTGGAGCTGCCATGCAAAGCCATCTCTCAAGGAGTCCCCAGGTCTCAGGTGCAACCTCAAGAAAATGACACAGCAACGTGTAGAAAACGTGAACTTTATTCACTTGACTACTTCTAAAATCTACAATCCAACGTTACTAGAAGACTATGGGGTAAGAATCTTAAGGCTAAGAAACTTCAATGCTTCAACTGTTTAGAACTGAACACTAAGGGAAAGGTCAACTTCTTGGGGGAAACGTGGTGGGGAATCGAACAACAACAGGGGTGTGGCTAACTTGTAAGGTGGGGAACGTCGCAGTGCCTGGGCTGGGCACTGGTCACCCGTTCCCCGTAAGGTTCTTTAGATGGAGCGCGACGCTGGAGGTCAGAGCTGTGGGGAGGTGCGGAGTCTCCTGTCACTGCCCTCTTTTGCCGCCATCTTGGTGGTTGGTTGAGGGCTGTCGCGAAGGAGCAGCCGCATCAGGTCGCGGTTGTCCATCAGCAGCTGCATCAGCTCCGTGGGACAGCCCTGTCTTCGATGGCGGCGGGGCCCCGCACGGCCCGAAGGGCTCTGGAGATTCCGCTGCAAGGCAAAGCACAGGGATCCCCATGGAAGAGGCAGAGGGGCAGAGCGGGGCCGGCACCTGTGGGGCTGCCTTTGGCCTGGGAGACAGAGACTCGGGCCCAGTTGGGCTGGGCTGGCCCGGGGAAGAGGCTGCAGCAGGCAGAGCTCTGCCGCCTCTGCTTGGTGCTGTCCATGGAGCTCAGCCCCTGGGCCGCATTCCCCAGCCAGGAGCTCAGGCCCCTTCTGCCACAGGGCATTGGCCAAAGGGTGCCCAAGAGGCCCTCAAGGTCTGCCCCATCCCGCCTGCCTGACCCCCCACCCCCCTCCTCACCTCTCGCCAGCGTCTCTGAATTCTTTTTCCGAGCGACCATCCCATGGCCATTCCTATGATGAGCAGGTCGATGAGCAGGAATGTCCTGGCCGCCCACCGGATGCGCTCAGGGTCCGACTCGTCCAGATGACAATCCTCCAGAAGCAGAGGAGAGGCATCCGTGCTGCGCTCAGGTTTGCTCACAGGGTCGAGGGGATGAGCCAAGAGCAGCAGCACGTAAAGCTGCAGCAGCGCGGAGGAGCCGTGAGCAGCCATAGTGCTCTGCCAGCAGCACCGAGGCTCTGGGCGTCTCTCTGCGAGCAGCTGT
Source organism: Cyanistes caeruleus (assembly GCF_971803275.1). Classification (NCBI taxonomy): domain Eukaryota; kingdom Metazoa; phylum Chordata; class Aves; order Passeriformes; family Paridae; genus Cyanistes; species Cyanistes caeruleus. The sequence goes on from NC_141704.1 coordinate 71,404,151, forward strand.
GCCTGGGCACAGGGGGGGAACAACAGCTGGGGACAGTTGCCAGCCAGCGTGCCGTCCCCAGAGGCTGTGATGTCACAGAAGCACAGAACGCCCTGGCTGCAGAGAGCCCTGAGAGAATGTTGAGTCCAAGCTGGGAGCCATGGCGGCAAGCATGGTCAGCAGAGCGGGGCCCGAGCGCTGCGGCCTGGCTTGCCTTGCACCCGTGCCACAATGATGACTCCAGCAGCCCCTGTCAGGCCATTGCAGTATCTGATGGCCCACGCTGGGCACAAGTTCTTCCCAATGGCCAGCGTAAACCTCCCTTGGCCCAGCTTCCAAGCCTTGTTGGCATCTGCTCTCTCTTGTCCTTGCCCACCTGGCTGGCGCTGCCGTGTTGCTCGCTGGCCTGTCTGTGGGAGAAGAGGCTGTGCCAATGAGTGCTGCTCAACTTGGAGGCCATTCAAAGGAGGATTTGATTGTGCCTGCTGTGGGAAGAAGGAATATGCGTGCACATGGCCACTTCCCATAGGTTTTACCCCAGATTTTCATGAGCAGCTGTCCTAGTGAAAGTCAAGTCTGTTTTAGTGAGTATTTGAGGGCTTCCAGAGCACAGTGCCATCTCAGGGGAATTCTGCTGGTTGAGTTCTACTGAGGCTTTGAGATGAGTTGCAAATCCTGAAAATGTTCTCCTTGCCCAGGTAGTAATTTCACAGTTTAGACTCTGGGGATATTGATTGCTCAGTGTTGAGGACCTCATGTAACTTTCAGCCCCAGAAACTTTCAACCTCCAGTGATTGTCCTTGAGACAAAACCATTTGAAATCTTTTTTTCTGTGGACAGGAATTGCTTCGGTGTTACTTCACATCATCCATTAAAAATTTGATGCCTGGAACAAATCCCGAGTGCTGTGTGATTTCCTTGGTCGTGTTCTTTGGAATGGCTTCCCCCTCATTTTGTGAAGCTGGCCCCAGAAAGGTCATAGATGGGTGAGAAGTTCTGAAAGGCCAAGTGGTGCAGATCTTTGCCTCCTGTTTCGAGGTCTGCGGTGAGCTGTGAGTCCAAGAGCTGATCTGACGTGATGGTGAAAACACAGTTGTCGTGGTTTTAAAGCAGTAACTGAAAAAATACTAGAAAACTTACTTATTTCTTGCTGTGAGATATGGATTAGAGCAAGAGCAAAACAGGCTTAAAACTTAAAAGGAATAAAGAAAGTTTATTCACAAAACTACAAGAATAAGAACACCAGAATAAACTTTCAGAAAACCCTTTTATCCCGCACTACCCAGCATTCCCTTGTTCACATGACAAGATAGAGACAAAAGACTTTGGAACTTTGGTGTTTAAAACAGTCCCAATTCTTGCTAGAGTCTCTTTATCAGTGTTTGTATAGAAACAGAAATCTTCTTCTGCTAATCTATGGAGTTTCTCACAAGAAAAATATTTCTGTTATAGTTTTCTATTTGTTTGATGCCAGCTGCCCGGAAATCTGCCATGAGTTCACTCCTCCCATTTCACATCACTCTGAGGTGTGTATGGGCCATGAGTCCTCTTCATCTGTCTCTGTGAGCTTCGCAGGAAAACAGTTTTCTCATTGCCCTCAAGGCCTCAAATCTTCACTCCACTCTGTTCCAGCGCCTCACTGTATCACAATTACTCTACTTTTTACTCAAAATCCACACTTTGAACACTCCATGCTTCCCAATATACTCTGTCATGAATTAAAGGAGTTTTTTTCAGAACATGGTTGTCCATCTCCATAGCTTTAAGAGAAAAATATTTCAGCTTATAAAGCATCTCCTTATTCTCTCTTCCCTATCTAAAACTTAAGCCTTGTTTTTGTCCTATATTTTTCTAATACTAAAAAAAAAAAAATCTGTGTTTTTCTAAAAGTGAAAAAAAAAAATAAAAAAATAAAGTAAAGAGTAGAAACAGAATAATATTTCTGAGAGGCAGGACATTTTTTAGTTTGTGTTGTCCGATGGAACAACAGTCACTTGAAGAAATTCCATATAGTAGAACATGTCACATTTGTCAATTTTAACCTGAAATTTATTAACAGGAATGTCTGTACTACGAACATGTGTTAAGTATAGGAATATATTGCATGTTTTCCTACTTGTAAGAAGTAAATTTCTGTCTTTACAAGCTAACACCATTAATTTCAGCTCTTAGTTATTCCCATTGCATATTCTTTTAAACAGACTTAATCAGACAAATTTTGTGTTATTTAGCAAGTAATGCTTGGTTATTACTACAAGTTCTTGAAGTCATAACACTTAAAATTGCAGTACATATATATTATTCTTACTATGATGATGTGAGTTGGCTGCTAGTCATTTAACTATATATAAGGTCTTACTATTTCTTAGTGCAATTACTTAAAATAAGTGTCTTGGAAATTGTTTTTATTTTTAGATTTAAAACTGTTCTTACTAAAGTTGATTTGTTAAAGATTGGACAATGTATATTTAATAATTAATGTTCCCCAGTGATATTTATTGTCAGTCAGGATTCACTTTACAGTCAATAAATAACCTAAAAAATCTGAATTTTGTAGCCAGTTTTGTCTAATTCTTAGAGCAATGCTTTGGGAAATTGGAGATATATATATATGAATATAAATATGTATATCTGCTATATACCTTTTTTATGATGGTTTTGTCCTACTACTGCAAATGTTTCTTTTTATTTGTTTTTTCCTAACATACATAAAATTTTCTTAACCATATTTAAAGCTACCAGCTTGTTATTCTGACAAAACCCTGTGAGAATAAATTATTTTTATTAATACTCTACATGTCAAAACCTTGCAGTCAGTCAAATAACAGAAGGAGTGTTCATTGTCTCTCTCCCCCACTGATGCTGTTCTAGGAGTTGGAGTTAGAAGATTCAGACATCAAGTGAAACAGTGAAAGATGATAAGAAAACACTTGATTCTCACAAGGTATTTCCTACTAAAAGAGATTGTTTTGCAGTTTTGTTTGCTCTTGACACTATTTTGAGTAAATGTGAATTCCTAAGACATGCTCAAGGCAATTAAATATTTATGCTCCCCAAACTCAATTTTTAAGCAACATTTTCTGTTTACAAGAATCAGGTTTGCTTTGGTTTTATCTCTTTTCTTTCAGGTTACAAGACAGATTTTTTTATTATTATTTTCATTGGGGGAAAAAGATATGTATTTATAGTGTTTGTGAAGACTTTGCTCAGCTGAAAAAAGTAATAGGTAACATGAGTATAACATTGTGTTCTTCCATATTTCTATTTTTAAGTCCTATTACATGTGATATTTTCCATTTTGCCTTCTATTAGGCCTGAAATTGGAAACTATTTAAAACCTAACAAACCCCGGAGTTTATCCCTGTTCTTTGAATAGCAACAGAAGTATGGCTGTCATGGTTTGACACATCAATGAAGAACAGCCTCTGCTCTGCAGCAGGTACTCAAGTGGAACTTTTGCAAGTGGGCTCTCATCAGGAGTGAAACACTGGCTGCTGACTCTGCTGCTTTTGGTCACAGACTGCTGCCTTTATGAACCAGGTTTGTCCTTCTGCCTCTTTTGTGTTTTATATAGACTTGATTACAAATGAGGCACTTGTCCTCTTAACCTGGGAGTTGCAGCAGGTCAGCAGCAGCAGGAGTTACTGGCTGCTTCCCATCAGCTGACTCCTTTTAGCCAACCCTTCCCATTTCCTGCGCCAATCCGATTTTTCCAAGCAATTAGGAAGAAAACTAAACCATAACTTTTACAAAATCACTTTAGGGAAGATGTTGCTTAATTGTTTGCTTCATTCAAATGAACACTTCTAACATTCACTTCTCTGAGTAAGAATGCCTTTTATGAGAAGCTGCTAAAAATAGGAATTTGAGAGCAGGGATGTTAAAAGTAGGGCCAGAGAGGAGCAAATTTGTCGCAGGGCAAGTTCTGTTTGCACTGAGGGAGTACTATCAATTTTGTCTCTGTCCTGTCTTTCACTGGTCCTGAAACAACAGTGCCTGCTTGAACAAACCTGCTCCTCAGGAGTGATTGGATCTGGTGCTCTGGGTGTTAGCAGCTGCAGTGCTGAACCACAGGCAGACATGAGATCTGACTGGATCACCCTTGCTAACATTTTCATGTAGAACCCATAACTCACTTGATCAGCAACACTTGCTTGAATGCTGCCTTTTGCCTTGGCTCTTCCCACTAAATAGTTCTTGAGCTGGGAAGTGGTCCTGATCTAAGAATCTGCAGTAATCTTTAATTCTGCCTTTATAACTCAGGAAACCACAGTAACCTTCATTTTAGAATGTGAACATTTTTTGGACAAACACTGAATTGTAGCTTCATTGACATGAGCTAAAGTAAGCTCTTTCAGTGGTCCTAGAGTGGTAGCTGTAAAAGGCAATCAGAGTGAAGATCCTGAATAATTTTCTTTTCCAGCCAGGTTTTAATGTATTTCCCCTGCAAATCAATTCATGTATCATAGAGCTCAATTACCTGCCCATAAAATGAGAGTTGTTGCTCAGAACTGTGGAATTAGGGTAACAAGAACTGTAATGATACACTAGATAAACACTGTTGCAATACTCTCTCAGCCCTGTTAGGGTATTTTAAATTTGCAGCAGATCTCAGTAAGGATGAGAAAATGCTGAGCTACATAAAAATGATGGAGACTGGAGGAGAAATTAGCCTTGCAGTGTTCTACAGTCCCAACATTTCCAACCACCACACCTGGTAGTGAAAATGCTGGTTTGTATTTGAAAAAAAGGAACTGCAATCAATCAAATGCACTGCCAAGTATAAATTAATTTCTGTAAGTCAAGTCCCTTAGGAACAATTCCTTAATAAAAGATCTGTTTCAAATCTCCTAAGTCATCTAAAACCAACCCCAACAAAACACAGAAAACATAGTGTCTTTATTTGACCTGTCCTAGACTTCATTTATTTATTTACAGTCTGAAGGATGAGTCAAGTACCTGCAGTGGTGCCTTTAGCAATGCAAAACAAAATATTTTGAATATTCTTATTTAGCGTTCCAGTTTTAATGAGCTTGGAGCATAGTGAAGGAGATCAGATGATTGCAGGTTCTGGATGAGGGTAGAAATAATTAAAAAGCATCTTGAAAGTAACATCATATTTTTGTCAGCCATCTCTTCAGGGACTACTTTAAATCCCAGAATGTTCAAGAGCCATCATCACTGTACAAACAGAAGCTCCAACTGAACGAAACCAGAAGAAGTGGATATGGCAAATTCTCTGGTCCAAGTGGTGATATTAATCTGGTGAGGCTCTGGATTCCCATTTCAGACATACTATCACAGCTTAAATATAGGAAAAAATTGGGATTTTACTTTGCTGTGGTCTCTTTTTGTTTTGCAAAATATGTGATAGTTAATATATGAGTAAAATCTTGTATAAAAACAGGTTTGTTTTTTGGTTTTTTTTCTAACAAATAGCCAAATGCATATTACCTGCCTTGCTGGAAAATAATTGAGGTCTTCCTCTAAGAAATTTTTTCTCAGAGTGCCTTTCTTTGTGATTTGTGTTCTTATCTTAGGAAGATACAGGAGTTGCTCATTTTAATGCTGTCCAGCAGACTATTCCATGCTTTCTCAGCTGTTTGGATCTGCAGTTCAGGATTGGACCAAGAAAAATGGTGATGGGATGAAATTATTTTTATTCTTAAATGAGGACAATTCCATTTTTAAACATACACATGTGCTTCCAATGCTTTCAGTAGTCAAGGATGAAATTTTGAACAGACATGAATTCCTCAGTCTTTGTTTCTTTTTCCCTGAAGGATGGAATTTGGACTTTGCCCACCAGTGCAGTCCTTGCTATGGGCAGATGTTTCTTCTGTTCTTCTTACCAGCAGTAGGAGTGGTTGGACACTGAACCTCAAAGAAGAGGGAGCTAACATCCCTTACCTGGATAAGTCCCACAGGTAAGCACCTTGGAGAAGTTCTTCAACCAAAACCAGTTCCTGTAAGGCTTTCCAGCCCTTGACAGGAAATAAGCTGATTCCTGCAGGCTGCAACATGAAGACTTCCAGACTGAAGTGAGCATCCTGCTATAAGGAAGGATTTGGGAGTAGTGAGTCATCATTTGTATGGGAAATTAATCTGTGATTTTTATTTATTGTTTTTTTTCATTTGAAGTAACATCACATCATCATAGAGAGACATTGTCTGTCATTTCTGGTGTGGATACCTGAATAACTCAGCTAGACAGGTAGCATGATAAGGTAATACAATGCAGATATTGAAAGGAATTTTTTGGATGATTTTTTTGTTAGTTCAAGCTGCAGTCCCTGATTTATTCAGGCTTTGAAGTACCATGCAAGCCTTTCCCACAGAAGAAATTCTGTTTTATGTAAATAATGCACTGTGCAGTAAACTAGAAGAAAGCAGGGAGCATAGAGCATGAAGTTAGTGTTTCATGCAGGTGTTTGAAGGCAATGTGGGATTCCAGAGCTTAGTGTTTGAATTGCAACTTGAATTTCCTTCTTTGCTGTTATTTAGACTGCTCTGAAGTAGTCCTGAGAAGCAAAAATGAAAGGCAATGTTGTTTGATGGGGACTGTGGTAGGGCTTTCTTGCCAGATTTGAAATGGCTTGAATTGATTAAAATCTCCAGGTGAGGGGAAGGTTGTATCCATTCCTCTCTCTTATTAAAGCAAATTTTCCAAGAGGGATGTAAAATTGCAGTTGAGGGTTGGGGTGGTTTTTTCTTTTTTCCCTTCTTTCATGTGCAACCTAACAACTCCAATTTCGCAGGCCTATTTAACATTTGATCCCTAAAAGTCAGTCCTTTGCTTTGTATTTTGGGCACTTGTTCATCTTGGGAAATTTGTCATCTTCTCAGGGCATTGAAGGTCAACCAAATGCTGCAGGTTTCATTCTTCCTTTCATATGGTCTATGTCCTGGGGTTTGACTCTTAAGCAGAGCTATTTTTTTATTTTGCAGCCTAGCAGTTGTACGGTGGGGCTGTGTGCAGGTGAATTCACTTGAGAACGATGGGTAAATCAGCTCCTGGGAAGATGTGCACTGCTTGGCCCCGATGCTTCAGCATGCTTGAGGTCAGCTTGGCTGTCTCTGACTGTCTAATAATAATGCAGAATGATAGAATTAAGTATTCATTGTAATTGGTGATCAATAAGATTTGTTTTCAGCTAAATCTGCGTGCTAGTTTCTAAAGCACTCCAGTCTGTTTCATCAATGACCTTTGTGATTTTAGCTTAAGCTTTCTAGTTTCTGCTGTTGTTATTTTCTGCCCTGTCGCTGTGAGAGGAAGGGATGATGGCTGGAGGTTTGGCAGTCAGCGAGGGCCTGGCCACCACTGCAGTTCTGTACACTCAGCCTTGGAGATGTGATCAGGAATGTGCTGTTAGTTGCCAGTTTTGTATTGCAAAGACTGAGCATGCTGCCATCACTGTGTTTGATGAGTGAGTTTTCATTGGTTTGGTCCAACTCCAAAGCAGCCTTAATTTGAAGGTGGAATTCTTTGTGGATGAGGCTGTGAAGAATATGGTGTTTATACTCCCATCCTACGGGCAGTACGGTAGAACAACTCCTAACTGATTTGGTAATAAAGACCTAGTTTTTCTTCACTAAACCTGCCCTAGCCAAATTCATCAGCTGGTGATAGCTATCTCTGGAGTGGAAAACCTATATTGAGTTGATTGACAATTTGATATACTTTGTCAAGCTGTGTTGTTTAGTTTCTGTTGATCCAGAGACACCTGAGGCTCCTTTTGCTTCCTAAGGGATTAAAGTAGCAAGCACTTAGAATGAGATATTGGGAAGATGGGTGCAGGAGACTTTGTAATTTAGTATGGAAAAACATAATAATGATGATGAATATTTCAGGTGGAAATGATAGTATTTCACTATATACTATGTGAAATGCTTTTATGTGATTTTTTTTTCATTTCTCTTTTATTTTTTAATCCTGGATAAATTAAATGAGGCTTTTGGGGAAAGCATGAGCTGGAATTTCTATTGAGGTTGATAACCTCTGATTCTGCTCTTGTTTGTCTGTCTGCTGGAACTTGTAGCAAACTAGCTATGTCCAAGTTTAATTGTGTAATAATTATCTTTCAAATCGAGCCTTTCTCACTTGGTGCTGATGTATTTGGGGGAGGGAGGGGAATGGAGAGTAAAGAGCTCCTTTCATGAATACAATTTTAATTTCATCTTGCTGATTTGAGCCTTTCCAAGATTCAAGTGAGCATTGGATCAGGTTGGAACTGAGGGGATGACTCATGACTCTGGCATAAAAACTACATTGCATTCCACATATTGGGAGTTTTCTGTTGCCCACAAGAAAGTTCAGGAAAAAAAAGAAAAATATAGAAATGGGTTTCAAATTTCCTGTGCTATTTTCAGTTGACTCCTCTTTCTGGAGGTGCCTTAGCAAGTGTAGGACATCTGAAAAACTTGGAACTGCAACTTTCTTGTTGAGGCTCTGATGAACATTGCTTCTGTCATCAAGTTCTTGTGTTCATACTTTGAACTTAGCTGAGTAATGTTGGTATCAGCAGACTCTGCTAAAGCCATGCCTTCCTAATTAATAATGCATTCTTAATAAAAAAAATAAAAATCTATTTCTTCATGTATTTAATTACCTAGTGAGTGTAAGACTGAATGAAGTTAATACCGTGCAGATTTCAAGCAAAACGCTGCTTTTTAATGTGCTTCAGTATAGGCTATGCACAAGTCAATAGACATGATTTTTAAGCCTCAGTTACCTTTCATTACCCTGTGCATATTCAAATTCAGATTGATGAATGCTGAACCAAAAGCAGACATCATAGAGTTAATTGAAGTTCTTTAAATTCAGAGGCAAACTATTTTCATAGCTTTGTTTTGAGGGTGGGTTGCTTTTGATGTCTGGGGTTTTTTTGGCTAAGGCAATGGCAAACATTTATTTATCCTGCTCCCTCCCCATTTTCCACCATCGTTGTTGCCAGTGATGCCTGCAGTGCTCAGTGGTCAATGACCCTCAGCCAGGGTGAGCTGCAGGAGCCTTACAGACGGGCCTGTTCTTTCTCCCAGTGCTAGAACAAGTGCAACAGCACAGTGCCATTTTGCTAAAAGCTAATATTTTTCCCAACAGGTTCTTCTCCAGGCAGAATGAAATGCTTTCTTCAAGAGCAACCACATCTTTTCTCTGCCTGAAAGGTTGTGTTTGTTTGGGGTTTTTTCTCTTGCTTTAGACCAAATTCCAGAAACGCCCCATAAAATCAGCACAGTTTCCCACAAAATTCAAGACAAAACACCACAAAATTCCCTAAATCTTCTCAAAACACGACCAAATTCTAGAAAATTATCCCACCAAATCTCCACAAATTCCTACAAAATACATGAGAAATCCCTCAAGATCCCTAAATCTCCTCAATATCCCACAAAATCACACAAAAATCACACAAAACCTCCACAAGTTTCCACAAAATCTAAGAAAAATTCCTCAAAATTCTTCAAGTCTCCTCAGAATCCCACACAATTCCAGAAAAACCCCACAAAATTCCAGAGAAGTCTCACAAAACTCCCTAAATCATTTCAAAACCCTACCAATTCACAGGAATGTCCCACAAAATCTCCACCAATTCCCAGAACATCCCACAGAAATCCCACAAAAATCCCTAAATCTTTTGAAAACTCGACCAAATTCCAGAAACGCCCCATAAAATCAGCACAGTTTCCCACAAAATTCAAGAAAAAACACCACAAAATTCCCAAAATCTTTTCAAAATACCACAAAATTCCTGAAATGCCCCACCAAATTCCCGAAACATCCCACAAAATGTCCTCAATATCCAACAAAATCCCAGAAAAGTCCCACAAAATTCCCTAAATCTTCTCAAAACTCTACCAAATTCCAGAAAAATCCCACAGAATCTCCACAAATTCGCACAGAATACATGAAAAATCCCTGATAATTCGTCAGTTCTCTACAGAATCTCACCAAATTCCTAAAAAGTCCCTCAAAGTTCCACAAACATCCCACAAAATCTCCCTAATATCCAACAAAATTCCAGGAAAAATCCCACAAAATTTCCTAAATCTTCTCAAAACACGACCAAATTCTAGAAAAATATCCCACCAAATCTCCAAAATTAACACAAAATACATGAAAAATCCCTGATAATTCGTCAGTTCTCTACAGAATCTCACCAAATTCCAGAAAAGTCCCTCAAAGTTCCACAAACATCCCACAAATTCTCCCTAATATCCAACAAAATTCCAGGAAAAATCCCACAAAATTCCCTAAATCTTCTCAAAACACGACCAAATTCTAGAAAAATATCCCACCAAATCTACACAAATTCCCACAAAATACATGAAAAATCCCTCAAGATCCCTAAATCGCCTCAATATCCCACAAAATCACACAAAAATCCCACAAAACCTCCACAAGTTTCCACAAAATCTAAGAAAAATTCCTCAAAATTCTTCAAGTCTCCTCAGAATCCCACACAATTCCAGAAAAACCCCACAAAATTCCAGAGAAGTCCCACAAAACTCCCTCAATCATTTCAAAACCCTACCAATTCACAGGAATGTTCCACAAAATCTCCACCAATTCCCAGAACATCCCACAGAAATCCCACAAAAATCCCTAAATCTTCTGAAAACTCGACCAAATTCCAGAAACGCCCCATAAAATCAGCACAGTTTCCCACAAAATTCAAGAAAAAACACCACAAAATTCCCTAAACCTTTTCAAAATACCACAAAATTCCTGAAAAGCCCCACCAAATTCCCGAAACATCCCACAAAATGTCCTCAATACCCAACAAAATCCCAGAAAAGTCACACAAAATTCCCTAAATCTTCTCAAAACTCTACCAAATTCCAGAAAAATCCCACAGAATCTCCACAAATTAACACAGAATACATGAAAAATCCCTGATAATTCGTCAGTTCTCTACAGAATCTCACCAAATTCCTAAAAAGTCCCTCAAAGTTCCATAAACATCCCACAAAATCTCCCTAATATCCAACAAAATTCCAGGAAAAATCCCACAAAATTCCCTAAATCTTCTCAAAACACGACCAAATTCTAGAAAAATATCCCATCAAATCTCCACAAATTCCCACAAAATACATGAAAAATCCCTCAAGATCCCTAAATCGCCTCAATATCCCACAAAATCACACAAAAATCCCACAAAACCTCCACAAGTTTCCACAAAATCTAAGAAAAATTCCTCAAAATTCTTCAAGTCTCCTCAAAACCACACAAAGTTCGTGAAAAGGCCCACCAAATTCCAGAAAAATCCCACAGAATCTTCACAAATTCCCACAAAAATCTAAATCAAATTCCTCAAAATTCTTCAAGTCTCCTCAGAATCCCACACAATTCCAGAAAAAACACACAAAATTCCAGAGAAGTCCCACAAAACTCCCTAAATCATTTCAAAACCCTACCAATTCACAGGAATGTCCCACAAAATCTCCACCAATTCCCAGAACATCCCACAGAAATCCCACAAAAATCCCTAAATCTTCTGAAAACTCGACCAAATTCCAGAAACGCCCCATAAAATCAGCAGTTTCCCACAAAATTCAAGAAAAAACACCACAAAATTCCCTAAACCTTTTCAAAATACCACAAAATTCTTGAAAAGCCCCACCAAATTCCAGAAACATCCCACAAAATGTCCCCAATACCCAACAAAATCCCAGAAAAATCCCACAAAATTCCCTAAATTTTCTCAAACCACAACCAAAATTCCAGAAAAATCCCACCGAATCTCCACAAATTCCCACAGAATACATGAAAAATCCCTGATAATTCGTCAGTTCTCTACAGAATCTCACCAAATTCCAGAAAAGTCCCTCAAAGTTCCACAAACATCCCACAAAATCTTCTCAATATCCAACAAAATTCAAGAAAAATCCCACAAAATTCTCTAAATCTTCTCAAAACACGGCCAAATTCCAGAAAAATCCCACCGAATCTCCACAAATTCCCACAGAATACATGAAAAATCCCTGATAATTCGTCAGTTCTCTACAGAATCTCACCAAATTCCAGAAAAGTCCCTCAAAGTTCCACAAACATCCCACAAATTCTCCCTAATATCCAACAAAATTCCAGGTAAAATCCCACAAAATTCCCTAAATCTTCTCAAAACACGACCAAATTCTAGAAAAATATCCCACCAAATCTACACAAATTCCCACAAAATACATGAGAAATCCCTCAAGATCCCTAAATCGCCTCAATATCCCACAAAATCACACAAAAATCACACAAAACCTCCACAAGTTTCCACAAAATCTACGAAAAATTCCTCAAAATTCTTCAAGTCTCCTCAGAATCCCACACAATTCCAGAAAAAACACACAAAATTCCAGAGAAGTCCCACAAAACTCCCTAAATCATTTCAAAACCCTACCAATTCACAGGAATGTCCCACAAAATCTCCACCAATTCCCAGAACATCCCACAGAAATCCCACAAAAATCCCTAAATCTTCTGAAAACTCGACCAAATTTCTGAAACGCCCCATAAAATCAGCACAGTTTCCCACAAAATTCAAGAAAAAACACCACAAAATTCCCTAAATCTTCTCAAAACACGACCAAATTCTAGAAAAATATCCCACCAAATCTCCACAAATTCCCACAAAATATATGAGAAATCCATCAAGATCCCTAAATCGCCGCAATATACCACAAAATCACACAAAAATCCCACAAAACCTCCACAAGTTTCCACAAAATCTAAGAAAAATTCCTCAAAATTCTTCAAGTCTCCTCAAAACCACACAAAGTTCGTGAAAAGGCCCACCAAATTCCAAAAAAATCCCACAGACTCTCCACAAATTCCCATAAAAATCTAAATCAAATTCCTCAAAATTCTTCAAGTCTCCTCAGAATCCTACACAATTCCAGAAAAACCCCACCAAATTCCAGAGAAGTCCCACAAAACTCCCTAAATCATTTCAAAACCCTACCAATTCACAGGAATGTCCCAAAAAATCTCCACCAATTCCCAGAACATCCCACAGAAATCTCAAAAAAATCCCTAAATCTTCTGAAAACTCGACCAAATTCCAGAAACGCCCCATAAAATCAGCACAGTTTCCCACAAAATTCAAGAAAAAACACCACAAAATTCCCAAAATGTTTTCAAAATACCACAAAATTCTTGAAAACGGCCACCAAATTCCAGAAACATCCCACAAAATGTCCTCAATACCCAACAAAATCGAGAAAAATCACACAAAATTCCCTAAATTTTCTCAAACCACAACCAAAATTCCAGAAAAATCCCACCGAATCTCCACAAATTCCCACAGAATACATGAAAAATCCCTGATAATTCGTCAGTTCTCTACAGAATCTCACCAAATTCCAGAAAAGTCCCTCAAAGTTCCACAAACATCCCACAAATTCTCCTCAATATCCATCAAAATTCAAGAAAAATCCCACAAAATTCTCTAAATCTTCTCAAAACACGGCCAAAATCCTCAAAAATCCCACCGAATCTCCACCAATTCCCACAGAATACATGAAAAATCCCTGATAATTCGTCAGTTCTCTACAGAATCTCACCAAATTCCTGAAATGTCCCTCAAAGTTCCACAAACATCCCACAAAATGTCCTCAATATCCAACAAAATTCCAGAAAAATCACAAAAAATTCCCTAAATCTTCTCAAAACACGGCCAAAATCCTCAAAAATCCCACCGAATCTCCACAAATTCCCACAGAATACATGAAAAATCCCTGATAATTCGTCAGTTCTCTACAGAATCTCACCAAATTCCAGAAAAGTCCCTCAAAGTTCCACAAACATCCCACAAAATCTCCCCAGTATCCAACAAAATTCCAGAAAAAATCCCACAAAATTCCCTAAATCTTCTCAAAACACGACCAAATTCTAGAAAAATATCCCACCAAATCTCCACAAATTCCCACAGAATACATGAAAAATCCCTGATAATTCGTCAGTTCTCTACAGAATCTCACCAAATTCCAGAAAAGTCCCTCAAAGTTCCACAAACATCCCACAAATTCTCCCTAATATCCAACAAAATTCCAGGAAAAATCCCACAAAATTCCCTAAATCTTCTCAAAACACGACCAAATTCTAGAAAAATATCCCACCAAATCTACACAAATTCCCACAAAATACATGAGAAATCCCTCAAGATCCCTAAATCGCCTCAATATCCCACAAAATCACACAAAAATCACACAAAACCTCCACAAGTTTCCACAAAATCTACGAAAAATTCCTCAAAATTCTTCAAGTCTCCTCAGAATCCCACACAATTCCAGAAAAAACACACAAAATTCCAGAGAAGTCCCACAAAACTCCCTCAATCATTTCAAAACCCTACCAATTCACAGGAATGTCCCACAAAATCTCCACCAATTCCCAGAACATCCCACAGAAATCCCACAAAAATCCCTAAATCTTCTGAAAACTCGACCAAATTCCAGAAACGCCCCATAAAATCAGCACAGTTTCCCACAAAATTCAAGAAAAAACAACACAAAATTCCCTAAATCTTTTCAAAATACCACAAAATTCTTGAAAAGCCCCACCAAATTCCCGAAACATCCCACAAAATGTCCTCAATACCCAACAAAATCCCAGAAAAGTCCCACAAAATTCCCTAAATCTTCTCAAAACTCTACCAAATTCTTGAAAAATCCCACAGAATCTCCACAAATTCCCACAGAATACATGAAAAATCCCTGATAATTCGTCAGTTCTCTACAGAATCTCACCAAATTCCAGAAAAGTCCCTCAAAGTTCCACAAACATCCCACAAATTCTCCCTAATATCCAACAAAATTCCAGGAAAAATCCCACAAAATTCCCTAAATCTTCTCAAAACACGACCAAATTCTAGAAAAATATCCCACCAAATCTCCACAAATTCCCACAAAATACATGAGAAATCCCTCAAGATCCCGAAATCGCCTCAATATCCCACAAAATCACACAAAAATCCCACAAAACCTCCACAAGTTTCCACAAAATCTAAGAAAAATTCCTCAAAATTCTTCAAGTCTCCTCAAAAACACAAAGTTCGTGAAAAGGCCCACCAAATTCCAGAAAAATCCCACAGAATCTTCACAAATTCCCACAAAAATCTAAATCAAATTCCTCAAAATTCTTCAAGTCTCCTTAGAATCCCACACAATTCCATAAAAACCCCACAAAATTCCAGAGAAGTCCCACAAAACTCCCTAAATCATTTCAAAACCCTACCAATTCACAGGAATGTCCCACAAAATCTCCACCAATTCCCAGAACATCCCACAAAAATCCCACAAAAATCCCTAAATCTTCTGAAAAGTCGACCAAATTCCAGAAACGCCCCATAAAATCAGCACATTTTCCCACAAAATTCAAGAAAAAACACCACAAAATTCCCTAAACCTTTTCAAAATACCACAAAATTCTTGAAAAGCCCCACCAAATTCCAGAAACATCCCACAAAATGTCCCCAATACCCAACAAAATCCCAGAAAAATCCCACAAAATTCCCTAAATTTTCTCAAAACACAACCAAAATTCCAGAAAAATCCCACCGAATCTCCACAAATTCCCACAGAATACATGAAAAATCCCTGATAATTCGTCAGTTCTCTACAGAATCTCACCAAATTCCAGAAAAGTCCCTCAAAGTTCCACAAACATCCCACAAAATCTCCTCAATATCCAACAAAATTCAAGAAAAACCCCACAAAATTCTCTAAATCTTCTCAAAACACGGCCAAATTCAAGAAAAATCCCACCAAATCTCCACAAATTCCCAGAGAATACATGAAAAATCCCTGATAATTCGTCAGTTCTCTACAGAATCTCACCAAATTCCAGAAAAGTCCCTCAAAGTTCCACAAACATCCCACAAATTCTCCCTAATATCCAACAAAATTCCAGGAAAAATCCCACAAAATTCCCTAAATCTTCTCAAAACACGACCAAATTCTAGAAAAATATCCCACCAAATCTCCACAAATTCCCACAAAATACATGAGAAATCCCTCAAGATCCCTAAATCGCCTCAATATCCCACAAAATCACACAAAAATCCCACAAAACCTCCACAAGTTTCCACAAAATCTAAGAAAAATTCCTCAAAATTCATCAAGTCTCCTCAGAATCCCACACAATTCCAGAAAAAACACACAAAATTCCAGAGAAGTCCCACAAAACTCCCTCAATCATTTCAAAACCCTACCAATTCACAGGAATGTCCCACAAAATCTCCAATTCCCAGAACATCCCACAGAAATCCCACAAAAATCCCTAAATCTTCTGAAAACTCGACCAAATTTCTGAAACGCCCCATAAAATCAGCACAGTTTCCCACAAAATTCAAGAAAAAACACCACAAAATTCCCTAAATCTTCTCAAAACACGACCAAATTCTAGAAAAATATCCCACCAAATCTCCACAAAATCCCACAAAATACATGAAAAATCCATCAAGATCCCTAAATCGCCTCAATATCCCACAAAATCACACAAAAATTCCACAAAACCTCCACAAGTTTCCACAAAATCTAAGAAAAATTCCTCAAAATTCTTCAAGTCTCCTCAAAACCACACAAAGTTTGTGAAAAGGCCCACCAAATTCCAAAAAAATCCCACAGACTCTCCACAAATTCCCATAAAAATCTAAATCAAATTCCTCAAAATTCTTCAAGTCTCCTCAGAATCCCACACAATTCCAGAAAAAACACACAAAATTCCAGAGAAGTCCCACAAAACTCCCTAAATCATTTCAAAATCCTACCAATTCACAGGAATGTCCCACAAAATCTCCACCAATTCCCAGAACATCCCACAGAAATCTCAAAAAAATCCCTAAATCTTCTGAAAACTCGACCAAATTCCAGAAACGCCCCATAAAATCAGCACAGTTTCCCACAAAATTCCAGAAAAAACAGCACAAAATTCCCAAAATGTTTTCAAAATACCACAAAATTCTTGAAAACGGCCACCAAATTCCAGAAACATCCCACAAAATGTCCTCAATACCCAACAAAATCCCAGAAAAATCACACAAAATTCCCTAAATTTTCTCAAAACACAACCAAAATTCCAGAAAAATCCCACCGAATCTCCACAAATTCCCACAGAATACGTGAAAAATCCCTGATAATTCGTCAGTTCTCTACAGAATCTCACCAAATTCCAGAAAAGTCCCTCAAAGTTCCACAAACATCCCACAAATTCTCCTCAATATCCATCAAAATTCAAGAAAAATCTCACAAAATTCTCTAAATCTTCTCAAAACACGGCCAAAATCCTCAAAAATCCCACCGAATCTCCACCAATTCCCACAGAATACATGAAAAATCCCTGATAATTCGTCAGTTCTCTACAGAATCTCACCAAATTCCTGAAATGTCCCTCAAAGTTCCACAAACATCCCACAAAATGTCCTCAATATCCAACAAAATTCCAGAAAAATCACAAAAAATTCCCTAAATCTTCTCAAAACACGGCCAAAATCCTCAAAAATCCCACCGAATCTCCACAAATTCCCAGAGAATACATGAAAAATCCCTGATAATTCGTCAGTTCTCTACAGAATCTCACCAAATTCCAGAAAAGTCCCTCAAAGTTCCACAAGCATCCCACAAAATCTCCCTAATATCCAACAAAATTCCAGGAAAAATCGCACACAATTACCTAAATCTTCTGAAAACTTGACCAAATTCCAGAAACGCCCCATAAAATCAGCACAGTTTCCCACAAAATTCAAGAAAAAACACCAGAAAATTCCCTAAATCTTCTCAAAACACAACCAAATTCTAGAAAATTATCCCACCAAATCTCCACCAATTCCCACAAAATACATGAGAAATCCCTCAAGATCCCTAAATCGCCTCAATATCCCACAAAATCACACAAAAATCCCACAAAACCTCCACAAGTTTCCACAAAATCTAAGAAAAACAAATTCCTCAAAATTCTTCAAGTCTCCTCAGAATCCCACACAATTCCAGAAAAACCCCACAAAATTCCAGAGAAGTCCCACAAAACTCCCTAAATCATTTCAAAACCCTACCAATTCACAGGAATGTCCCACAAAATCTCCACCAATTCCCAGAACATCCCACAAAAATCCCACAAAAATCCCTAAATCTTCAGAAAACTCGACCAAATTCCAGAAACGCCCCATAAAATCAGCACAGTTTCCCACAAAATTCAAGAACAAACACCACAAAATTCCCAAAATCTTTTCAAAATACCACAAAATCCTTGAAAAGCTCCACCAAATTCCAGAAACATCCCACAAAATGTCCTCAATATCCAACAAAATCCCAGAAAAATCACACAAAATTCCCTAAATCTTCTCAAAACACGGCCAAAATCCACAAAAATCCCACAGAATCTCCGCAAATTCCCACAGAATACGTGAAAAATCCCTGATAATTCGTCAGTTCTCTACAGAATCTCACCAAATTCCAGAAAAGTCCCTCAAAGTTCCACAAACATCCCACAAAATCTCCCCAGTATCCAACAAAACTCCAGGAAAAATCCCACAAAATTCCCTAAATCTTCTCAAAACTCTACCAAATTCCAGAAAAATCCCACCAAATCTCCACAAATTCCCACAGAATACATGAAAAATCCCTGATAATTCGTCAGTTCTCTACAGAATCTCACCAAATTCCAGAAAAGTCCCTCAAAGTTCCACAAAACACCCACAAAACCTCTCTAATATCCAACAAAATTCCAGGAAAAATCCCACAAAATTCCCTAAATCTTCTCAAAACACGACCAAATTCTAGAAAAATATCCCACCAAATCTCCACAAATTCCCACAAAATACATGAAAAATCCCTCAAGATCCCTAAATCGCCTCAATATCCCACAAAATCACACAAAAATCACACAAAACCTCCACAAGTTTCCACAAAATCTAAGAAAAATTCCTCAAAATTCTTCAAGTCTCCTCAAAACCACACAAAGTTTGTGAAAAGGCCCACCAAATTCCAAAAAAATCCCACAGACTCTCCACAAATTCCCATAAAAATCTAAATCAAATTCCTCAAAATTCTTCAAGTCTCCTCAGAACCCCACACAATTCCAGAAAAAACCCCACCAAATTCCAGAGAAGTCCCACAAAACTCCCTAAATCATTTCAAAACCCTACCAATTCACAGGAATGTCCCACAAAATCTCCACCAATTCCCAGAACATCCCACAGAAATCCCACAAAAATCCCTAAATCTTCTGAAAACTCGACCAAATTCCAGAAACGCCCCATAAAATCAGCACAGTTTCCCACAAAATTCAAGAAAAAACACCACAAAATTCCCAAAATCTTTTCAAAATACCACAAAATTCTTGAAAACGGCCACCAAATTCCAGAAACATCCCACAAAATGTCCTCAATATCCAACAAAATCCCAGAAAAATCACACAAAATTCCCTAAATCTTCTCAAAACATAACCAAAATTCCAGAAAAATCCCACCAAATCTCCACAAATTCCCACAGAATACGTGAAAAATCCCTGATAATTCGTCAATTCTCTACAGAATCTCACCAAATTCCAGAAAAGTCCCTCAAAGTTCCACAAACATCCCACAAAATCTCCTCAATATCCAACAAAATTCAAGAAAAATCCCACAAAATTCTCTAAATCTTCTCAAAACAAGGCCAAAATGCACAAAAATCCCACCAAATCTCCACAAATTCCCACAGAATACATGAAAAATCCCTGATAATTCGTCAGTTCTCTACAGAATCTCACCAAATTCCAGAAAAGTAACTCAAAGTTCCACAAGCATCCCACAAAATCTCCCTAATATCCAACACAATTCCAGGAAAAATCTCACACAATTACCTAAATCTTCTGAAAACTTGACCAAATTCCAGAAATGCCCAATAAAATCAGCACAGTTTCCCACAAAATTCAAGAAAAAACACCACAAAATTCCCTAAATCTTCTCAAAATACGACCAAATTCTAGAAAATTATCCCACCAAATCTCCACCAATTCCCACAAAATACATGAGAAATCCCTCAAGATCCCTAAATCGCCTCAATATCCCACAAAATCACACAAAAATCACACAAAACCTCCACAAGTTTCCACAAAATCTAAGAAAAATTCCTCAAAATTCTTCAAGTCTCCTCAAAACCACACAAAGTTCGTGAAAAGGCCCACCAAATTCCAGAAAAATCCCACAGATTCTCCACAAATTCCCACAAAAATCTAAATCAAATTCCTCAAAATTCTTCAAGTCTCCTCAGAATCCCACACAATTCCAGAAAAACCCCACAAAATTCCAGAGAAGTCCCACAAAACTCCCTAAATCATTTCAAAACCCTACCAATTCACAGGAATGTCCCACAAAATCTCTACCAATTCCCAGAACATCCCACAAAAATCTCACAAAAATCCCTAAATCTTCTGAAAACTCGACCAAATTCCAGAAACGCCCCATAAAATCAGCACAGTTTCCCACAAAATTCCAGAAAAAACACCACAAAATTCCCAAAATGTTTTCAAAATACCACAAAATTCTTGAAAACGGCCACCAAATTCCAGAAACATCCCACAAAATGTCCTCAATACCCAACAAAATCCCAGAAAAATCACACAAAATTCCCTAAATCTTCTCAAAACATAACCAAAATTCCAGAAAAATCCCACCGAATCTCCACAAATTCCCACAGAATACATGAAAAATCCCTGATAATTCGTCAGTTCTCTACAGAATCTCACCAAATTCCAGAAAAGTCCCTCAAACTTCCACAAACATCCCACAAAATCTCCTCAATATCCAACAAAATTCAAGAAAAATCCCACAAAATTCTCTAAATCTTCTCAAAACACGACCAAATTCTAGAAAAATATCCCACCAAATCTCCACAAATTCCCAGAGAATACATGAAAAATCCCTGATAATTCGTCAGTTCTCTACAGAATCTCACCAAATTCCAGAAAAGTCCCTCAAAGTTCCACAAGCATCCCACAAAATCTCCCTAATATCCAACAAAATTCCAGGAAAAATCTCACAAAATTCCCTAAATCTTCTGAAAACTTGACCAAATTCCAGAAATGCCCAATAAAATCAGCACAGTTTCCCACAAAATTCAAGAAAAAACCCCACAAAATTCCCTAAATCTTCTCAAAACACGGCCAAAATCCTCAAAAATACCACCGAATCACCACAAATTCCCACAGAATACATGAAAAATCCCTGATAATTCGTCAGTTCTCTACAGAATCTCACCAAATTCCTAAAAAGTCCCTCAAAGTTCCACAAACATCCCACAAAATCTTCTCAATATCCAACAAAATCCCAGAAAAATCACACAAAATTCCCTAAATTTTCTCAAAACACGGCCAAAATCCTCAAAAATCCCACCGAATCTCCACAAATTCCCACAGAATACATGAAAAATCCCTGATAATTTGTCAGTTCTCTACAGAATCTCACCAAATTCCAGAAAAGTCCCTCAAAGTTCCACAAAACACCCACAAAATCTCCCCAGTATCCAACAAAATTCCAGGAAAAATCCCACAAAATTCCCTAAATCTTCTCAAAACACGACCAAATTCTAGAAAAATATCCCACCAAATCTACACAAATTCCCACAAAATACATGAAAAATCCCTCAAGATCCCTAAATCGCCTCAATATCCCACAAAATCACACAAAAATCCCACAAAACCTCCACAAGTTTCCACAAAATCTAAGAAAAATTCCTCAAAATTCTTCAAGTCTCCTCAAAACCACACAAAGTTCGTGAAAAGGCCCACCAAATTCCAGAAAAAACCCACAGAATCTCCACAAATTCCCACAAAAATCTAAATCAAATTCCTCAAAATTCTTCAAGTCTCCTCAGAATCCCACACAATTCCAGAAAAAACACACAAAATTCCAGAGAAGTCCCACAAAACTCCCTAAATCATTTCAAAACCCTACCAATTCACAGGAATGTCCCACAAAATCTCCACCAATTCCCAGAACATCCCACAGAAATCCCACAAAAATCCCTAAATCTTCTGAAAACTCGACCAAATTCCAGAAACGCCCCATAAAATCAGCACAGTTTCCCACAAAATTCAAGAAAAAACACCACAAAGTTCCCTAAACCTTTTCAAAATACCACAAAATTCTTGAAAAGCCCCACCAAATTCCAGAAACATCCCACAAAATGTCCTCAATATCCAACAAAATCCCAGAAAAATCACACAAAATTCCCTAAATCTTCTCAAAACACGGCCAAAATCCACAAAAATCCCACAGAATCTCCACAAATTCCCACAGAATACATGAAAAATCCCTGATAATTCGTCAGTTCTCTACAGAATCTCACCAAATTCCTAAAAAGTCCCTCAAAGTTCCACAAACATCCCACAAAATCTCCCCAGTATCCAACAAAATTCCAGGAAAAATCCCACAAAATTCCCTAAATCTTCTCAAAACTCTACCAAATTCCAGAAAAATCCCACCAAATCTCCACAAATTCCCACAGAATACATGAAAAATCCCTGATAATTCGTCAGTTCTCTACAGAATCTCACCAAATTCCAGAAAAGTCCCTCAAAGTTCCACAAACATCCCACAAAAATCTCACAAAAATCCCTAACACTTCTGAAAAGTCGACCAAATTCCAGAAACGCCCCATGAAATCAGCACAGTTTCCCACAAAATTCAAGAAAAAACACCACAAAATTCCCTAAATCTTTTCAAAATGCCACAAAATTATTGAAAAGCCCCACCAAATTCCACAAACATCCCACAAAATCTCCTCAATATCCAACAAAATTCAAGAAAAATCCCACAAAATTCTCTAAATCTTCTCAAAACACGGCCAAAATCCTCAAAAATCCCACCGAATCTCCACAAATTCCCACAGAATACATGAAAAATCCCTGATAATTCGTCAGTTCTCTACAGAATCTCACCAAATTCCAGAAAAGTCCCTCAAAGTTCCACAAACATCCCACAAAATCTCCCCAGTATCCAACAAAATTCCAGGAAAAATCCCACAAAATTCTCTAAATCTTCTCAAAACACGGCCAAAATCCTCAACAATCCCACCGAATCTCCACAAATTCCCACAGAATACATGAAAAATCCCTGATAATTCGTCAGTTCTCTACAGAATCTCACCAAATTCCAGAAAAGTCCCTCAAAGTTCCACACACCACCCAGAAAATCTCCTCAATATCCAACAAAATTCCAAGAAAAATCCCACATAATTCCCTAAATCTTCTCAAAACACGACCAAATTATAGAAAAATATCCCACCAAATCTCCACAAATTCCCACAAAATACATGAGAAATCCCTCAAGATCCATAAATCGCCTCAATATCCCACAAAATCACACAAAAATCACACAAAACCTCCACAAGTTTCCACAAAATCTAAGAAAAATTCCTCAAAATTCTTCAAGTCTCCTCAGAATCCCACACAATTCCAGAAAAAACACACAAAATTCCAGAGAAGTCCCACAAAACTCCCTAAATCATTTCAAAACCCTACCAATTCACAGGAATGTCCCACAAAATCTCCACCAATTCCCAGAACATCCCACAGAAATCCCACAAAAATCCCTAAATCTTCTGAAAACTCGACCAAATTTTAGAAACGCCCCATAAAATCAGCACAGTTTCCCACAAAATTCAAGAAAAAACACCACAAAATTCCCTAAATCTTTTCAAAATACCACAAAATTCTTGAAAAGCCCCACCAAATTCCAGAAACATCCCACAAAATTTCCTCAATACCCAACAAAATCCCAGAAAAATCACACAAAATTCCCTAAATCTTCTCAAAACACGGCCAAAATCCACAAAAATCCCACCAAATCTCCACAAATTCCCACAGAATACATGAAAAATCCCTGATAATTCGTCAGTTCTCTACAGAATCTCAACAAATTCCTGAAATGTCCCTCAAAGTTCCACAAGCATCCCACAAAATCTCCCTAATATCCAAGAAAATTCCAGGAAAAATCTCACAAAATTCCCTAAATCTTCTGAGAACTTGACCAAATTCCAGAAACGCCCCATAAAATCAGCACAGTTTCCCACAAAATTCAAGAAAAAACACCACAAAATTCCCTAAATCTTCTCAAAACACGACCAAATTCTAGAAAATTATCCCACCAAATCTCCACAAATTCCCACAAAATACATGAGAAATCCCTCAAGATCCCTAAATCGCCTCAATATCCCACAAAATCACACAAAAATCCCACAAAACCTCCACAAGTTTCCACAAAATCTAAGAAAAATTCCTCAAAATTCTTCAAGTCTCCTCAACACCACACAAAGTTCGTGAAAAGGCCCACCAAATTCCAGAAAAATCCCACAGAATCTCCACAAATTCCCACAAAAATCTAAATCAAATTCCTCAAAATTCTTCAGGTCTCCTCAGAATCCCACACAATTCCAGAAAAACCCCACCAAATTCCAGAGAAGTCCCACAAAACTCCCTAAATCATTTCAAAACCCTACCAATTCACAGGAATGTCCCACAAAATCTCTACCAATTCCCAGAACATCCCACAAAAATCTCACAAAAATCTCTAAATCTTCTGAAAACTCGACCAAATTCCAGAAACGCCCCATAAAATCAGCACAGTTTCCCACAAAATTCAAGAACAAACACCACAAATTTCCCTAAACCTTTTCAAAATACCACAAAATTCTTGAAAAGCCCCAACAAATTCCAGAAACATCCCACAAAATCTCCTCAATATCCAACAAAATCCCAGAAAAATCACACAAAATTCCCTAAATCTTCTCAAAACACGGCCAAAATCCACAAAAATCCCACAGAATCTCCACAAATTCCCACAGAATACATGAAAAATCCCTGATAATTCGTCAGTTCTCTACAGAATCTCACCAAATTCCAGAAAAGTCCCTCAAACTTCCACAAACATCCCACAAAATCTCCTCAATATCCAACAAAATTCAAGAAAAATCCCACAAAATTCTCTAAATCTTCTCAAAACACGACCAAATTCTAGAAAAATATCCCACCAAATCTCCACAAATTCCCAGAGAATACATGAAAAATCCCTGATAATTCGTCAGTTCTCTACAGAATCTCACCAAATTCCAGAAAAGTCCCTCAAAGTTCCACAAGCATCCCACAAAATCTCCCTAATATCCAACAAAATTCCAGGAAAAATCTCACAAAATTCCCTAAATCTTCTGAAAACTTGACCAAATTCCAGAAATGCCCAATAAAATCAGCACAGTTTCCCACAAAATTCAAGAAAAAACCCCACAAAATTCCCTAAATCTTCTCAAAACACGGCCAAAATCCTCAAAAATACCACCGAATCACCACAAATTCCCACAGAATACATGAAAAATCCCTGATAATTCGTCAGTTCTCTACAGAATCTCACCAAATTCCAGAAAAGTCCCTCAAAGTTCCACAAACATCCCACAAAATCTTCTCAATATCCAACAAAATCCCAGAAAAATCACACAAAATTCCCTAAATTTTCTCAAAACACGGCCAAAATCCTCAAAAATCCCACCGAATCTCCACAAATTCCCACAGAATACATGAAAAATCCCTGATAATTTGTCAGTTCTCTACAGAATCTCACCAAATTCCAGAAAAGTCCCTCAAAGTTCCACAAAACACCCACAAAATCTCCCCAGTATCCAACAAAATTCCAGGAAAAATCCCACAAAATTCCCTAAATCTTCTCAAAACACGACCAAATTCTAGAAAAATATCCCACCAAATCTACACAAATTCCCACAAAATACATGAAAAATCCCTCAAGATCCCTAAATCGCCTCAATATCCCACAAAATCACACAAAAATCCCACAAAACCTCCACAAGTTTCCACAAAATCTAAGAAAAATTCCTCAAAATTCTTCAAGTCTCCTCAAAACCACACAAAGTTCGTGAAAAGGCCCACCAAATTCCAGAAAAAACCCACAGAATCTCCACAAATTCCCACAAAAATCTAAATCAAATTCCTCAAAATTCTTCAAGTCTCCTCAGAATCCCACACAATTCCAGAAAAAACACACAAAATTCCAGAGAAGTCCCACAAAACTCCCTAAATCATTTCAAAACCCTACCAATTCACAGGAATGTCCCACAAAATCTCCACCAATTCCCAGAACATCCCACAGAAATCCCACAAAAATCCCTAAATCTTCTGAAAACTCGACCAAATTCCAGAAACGCCCCATAAAATCAGCACAGTTTCCCACAAAATTCAAGAAAAAACACCACAAAGTTCCCTAAACCTTTTCAAAATACCACAAAATTCTTGAAAAGCCCCACCAAATTCCAGAAACATCCCACAAAATGTCCTCAATATCCAACAAAATCCCAGAAAAATCACACAAAATTCCCTAAATCTTCTCAAAACACGGCCAAAATCCACAAAAATCCCACAGAATCTCCACAAATTCCCACAGAATACATGAAAAATCCCTGATAATTCGTCAGTTCTCTACAGAATCTCACCAAATTCCTAAAAAGTCCCTCAAAGTTCCACAAACATCCCACAAAATCTCCCCAGTATCCAACAAAATTCCAGGAAAAATCCCACAAAATTCCCTAAATCTTCTCAAAACTCTACCAAATTCCAGAAAAATCCCACCAAATCTCCACAAATTCCCACAGAATACATGAAAAATCCCTGATAATTCGTCAGTTCTCTACAGAATCTCACCAAATTCCAGAAAAGTCCCTCAAAGTTCCACAAACATCCCACAAAAATCTCACAAAAATCCCTAACACTTCTGAAAAGTCGACCAAATTCCAGAAACGCCCCATGAAATCAGCACAGTTTCCCACAAAATTCAAGAAAAAACACCACAAAATTCCCTAAATCTTTTCAAAATGCCACAAAATTATTGAAAAGCCCCACCAAATTCCACAAACATCCCACAAAATCTCCTCAATATCCAACAAAATTCAAGAAAAATCCCACAAAATTCTCTAAATCTTCTCAAAACACGGCCAAAATCCTCAAAAATCCCACCGAATCTCCACAAATTCCCACAGAATACATGAAAAATCCCTGATAATTCGTCAGTTCTCTACAGAATCTCACCAAATTCCAGAAAAGTCCCTCAAAGTTCCACAAACATCCCACAAAATCTCCCCAGTATCCAACAAAATTCCAGGAAAAATCCCACAAAATTCTCTAAATCTTCTCAAAACACGGCCAAAATCCTCAACAATCCCACCGAATCTCCACAAATTCCCACAGAATACATGAAAAATCCCTGATAATTCGTCAGTTCTCTACAGAATCTCACCAAATTCCAGAAAAGTCCCTCAAAGTTCCACACACCACCCAGAAAATCTCCTCAATATCCAACAAAATTCCAAGAAAAATCCCACATAATTCCCTAAATCTTCTCAAAACACGACCAAATTATAGAAAAATATCCCACCAAATCTCCACAAATTCCCACAAAATACATGAGAAATCCCTCAAGATCCATAAATCGCCTCAATATCCCACAAAATCACACAAAAATCACACAAAACCTCCACAAGTTTCCACAAAATCTAAGAAAAATTCCTCAAAATTCTTCAAGTCTCCTCAGAATCCCACACAATTCCAGAAAAAACACACAAAATTCCAGAGAAGTCCCACAAAACTCCCTAAATCATTTCAAAACCCTACCAATTCACAGGAATGTCCCACAAAATCTCCACCAATTCCCAGAACATCCCACAGAAATCCCACAAAAATCCCTAAATCTTCTGAAAACTCGACCAAATTTTAGAAACGCCCCATAAAATCAGCACAGTTTCCCACAAAATTCAAGAAAAAACACCACAAAATTCCCTAAATCTTTTCAAAATACCACAAAATTCTTGAAAAGCCCCACCAAATTCCAGAAACATCCCACAAAATTTCCTCAATACCCAACAAAATCCCAGAAAAATCACACAAAATTCCCTAAATCTTCTCAAAACACGGCCAAAATCCACAAAAATCCCACCAAATCTCCACAAATTCCCACAGAATACATGAAAAATCCCTGATAATTCGTCAGTTCTCTACAGAATCTCAACAAATTCCTGAAATGTCCCTCAAAGTTCCACAAGCATCCCACAAAATCTCCCTAATATCCAAGAAAATTCCAGGAAAAATCTCACAAAATTCCCTAAATCTTCTGAGAACTTGACCAAATTCCAGAAACGCCCCATAAAATCAGCACAGTTTCCCACAAAATTCAAGAAAAAACACCACAAAATTCCCTAAATCTTCTCAAAACACGACCAAATTCTAGAAAATTATCCCACCAAATCTCCACAAATTCCCACAAAATACATGAGAAATCCCTCAAGATCCCTAAATCGCCTCAATATCCCACAAAATCACACAAAAATCCCACAAAACCTCCACAAGTTTCCACAAAATCTAAGAAAAATTCCTCAAAATTCTTCAAGTCTCCTCAACACCACACAAAGTTCGTGAAAAGGCCCACCAAATTCCAGAAAAATCCCACAGAATCTCCACAAATTCCCACAAAAATCTAAATCAAATTCCTCAAAATTCTTCAGGTCTCCTCAGAATCCCACACAATTCCAGAAAAACCCCACCAAATTCCAGAGAAGTCCCACAAAACTCCCTAAATCATTTCAAAACCCTACCAATTCACAGGAATGTCCCACAAAATCTCTACCAATTCCCAGAACATCCCACAAAAATCTCACAAAAATCTCTAAATCTTCTGAAAACTCGACCAAATTCCAGAAACGCCCCATAAAATCAGCACAGTTTCCCACAAAATTCAAGAACAAACACCACAAATTTCCCTAAACCTTTTCAAAATACCACAAAATTCTTGAAAAGCCCCAACAAATTCCAGAAACATCCCACAAAATCTCCTCAATATCCAACAAAATCCCAGAAAAATCACACAAAATTCCCTAAATCTTCTCAAAACACGGCCAAAATCCACAAAAATCCCACAGAATCTCCACAAATTCCCACAGAATACATGAAAAATCCCTGATAATTCGTCAGTTCTCTACAGAATCTCACCAAATTCCAGAAAAGTCCCTCAAACTTCCACAAACATCCCACAAAATCTCCTCAATATCCAACAAAATTCAAGAAAAATCCCACAAAATTCTCTAAATCTTCTCAAAACACGACCAAATTCTAGAAAAATATCCCACCAAATCTCCACAAATTCCCAGAGAATACATGAAAAATCCCTGATAATTCGTCAGTTCTCTACAGAATCTCACCAAATTCCAGAAAAGTCCCTCAAAGTTCCACAAGCATCCCACAAAATCTCCCTAATATCCAACAAAATTCCAGGAAAAATCTCACAAAATTCCCTAAATCTTCTGAAAACTTGACCAAATTCCAGAAATGCCCAATAAAATCAGCACAGTTTCCCACAAAATTCAAGAAAAAACCCCACAAAATTCCCTAAATCTTCTCAAAACACGGCCAAAATCCTCAAAAATACCACCGAATCACCACAAATTCCCACAGAATACATGAAAAATCCCTGATAATTCGTCAGTTCTCTACAGAATCTCACCAAATTCCAGAAAAGTCCCTCAAAGTTCCACAAACATCCCACAAAATCTTCTCAATATCCAACAAAATCCCAGAAAAATCACACAAAATTCCCTAAATTTTCTCAAAACACGGCCAAAATCCTCAAAAATCCCACCGAATCTCCACAAATTCCCACAGAATACATGAAAAATCCCTGATAATTTGTCAGTTCTCTACAGAATCTCACCAAATTCCAGAAAAGTCCCTCAAAGTTCCACAAAACACCCACAAAATCTCCCCAGTATCCAACAAAATTCCAGGAAAAATCCCACAAAATTCCCTAAATCTTCTCAAAACACGACCAAATTCTAGAAAAATATCCCACCAAATCTACACAAATTCCCACAAAATACATGAAAAATCCCTCAAGATCCCTAAATCGCCTCAATATCCCACAAAATCACACAAAAATCCCACAAAACCTCCACAAGTTTCCACAAAATCTAAGAAAAATTCCTCAAAATTCTTCAAGTCTCCTCAAAACCACACAAAGTTCGTGAAAAGGCCCACCAAATTCCAGAAAAAACCCACAGAATCTCCACAAATTCCCACAAAAATCTAAATCAAATTCCTCAAAATTCTTCAAGTCTCCTCAGAATCCCACACAATTCCAGAAAAACCCCACAAAATTCCAGAGAAGTCCCACAAAACTCCCTAAATCATTTCAAAACCCTACCAATTCACAGGAATGTCCCACAAAATCTCCACCAATTCCCAGAACATCCCACAGAAATCCCACAAAAATCCCTAAATCTTCTGAAAACTCGACCAAATTCCAGAAACGCCCCATAAAATCAGCACAGTTTCCCACAAAATTCAAGAAAAAACACCACAAAGTTCCCTAAACCTTTTCAAAATACCACAAAATTCTTGAAAAGCCCCACCAAATTCCAGAAACATCCCACAAAATGTCCTCAATATCCAACAAAATCCCAGAAAAATCACACAAAATTCCCTAAATCTTCTCAAAACACGGCCAAAATCCACAAAAATCCCACAGAATCTCCACAAATTCCCACAGAATACATGAAAAATCCCTGATAATTCGTCAGTTCTCTACAGAATCTCACCAAATTCCTAAAAAGTCCCTCAAAGTTCCACAAACATCCCACAAAATCTCCCCAGTATCCAACAAAATTCCAGGAAAAATCCCACAAAATTCCCTAAATCTTCTCAAAACTCTACCAAATTCCAGAAAAATCCCACCAAATCTCCACAAATTCCCACAGAATACATGAAAAATCCCTGATAATTCGTCAGTTCTCTACAGAATCTCACCAAATTCCAGAAAAGTCCCTCAAAGTTCCACAAACATCCCACAAAAATCTCACAAAAATCCCTAACACTTCTGAAAACTCGACCAAATTCCAGAAACGCCCCATGAAATCAGCACAGTTTCCCACAAAATTCAAGAAAAAACACCACAAAATTCCCTAAATCTTTTCAAAATGCCACAAAATTATTGAAAAGCCCCACCAAATTCCACAAACATCCCACAAAATCTCCTCAATATCCAACAAAATTCAAGAAAAATCCCACAAAATTCTCTAAATCTTCTCAAAACACGGCCAAAATCCTCAAAAATCCCACCGAATCTCCACAAATTCCCACAGAATACATGAAAAATCCCTGATAATTCGTCAGTTCTCTACAGAATCTCACCAAATTCCAGAAAAGTCCCTCAAAGTTCCACAAACATCCCACAAAATCTCCCCAGTATCCAACAAAATTCCAGGAAAAATCCCACAAAATTCTCTAAATCTTCTCAAAACACGGCCAAAATCCTCAACAATCCCACCGAATCTCCACAAATTCCCACAGAATACATGAAAAATCCCTGATAATTCGTCAGTTCTCTACAGAATCTCACCAAATTCCAGAAAAGTCCCTCAAAGTTCCACACACCACCCACAAAATCTCCTCAATATCCAACAAAATTCCAAGAAAAATCCCACATAATTCCCTAAATCTTCTCAAAACACGACCAAATTATAGAAAAATATCCCACCAAATCTCCACAAATTCCCACAAAATACATGAGAAATCCCTCAAGATCCATAAATCGCCTCAATATCCCACAAAATCACACAAAAATCACACAAAACCTCCACAAGTTTCCACAAAATCTAAGAAAAATTCCTCAAAATTCTTCAAGTCTCCTCAGAATCCCACACAATTCCAGAAAAAACACACAAAATTCCAGAGAAGTCCCACAAAACTCCCTAAATCATTTCAAAACCCTACCAATTCACAGGAATGTCCCACAAAATCTCCACCAATTCCCAGAACATCCCACAGAAATCCCACAAAAATCCCTAAATCTTCTGAAAACTCGACCAAATTTTAGAAACGCCCCATAAAATCAGCACAGTTTCCCACAAAATTCAAGAAAAAACACCACAAAATTCCCTAAATCTTTTCAAAATACCACAAAATTCTTGAAAAGCCCCACCAAATTCCAGAAACATCCCACAAAATTTCCTCAATACCCAACAAAATCCCAGAAAAATCACACAAAATTCCCTAAATCTTCTCAAAACACGGCCAAAATCCACAAAAATCCCACCAAATCTCCACAAATTCCCACAGAATACATGAAAAATCCCTGATAATTCGTCAGTTCTCTACAGAATCTCAACAAATTCCTGAAATGTCCCTCAAAGTTCCACAAGCATCCCACAAAATCTCCCTAATATCCAAGAAAATTCCAGGAAAAATCTCACAAAATTCCCTAAATCTTCTGAGAACTTGACCAAATTCCAGAAACGCCCCATAAAATCAGCACAGTTTCCCACAAAATTCAAGAAAAAACACCACAAAATTCCCTAAATCTTCTCAAAACACGACCAAATTCTAGAAAATTATCCCACCAAATCTCCACAAATTCCCACAAAATACATGAGAAATCCCTCAAGATCCCTAAATCGCCTCAATATCCCACAAAATCACACAAAAATCCCACAAAACCTCCACAAGTTTCCACAAAATCTAAGAAAAATTCCTCAAAATTCTTCAAGTCTCCTCAACACCACACAAAGTTCGTGAAAAGGCCCACCAAATTCCAGAAAAATCCCACAGAATCTCCACAAATTCCCACAAAAATCTAAATCAAATTCCTCAAAATTCTTCAGGTCTCCTCAGAATCCCACACAATTCCAGAAAAACCCCACCAAATTCCAGAGAAGTCCCACAAAACTCCCTAAATCATTTCAAAACCCTACCAATTCACAGGAATGTCCCACAAAATCTCTACCAATTCCCAGAACATCCCACAAAAATCTCACAAAAATCTCTAAATCTTCTGAAAACTCGACCAAATTCCAGAAACGCCCCATAAAATCAGCACAGTTTCCCACAAAATTCAAGAACAAACACCACAAATTTCCCTAAACCTTTTCAAAATACCACAAAATTCTTGAAAAGCCCCAACAAATTCCAGAAACATCCCACAAAATCTCCTCAATATCCAACAAAATCCCAGAAAAATCACACAAAATTCCCTAAATCTTCTCAAAACACGGCCAAAATCCACAAAAATCCCACAGAATCTCCACAAATTCCCACAGAATACATGAAAAATCCCTGATAATTTGTCAGTTCTCTACAGAATCTCACCAAATTCCTAAAAAGTCCCTCAAAGTTCCACAAACATCCCACAAAATCTCCCCAGTATCCAACAAAACTCCAGGAAAAATCCCACAAAATAACCTAAATCTTCTCAAAACTCTACCAAATTCCAGAAAAATCCCACCAAATCTCCACAAATTCCCACAGAATACATGAAAAATCCCTGATAATTCGTCAGTTCTCTACAGAATCTCACCAAATTCCAGAAAAGTCCCTCAAAGTTCCACAAACATCCCACAAAAATC
Organism: Cyanistes caeruleus; assembly: GCF_971803275.1. Classification (NCBI taxonomy): domain Eukaryota; kingdom Metazoa; phylum Chordata; class Aves; order Passeriformes; family Paridae; genus Cyanistes; species Cyanistes caeruleus. The sequence continues at coordinate 71,437,535 of NC_141704.1, forward strand.
TCACAAAAATCCCTAACACTTCTGAAAACTCGACCAAATTCCAGAAACGCCCCATAAAGTCAGCACAGTTTCCCACAAAATTCAAGAAAAAACACCACAAAATTCCCTAAACCTTTTCAAAATACCAAAAAATTCTTGAAAAGCCCCACCAAATTCCAGAAACATCCCACAAAATGTCCCCAGTATCCAACAAAATCCCAGAAAAATCACACAAAATTCCCTAAATCTTCTCAAAACATAACCAAAATTCCAGAAAAATCCCACCAAATCTCCACAAATACCCAGAGAATACATGAAAAATCCCTGATAATTCGTCAGTTCTCTACAGAATCTCACCAAATTCCAGAAAAGTCCCTCAAAGTTCCACAAGCATCCCACAAAATCTCCCTAATATCCAACAAAATTCCAGGAAAAATCTCACACAATTCCCTAAATCTTCTGAAAACTTGACCAAATTCCAGAAACGCCCCATAAAATCAGCACAGTTTCCCACAAAATTCAAGAAAAAACACCACAAAATTCCCTAAACCTTTTCAAAATACCACAAAATTCTAGAAAATTATCCCACCAAATCTCCACAAATTCCCACAAAATACATGAGAAATCCCTCAAGATCCCTAAATCACCTCAATATCCCACAAAATCACACAAAAATCACACAAAACCTCCACAAGTTTCCACAAAATCTAAGAAAAATTCCTCAAAATTCTTCAAGTCTCCTCAAAACCACACAAAGTCCTTGAAAAGGCCCACCAAATTCCAGTAAAATCCCACAGATTCTCCACAAATTCCCACAAAATCTAAAACAAATTCCTCAAAATTCTTCAAGTCTCCTCAGAATCCCACACAATTCCAGAAAAAACACACAAAATTCCAGAGAAGTCTCACAAAACTCCCTAAATCATTTCAAAACCCTACCAATTCACAGGAATGTCCCACAAAATCTCTACCAATTCCCAGAACATCCCAAAAAAATCTCACAAAAATCCCTAAATCTTCTGAAAACTCGACCAAATTCCAGAAACGCCCCATAAAATCAGCACAGTTTCCCACAAAATTCAAGAAAAAACACCACAAAATTCCCTAAATCTTTTCAAAATACCACAAAATTCTTGAAAAGCCCCACCAAATTCCAGAAACATCCCACAAAATCTCCCCAATATCCAACAAAATCCCAGAAAAATCACACAAAATTCCCTAAATCTTCTCAAAACACGGCCAAAATCCACAAAAATCCCACAGAATCTCCACAAATTCCCACAGAATACATGAAAAATCCCTGATAATTCGTCAGTTCTCTACAGAATCTCACCAAATTCCAGAAAAGTCCCTCAAAGTTCCACAAACATCCCACAAAATCTCCTCAATATCCAACAAAATCCCAGAAAAATCACACAAAATTCCCTAAATCTTCTCAAAACACGACCAAATTCTAGAAAAATATCCCACCGAATCTCCACAAAATCCCACAGAATACATGAAAAATCCCTCAAGATCCCTAAATCGCCTCAATATCCCACAAAATCACACAAAAATCACACAAAACCTCCACAAGTTTCCACAAAATCTAAGAAAAATTCCTCAAAATACTTCAAGTCTCCTCCGAATCCCACACAATTCCAGAAAAACCCCACAAAATTCCAGAGAAGTCCCACAAAACTCCCTAAATCATTTCAAAACCCTACCAATTCACAGGAATGTCCCACAAAATCTCCACCAATTCCCAGAACATCCCACAGAAATCCCACAAAAATCCCTAAATCTTCTGAAAACTTGACCAAATTCCAGAAACGCCCCATAAAATCAGCACAGTTTCCCACAAAATTCAAGAAAAAACACCACAAAATTCCCTAAATCTTCTCAAAACACGACCAAATTCTAGAAAATTATCCCACCAAATCTCCACAAATTCCCACAAAATACATGAGAAATCCCTCAAGATCCCTAAATCGCCTCAATATCCCACAAAATCACACAAAAATCACACAAAACCTCCACAAGTTTCCACAAAATCTAAGAAAAATTCCTCAAAATTCTTCAAGTCTCCTCAAAACCACACAAACTTCGTGAAAAGGCCCACAAAATTCCAGAAAAATCCCACAGAATCTCCACAAATTCCCACAAAAATCTAAATCAAATTCCTCAAAATTCTTCAGGTCTCCTCAGAATCCCACACAATTCCAGAAAAACCCCACCAAATTCCAGAGAAGTCCCACAAAACTCCCTAAATCATTTCAAAACCCTACCAATTCACAGGAATGTCCCACAAAATCTCTACCAATTCCCAGAACATCCCACAAAAATCTCACAAAAATCCCTAAATCTTCTGAAAACTCGACCAAATTCCAGAAACGCCCCATAAAATCAGCACAGTTTCCCACAAAATTCAAGAACAAACACCACAAATTTCCCTAAACCTTTTCAAAATACCACAAAATTCTTGAAAAGCCCCAACAAATTCCAGAAACATCCCACAAAATCTCCTCAATATCCAACAAAATCCCAGAAAAATCACACAAAATTCCCTAAATCTTCTCAAAACACGGCCAAAATCCACAAAAATCCCACAGAATCTCCACAAATTCCCACAGAATACATGAAAAATCCCTGATAATTTGTCAGTTCTCTACAGAATCTCACCAAATTCCTAAAAAGTCCCTCAAAGTTCCACAAACATCCCACAAAATCTCCCCAGTATCCAACAAAACTCCAGGAAAAATCCCACAAAATAACCTAAATCTTCTCAAAACTCTACCAAATTCCAGAAAAATCCCACCAAATCTCCACAAATTCCCACAGAATACATGAAAAATCCCTGATAATTCGTCAGTTCTCTACAGAATCTCACCAAATTCCAGAAAAGTCCCTCAAAGTTCCACAAACATCCCACAAAAATCTCACAAAAATCCCTAACACTTCTGAAAACTCGACCAAATTCCAGAAACGCCCCATAAAATCAGCACAGTTTCCCACAAAATTCAAGAAAAAACACCACAAAATTCCCTAAACCTTTTCAAAATACCAAAAAATTCTTGAAAAGCCCCACCAAATTCCAGAAACATCCCACAAAATGTCCTCAATATCCAACAAAATCCCAGAAAAATCACACAAAATTCCCTAAATCTTCTCAAAACATAACCAAAATTCCAGAAAAATCCCACCAAATCTCCACAAATACCCAGAGAATACATGAAAAATCCCTGATAATTCGTCAGTTCTCTACAGAATCTCACCAAATTCCAGAAAAGTCCCTCAAAGTTCCACAAGCATCCCACAAAATCTCCCTAATATCCAACAAAATTCCAGGAAAAATCTCACACAATTCCCTAAATCTTCTGAAAACTTGACCAAATTCCAGAAACGCCCCATAAAATCAGCACAGTTTCCCACAAAATTCAAGAAAAAACACCACAAAATTCCCTAAACCTTTTCAAAATACCACAAAATTCTAGAAAATTATCCCACCAAATCTCCACAAATTCCCACAAAATACATGAGAAATCCCTCAAGATCCCTAAATCGCCTCAATATCCCACAAAATCACACAAAAATCACACAAAACCTCCACAAGTTTCCACAAAATCTAAGAAAAATTCCTCAAAATTCTTCAAGTCTCCTCAAAACCACACAAACTTCGTGAAAAGGCCCACCAAATTCCAAAAAAATCCCACAGAATCTCCACAAATTCTCACAAAAATCTAAATCAAATTCCTCAAAATTCTTCAAGTCTCCTCAGAATCCCACACAATTCCAGAAAAAACACACAAAATTCCAGAGAAGTCTCACAAAACTCCCTAAATCATTTCAAAACCCTACCAATTCACAGGAATGTCCCACAAAATCTCTACCAATTCCCAGAACATCCCACAAAAATCTCACAAAAATCCCTAAATCTTCTGAAAACTCGACCAAATTCCAGAAACGCCCCATAAAATCAGCACAGTTTCCCACAAAATTCAAGAAAAAACACCACAAAATTCCCTAAATCTTTTCAAAATACCACAAAATTCTTGAAAAGCCCCACCAAATTCCAGAAACATCCCACAAAATCTCCCCAATATCCAACAAAATCCCAGAAAAATCACACAAAATTCCCTAAATCTTCTCAAAACACGGCCAAAATCCACAAAAATCCCACAGAATCTCCACAAATTCCCACAGAATACATGAAAAATCCCTGATAATTCGTCAGTTCTCTACAGAATCTCACCAAATTCCAGAAAAGTCCCTCAAAGTTCCACAAACATCCCACAAAATCTCCTCAATATCCAACAAAATCCCAGAAAAATCACACAAAATTCCCTAAATCTTCTCAAAACACGACCAAATTCTAGAAAAATATCCCACCGAATCTCCACAAAATCCCACAGAATACATGAAAAATCCCTCAAGATCCCTAAATCGCCTCAATATCCCACAAAATCACACAAAAATCACACAAAACCTCCACAAGTTTCCACAAAATCTAAGAAAAATTCCTCAAAATACTTCAAGTCTCCTCCGAATCCCACACAATTCCAGAAAAACCCCACAAAATTCCTGAGAAGTCCCACAAAACTCCCTAAATCATTTCAAAACCCTACCAATTCACAGGAATGTCCCACAAAATCTCTACCAATTCCCAGAACATCCCACAAAAATCTCACAAAAATCCCTAAATCTTCTGAAAACTCGACCAAATTCCAGAAACGCCCCATAAAATCAGCACAGTTTCCCACAAAATTCAAGAAAAAACACCACAAAATTCCCTAAATCTTTTCAAAATACCACAAAATTCTTGAAAAGCCCCACCAAATTCCAGAAACATCCCACAAAATGTCCTCAATACCCAACAAAATCCCAGAAAAATCACACAAAATTCTCTAAATCTTCTCAAAACACCGCCAAAATCCACAAAAATCCCACCAAATCTCCACAAATTCCCACAGAATACATGAAAAATCCCTGATAATTCGTCAGTTCTCTACAGAATCTCACCAAATTCCAGAAAACTCCCTCAAAGTTCCACAAAACACCCACAAAATCTCCCCAGTATCCAACAAAATTCCAGGAAAAATCCCACAAAATTCCCTAAATCTTCTCAAAACACGACCAAATTCTAGAAAAATATCCCACCAAATCTCCACAAATTCCCACAAAATACATGAAAAATCCCTCAAGATCCCTAAATCGCCTCAATATCCCACAAAATCACACAAAAATCACACAAAACCTCCACAAGTTTCCAGAAAATCTAAGAAAAATTCCTCAAAATTCTTCAAGTCTCCTCAGAATCCCACACAATTCCAGAAAAAACACACAAAATTCCAGAGAAGTCCCACAAAACTCCCTAAATCATTTCAAAACCCTACCAATTCACAGGAATGTCCCACAAAATCTCCACCAATTCCCAGAACATCCCACAGAAATCCCACAAAAATCCCTAAATCTTCTGAAAACTTGACCAAATTCCAGAAACGCCCCATAAAATCAGCACAGTTTCCCACAAAATTCAAGAAAAAACACCACAAAATTCCCTAAATCTTCTCAAAACACGACCAAATTATAGAAAAATATCCCACCAAATCTCCACAAATTCCCACAAAATACATGAGAAATCCCTCAAGATCCATAAATCGCCTCAATATCCCACAAAATCACACAAAAATCACACAAAACCTCCACAAGTTTCCACAAAATCTAAGAAAAATTCCTCAAAATTCTTCAAGTCTCCTCAGAATCCCACAAACTTCGTGAAAAGGCCCACAAAATTCCAGAAAAATCCCACAGAATCTCCACAAATTCCCACAAAAATCTAAATCAAATTCCTCAAAATTCTTCAGGTCTCCTCAGAATCCCACACAATTCCAGAAAAACCCCACCAAATTCCAGAGAAGTCCCACAAAACTCCCTAAATCATTTCAAAACCCTACCAATTCACAGGAATGTCCCACAAAATCTCTACCAATTCCCAGAACATCCCACAAAAATCTCACAAAAATCCCTAAATCTTCTGAAAACTCGACCAAATTCCAGAAACGCCCCATAAAATCAGCACAGTTTCCCACAAAATTCAAGAAAAAACACCACAAAATTCCCTAAATCTTTTCAAAATACCACAAAATTCTTGAAAAGCCCCACCAAATTCCAGAAACATCCCACAAAATCTCCCCAATATCCAACAAAATCCCAGAAAAATCACACAAAATTCCCTAAATCTTCTCAAAACACGGCCAAAATCCACAAAAATCCCACAGAATCTCCACAAATTCCCACAGAATACATGAAAAATCCCTGATAATTCGTCAGTTCTCTACAGAATCTCACCAAATTCCAGAAAAGTCCCTCAAAGTTCCACAAACATCCCACAAAATCTCCTCAATATCCAACAAAATCCCAGAAAAATCACACAAAATTCCCTAAATCTTCTCAAAACACGACCAAATTCTAGAAAAATATCCCACCGAATCTCCACAAAATCCCACAGAATACATGAAAAATCCCTCAAGATCCCTAAATCGCCTCAATATCCCACAAAATCACACAAAAATCACACAAAACCTCCACAAGTTTCCACAAAATCTAAGAAAAATTCCTCAAAATACTTCAAGTCTCCTCCGAATCCCACACAATTCCAGAAAAACCCCACAAAATTCCTGAGAAGTCCCACAAAACTCCCTAAATCATTTCAAAACCCTACCAATTCACAGGAATGTCCCACAAAATCTCTACCAATTCCCAGAACATCCCACAAAAATCTCACAAAAATCCCTAAATCTTCTGAAAACTCGACCAAATTCCAGAAACGCCCCATAAAATCAGCACAGTTTCCCACAAAATTCAAGAAAAAACACCACAAAATTCCCTAAATCTTTTCAAAATACCACAAAATTCTTGAAAAGCCCCACCAAATTCCAGAAACATCCCACAAAATGTCCTCAATACCCAACAAAATCCCAGAAAAATCACACAAAATTCTCTAAATCTTCTCAAAACACCGCCAAAATCCACAAAAATCCCACCAAATCTCCACAAATTCCCACAGAATACATGAAAAATCCCTGATAATTCGTCAGTTCTCTACAGAATCTCACCAAATTCCAGAAAACTCCCTCAAAGTTCCACAAAACACCCACAAAATCTCCCCAGTATCCAACAAAATTCCAGGAAAAATCCCACAAAATTCCCTAAATCTTCTCAAAACACGACCAAATTCTAGAAAAATATCCCACCAAATCTCCACAAATTCCCACAAAATACATGAAAAATCCCTCAAGATCCCTAAATCGCCTCAATATCCCACAAAATCACACAAAAATCACACAAAACCTCCACAAGTTTCCAGAAAATCTAAGAAAAATTCCTCAAAATTATTCAAGTCTCCTCAAAATCCCACACAATTCCAGAAAAAACACACAAAATTCCAGAGAAGTCCCACAAAACTCCCTAAATCATTTCAAAACCCTACCAATTCACAGGAATGTCCCACAAAATCTCCACCAATTCCCAGAACATCCCACAGAAATCCCACAAAAATCCCTAAATCTTCTGAAAACTTGACCAAATTCCAGAAACGCCCCATAAAATCAGCACAGTTTCCCACAAAATTCAAGAAAAAACACCACAAAATTCCCTAAATCTTCTCAAAACACGACCAAATTATAGAAAAATATCCCACCAAATCTCCACAAATTCCCACAAAATACATGAGAAATCCCTCAAGATCCATAAATCGCCTCAATATCCCACAAAATCACACAAAAATCACACAAAACCTCCACAAGTTTCCACAAAATCTAAGAAAAATTCCTCAAAATTCTTCAAGTCTCCTCAGAATCCCACAAACTTCGTGAAAAGGCCCACAAAATTCCAGAAAAATCCCACAGAATCTCCACAAATTCCCACAAAAATCTAAATCAAATTCCTCAAAATTCTTCAGGTCTCCTCAGAATCCCACACAATTCCAGAAAAACCCCACCAAATTCCAGAGAAGTCCCACAAAACTCCCTAAATCATTTCAAAACCCTACCAATTCACAGGAATGTCCCACAAAATCTCTACCAATTCCCAGAACATCCCACAAAAATCTCACAAAAATCCCTAAATCTTCTGAAAACTCGACCAAATTCCAGAAACGCCCCATAAAATCAGCACAGTTTCCCACAAAATTCAAGAACAAACACCACAAATTTCCCTAAACCTTTTCAAAATACCACAAAATTCTTGAAAAGCCCCAACAAATTCCAGAAACATCCCACAAAATCTCCTCAATATCCAACAAAATCCCAGAAAAATCACACAAAATTCCCTAAATCTTCTCAAAACACGGCCAAAATCCACAAAAATCCCACAGAATCTCCACAAATTCCCACAGAATACATGAAAAATCCCTGATAATTTGTCAGTTCTCTACAGAATCTCACCAAATTCCTAAAAAGTCCCTCAAAGTTCCACAAACATCCCACAAAATCTCCCCAGTATCCAACAAAACTCCAGGAAAAATCCCACAAAATAACCTAAATCTTCTCAAAACTCTACCAAATTCCAGAAAAATCCCACCAAATCTCCACAAATTCCCACAGAATACATGAAAAATCCCTGATAATTCGTCAGTTCTCTACAGAATCTCACCAAATTCCAGAAAAGTCCCTCAAAGTTCCACAAACATCCCACAAAAATCTCACAAAAATCCCTAACACTTCTGAAAACTCGACCAAATTCCAGAAACGCCCCATAAAATCAGCACAGTTTCCCACAAAATTCAAGAAAAAACACCACAAAATTCGCTAAACCTTTTCAAAATACCACAAAATTCTTGAAAAGCCCCACCAAATTCCAGAAACATCCCACAAAATGTCCTCAATATCCAACAAAATCCCAGAAAAATCACACAAAATTCCCTAAATCTTCTCAAAACACGGCCAAAATCCACAAAAATCCCACAGAATCTCCACAAATTCCCACAGAATACATGAAAAATCCCTGATAATTCGTCAGTTCTCTACAGAATCTCACCAAATTCCAGAAAAGTCCCTCAAAGTTCCACAAACATCCCACAAAATCTCCCCAGTATCCAACAAAATTCCAGGAAAAATCCCACAAAATTCCCTAAATCTTCTCAAAACTCTACCAAATTCTAGAAAAATATCCCACCAAATCTCCACAAATTCCCACAGAATACATGAAAAATCCCTGATAATTCGTCAGTTCTCTACAGAATCTCACCAAATACCAAAAAAGTCCCCCAAAGTTCCACAAGCCTCCCACAAAATCTCCCAAATATCCAACAAAATTCCAGGAAAAATCTCACACAATTCCCTAAATCTTCTGAAAACTTGACCAAATTCCAGAAACGCCCCATAAAATCAGCACAGTTTCCCACAAAATTCAAGAAAAAACACCACAAAATTCCCTAAACCTTTTCAAAATACCACAAAATTCTAGAAAATTATCCCACCAAATCTCCACAAATTCCCACAAAATAAATGAGAAATCCCTCAAGATCCCTAAATCGCCTCAATATCCCACAAAATCACACAAAAATCACACAAAACCTCCACAAGTTTCCACAAAATCTAAGAAAAATTCCTCAAAATTCTTCAAGTCTCCTCAAAACCACACAAACTTCGTGAAAAGGCCCACCAAATTCCAAAAAAATCCCACAGAATCTCCACAAATTCTCACAAAAATCTAAATCAAATTCCTCAAAATTCTTCAAGTCTCCTCAGAATCCCACACAATTCCAGAAAAACCCCACCAAATTCCAGAGAAGTCTCACAAAACTCCCTAAATCATTTCAAAACCCTACCAATTCACAGGAATGTCCCACAGAATCTCTACCAATTCCCAGAACATCCCACAAAAATCTCACAAAAATCCCTAAATCTTCTGAAAACTCGACCAAATTCCAGAAACGCCCCATAAAATCAGCACAGTTTCCCACAAAATTCAAGAAAAAACACCACAAAATTCCCTAAATCTTCTCAAAACACGACCAAATTCTAGAAAAATATCCCACCAAATCTCCACAAATTCCCACAAAATATATGAGAAATCCATCAAGATCCCGAAATCGCCTCAATATCCCACAAAATCACACAAAAATCACACAAAACCTCCACAAGTTTCCACAAAATCTAAGAAAAATTCCTCAAAATTCTTCAAGTCTCCTCAGAATCCCACACAATTCCAGAAAAAACACACAAAATTCCAGAGAAGTCCCACAAAACTCCCTAAATCATTTCAAAACCCTACCAATTCACAGGAATGTCCCACAAAATCTCCACCAATTCCCAGAACATCCCACAAAAATCTCACAAAAATCCCTAAATCTTCTGAAAACTCAACCAAATTCCAGAAACGCCCCATAAAATCAGCACAGTTTCCCACAAAATTCAAGAAAAAACACCACAAAATTCCCTAAACCTTTTCAAAATACCACAAAACTCTTGAAAAGCCCCACCAAATTCCAGAAACATCCCACAAAATGTCCTCAATACCCAACAAAATCCCAGAAAAGTCCCACAAAATTCCCTAAATCTTCTCAAAACACCGCCAAAATCCACAAAAATCCCACAGAATCTCCACAAATTCCCACAGAATACATGAAAAATCCCTGATAATTTGTCAGTTCTCTACAGAATCTCACCAAATTCCAGAAAAGTCCCTCAAAGTTCCACAAGCATCCCACAAAATCTCGCCAGTATCCAACAAAATTCCAGGAAAAATCCCACAAAATTCCCTAAATCTTCTCAAAACACGACCAAATTCTAGAAAAATATCCCACCAAATCTCCACAAATTCCCACAAAATACATGAGAAATCCCTCAAGATCCCTAAATCGCCTCAATATCCCACAAAATCACACAAAAATCACACAAAACCTCCACAAGTTTCCACAAAATCTAAGAAAAATTCCTCAAAATTCTTCAAGTCTCCTCAGAATCCCACACAATTCCAGAAAAAACACACAAAATTCCAGAGAAGTCCCACAAAACTCCCTAAATCATTTCAAAACCCTACCAATTCACAGGAATGTCCCACAAAATCTCCACCAATTCCCAGAACATCCCACAGAAATCCCACAAAAATCCCTAAATCTTCTGAAAACTCGACCAAATTCCAGAAACGCACCATAAAATCAGCACAGTTTCCCACAAAATTCAAGAAAAAACACCACAAAATTCCCTAAATCTTTTCAAAATACCACAAAATTCTTGAAAAGCCCCACCAAATTCCCGAAACATCCCAGAAAATGTCCTCAATATCCAACAAAATCCCAGAAAAATCACACAAAATTCCCTAAATTTTCTCAAAACATAACCAAAATTCCAGAAAAATCCCACCAAATCTCCACAAATTCCCACAGAATACGTGAAAAATCCCTGATAATTCGTCAGTTCTCTACAGAATCTCACCAAATTCCAGAAAAGTCCCTCAAAGTTCCACAAACATCCCACAAAATCTCCTCAATATCCAACAAAATTCAAGAAAAATCCCACAAAATTCTCTAAATCTTCTCAAAACACGGCCAAAATCCTCAAAAATCCCACCAAATCTCCACAAATTCCCACAGAATACATGAAAAATCCCTGATAATTCGTCAGTTCTCTACAGAATCTCACCAAATTCCAGAAAAGTCCCTCAAAGTTCCACAAACATCCCACAAAATCTCCCCAGTATCCAACAAAATTCCAGGAAAAATCCCACAAAATTCCCTAAATCTTCTCAAAACACGACCAAATTCTAGAAAAATATCCCACCAAATCTCCACAAATTCCCACAGAATACATGAAAATACCCCTGATAATTCGTCAGTTCTCTACAGAATCTCACCAAATACCAGAAAAGTCCCTCAAAGTTCCACAAACATCCCACAAAATCTCCCTAATATCCAACAAAATTCCTGGAAAAATCTCACACAATTCCCTAAATCTTCTGAAAACTTGACCAAATTCCAGAAGCGCCCCATAAAATCAGCAGAGTTTCCCACAAAATTCAAGAAAAAACAACACAAAATTCCCTAAATCTTCTCAAAACTCTACCAAATTCCAGAAAAATCCCACCGAATCTCCAGAAATTCCCACAGAATACATGAAAAATCCCTGATAATTCGTCAGTTCTCTACAGAATCTCACCAAATTACAGAAAAGTCCCTCAAAGTTCCACAAACATCCCACAAAAATCTCACAAAAATCCCTAACACTTCTGAAAACTCGACCAAATTCCAGAAACGCCCAATAAAATCAGCACAGTTTCCCACAAAATTCAAGAAAAAACACCACAAAATTCCCTAAACCTTTTCAAAATACCACAAAATTCTTGAAAAGCCCTACCAAATTAACGAAACATCCCACAAAATGTCCTCAATACCCAACAAAATCCCAGAAAAGTCCCACAAAATTCCCTAAATCTTCTCAAAACACCGCCAAAATCCACAAAAATCCCACGAAATCTCCACAAATTCCCACAGAATACATGAAAAATCCCTGATAATTCGTCAGTTCTCTACAGAATCTCACCAAATTCCAGAAAAGTCCCTCAAAGTTCCACAAACATCCCAAAAAATCTCCTCAATATCCAACAAAATTCAAGAAAAATCCCACAAAATTCTCTAAATCTTCTCAAAACACAGCCAAAATCCTCAAAAATCCCATCGAATCTCTACAAATTCCCACAGAATACATGAAAAATCCCTGATAATTCGTCAGTTCTCTACAGAATCTCACCAAATTCCAGAAAAGTCCCTCGAAGTTCCACAAAACACCCACAAAATCTCCCCAGTATCCAACAAAATTCCAGGAAAAATCCCACAAAATTCCCTAAATCTTCTCAAAACACGACCAAATTCTAGAAAAATATCCCACCAAATCTCCACAAATTCCCACAAAATACATGAAAAATCCCTCAAGATCCCTAAATCTCCTCAATATCCCACAAAATCCCACAAAAATCACCCAAAACCTCCACAAGTTTCCACAAAATCTAAGAAAAATTCCTCAAAATTCTTCAAGTCTCCTCAGAATCCCACACAATTCCAGAAAAAACACACAAAATTCCAGAGAAGTCCCACAAAACTCCCTAAATCATTTCAAAACCCTACCAATTCACAGGAATGTCCCACAAAATCTCCACCAATTCCCAGAACATCCCACAGAAATCTCACAAAAATCCCTAAATCTTCTGAAAACTCGACCAAATTCCAGAAACGCCCCATAAAATCAGCACAGTTTCCCACAAAATTCAAGAAAAAACACCACAAAATTCCCAAAATCTTTTCAAAATACCACAAAATTTTTGAAAAGCCCCACCAAATTCCAGAAACATCCCACAAAATGTCCTCAATATCCAACAAAATCCCAGAAAAATCACACAAAATTCCCTAAATCTTCTCAAAACATAACCAAAATTCCAGAAAAATCCCACCAAATCTCCACAAATTCCCACAGAATACGTGAAAAATCCCTGATAATTCGTCAGTTCTCTACAGAATCTCACCAAATTCCAGAAAAGTCCCTCAAAGTTCCACAAACATCCCACAAAATCTCCTCAATATCCAACAAAATTCAAGAAAAATCCCACAAAATTCTCTAAATCTTCTCAAAACAAGGCCAAAATGCACAAAAATCCCACCAAATCTCCACAAAATCCCACAAAATACATGAAAAATCCCTCAAGATCCCGAAATCGCCTCAATATCCCACAAAATCACACAAAAATCCCACAAAACCTCCACAAGTTTCCACAAAATCTAAGAAAAATTCCTCAAAATTCTTCAAGTCTCCTCAAAACCACACAAAGTCCTTGAAAAGGCCCACCAAATTCCAGTAAAATCCCACAGATTCTCCACAAATTCCCACAAAATCTAAAACAAATTCCTCAAAATTCTTCAAGTCTCCTCAGAATCCCACACAATTCCATAGAAAACACACAAAATTCCAGAGAAGTCCCACAAAACTCCCTAAATCATTTCAAAACCCTACCAATTCACAGGAATGTCCCACAAAATCTCTACCAATTCCCAGAACATCCCACAAAAATCTCACAAAAATCCCTAAATCTTCTGAAAACTCGACCAAATTCCAGAAACGCCCCATAAAATCAGCACAGTTTCCCACAAAATTCAAGAAAAAACACCACAAAATTCCCTAAATCTTTTCAAAATACCACAAAATTCTAGAAAAATTTCCCACCAAATCTCCACAAATTCCCACAAAATACATGAGAAATCCCTCAAGATCCCTAAATCGCCTCAATATCCCACAAAATCACACAAAAATCACACAAAACCTCCACAAGTTTCCACAAAATCTAAGAAAAATTCCTCAAAATTCTTCAAGTCTCCTCAGAATGCCACACAATTCCAGAAAAAACACACAAAATTCCAGAGAAGTCCCACAAAACTCCCTAAATCATTTCAAACCCTACCAATTCACAGGAATGTCCCACAAAATCTCCACCAATTCCCAGAACATCCCACAAAAATCCCACAAAAATCCCTAAATCTTCTGAAAACTCGACCAAATTCCAGAAACGCCCCATAAAATCAGCACAGTTTCCCACAAAATTCAAGAAAAAACACCACAAAATTCCCTAAATCTTTTCAAAATACCACAAAATTCTTGAAAAGCCCCACCAAATTCCAGAAACATCCCACAAAATTTCCTCAATACCCAACAAAATCCCAGAAAAATCACACAAAATTCCCTAAATCTTCTCAAAACACGACTAAATTCTAGAAAAATGTCCCACCAAATCTCCACAAAATCCCACAAAATACATGAAAAATCCCTCAAGATCCCGAAATCGCCTCAATATCCCACAAAATCACACAAAAATCCCACAAAACCTCCACAAGTTTCCACAAAATGTAAGAAAAATTCCTCAAAATTCTTCAAGTCTCCTCAAAACCACACAAAGTCCTTGAAAAGGCCCACCAAATTCCAGTAAAATCCCACAGATTCTCCACAAATTCCCACAAAATCTAAGAAAAATTCCTCAAAATTCTTCAGGTCTCCTCAGAATCCCACACAATTCCATAGAAAACACACAAAATTCCAGAGAAGTCCCACAAAACTCCCTAAATCATTTCAAAACCCTACCAATTCACAGGAATGTCCCACAAAATCTCCACCAATTCCCAGAACATCCCACAAAAATCCCACAAAAATCCCTAAATCTTCTGATAACTCGACCAAATTCCAGAAACGCCCCATAAAATCAGCACAGTTTCCCACAAAATTCAAGAAAAAACACCACAAAATTCCCTAAATCTTCTCAAAATACCACAAAATTCTTGAAAAGCCCCACCAAATTCCAGAAACATCCCACAAAATTTCCTCAATACACAACAAAATCCCAGAAAAATCACACAAAATTCCCTAAATCTTCTCAAAACACGGCCAAAATCCACAAAAATCCCACCAAATCTCCACAAATTCCCACAGAATACATGAAAAATCCCTGATAATTGGTCAGTTCTCTACAGAATCTCACCAAATTCCAGAAAAGTCCCTCAAAGTTCCACAAACATCCCACGAAATCTCCCCGGAATCCAATAAAATTCCAGGAAAAATCCCACAAAATTCCCTAAATCTTCTCAAAACATGGCCAAAATCCACAAAAATCCCACCGAATCTCCACAAATTCCCACAGAATACATGAAAATACCCCTGATAATTCGTCAGTTCTCTACAGAATCTCACCAAATTCCAGAAAAGTCCCTCAAAGTTCCACAAACATCCCACAAAATCTCCTCAATATACAACAAAATCCCAGAAAAATCACACAAAATTCCCTAAATCTTCTCAAAACACGACTAAATTCTAGAAAAATATCCCACCAAATCTCCACAAAATCCCACAAAATACATGAAAAATCCCTCAAGATCCCTAAATCGCCTCAATATCCCACAAAATCACACAAAAATCCCACAAAACCTCCACAAGTTTCCACAAAATCTAAGAAAAATTCCTCAAAATTCTTCAAGTCTCCTCAAAACCACACAAAGTCCTTGAAAAGGCCCACCAAATTCCAGTAAAATCCCACAGATTCTCCACAAATTCCCACAAAATCTAAAACAAATTCCTCAAAATTCTTCAAGTCTCCTCAGAATCCCACACAATTCCATAGAAAACACACAAAATTCCAGAGAAGTCCCACAAAACTCCCTAAATCATTTCAAAACCCTACAAATTCACAGGAATGTCCCACAAAATCTCCACCAATTCCCAGAACATCCCACAAAAATCTCACAAAAATCCCTAACACTTCTGAAAACTCGACCAAATTCCAGAAACGCCCCATAAAATCAGCACAGTTTCCCACAAAATTCAAGAAAAAACACCACAAAATTCCCAAAATCTTTTCAAAATACCACAAAATTCTTGAAAAGCCCCACCAAATTCCAGAAACATCCCACAAAATGTCCTCAATTCCCAACAAAATCCCAGGAAAGTCCCACAAAATTCCCTAAATCTTCTCAAAACACGGCCAAAATCCAAAAAAATCCCACAGAATCTCCACAAATTCCCACAGAATACATGAAAAATCCCTGATAATTTGTCAGTTCTCTACAGAATCTCACCAAATTCCAGAAAAGTCCCTCAAAGTTCCACAAACCACCCACAAAATCTCCTCAATATCCAACAAAATTCCAAGAAAAATCCCACATAATTCCCTAAATCTTCTCAAAACACGACCAAATTCTAGAAAAATATCCCACCAAATCACCACAAATTCCCACAAAATACATGAAAAATCCCTCAAGATCCCGAAATCGCCTCAATATCCCACAAAATCACACAAAAATCACACAAAACCTCCACAAGTTTCCACAAAATCTAAGAAAAATTCCTCAAAATTCTTCAAGTCTCCTCAAAACCACACAACGTCCTGGAAAAGGCCCACCAAATTCCAGTAAAATCCCACAGAATCTTCACAAATTCCCACAAAATCTAAAACAAATTCCTCAAAATTCTTCAAGTCTCCTCAGAATCCCACACAATTCCAGAAAAACCCCACCAAATTCCAGAGAAGTCCCACAAAACTCCCTAAATCATTTCAAAACCCTACCAATTCACAGGAATGTCCCACAAAATCTCCACCAATTCCCAGAACATCCCATAAAAATCCCTAAATCTTCTGAAAACTCGACCAAATTCCAGAAACGCCCCATAAAATCAGCACAGTTTCCCACAAAATTCAAGAAAAAACACCACAAAATTCCCTAAATCTTTTCAAAATACCACAAAATTCTAGAAAAATATCCCACCAAATCTCCACAAATTCCCACAAAATACATGAAAAATCCCTCAAGATCCCTAAATCGCCTCAATATCCCAGAAAATCACACAAAAATCCCACAAAACCTCCACAAGTTTCCACAAAATCTAAGAAAAATTCCTCAAAATTCTTCAAGTCTCCTCAGAAGGTTCTGGACGAGGGTAGAAATAATTAAAAAGCATCTTGAAAGTAACATCATATTTTTGTCAGCCATCTCTTCAGGGACTACTTTAAATCCCAGAATGTTCAAGAGCCATCATCACTGTACAAACAGAAGCTCCAACTGAACGAAACCAGAAGAAGTGGATATGGCAAATTCTCTGGTCCAAGTGGTGATATTAATCTGGTGAGGCTCTGGATTCCCATTTCAGACATACTATCACAGCTTAAATATAGGAAAAAATTGGGATTTTACTTTGCTGTGGTCTCTTTTTGTTTTGCAAAATATGTGATAGTTAATATATGAGTAAAATCTTGTATAAAAACAGGTTTGTTTTTTGGTTTTTTTTCTAACAAATAGCCAAATGCATATTACCTGCCTTGCTGGAAAATAATTGAGGTCTTCCTCTAAGAAATTTTTTCTCAGAGTGCCTTTCTTTGTGATTTGTGTTCTTATCTTAGGAAGATACAGGAGTTGCTCATTTTAATGCTGTCCAGCAGACTATTCCATGCTTTCTCAGCTGTTTGGATCTGCAGTTCAGGATTGGACCAAGAAAAATGGTGATGGGATGAAATTATTTTTATTCTTAAATGAGGACAATTCCATTTTTAAACATACACATGTGCTTCCAATGCTTTCAGTAGTCAAGGATGAAATTTTGAACAGACATGAATTCCTCAGTCTTTGTTTCTTTTTCCCTGAAGGATGGAATTTGGACTTTGCCCACCAGTGCAGTCCTTGCTATGGGCAGATGTTTCTTCTGTTCTTCTTACCAGCAGTAGGAGTGGTTGGACACTGAACCTCAAAGAAGAGGGAGCTAACATCCCTTACCTGGATAAGTCCCACAGGTAAGCACCTTGGAGAAGTTCTTCAACCAAAACCAGTTCCTGTAAGGCTTTCCAGCCCTTGACAGGAAATAAGCTGATTCCTGCAGGCTGCAACATGAAGACTTCCAGACTGAAGTGAGCATCCTGCTATAAGGAAGGATTTGGGAGTAGTGAGTCATCATTTGTATGGGAAATTAATCTGTGATTTTTATTTATTGTTTTTTTTCATTTGAAGTAACATCACATCATCATAGAGAGACATTGTCTGTCATTTCTGGTGTGGATACCTGAATAACTCAGCTAGACAGGTAGCATGATAAGGCAATACAATGCAGATATTGAAAGGAATTTTTTGGATGATTTTTTTGTTAGTTCAAGCTGCAGTCCCTGATTTATTCAGGCTTTGAAGTACCATGCAAGCCTTTCCCACAGAAGAAATTCTGTTTTATGTAAATAATGCACTGTGCAGTAAACTAGAAGAAAGCAGGGAGCATAGAGCATGAAGTTAGTGTTTCATGCAGGTGTTTGAAGGCAATGTGGGATTCCAGAGCTTAGTGTTTGAATTGCAACTTGAATTTCCTTCTTTGCTGTTATTTAGACTGCTCTGAAGTAGTCATGAGAAGCAAAAATGAAAGGCAATGTTGTTTGATGGGGACTGTGGTAGGGCTTTCTTGCCAGATTTGAAATGGCTTGAATTGATTAAAATCTCCAGGTGAGGGGAAGATTGTATCCATTCCTCTCTCTTATT
Source organism: Cyanistes caeruleus (assembly GCF_971803275.1). Lineage (NCBI taxonomy): Eukaryota > Metazoa > Chordata > Aves > Passeriformes > Paridae > Cyanistes > Cyanistes caeruleus. Next base: position 71,456,532 of record NC_141704.1, read on the forward strand.
AAAGCAAATTTTCCAAGAGGGATGTAAAATTGCAGTTGAGGGTTGGGGTGGTTTTTTCTTTTTTCCCTTCTTTCATGTGCAACCTAACAACTCCAATTTCGCAGGCCTATTTAACATTTGATCCCTAAAAGTCAGTCCTTTGCTTTGTATTTTGGGCACTTGTTCATCTTGGGAAATTTGTCATCTTCTCAGGGCATTGAAGGTCAACCAAATGCTGCAGGTTTCATTCTTCCTTTCATATGGTCTATGTCCTGGGGTTTGACTCTTAAGCAGAGCTATTTTTTTATTTTGCAGCCTAGCAGTTGTACGGTGGGGCTGTGTGCAGGTGAATTCACTTGAGAACGATGGGTAAATCAGCTCCTGGGAAGATGTGCACTGCTTGGCCCCGATGCTTCAGCATGCTTGAGGTCAGCTTGGCTGTCTCTGACTGTCTAATAATAATGCAGAATGATAGAATTAAGTATTCATTGTAATTGGTGATCAATAAGATTTGTTTTCAGCTAAGTCTGCGTGCTAGTTTCTAAAGCACTCCAGTCTGTTTCATCAATGACCTTTGTGATTTTAGCTTAAGCTTTCTAGTTTCTGCTGTTGTTATTTTCTGCCCTGTCGCTGTGAGAGGAAGGGATGATGGCTGGAGGTTTGGCAGTCAGCGAGGGCCTGGCCACCACTGCAGTTCTGTACACTCAGCCTTGGAGATGTGATCAGGAATGTGCTGTTAGTTGCCAGTTTTGTATTGCAAAGACTGAGCATGCTGCCATCACTGTGTTTGATAAGTGAGTTTTCATTGGTTTGGTCCAACTCCAAAGCAGCCTTAATTTGAAGGTGGAATTCTTTGTGGATGAGGCTGTGAAGAATATGGTGTTTATACTCCCATCCTACGGGCAGTACGGTAGAACAACTCCTAACTGATTTGGTAATAAAGACCTAGTTTTTCTTCACTAAACCTGCCCTAGCCAAATTCATCAGCTGGTGATAGGTATCTCTGGAGTGGGAGTTCTTTATTGAGTTGATTGACAATTTAATATACTTTGTCAAGCTGTGTTGTTTAGTTTCTGTTGATCCAGAGACACCTGAGGCTCCTTTTGCTTCCTAAGGGATTAAAGTAGCAAGCACTTAGAATGAGATATTGGGAAGATGGGTGCAGGAGACTTTGTAATTTAGTATGGAAAAACATAATAATGATGATGAATATTTCAGGTGGAAATGATAGTATTTCACTATATACTATGTGAAATGCTTTTATGTGATTTTTTTTCATTTCCCTTTTATTTTTTAATCCTGGATAAATTAAATGAGGCTTTTGGGGAAAGCATGAGCTGGAATTTCTATTGAGGTTGATAACCTCTGATTCTGCTCTTGTTTGTCTGTCTGCTGGAACTTGTAGCAAACTAGCTATGTCCAAGTTTAATTGTGTAATAATTATCTTTCAAATCGAGCCTTTCTCACTTGGTGCTGATGTATTTGGGGGAGGGAGGGGAATGGAGAGTAAAGAGCTCTTTTCATGAATACAATTTTAATTTCATCTTGCTGATTTGAGCCTTTCCAAGATTCAAGTGAGCATTGGATCTGGTTGGAACTGAGGGGATGACTCATGACTCTGGCATAAAAACTACATTGCATTCCACATATTAGGAGTTTTCTGTTGCCCACAAGAAAGTTCAGGAAAAAAAAGAAAAATATAGAAATGGGTTTCAAATTTCCTGTGCTATTTTCAGTTGACTCCTCTTTCTGGAGATGCCTTAGCAAGTGTAGGACATCTGAAAAACTTGGAACTGCAACTTTCTTGTTGAGGCTCTGATGAACATTGCTTCTGTCATCAAGTTCTTGTGTTCATACTTTGAACTTAGCTGAGTAATGTTGGTATCAGCAGACTCTGCTAAAGCCATGCCTTCCTAATTAATAATGCATTCTTAATAAAAAAAAAAAAAATCTATTTCTTCATGTATTTAATTACCTAGTGAGTGTAAGACTGAATGAAGTTAATACCGTGCAGATTTCAAGCAAAACGCTGCTTTTTAATGTGCTTCAGTATAGGCTATGCACAAGTCAATAGACATGATTTTTAAGCTTCAGTTACCTTTCATTACCCTGTGCATATTCAAATTCAGATTGATGAATGCTGAACCAAAAGCAGACATCATAGAGTTAATTGAAGTTCTTTAAATTCAGAGGCAAACTATTTTCATAGCTTTGTTTTGAGGGTGGGTTGCTTTTGATGTCTGGGGTTTTTTTGGCTAAGGCAATGGCAAACATTTATTTATCCTGCTCCCTCCCCATTTTCCACCATCGTTGTTGCCAGTGATGCCTGCAGTGCTCAGTGGTCAATGACCCTCAGCCAGGGTGAGCTGCAGGAGCCTTACAGACGGGCCTGTTCTTTCTCCCAGTGCTAGAACAAGTGCAACAGCACAGTGCCATTTTGCTAAAAGCTAATATTTTTCCCAGCAGCTTCTTCTCCAGGCAGAATGAAATGCTTTCTTCAAGAGCAACCACATCTTTTCTCTGCCTGAAAGGTTGTGTTTGTTTGGGGTTTTTTCTCTTGCCTTAGGTGAGAGATAAAAAAAAAATGAAGAGGAAAGCCCAAGGAAATGCCAAAAGTACCACCTGGTAGTAATTTTGTGTGAGTGTCTCCATTTACACTTCAAACTTGCTCTTGGAGAACTTGGAGCTGCATTTAAAATGTATTTTGGTAGGTGGTCTGCTGCTGACTATCTGCATTTCTTCTTCCATTTCTTTTCTGTGCTTGTTTGGTATTGCTGCTGAATGTCCCCAAAGAGTAAAGTGGTGTGGAAGAGTTGAGGAAGCAGCTTTTGAAATTCTAAAGCTGATGTGTAGGTTTTGTTCCTCTTGGATTTTTAAAAGCAGGTATGTCATCCAAGTTAACTTTCTTCAGCAAGTAACAAGATTGTCGTCCTTCCACTGATGCTCTGTATTTTAACAGAGGTATTTGATGGTGCTGGAAAGGAGCAAGATGCAGAATGAGTTTGAGAGAAGTGATTTAAAGTGGGAGCACAGATGGTTGATTCCTAAAAATCAAAAAACGGATGTTTTGTTTTGTAGGAAAATGAAATCTAATCCTATTTGAGGGTCAACAGGATAAATACAAAGAACTAAATACAGATGTAGATACATATATACATATATGCGTGTATATATATATATATATATATATATATATATATATATGTATAACCCCGCCCCCCGAAATCTATGAAGCAGGACTGATTGGTGCCATAGCCCAGGCAGCCTGTGGATCTAATTGCCTGCCTGTATTCAGCCCTTGCCTGGATGCCAGGGGAGACGTCTCTGGATTTGTCTCCAGACAGCTTTCCAGGGATGATCCTGCTCCTTTCCTGGTGCCCCAGAGTGCTGCAAGCCCCCCGTCCTGGGGCCATGGTGATGCCTGCCGGGGCCTTTAGGGTCCCCCCTAAAGGGCAGACAGGGCTTGACTGCAAGCTTCCTTGGAAGCTGGAGGCAGGTGAATATTGGCCACCTTCTTCTTTCCCGCTGCCCTCCGTGCTCTTGCAAAGCCTGCTGGGGCACTGGGGCTCTCCATTGCAGGCAGTCTGGAGCTGCCATGCAAAGCCATCTCTCAAGGAGTCCCCAGGTCTCAGGTGCAACCTCAAGAAAATGACACAGCAACGTGTAGAAAACGTGAACTTTATTCACTTGACTACTTCTAAAATCTACAATCCAACGTTACTAGAAGACTATGGGGTAAGAATCTTAAGGCTAAGAAACTTCAATGCTTCAACTGTTTAGAACTGAACACTAAGGGAAAGGTCAACTTCTTGGGGGAAACGTGGTGGGGAATCGAACAACAACAGGGGTGTGGCTAACTTGTAAGGTGGGGAACGTCGCAGTGCCTGGGCTGGGCACTGGTCACCCGTTCCCCGTAAGGTTCTGTAGCTGGAGCGCGACGCTGGAGGTCAGAGCTGTGGGGAGGTGCGGAGTCTCCTGTCACTGCCCTCTTTTGCCGCCATCTTGGTGGTTGGTTGAGGGCTGTCGCGAAGGAGCAGCCGCATCAGGTCGCGGTTGTCCATCAGCAGCTGCATCAGCTCCGTGGGACAGCCCTGTCTTCGATGGCAGCGGGGCCCCGCACGGCCCGAAGGGCTCTGGAGATTCCGCTGCAAGGCAAAGCACAGGGATCCCCATGGAAGAGGCAGAGGGGCAGAGCGGGGCCGGCACCTGTGGGGCTGCCTTTGGCCTGGGAGACAGAGACTCGGGCCCAGTTGGGCTGGGCTGGCCCGGGGAAGAGGCTGCAGCAGGCAGAGCTCTGCCGCCTCTGCTTGGTGCTGTCCATGGAGCTCAGCCCCTGGGCCGCATTCCCCAGCCAGGAGCTCAGGCCCCTTCTGCCGCAGGGCATTGGCCAAAGGGTGCCCAAGAGGCCCTCAAGGTCTGCCCCATCCCGCCTGCCTGACCCCCCACCCCCCTCCTCACCTCTCGCCAGCGTCTCTGAATTCTTTTTCCGAGCGACCATCCCATGGCCATTCCTATGATGAGCAGGTCGATGAGCAGGAATGTCCTGGCCGCCCACCGGATGCGCTCAGGGTCCGACTCGTCCAGATGACAATCCTCCAGAAGCAGAGGAGAGGCATCCGTGCTGCGCTCAGGTTTGCTCACAGGGTCGAGGGGATGAGCCAAGAGCAGCAGCACGTAAAGCTGCAGCAGCGCGGAGGAGCCGTGAGCAGCCATAGTGCTCTGCCAGCAGCACCGAGGCTCTGGGCGTCTCTCTGCGAGCAGCTGTGCCTGGGCACTGGGGCGCAGCAACAGCTGGGGACAGTTGCCAGCCAGCGTGCCGTCCCCAGAGGCTGTGATGTCACAGAAGCACAGAACGCCCTGGCTGCAGAGAGCCCTGAGAGAATGTTGAGTCCAAGCTGGGAGCCATGGCGGCAAGCATGGCCAGCAGAGCGGGGCCCGAGCGCTGCGGCCTGGCTTGCCTTGCACCCGTGCCACAATGATGACTCCAGCAGCCCCTGTCAGGCCATTGCAGTATCTGATGGCCCACGCTGGGCACAAGTTCTTCCCAATGGCCAGCGTAAACCTCCCTTGGCCCAGCTTCCAAGCCTTGTTGGCATCTGCTCTCTCTTGTCCTTGCCCACCTGGCTGGCGCTGCCGTGTTGCTCGCTGGCCTGTCTGTGGGAGAAGAGGCTGTGCCAATGAGTGCTGCTCAACTTGGAGGCCATTCAAAGGAGGATTTGATTGTGCCTGCTGTGGGAAGAAGGAATATGCGTGCACATGGCCACTTCCCATAGGTTTTACCCCAGATTTTCATGAGCAGCTGTCCTAGTGAAAGTCAAGTCTGTTTTAGTGAGTATTTGAGGGCTTCCAGAGCACAGTGCCATCTCAGGGGAATTCTGCTGGTTGAGTTCTACTGAGGCTTTGAGATGAGTTGCAAATCCTGAAAATGTTCTCCTTGCCCAGGTAGTAATTTCACAGTTTAGACTCTGGGGATATTGATTGCTCAGTGTTGAGGACCTCATGTAACTTTCAGCCCCAGAAACTTTCAACCTCCAGTGATTGTCCTTGAGACAAAACCATTTGAAATCTTTTTTTCTGTGGACAGGAATTGCTTCGGTGTTACTTCACATCATCCATTAAAAATTTGATGCCTGGAACAAATCCCGAGTGCTGTGTGATTTCCTTGGTCGTGTTCTTTGGAATGGCTTCCCCCTCATTTTGTGAAGCTGGCCCCAGAAAGGTCATAGATGGGTGAGAAGTTCTGAAAGGCCAAGTGGTGCAGATCTTTGCCTCCTGTTTCGAGGTCTGTGGTGAGCTGTGAGTCCAAGAGCTGATTTGAAGTGATGGTGAAAACACAATTGAACCTTTTTGCAGCAGGGTGGATGGATAGAAGCAAAGCACAGCACGGCTGGCAGCAGCAAATGAATTAAAATGCATCCCTGGAATATGTTTCTTGGATTGTTCTTCTAGTATTGTGGTAGTAATTCTGATGTCTGAGTAGTGAACAAGCAACAAGTAGTGAACACGTGATTTGTAGTCAGTTTTCTATTTCTTATGTAGTGGAGAGTATGGATGCTAGCTTTGGAGCAGGCTGCAGAGAGCTGCAGAAACTGCAGGCCCCATGGCCTATCAGTCCTGCCCGAGAAGCTAGCCTGGGAATTCATAGGAGGATTTCAAAACAATCCTCAGAGACAGAAAACAACTGCCAGGTGCTGTTTGTCTGTCCTCTTGTTTTCCTTGCAGGAGAAAGTCAGGGGGGTGGTGAGCCCCGCTGACCAATGATGGTGATGTAGCACTTTACTAAGCAATAAGAGTTTCCTTTCTGTACTTTCCACGTATCTGTCTATTAGACAAGCCTAGAGTAATAAAGTAGAGAAGATTCTCCTGTTGTGACTCCCTTGAGAGTCCGTGTCGTTCTTTCCCACCGTTCCCAATCAGAACGACAGAGGAGATTTTTAAGAATTGTGTTTTTCTCTCCTGGTTGAGGAATGTGTTCTTCACGGGCTGAATCTTCATATCACTTTGTTTTTGTAGAAGAGCAGTTTCAGCAGCAGATGATTCTCCTTGCCCTCCTTTTCATTTTTCTTGTCTGTATTATTGCCTGGCAGGTTAACCTTTTCAAATTGCGTGCTGCAAAACGTTGCTACTAAGGATAGTTGGTGTCCAAACAGGTTCTTTTCTCGCTTGGATTTCAACTATTGCAGGATGAAAGGTTTCTAATGAAGCTACAGAATTGCATATCACTGGGACCTTGACTTCTTCCCTGCTTGGATCTAGATAAAGAGATTCTTGCCAATTGAACTGCTGACATATTATGTAGAGATCAGGAGTGGCCACCACAAGTGGTACTGAATTCTTGGAAATGTGGTGATTTTTGTTAGAAATGATTTTAGCTTCGACAGTGCAAGCTTATCATATCCATCTGCATTTGTGTTCTATTAATCATGGGGTTTTGTATTAAGCATGGGCTTCAGTTTGCTGTCTTTTTGTCACTTCTTCAAATACCAGTTTTCTACACCTGCTGGCTTGTTCCTTCTGACTTCAAATGGTATCTCTTGGGCACATAACTTCATCTTATTGTGAACAGCGCAAAGAACATGTTTTGGTCTGCCTTGATTTGATGGAGTGATTGCTGTGGAAGGACTGGGAGGTTTTGTGGTTTAAGGTGAAAGAAGTTCAGCAGCCTTGGCAAGTAAGTGTGCCAGTTTACAAGGTGAATCTACAGAAACCCCCGTGCTTCAGCTGCAATGTACAATCTCTGAGGCTGCTGCTGTCGGGGTGCCTTTGTTCTGTTGGTTTGGGAACCCATATTCTACACAGCATCATTTGTCAGAACTCCATTTCACTTGTACAGTCCCTCTGTTTTCCCACTTCTGAATGATGGTTTTCTCTGTGCCTTTAACATGGGGAATTCTGGGTGATAAAAATAATACATATTCCATAATGTTTTACGTTTCCTCTTGGAGTTTTTTCTAGTTTTCAAATAATTACCTTTTGTTTCTAGCTGGGGGCAAAATGCATTTGCAGTTTCAGTGGTTTTTTTCCCAATTTCTAATCTTACTTGGGCACTAGATAAGGGAGAAAAATGCCCTAGTTTCATGGAAAAGATTCTGTGTTATTCCATGCCTTGAAATGAATTAAAATACGGTTCTATTGCTCTCTGTTTCATTTCTTCACTTCATTTGGTAGAGTTTAGAAATCTCTTGCCATGAACTAGGTAGTGCAGAGTGCCTGCCTTGCTGTGTTGAACTCCTGGGTGAGCATGCCAGGCTTAGTTTAGAGATTTGCTTTTAAACATCCCTTATTCCTTGTGAAATCTATCATTTGGTTTGTTTGTAGTTGTGTTAGAAGATAAAGAGGAGGGGGATCACCCTGGAAAATTTGTCATCTGAACTGAATTTGTACCCTTTAGGCCATCAGTGACTGCTCCTTAGCTTTCTCAAGGCATGAAGGACACTGGGAGTTCCTCCCAGACTCTTCTTTTGGGACAGCAGTCCTTTCTCTTTGGCTCCATGAGATGCTCTGCACAGGAGTGCTTGAGCTCTGAAGGGCAGGGGCATTCCATGAGGGTGAATAATAAAGAACTCCTGTAGCCTGAACTGTTTCCAACTTAACCCAGCAGAAGGAATTGTTTCCCAATTCTGAGTCTAATGGTGCTGCTGACAAATTGTGCAGTTTCAAAGCAGCAGTGCAAGATGTGCAAGGGGCTTGTGTGGAGGGAGAGCAGCAGCTTGTAACACTGGACCTTTGTCCCGTGGGCAGCTGTGCGGTTTTAAGCGGGAATGTTCCGGAGGGGTGTGGAATTGAAGAAATGTTTGGAAGATTTGTAGGTTTGTTGCTGTAGGTGTGAAGGGTGGGGACAAGTCTTGTCCAGTGACGGAGCAATGATTAGGTAAGGTACTGGGAGAGCATCTGAGGATGGTGTTGCTGTTGCATGTGATTTTTCTGGAGGCCATCTGATGCACACAAGATTTGTTATGACTACCAGGATTGCAACTAAACAGAATGCAGTCATTTTTCTTGTAATTTAGTGCAGCATCTTTTGATCCGTGATGAGCTGAAGGCTCAGTGCACAAGGCTGAAAGGAAATGGCACGCTCTCAAGAGATTTTGGTCTTTGCGGCTTCATGAAGGTGGATAGGACATAATTCCTTCGCTCATTGGAGCTGCAGAGTTTAGTTTGATCTCCTCTGTTTCTAAGCAGTGCTAAAAGGTGTTCCTTCCCTCAATTTTGATGGCAGCAGAGAGTCAGCTAATGAATGTGGATCTAGGTAAGGTTTGTGGAACAAAATCAAACACAATTGTCTGAAAAGCTGTTAGACATGCCTACAGTCAGTGTCAACAGAGAAGGAAGAGGTTAAAATTCCATCTTAATTTTAGAGCTCTTCCTCTCTTCTGCCTGCTTTTCCCATAGTGCATATGGAACCAGCATAGTTCATTTGATCCCTACCCCTGAGTGCAGCAGCTCACCTGCTTTCTGCTGCCCGCCTTTGCTTTCTTGTCAGATGGAAACACTGAAATAGAAAAGGTGATGTGACTTAATTGACTTCATTCAAATGCCTTGGCAATTGAATTTCTGTCTCTTGGCTGGATACTCAGCATCTCTAAGTGCAGAATCCTCCCTGGCACTGTATATCCTCGCCTTGTCCCTGCCACCACCACTCAAATATTTTCCTTTCATTGTAAAGTGAGTGAGATTTTACTTGGCTGGAATTCTGCAGTGCTGGGAATGAAGGCTTTTTCCTTCCTCATTTTTTTATAATGAATTTCTTTTTTATTCTATTCACACCTTCTGAGTGAGCCTTTCATAAGGGCTTCTGTATTTCACAGAGGCTACACCTATTTGGGCCTGAAGACTTTGATACAATTGTAATCACTTGGAAATGGAACCTGTTTGATTTGTATGGAAGGCAGCCATTCTCCCTGTTCCAAACTTCCTAAAATAGTTTATCCACGTTGAAAAAAAAAATACCTCTTGGAGATAGTGAAGACAGTGCATGATGGTGATTCCAGGGATGGATAAGAAGGACCATCACCTTCCTCACACCAGCAAACTTGAGACTAATAGTCAGGTCTGCAGTTCTAATTTTAATCCACAGTAATCTACAGACAATCCTTTATTATCTAAAAAAGCTGATACCGTTCAAGTTGGAAGCAAGCTGAAGTTGGAAGAGTTAGGTTTCTTCAAAGCTCTTGTTTCCAGCAGGATTGGAGAGCCTTTACCTTTTGTACCAGGAAGGTTTTAAATTTGTAATGCTGACCTTGCAAGTGGAACTTGGTGGCTCCATTGTTGCACTTGGAGCAGCCAGATGACCTCAAAGGAGAAGTGCATTGTTCTAACTTGTGTGGAAGCAGTGGCTTCAAATACCATCAGGAAGTGCTGGACTGGCAGGACATTGGATGGATGCTCTTAGGCCACAGAGCTGGAAATATCAGTTGTAGCCACATGGTAAGTCCATTTATGTAATTCCAAATCTGTTCCTCACACGATCTGTGCTCCTCTATTCCGTATCAGCTTGGTGAGGAGGTAGATGAGACTGTTGGGGGAAAGAAACACTTAAATTTAAAGCAGAGTAACTGTTCCATTATAAATGCTGAAGATAAACCTGTGAGGCTACCAAAGAAATCTTTCTTTGGCTTCCAGTTAATAACTTCAAATGGATAACAAATCTATGCTGTATAATCTGCTTTGAATGGATTTCCTTTGGAACGTGTGCTTCTTCCTGAATGACAGAACTGCAATATTTTCACACTTGCAGTTTCACCCTCAAATGGCCACAGGAAATGCAGCAGCTTCTGTTTTCTGTTGCTTCTGTTTGTTAATGCTTCAAGGTGTTGCTCTGTATTTGTCCCCAGCTGTCATGACCTTAGAAAGAGAATGTTCTAAAGATAGGAGTAAAAAAGCCAGAGAGCTCCTCCTTGCAGCAGACACGGGCAGCATTGGATCCTAATAGTTTTTGCAAGGCATCCTGATGGGGAGAGGCAGATGTCAAGAATGGCAACTTCAGCAGGTGTGTGGCTGCTTCGTAGCTTGGGCTGGATTCAGGAAGGGCAGTGTTCCAGAGAGCAAAGTCAAGAGTTTGAATCAAGTAAGTGTGAGGTGCCCAGAAAGGCAGGGCCCACACTGCTCATGTGTGTCGGGGGAAGGTGAGAATCAGGCCCATCTGCTCCTAGAAATGCAGGTTCCATCTTTAGCAGCCAAAGGCTATGCAAATAAATGGCTTCTATGTATTGGAGAGCATAGAGCATGAAGTTAGTGTTTCATGCAGTTGTTTGAAGGCAATATGGGATTCCAGAGCTTAGTGTTTGAATTGCAACTTGAATTTCCTTCTTTGCTGTTATTTAGACTGCTCTGAAGTAGTCATGAGAAGCAAAAATGAAAGGCAATGTTGTTTGATGGGGACTGTGGTAGGGCTTTCTTGCCAGATTTGAAATGGCTTGAATTGATTAAAATCTCCAGGTGAGGGGAAGGTTGTATCCATTCCTCTCTCTTATTAAAGCAAATTTTCCAAGAGGGATGTAAAATTGCAGTTGAGGGTTGGGGTGGTTTTTTCTTTTTTCCCTTCTTTCATGTGCAACCTAACAACTCCAATTTCGCAGGCCTATTTAACATTTGATCCCTAAAAGTCAGTCCTTTGCTTTGTATTTTGGGCACTTGTTCATCTTGGGGAATTTGTCATCTTCTCAGGGCATTGAAGGTCAACCAAATGCTGCAGGTTTCATTCTTCCTTTCATATGGTCTATGTCCTGGGGTTTGACTCTTAAGCAGAGCTATTTTTTTATTTTGCAGCCTAGCAGTTGTACGGTGGGGCTGTGTGCAGGTGAATTGACTTGAGAACGATGGGTAAATCAGCTCCTGGGAAGATGTGCACTGCCTGGCCCCGATGCTTCAGCATGCTTGAGGTCAGCTTGGCTGCCTCTGACTGTCTAATAATAATGCAGAATAACAGAATTAAGTATTCATTGTAATTGGTGATCAATAAGATTTGTTTTCAGCTAAGTCTGCGTGCTAGTTTCTAAAGCACTCCAGTCTGTTTCATCAATGACCTTTGTGGTTTTAGCTTAAGCTTTCCAGTTTCTGCTGTTGTTATTTTTTGCCCTGTCGCTGTGAGAGGAAGGGATGATGGCTGGAGGTTTGGCAGTCAGCGAGGGCCTGGCCACCACTGCAGTTCTGTACACTCAGCCTTGGAGATGTGATCAGGAATGTGCTGTTAGTTGCCAGTTTTGTATTGCAAAGACTGAGCATGCTGCCATCACTGTGTTTGATGAGTGAGTTTTCATTGGTTTGGTCCAACTCCAAAGCAGCCTTAATTTGAAGGTGGAATTCTTTGTGGATGAGGCTGTGAAGAATATGGTGTTTATACTCCCATCCTACGGGCAGTACGGTAGAACAACTCCTAACTGATTTGGTAATAAAGACCTAGTTTTTCTTCACTAAACCTGCCCTAGCCAAATTCATCAGCTGGTGATAGCTATCTCTGGAGTGGAAAACCTTTATTGAGTTGATTGACAATTTAATATACTTTGTCAAGCTGTGTTGTTTAGTTTCTGTTGATCCAGAGACACCTGAGGCTCCTTTTGCTTCCTAAGGGATTAAAGTAGCAAGCACTTAGAATGAGATATTGGGAAGATGGGTGCAGGAGACTTTGTAATTTACTATGGAAAAACATAATAATGATGATGAATATTTCAGGTGGAAACGATAGCATTTCACTATATACTATGTGAAATGCTTTTATGTGGTTTTTTTCATTTCTCTTTTATTTTTTAATCCTGGATAAATTAAATGAGGCTTTTGGGGAAAGCATGAGCTGGAATTTCTATTGAGGTTGATAACCTCTGATTCTGCTCTCGTTTGTCTGTCTGCTGGAACTTGTAGCAAACTAGCTATGTCCAAGTTTAATTGTGTAATAATTATTTTTCAAATTGAGCCTTTCTCACTTGGTGCTGATGTATTTGGGGGAGGGAGGGGAATGGAGAGTAAAGAGCTCCTTTCATGAATACAATTGAAATTTCATCTTGCTGATTTGAGCCTTTCCAAGATTCAAGTGAGCATTGGATCAGGTTGGAACTGAGGGGATGACTCATGACTCTGGCATAAAAACTACATTGCATTCCACATATTAGGAGTTTTCTGTTGCCCACAAGAAAGTTCAGGAAAAAAAGACAAAAAGAGAAATGGGTTTCAAATTTCCTGTGCTATTTTCAGTTGACTCCTCTTTCTGGAGATGCCTTAGCAAGTGTAGGACATCTGAAAAACTTGGAACTGCAACTTTCTTGTTGAGGCTCTGATGAACATTGCTTCTGTCATCAAGTTCTTGTGTTCATACTTTGAACTTAGCTGAGTAATGTTGGTATCAGCAGACTCTACTAAAGCCATGCCTTCCTAATTAATAATGCATTCTTAATAAAAAAAAAAAAAATCTATTTCTTCATGTATTTAATTACCTAGTGAGTGTAAGACTGAATGAAGTTAATACCGTGCAGATTTCAAGCAAAACGCTGCTTTTTAATGTGCTTCAGTATAGGCTATGCACAAGTCAATAGACATGATTTTTAAGCTTCAGTTACCTTTCATTACCCTGTGCATATTCAAATTCAGATTGATGAATGCTGAACCAAAAGCAGACATCATAGAGTTAATTGAAGTTCTTTAAATTCAGAGGCAAACTATTTTCATAGCTTTGTTTTGAGGGTGGGTTGCTTTTGATGTCTGGGGTTTTTTTGGCTAAGGCAATGGCAAACATTTATTTATCCTGCTCCCTCCCCATTTTCCACCATCGTTGTTGCCAGTGATGCCTGCAGTGCTCAGTGGTCAATGACCCTCAGCCAGGGTGAGCTGCAGGAGCCTTACAGACGGGCCTGTTCTTTCTCCCAGTGCTAGAACAAGTGCAACAGCACAGTGCCATTTTGCTAAAAGCTAATATTTTTCCCAGCAGCTTCTTCTCCAGGCAGAATGAAATGCTTTCTTCAAGAGCAACCACATCTTTTCTCTGCCTGAAAGGTTGTGTTTGTTTGGGGTTTTTTCTCTTGCCTTAGGTGAGAGATAAAAAAAAAATGAAGAGGAAAGCCCAAGGAAATGCCAAAAGTACCACCTGGTAGTAATTTTGTGTGAGTGTCTCCATTTACACTTCAAACTTGCTCTTGGAGAACTTGGAGCTGCATTTAAAATGTATTTTGGTAGGTGGTCAGCTGCTGACTATCTGCATTTCTTCTTCCATTTCTTTTCTGTGCTTGTTTGGTATTGCTGCTGAATGTCCCCAAAGAGTAAAGTGGTGTGGAAGAGTTGAGGAAGCAGCTTTTGAAATTCTAAAGCTGATGTGTAGGTTTTGTTCCTCTTGGATTTTTAAAAGCAGGTATGTCATCCAAGTTAACTTTCTTCAGCAAGTAACAAGATTGTCGTCCTTCCACTGATGCTCTGTATTTTAACAGAGGTATTTGATGGTGCTGGAAAGGAGCAAGATGCAGAATGAGTTTGAGAGAAGTGATTTAAAGTGGGAGCACAGATGGTTGATTCCTAAAAATCAAAAAACGGATGTTTTGTTTTGTAGGAAAATGAAATCTAATCCTATTTGAGGGTCAACAGGATAAATACAAAGAACTAAATACAGATGTAGATACATATATACATATATGCGTGTATATATATATATATATATATATATATATATATATATGTATAACACCGCCCCCCGAAATCTATGAAGCAGGACTGATTGGTGCCATAGCCCAGGCAGCCTGTGGATCTAATTGCCTGCCTGTATTCAGCCCTTGCCTGGATGCCAGGGGAGACGTCTCTGGATTTGTCTCCAGACAGCTTTCCAGGGATGATCCTGCTCCTTTCCTGGTGCCCCAGAGTGCTGCAAGCCCCCCGTCCTGGGGCCATGGTGATGCCTGCCGGGGCCTTTAGGGTCCCCCCTAAAGGGCAGACAGGGCTTGACTGCAAGCTTCCTTGGAAGCTGGAGGCAGGTGAATATTGGCCACCTTCTTCTTTCCCGCTGCCCTCCGTGCTCTTGCAAAGCCTGCTGGGGCACTGGGGCTCTCCATTGCAGGCAGTCTGGAGCTGCCATGCAAAGCCATCTCTCAAGGAGTCCCCAGGTCTCAGGTGCAACCTCAAGAAAATGACACAGCAACGTGTAGAAAACGTGAACTTTATTCACTTGACTACTTCTAAAATCTACAATCCAACGTTACTAGAAGACTATGGGGTAAGAATCTTAAGGCTAAGAAACTTCAATGCTTCAACTGTTTAGAACTGAACACTAAGGGAAAGGTCAACTTCTTGGGGGAAACGTGGTGGGGAATCGAACAACAACAGGGGTGTGGCTAACTTGTAAGGTGGGGAACGTCGCAGTGCCTGGGCTGGGCACTGGTCACCCGTTCCCCGTAAGGTTCTGTAGCTGGAGCGCGACGCTGGAGGTCAGAGCTGTGGGGAGGTGCGGAGTCTCCTGTCACTGCCCTCTTTTGCTGCCATCTTGGTGGTTGGTTGAGGGCTGTCGCGAAGGAGCAGCCGCATCAGGTCGCGGTTGTCCATCAGCAGCTGCATCAGCTCCGTGGGACAGCCCTGTCTTCGATGGCGGCGGGGCCCCGCACGGCCCGAAGGGCTCTGGAGATTCCGCTGCAAGGCAAAGCACAGGGATCCCCATGGAAGAGGCAGAGGGGCAGAGCGGGGCCGGCACCTGTGGGGCTGCCTTTGGCCTGGGAGACAGAGACTCGGGCCCAGTTGGGCTGGGCTGGCCCGGGGAAGAGGCTGCAGCAGGCAGAGCTCTGCCGCCTCTGCTTGGTGCTGTCCATGGAGCTCAGCCCCTGGGCCGCATTCCCCAGCCAGGAGCTCAGGCCCCTTCTGCCGCAGGGCATTGGCCAAAGGGTGCCCAAGAGGCCCTCAAGGTCTGCCCCATCCCGCCTGCCTGACCCCCCACCCCCCTCCTCACCTCTCGCCAGCGTCTCTGAATTCTTTTTCCGAGCGACCATCCCATGGCCATTCCTATGATGAGCAGGTCGATGAGCAGGAATGTCCTGGCCGCCCACCGGATGCGCTCAGGGTCCGACTCGTCCAGATGACAATCCTCCAGAAGCAGAGGAGAGGCATCCGTGCTGCGCTCAGGTTTGCTCACAGGGTCGAGGGGATGAGCCAAGAGCAGCAGCACGTAAAGCTGCAGCAGCGCGGAGGAGCCGTGAGCAGCCATAGTGCTCTGCCAGCAGCACCGAGGCTCTGGGCGTCTCTCTGCGAGCAGCTGTGCCTGGGCACTGGGGCGCAGCAACAGCTGGGGACAGTTGCCAGCCAGCGTGCCGTCCCCAGAGGCTGTGATGTCACAGAAGCACAGAACGCCCTGGCTGCAGAGAGCCCTGAGAGAATGTTGAGTCCAAGCTGGGAGCCATGGCGGCAAGCATGGCCAGCAGAGCGGGGCCCGAGCGCTGCGGCCTGGCTTGCCTTGCACCCGTGCCACAATGATGACTCCAGCAGCCCCTGTCAGGCCATTGCAGTATCTGATGGCCCACGCTGGGCACAAGTTCTTCCCAATGGCCAGCGTAAACCTCCCTTGGCCCAGCTTCCAAGCCTTGTTGGCATCTGCTCTCTCTTGTCCTTGCCCACCTGGCTGGCGCTGCCGTGTTGCTCGCTGGCCTGTCTGTGGGAGAAGAGGCTGTGCCAATGAGTGCTGCTCAACTTGGAGGCCATTCAAAGGAGGATTTGATTGTGCCTGCTGTGGGAAGAAGGAATATGCGTGCACATGGCCACTTCCCATAGGTTTTACCCCAGATTTTCATGAGCAGCTGTCCTAGTGAAAGTCAAGTCTGTTTTAGTGAGTATTTGAGGGCTTCCAGAGCACAGTGCCATCTCAGGGGAATTCTGCTGGTTGAGTTCTACTGAGGCTTTGAGATGAGTTGCAAATCCTGAAAATGTTCTCCTTGCCCAGGTAGTAATTTCACAGTTTAGACTCTGGGGATATTGATTGCTCAGTGTTGAGGACCTCATGTAACTTTCAGCCCCAGAAACTTTCAACCTCCAGGGATTGTCCTTGAGACAAAACCATTTGAAATCTTTTTTTCTGTGGACAGGAATTGCTTCGGTGTTACTTCACATCATCCATTAAAAATTTGATGCCTGGAACAAATCCCGAGTGCTGTGTGATTTCCTTGGTCGTGTTCTTTGGAATGGCTTCCCCCTCATTTTGTGAAGCTGGCCCCAGAAAGGTCATAGATGGGTGAGAAGTTCTGAAAGGCCAAGTGGTGCAGATCTTTGCCTCCTGTTTCGAGGTCTGCGGTGAGCTGTGAGTCCAAGAGCTGATCTGACGTGATGGTGAAAACACAGTTGTCGTGGTTTTAAAGCAGTAACTGAAAAAATACTAGAAAACTTACTTATTTCTTGCTGTGAGATATGGATTAGAGCAAGAGCAAAACAGGCTTAAAACTTAAAAGGAATAAAGAAAGTTTATTCACAAAACTACAAGAATAAGAACACCAGAATAAACTTTCAGAAAACCCTTTTATCCCGCACTACCCAGCATTCCCTTGTTCACATGACAAGATAGAGACAAAAGACTTTGGAACTTTGGTGTTTAAAACAGTCCCAATTCTTGCTAGAGTCTCTTTATCAGTGTTTGTATAGAAACAGAAATCTTCTTCTGCTAATCTATGGAGTTTCTCACAAGAAAAATATTTCTGTTATAGTTTTCTATTTGTTTGATGCCAGCTGCCCGGAAATCTGCCATGAGTTCACTCCTCCCATTTCACATCACTCTGAGGTGTGTATGGGCCATGAGTCCTCTTCATCTGTCTCTGTGAGCTTCGCAGGAAAACAGTTTTCTCATTGCCCTCAAGGCCTCAAATCTTCACTCCACTCTGTTCCAGCGCCTCACTGTATCACAATTACTCTACTTTTTACTCAAAATCCACACTTTGAACACTCCATGCTTCCCAATATACTCTGTCATGAATTAAAGGAGTTTTTTTCAGAACATGGTTGTCCATCTCCATAGCTTTAAGAGAAAAATATTTCAGCTTATAAAGCATCTCCTTATTCTCTCTTCCCTATCTAAAACTTAAGCCTTGTTTTTGTCCTATATTTTTCTAATACTAAAAAAAAAAAAATCTGTGTTTTTCTAAAAGTGAAAAAAAAAAATAAAAAAATAAAGTAAAGAGTAGAAACAGAATAATATTTCTGAGAGGCAGGACATTTTTTAGTTTGTGTTGTCCGATGGAACAACAGTCACTTGAAGAAATTCCATATAGTAGAACATGTCACATTTGTCAATTTTAACCTGAAATTTATTAACAGGAATGTCTGTACTACGAACATGTGTTAAGTATAGGAATATATTGCATGTTTTCCTACTTGTAAGAAGTAAATTTCTGTCTTTACAAGCTAACACCATTAATTTCAGCTCTTAGCTATTCCCATTGCATATTCTTTTAAACAGACTTAATCAGACAAATTTTGTGTTATTTAGCAAGTAATGCTTGGTTATTACTACAAGTTCTTGAAGTCATAACACTTAAAATTGCAGTACATATATATTATTCTTACTATGATGATGTGAGTTGGCTGCTAGTCATTTAACTATATATAAGGTCTTACTATTTCTTAGTGCAATTACTTAAAATAAGTGTCTTGGAAATTGTTTTTATTTTTAGATTTAAAACTGTTCTTACTAAAGTTGATTTGTTAAAGATTGGACAATGTATATTTAATAATTAATGTTCCCCAGTGATATTTATTGTCAGTCAGGATTCACTTTACAGTCAATAAATAACCTAAAAAATCTGAATTTTGTAGCCAGTTTTGTCTAATTCTTAGAGCAATGCTTTGGGAAATTGGAGATATATATATATGAATATAAATATGTATATCTGCTATATACCTTTTTTATGATGGTTTTGTCCTACTACTGCAAATGTTTCTTTTTGTTTGTTTTTTCCTAACATACATAAAATTTTCTTAACCATATTTAAAGCTACCAGCTTGTTATTCTGACAAAACCCTGTGAGAATAAATTATTTTTATTAATACTCTACATGTCAAAACCTTGCAGTCAGTCAAATAACAGAAGGAGTGTTCATTGTCTCTCTCCCCCACTGATGCTGTTCTAGGAGTTGGAGTTAGAAGATTCAGACATCAAGTGAAACAGTGAAAGATGATAAGAAAACACTTGATTCTCACAAGGTATTTCCTACTAAAAGAGATTGTTTTGCAGTTTTGTTTGCTCTTGACACTATTTTGAGTAAATGTGAATTCCTAAGACATGCTCAAGGCAATTAAATATTTATGCTCCCCAAACTCAATTTTTAAGCAACATTTTCTGTTTACAAGAATCAGGTTTGCTTTGGTTTTATCTCTTTTCTTTCAGGTTACAAGACAGATTTTTTTATTATTATTTTCATTGGGGGAAAAAGATATGTATTTATAGTGTTTGTGAAGACTTTGCTCAGCTGAAAAAAGTAATAGGTAACATGAGTATAACATTGTGTTCTTCCATATTTCTATTTTTAAGTCCTATTACATGTGATATTTTCCATTTTGCCTTCTATTAGGCCTGAAATTGGAAACTATTTAAAACCTAACAAACCCCGGAGTTTATCCCTGTTCTTTGAATAGCAACAGAAGTATGGCTGTCATGGTTTGACACATCAATGAAGAACAGCCTCTGCTCTGCAGCAGGTACTCAAGTGGAACTTTTGCAAGTGGGCTCTCATCAGGAGTGAAACACTGGCTGCTGACTCTGCTGCTTTTGGTCACAGACTGCTGCCTTTATGAACCAGGTTTGTCCTTCTGCCTCTTTTGTGTTTTATATAGACTTGATTACAAATGAGGCACTTGTCCTCTTAACCTGGGAGTTGCAGCAGGTCAGCAGCAGCAGGAGTTACTGGCTGCTTCCCATCAGCTGACTCCTTTTAGCCAACCCTTCCCATTTCCTGCGCCAATCCGATTTTTCCAAGCAATTAGGAAGAAAACTAAACCATAACTTTTACAAAATCACTTTAGGGAAGATGTTGCTTAATTGTTTGCTTCATTCAAATGAACACTTCTAACATTCACTTCTCTGAGTAAGAATGCCTTTTATGAGAAGCTGCTAAAAATAGGAATTTGAGAGCAGGGATGTTAAAAGTAGGGCCAGAGAGGAGCAAATTTGTCGCAGGGCAAGTTCTGTTTGCACTGAGGGAGTACTATCAATTTTGTCTCTGTCCTGTCTTTCACTGGTCCTGAAACAACAGTGCCTGCTTGAACAAACCTGCTCCTCAGGAGTGATTGGATCTGGTGCTCTGGGTGTTAGCAGCTGCAGTGCTGAACCACAGGCAGACATGAGATCTGACTGGATCACCCTTGCTAACATTTTCATGTAGAACCCATAACTCACTTGATCAGCAACACTTGCTTGAATGCTGCCTTTTGCCTTGGCTCTTCCCACTAAATAGTTCTTGAGCTGGGAAGTGGTCCTGATCTAAGAATCTGCAGTAATCTTTAATTCTGCCTTTATAACTCAGGAAACCACAGTAACCTTCATTTTAGAATGTGAACATTTTTTGGACAAACACTGAATTGTAGCTTCATTGACATGAGCTAAAGTAAGCTCTTTCAGTGGTCCTAGAGTGGTAGCTGTAAAAGGCAATCAGAGTGAAGATCCTGAATAATTTTCTTTTCCAGCCAGGTTTTAATGTATTTCCCCTGCAAATCAATTCATGTATCATAGAGCTCAATTACCTGCCCATAAAATGAGAGTTGTTGCTCAGAACTGTGGAATTAGGGTAACAAGAACTGTAATGATACACTAGATAAACACTGTTGCAATACTCTCTCAGCCCTGTTAGGGTATTTTAAATTTGCAGCAGATCTCAGTAAGGATGAGAAAATGCTGAGCTACATAAAAATGATGGAGACTGGAGGAGAAATTAGCCTTGCAGTGTTCTACAGTCCCAACATTTCCAACCACCACACCTGGTAGTGAAAATGCTGGTTTGTATTTGAAAAAAAGGAACTGCAATCAATCAAATGCACTGCCAAGTATAAATTAATTTCTGTAAGTCAAGTCCCTTAGGAACAATTCCTTAATAAAAGATCTGTTTCAAATCTCCTAAGTCATCTAAAACCAACCCCAACAAAACACAGAAAACATAGTGTCTTTATTTGACCTGTCCTAGACTTCATTTATTTATTTACAGTCTGAAGGATGAGTCAAGTACCTGCAGTGGTGCCTTTAGCAATGCAAAACAAAATATTTTGAATATTCTTATTTAGCGTTCCAGTTTTAATGAGCTTGGAGCATAGTGAAGGAGATCAGATGATTGCAGGTTCTGGATGAGGGTAGAAATAATTAAAAAGCATCTTGAAAGTAACATCATATTTTTGTCAGCCATCTCTTCAGGGACTACTTTAAATCCCAGAATGTTCAAGAGCCATCATCACTGTACAAACAGAAGCTCCAACTGAACGAAACCAGAAGAAGTGGATATGGCAAATTCTCTGGTCCAAGTGGTGATATTAATCTGGTGAGGCTCTGGATTCCCATTTCAGACATACTATCACAGCTTAAATATAGGAAAAAATTGGGATTTTACTTTGCTGTGGTCTCTTTTTGTTTTGCAAAATATGTGATAGTTAATATATGAGTAAAATCTTGTATAAAAACAGGTTTGTTTTTTGGTTTTTTTTCTAACAAATAGCCAAATGCATATTACCTGCCTTGCTGGAAAATAATTGAGGTCTTCCTCTAAGAAATTTTTTCTCAGAGTGCCTTTCTTTGTGATTTGTGTTCTTATCTTAGGAAGATACAGGAGTTGCTCATTTTAATGCTGTCCAGCAGACTATTCCATGCTTTCTCAGCTGTTTGGATCTGCAGTTCAGGATTGGACCAAGAAAAATGGTGATGGGATGAAATTATTTTTATTCTTAAATGAGGACAATTCCATTTTTAAACATACACATGTGCTTCCAATGCTTTCAGTAGTCAAGGATGAAATTTTGAACAGACATGAATTCCTCAGTCTTTGTTTCTTTTTCCCTGAAGGATGGAATTTGGACTTTGCCCACCAGTGCAGTCCTTGCTATGGGCAGATGTTTCTTCTGTTCTTCTTACCAGCAGTAGGAGTGGTTGGACACTGAACCTCAAAGAAGAGGGAGCTAACATCCCTTACCTGGATAAGTCCCACAGGTAAGCACCTTGGAGAAGTTCTTCAACCAAAACCAGTTCCTGTAAGGCTTTCCAGCCCTTGACAGGAAATAAGCTGATTCCTGCAGGCTGCAACATGAAGACTTCCAGACTGAAGTGAGCATCCTGCTATAAGGAAGGATTTGGGAGTAGTGAGTCATCATTTGTATGGGAAATTAATCTGTGATTTTTATTTATTGTTTTTTTTCATTTGAAGTAACATCACATCATCATAGAGAGACATTGTCTGTCATTTCTGGTGTGGATACCTGAATAACTCAGCTAGACAGGTAGCATGATAAGGCAATACAATGCAGATATTGAAAGGAATTTTTTGGATGATTTTTTTGTTAGTTCAAGCTGCAGTCCCTGATTTATTCAGGCTTTGAAGTACCATGCAAGCCTTTCCCACAGAAGAAATTCTGTTTTATGTAAATAATGCACTGTGCAGTAAACTAGAAGAAAGCAGGGAGCATAGAGCATGAAGTTAGTGTTTCATGCAGGTGTTTGAAGGCAATGTGGGATTCCAGAGCTTAGTGTTTGAATTGCAACTTGAATTTCCTTCTTTGCTGTTATTTAGACTGCTCTGAAGTAGTCATGAGAAGCAAAAATGAAAGGCAATGTTGTTTGATGGGGACTGTGGTAGGGCTTTCTTGCCAGATTTGAAATGGCTTGAATTGATTAAAATCTCCAGGTGAGGGGAAGATTGTATCCATTCCTCTCTCTTATTAAAGCAAATTTTCCAAGAGGGATGTAAAATTGCAGTTGAGGGTTGGGGTGGTTTTTTCTTTTTTCCCTTCTTTCATGTGCAACCTAACAACTCCAATTTCGCAGGCCTATTTAACATTTGATCCCTAAAAGTCAGTCCTTTGCTTTGTATTTTGGGCACTTGTTCATCTTGGGAAATTTGTCATCTTCTCAGGGCATTGAAGGTCAACCAAATGCTGCAGGTTTCATTCTTCCTTTCATATGGTCTATGTCCTGGGGTTTGACTCTTAAGCAGAGCTATTTTTTTATTTTGCAGCCTAGCAGTTGTACGGTGGGGCTGTGTGCAGGTGAATTCACTTGAGAACGATGGGTAAATCAGCTCCTGGGAAGATGTGCACTGCTTGGCCCCGATGCTTCAGCATGCTTGAGGTCAGCTTGGCTGTCTCTGACTGTCTAATAATAATGCAGAATGATAGAATTAAGTATTCATTGTAATTGGTGATCAATAAGATTTGTTTTCAGCTAAATCTGCGTGCTAGTTTCTAAAGCACTCCAGTCTGTTTCATCAATGACCTTTGTGGTTTTAGCTTAAGCTTTCTAGTTTCTGCTGTTGTTATTTTCTGCCCTGTCGCTGTGAGAGGAAGGGATGATGGCTGGAGGTTTGGCAGTCAGCGAGGGCCTGGCCACCACTGCAGTTCTGTACACTCAGCCTTGGAGATGTGATCAGGAATGTGCTGTTAGTTGCCAGTTTTGTATTGCAAAGACTGAGCATGCTGCCATCACTGTGTTTGATGAGTGAGTTTTCATTGGTTTGGTCCAACTCCAAAGCAGCCTTAATTTGAAGGTGGAATTCTTTGTGGATGAGGCTGTGAAGAATATGGTGTTTGTACTCCCATCCTACGGGCAGTACGGTAGAACAACTCCTAACTGATTTGGTAATAAAGACCTAGTTTTTCTTCACTAAACCTGCCCTAGCCAAATTCATCAGCTGGTGATAGCTATCTCTGGAGTGGGAGTTCTTTATTGAGTTGATTGACAATTTGATATACTTTGTCAAGCTGTGTTGTTTAGTTTCTGTTGATCCAGAGACACCTGAGGCTCCTTTTGCTTCCTAAGGGATTAAAGAAGCAAGCACTTAGAATGAGATATTGGGAAGATGGGTGCAGGAGACTTTGTAATTTAGTATGGAAAAACATAATAATGATGATGAATATTTCAGGTGGAAATGATAGTATTTCACTATATACTATGTGAAATGCTTTTATGTGATTTTTTTTTCATTTCTCTTTTATTTTTTAATCCTGGATAAATTAAATGAGGCTTTTGGGGAAAGCATGAGCTGGAATTTCTATTGAGGTTGATAACCTCTGATTCTGCTCTTGTTTGGCTGTCTGCTGGAACTTGTAGCAAACTAGCTATGTCCAAGTTTAATTGTGTAATAATTATCTTTCAAATCGAGCCTTTCTCACTTGGTGCTGATGTATTTGGGGGAGGGAGGGGAATGGAGAGTAAAGAGCTCCTTTCATGAATACAATTTTAATTTCATCTTGCTGATTTGAGCCTTTCCAAGATTCAAGTGAGCATTGGATCAGGTTGAAACTGAGGGGATGACTCATGACTCTGGCATAAAAACTACATTGCATTCCACATATTGGGAGTTTTCTGTTGCCCACAAGAAAGTTCAGGAAAAAAAAGAAAAATATAGAAATGGGTTTCAAATTTCCTGTGCTATTTTCAGTTGACTCCTCTTTCTGGAGGTGCCTTAGCAAGTGTAGGACATCTGAAAAACTTGGAACTGCAACTTTCTTGTTGAGGCTCTGATGAACATTGCTTCTGTCATCAAGTTCTTGTGTTCATACTTTGAACTTAGCTGAGTAATGTTGGTATCAGCAGACTCTGCTAAAGCCATGCCTTCCTAATTAATAATGCATTCTTAATAAAAAAAATAAAAATCTATTTCTTCATGTATTTAATTACCTAGTGAGTGTAAGACTGAATGAAGTTAATACCGTGCAGATTTCAAGCAAAACGCTGCTTTTTAATGTGCTTCAGTATAGGCTATGCACAAGTCAATAGACATGATTTTTAAGCCTCAGTTACCTTTCATTACCCTGTGCATATTCAAATTCAGATTGATGAATGCTGAACCAAAAGCAGACATCATAGAGTTAATTGAAGTTCTTTAAATTCAGAGGCAAACTATTTTCATAGCTTTGTTTTGAGGGTGGGTTGCTTTTGATGTCTGGGGTTTTTTTGGCTAAGGCAATGGCAAACATTTATTTATCCTGCTCCCTCCCCATTTTCCACCATCGTTGTTGCCAGTGATGCCTGCAGTGCTCAGTGGTCAATGACCCTCAGCCAGGGTGAGCTGCAGGAGCCTTACAGACGGGCCTGTTCTTTCTCCCAGTGCTAGAACAAGTGCAACAGCACAGTGCCATTTTGCTAAAAGCTAATATTTTTCCCAACAGGTTCTTCTCCAGGCAGAATGAAATGCTTTCTTCAAGAGCAACCACATCTTTTCTCTGCCTGAAAGGTTGTGTTTGTTTGGGGTTTTTTCTCTTGCTTTAGACCAAATTCCAGAAACGCCCCATAAAATCAGCACAGTTTCCCACAAAATTCAAGAAAAAACACCACAAAATTCCCTAAATCTTCTCAAAACACGACCAAATTCTAGAAAATTATCCCACCAAATCTCCACAAATTCCCACAAAATACATGAGAAATCCCTCAAGATCCCTAAATCTCCTCAATATCCCACAAAATCACACAAAAATCACCCAAAACCTCCACATGTTTCCACAAAATCTAAGAAAAATTCCTCAAAATTCTTCAAGTCTCCTCAGAATCCCACACAATTCCAGAAAAAACACACAAAATTCCAGAGAAGTCTCACAAAACTCCCTAAATCATTTCAAAACCCTACCAATTCACAGGAATGTCCCACAAAATCTCCACCAATTCCCAGAACATCCCACAGAAATCCCACAAAAATCCCTAAATCTTTTGAAAACCCGACCAAATTCCAGAAATGCCCCATAAAATCAGCACAGTTTCCCACAAAATTCAAGAAAAAACACCACAAAATTCCCTAAACCTTTTCAAAATACCACAAAATGCCTGAAAAGCCCCACCAAATTCCCGAAACATCCCACAAAATGTCCTCAATATCCAACAAAATCCCAGAAAAGTCCCACAAAATTCCCTAAATCTTCTCAAAACTCTACCAAATTCCAGAAAAATCCCACAGAATCTCCACAAATTCCCACAGAATACATGACAAATCCCTGATAATTCGTCAGTTCTCTACAGAATCTCACCAAATTCCTAAAAATCCCTCAAAGTTCCACAAACATCCCACAAAATCTCCCTAATATCCAACAAAATTCCAGGAAAAATCCCACAAAATTCCCTAAATCTTCTCAAAACACGACCAAATTCTAGAAAAATATCCCACCAAATCTCCACAAATTCCCACAAAATACATGAGAAATGCCTCAAGATCCCTAAATCGCCTCAATATCCCACAAAATCACACAAAAATCCCACAAAACCTCCACAAGTTTCCACAAAATCTAAGAAAAATTCCTCAAAATTCTTCAAGTCTTCTCAAAACCACACAAAGCTCGTGAAAAGGCCCACCAAATTCCAGAAAAATCCCACAGAATCTCCACAAATTCCCACAGAAATCTAAATCAAATTCCTCAAAATTCTTCAAGTCTCCTCAGAATCCCACACAATTCCAGAAAAACCCCACAAACTTCCAGAGAAGTCCCACAAAACTCCCTAAATCATTTCAAAACCCTACCAATTCACAGGAATGTCCCACAAAATCTCCACCAATTCCCAGAACATCCCACAAAAATCCCACAAAAATCCCTAAATCTTCTGAAAACTCGACCAAATTCCAGAAACGCCCCATAAAATCAGCACAGTTTCCCACAAAATTCAAGAAAAAACACCACAAAATTCCCTAAATCTTTTCAAAATACCACAAAATTCTTGAAAAGCCCCACCAAATTCCAGAAATATCCCACAAGATGTCCCCAAAACCCAACAAAATCCCAGAAAAATCCCACAAAATTCCCTAAATCTTCTCAAAACACAACCAAAATTCCAGAAAAATCCCACCGAATCTCCACAAATTCCCACAGAATACATGAAAAATCCCTGATAATTCGTCAGTTCTCTACAGAATCTCACCAAATTCCAGAAAAGTCCCTCAAAGTTCCACAAACATCCCACAAATTCTCCCTAATATCCAACAAAATTCCAGGAAAAATCCCACAAAATTCCCTAAATCTTCTCAAAACACGACCAAATTCTAGAAAAATATCCCACCAAATCTCCACAAATTCCCACAAAATACATGAGAAATCCCTCAAGATCCCTAAATCGCCTCAATATCCCACAAAATCACACAAAAATCCCACAAAACCTCCACAAGTTTCCACAAAATCTAAGAAAAATTCCTCAAAATTCTTCAAGTCTCCTCAGAATCCCACACAATTCCAGAAAAAACACACAAAATTCCAGAGAAGTCCCACAAAACTCCCTCAATCATTTCAAAACCCTACCAATTCACAGGAATGTCCCACAAAATCTCCACCAATTCCCAGAACATCCCACAGAAATCCCACAAAAATCCCTAAATCTTCTGAAAACTCAACCAAATTCCAGAAACGCCCCATAAAATCAGCACAGTTTCCCACAAAATTCAAGAAAAAACACCACAAAATTCCCTAAATCTTTTCAAAATACCACAAAATTCCTGAAAAGCCCCACCAAATTCCCGAAACATCCCACAAAATGTCCTCAATACCCAACAAAATCCCAGAAAAGTCCCACAAAATTCCCTAAATCTTCTCAAAACATAACCAAAATTCCAGAAAAATCCCACAGAATCTCCACAAATTCCCACAGAATATATGAAAAATCCCTGATAATTCGTCAGTTCTCTACAGAATCTCACCAAATTCCTAAAAAGTCCCTCAAAGTTCCACAAACATCCCACAAAATCTCCCTAATATCCAACAAAATTCCAGGAAAAATCCCACAAAATTTCCTAAATCTTCTCAAAACACGACCAAATTCTAGAAAAATATCCCACCAAATCTCCACAAATTCCCACAAAATACATGAAAAATCCCTCAAGATCCCTAAATCGCCTCAATATCCCACAAAATCACGCAAAAATCCCACAAAACCTCCACAAGTTTCCACAAAATCTAAGAAAAATTCCTCAAAATTCTTCAAGTCTCCTCAAAACCACACAAAGTCCTTGAAAAGGCCCACCAAATTCCAGAAAAATCCCACAGAATCTTCACAAATTCCCACAAAAATCTAAATCAAATTCCTCAAAATTCTTCAAGTCTCCTCAGAATCCCACACAATTCCAGAAAAACCCCACCAAATTCCAGAGAAGTCCCACAAAACTCCCTAAATCATTTCAAAACCCTACCAATTCACAGGAATATCCCACAAAATCTCCACCAATTCCCAGAACATCCCACAGAAATCCCACAAAAATCCCTAAATCTTCTGAAAACTCGACCAAATTCCAGAAACGCCCCATAAAATCAGCACAGTTTCCCAAAAAATTCAAGAAAAAACACCACAAAATTCCCTAAATCTTTTCAAAATACCACAAAATTCTTGAAAAGCCCCACCAAATTCCAGAAACATCCCACAAAATGTCCTCAATATCCAACAAAATCCCAGAAAAATCACACAAAATTCCCTAAATCTTCTCAAAACATAACCAAAATTCCAGAAAAATCCCACCAAATCTCCAGAAATTCCCACAGAATACGTGAAAAATCCCTGATAATTCGTCAGTTCTCTACAGAATCTCACCAAATTCCAGAAAAGTCCCTCAAAGTTCCACAAGCATCCCACAAAATCTCCCTAATATCCAACAAAATTCCAGGAAAAATCTCACACAATTCCCTAAATCTTCTGAAAACTTGACCAAATTCCAGAAACGCCCAATAAAATCAGCACAGTTTCACACAAAATTCAAGAAAAAACACCACAAAATTCCCTAAATCTTCTCAAAACACGACTAAATTCTAGAAAAATGTCCCACCAAATCTCCACAAAATCCCACAAAATACACGAAAAATCCCTCAAGATCCCGAAATGGCCTCAATATCCCACAAAATCACACAAAAATCACCCAAAACCTCCACAAGTTTCCACAAAATCTAAGAAAAATTCCTCAAAATTCTTCAAGTCTCCTCAAAACCACACAAAGTCCTTGAAAAGGCCCACCAAATTCCAGTAAAATCCCACAGATCCTCCACAAATTCCCACAAAATCTAAAAAAAATTCCTCAAAATTCTTCAAGTCTCCTCAGAATCCCACACAATTCCAGAAAAACCCCACCAAATTCCATAGAAGTCTCACAAAACTCCCTAAATCATTTCAAAACCCTACCAATTCACAGGAATGTCCCACAAAATCTCTACCAATTCCCAGAACATCCCACAAAAATCTCACAAAAATCCCTAAATCTTCTGAAAACTCGACCAAATTCCAGAAACGCCCCATAAAATCAGCACAGTTTCCCACAAAATTCAAGAAAAAACACCACAAAATTCCCTAAACCTTTTCAAAATACCACAAAATTCTTGAAAAGCCCCACCAAATTCCAGAAACATCCCACAAAATGTCCTCAATATCCAAAAAAATCCCAGAAAAATTACACAAAATTCCCTAAATCTTCTCAAAACACGGCCAAAATCCACAAAAATCCCACCAAATCTCCACAAATTCCCACAGAATACATGAAAAATCCCTGATAATTCGTCAGTTCTCTACAGAATCTCACCAAATACCAGAAAAGTCCCCCAAAGTTCCACAAGCCTCCCACAAAATCTCCCTAATATCCAACAAAATTCCAGGAAAAATCTCACACAATTCCCTAAATCTTCTGAAAACTTGACCAAATTCCAGAAACGCCCCATAAAATCAGCACAGTTTCCCACAAAATTCAAGAAAAAACAACACAAAATTCCCTAAATCTTTTCAAAATACCACAAAATTCTTGAAAAGCCCCACCAAATTCCAGAAACATCCCACAAAATGTCCTCAATACCCAACAAAATCCCAGAAAAATCCCACAAAATTCCCTAAATTTTCTCAAAACACAACCAAAATTCCAGAAAAATCCCACCGAATCTCCACAAATTCCCACAGAATACATGAAAAATCCCTGATAATTCGTCAGTTCTCTGCAGAATCTCACCAAATTCCAGAAAAGTCCCTCAAAGTTCCACAAACATCCCACAAAATCTCCCTAATATCCAACAAAATTCCAGGAAAAATCCCACAAAATTCCCTAAATCTTCTCAAAACACGACCAAATTCTAGAAAAATATCCCACCAAATCTCCACAAATTCCCACAAAATACATGATAAATCCCTCAAGATCCCTAAATCGCCTCAATATCCCACAAAATCGCACAAAAATCACACAAAACCTCCACAAGTTTCCACAAAATCTAAGAAAAATTCCTCAAAATTCTTCAAGTCTCCTCAGAATCCCACACAATTCCAGAAAAAACACACAAAATTCCAGAGAAGTCCCACAAAACTCCCTAAATCATTTCAAAACCCTACCAATTCACAGGAATGTCCCACAAAATCTCCACCAATTCCCAGAACATCCCACAAAAATCCCACAAAAATCCCTAAATCTTCTGAAAACTCGACCAAATTCCAGAAACGCCCCATAAAATCAGCACAGTTTCCCACAAAATTCAAGAAAAAACACCACAAAATTCCCTAAATCTTTTCAAAATACCACAAAATTCTTGAAAAGCCCCACCAAATTCCAGAAACATCCCACAAAATGTCCTCAATATCCAACAAAATCCCAGAAAAATTACACAAAATTCCCTAAATCTTCTCAAAACACGGCCAAAATCCACAAAAATCCCACCAAATCTCCACAAATTCCCACAGAATACATGAAAAATCCCTGATAATTCGTCAGTTCTCTACAGAATCTCAACAAATTCCAGAAGAGTCCCTCAAAGTTCCACAAACATCCCACAAATTCTCCCTAATATCCAACAAAATTCCAGGAAAAATCCCACAAAATTCCCTAAATCTTCTCAAAACTCTACCAAATTCTAGAAAAATATCCCACCGAATCTCCACAAATTCCCACAGAATACATGAAAAATCCCTGATAATTCGTCAGTTCTCTACAGAATCTCACCAAATTCCAGAAAAGTCCCCCAAAGTTCCACAAGCCTCCCACAAAATCTCCCTAATATCCAACAAAATTCCAGGAAAAATCTCACGCAATTCCCTAAATCTTCTGAAAACTTGACCAAATTCCAGAAACGCCCCATAAAATCATCACAGTTTCCCACAAAATGCAAGAAAAAACAACACAAAATTCCCTAAATCTTCTCAAAACTCTACCAAATTCCAGAAAAATCCCACCAAATCTCCAGAAATTCCCACAGAATACATGAAAAATCCCTGATAATTCGTCAGTTCTCTACAGAATCTCACCAAATTACAGAAAAGTCCCTCAAAGTTCCACAAACATCCCACAAAAATCTCACAAAAATCCCTAACACTTCTGAAAACTCGACCAAATTCCAGAAACGCCCCATAAAATCAGCACAGTTTCCCACAAAATTCAAGAAAAAACACCACAAAATTCCCTAAATCTTTTCAAAATACCACAAAATTCTTGAAAAGCCCCACCAAATTCCAGAAACATCCCACAAAATGTCCTCAATATCCAACAAAATCCCAGAAAAATCACACAAAATTCCCTAAATCTTCTCAAAACTCTACCAAATTCCAGAAAAATCCCACAGAATCTCCACAAATTCCCACAGAATACATGACAAATCCCTGATAATTCGTCAGTTCTCTACAGAATCTCACCAAATTCCAGAAGAGTCCCTCAAAGTTCCACAAACATCCCACAAAATCTCCCCAGTATCCAATAAAATTCCAGGAAAAATCTTCGGAATTTGGTGGGGCTTTTCAGGAATTTTGAGGTATTTTGAAAAGATTTAGGGAATTGTGTGCTGTTTTTTCTTGAATTTTGTGGGAAACTGTGCTGATTTTATGGGGAGTTTCAGGAATTTGGTCGAGTTTTCAGAAGATTTAGGGATTTTTGTGGGATTTTTGTGGGATGTTCTGGGAATTGGTGGAGATTTTGTGGGACATTCCTGTGAATTGGTAGGGTTTTGAAATGATTTAGGGAGTTTTGTGGGACTTCTCTGGAATTTGGTGGGCTTTTCCTGGAATTGTGTGGGATTCTGAGGAGACTTGAAGAATTTTGAGGAATTTGATTTAGATTTTTGTGGGAATTTGTGGAGATTCTGTGGGATTTTTCTGGAATTTGGTGGGCCTTTTCACGAACTTTGTGTGGTTTTGAGGAGACTTGAAGTATTTTGAGGAATTTTTCTTAGATTTTGTGGAAACTTGTGGAGGTTTTGTGCGATTTTTGTGTGATTTTGTGGGATATTGAGGCGATTTAGGGATCTTGAGGGATTTTTCATGTATTTTGTGGGAATTTGTGGAGATTTGGTGGGATATTTTTCTAGATTTTGGCCGTGTTTTGAGAAGATTTAGAGAATTTTGTGGGATTTTTCTTGAATTTTGTTGGATACTGGGGAGATTTTGTGGGTGGTTTGTGGAACTTTGAGGGACTTTTCTGGAATTTGGTGAGATTCTGTAGAGAACTGACGAATTATCAGGGATTTTTCATGTATTCTGTGGGAATTTGTGGAGATTTGGTGGGATTTTTGTGGATTTTGGCCGTGTTTTGAGAAGATTTAGGGAATTTTGTGGGACTTTTCTGGGATTTTGTTGGGTATTGAGGAAATTTTGTGGGATGTTTCTGGAATTTGGTGGGGCTTTTCAAGAATTTTGTGGTATTTTGAAAAGATTTAGGGAATTTTGTGGTGTTTTTTCTTGAATTTTGTGGGAAACTGTGCTGATTTTATGGGGCATTTCTGGAATTTGGTCGAGTTTTCAGAAGATTTAGGGATTTTTGTGGGATTTTTGTGGGATGTTCTGGGAATTGGTGGAGATTTTGTAAGACATTCCTGTGAATTGGTAGGGTTTTGAAATGATTTAGGGAGTTTTGTGGGACTTCTCTGGAATTTTGTGTGTTTTTTCTGGAATTGTGTGGGATTCTGAGGAGACTTGAAGAATTTTGAGGAATTTTTCTTAGATTTTGTGGAAACTTGTGGAGGTTTTGTGGGATTTTTGTGTGATTTTGTGGGATATTGAGGCGATTTAGGGATCTTGAGGGATTTCTCATGTATTTTGTGGGAATTTGTGGAGATTTGGTGGGATATTTTTCTAGAATTTGGTTGTGTTTTGAGAAGATTTAGGCAATTTTGTGGTGTTTTTTCTTGAATTTTGTGGGAAAGTGTGCTGATTTTATGGGTCGTTTCTGGAATTTGGTCGAGTTTTCAGAAGATTTAGGGATTTTTGTGAGATTTTTTGGGATGTTCTGGGAATTGGTGGAGATTTTGTGGGACATTCCTGTGAATTGGTAGGGTTTTGAAATGATTTAGGGAGTTTTGTGGGACTTCTCTGGAATTTTGTGGGGTTTTTCTGGAATTGTGTGGGATTCTGAGGAGACTTGAAGAATTTTGAGGAATTTTTCTTAGATTTTGTGGGAATTTGTGGAGATTCTGTGGGATTTTTCTGGAATTTGGTGGACCTTTTCAAGGATTTGTGTGGTTTTGAGGGGACTCAAAACACGGCCAAAATCCACAAAAATCCCACAGAATCTCCACAAATTCCCACAGAATACATGAAAAATCCCTGATAATTCATCAGTTCTCTACAGAATCTCACCAAATTCCAGAAAAGTCCCTCAAAGTTCCACAAACATCTCACAAAATCTCCTCAATATCCAACAAAATTCCAGGAAAAATCCCACCAAATTCCCTAAATCTTCTCAAAACACGACCAAATTCTAGAAAAATATCCCACCAAATGCGGAACGCTTCTTGCGCTTCCATTCTCAGAGCTCCTGAGTTAAGCACTCTGTGGCTCTTGGCGAGAATACCAGCAGAAAGCATTTCCACTGCATCCGGCAGGGAGAAACTGTGCCTGCAGAACACATTTGTCAGGAGCTTGCACCTGCAGCTTATGCACACACAGACATGCTGCACGTTCAAATGGCCAAGCTCATTCTGAAGCAACCTGAAAGCTGCTGTCAGAAGGCTGTGCTTCTTATCCGATCGAAGCAGCAGCACGCGCATTGGAGTTTGGCAAGCACTAAAGAGCTGCAGAAGAGCTTTGCTTAGCAAAATGGGCCAAGAAAAAGCATTTGCTTCATGGGTCTTTGTCGTCGCCTGGAAACAGGTAGCAGCATATGGAAGGGGGTTGTACACGTGGTTTCTTGCCTCGCTTCTCTGCACTTGCAGGGGCTCCCCCCGCCCACCCCGGGCTGAGCTCTGCGGCAGTGCTGCCGCCTTGTGGGCACAGAGCGGTACTGCAGCTGTGCTCCGAGCCGGGCGGGGCCTGGCCGAGCGGGGCCGAGCAGGGGCGAGCCGAGCCGAAGCGGGCCAGAAAGAGCCGAGCCGAAGCAGGCCGGAAAGAGTCGAACCGAACCGAGCCGCGTCGGGCCTCCCCCCCGCACCCCGCCGGAGCCGGCCGGGAGGACCGCGGCAGAGGCGTTAACTCCAATGCCTGCCGCCGCAGGCGCGGCCGCCACCCAGCTACGGAGCCGCTGAGTCTCGCCGCCATCGTCCTCGCCCCGGGAAAGGCGGCGGAAAATCGGGCGGAATGCTCGGAGTCGGTCGGCGTCGGCAGGTTTTTCGTTCAGGCATGTAAGTTAGACAGACGCGCTGAGAGCAGCGGGGGCCTTACTTGTGCCATAACAAAGATGGCCGCTCTGCCGGAAGTGGCTTCAGCCACAGCAAAGATGGCGGCGAGGAAGGGCGGAAGTTACGTCACGCCACGCAGAAGATGGCTGCCAGGTCGTGGCCGGCTTGTCCTTCCAAGGATGGCGGCCAAAAAGGCGGGAAAATGGAAGGACCCCGGGCAGTGGGTGCGTGAATTCGACTGCCTGACAAACACCCCGGCGTCGACGCCGCCCCGTCGCAATTTTCCGCGGCTGCTCCAGCCGTGCGGACACGGGCTGTGCGCTCGGCGGCACCGGGGCCGAGCGCGAGCCGGTCGGGTGCCGACAGGCAGCGGTGACGACGCCGCACTCTGCCGGGGTCCTTGACGCGGCCGCTTTTTCGGGCTTCTGGCACTCGCGACGACCCGTACCATGCTGCCACTCCTCTCACTCGGTTCCCCTATTTATTTAAAAGCTTGGCATTTAAATGAATAATATAAAAATTAAAATATACAAATCTATAAAAAGAAATGCATATAGGGTGATAGATAGGGAGATATATAGATAGGGAGATAGATAGATAGATAGATAGATAGATAGATAGATAGATAGATAGATAGATAGATAGATAGAGAGATAGATAGATAGATAGATAGATAGATAGATAGATAGATAGATAGATAGATAGATAGATAGATAGATAGATAGATAGATAGATAGAGAGATAGATAGATAGATAGATAGATAGATAGATAGATAGATAGATAGATAGATAGGGAGATAGATAGATAGATAGATAGATAGATAGATAAATCTTCCCATAAACACGACCAAATTCTAGAAAAATATCTCACAAAATCACCACAAATTCCCACAAAATACATGAAAAATCCCTCAAGATCCCTAAATCGCCTCAATATCCCACAAAATCACACAAAAATCCCACAAAACCTCCACAAGTTTCCACAAAATCTAAGAAAAATTCCACAAAATTCTTCAAGTCTCCTCAAAACCACACAAAGTTTGTGAAAAGGCCCACCAAATTCCAGAAAAATCCCACAGAATCTCCACAAATTCCCACAAAATCTAAAACAAATTCCTCAAAATTCTTCAAGTCTCCTCAGAATCCCACACAATTCCAGAAAAACCCCACCAAATTCCAGAGAAGTCCCACAAAACTCCCTAAATCATTTCAAAACCCTACCAATTCACAGGAATGTCCCACAAAATCTCCACCAATTCCCAGAACATCCCACAAAAATCCCACAAAAATCCCTAAATCTTCTGAAAACTCGACCAAATTCCAGAAACGCCCCATAAAATCAGCACAGTTTCCCACAAAATTCAAGAAAAAACACCACACAATTCCCTAAATCTTTTCAAAATACCTCAAAATTCCTGAAAAGCCCCACCAAATTCCGAAGATTTTTCCTGGAATTTTATTGGATACTGGGGAGATTTTGTGGGATGTTTGTGGAACTTTGAGGGACTCTTCTGGAATTTGGTGAGATTCTGTAGAGAACTGACGAATTATCAGGGATTTTTCATGTATTCTGTGGGAATTTGTGGAGATTCGGCGGGATTTTTGTGGATTTTGGCCTAGTTTTGAGATTTAGGGAATTTTGTGGGTTTTTTTCTGGAATTTTATTGGATATTGGGAGATTTTGTGGGATGTTTGTGGAACTTTGAGGGACTCTTCTGGAATTTGGTGAGATTCTGTAGAGAACTGACGAATTATCAGGGATTTTTCATGTATTCTGTAAGAATTTGTGGAGATTTGGTGGGATATTTTTCTAGAATTTGGTCGTGTTTTGAGAAGATTTAGGGAATTTTGTGGGATTTTTCCTGGAATTTTGTTGGATATTGGGAGATTTTGTGGGATGTTTATGGAACTTTGAGGGACTCTTCTGGAATTTGGTGAGATTCTGTAGAGAACTGACGAATTATCAGGGATTTTTCACGTATTCTGTGGGAATTTGTGGAGATTCTGTGGGATTTTTCTGGAATTTGGTAGAGTTTTGAGAAGATATAGGGAATTTTGTGTGATTTTTCTGGGATTTTGTTGGATATTGAGGACATTTTGTGGGATGTTTCTGGAATTTGGTGGGGCTTTTCAAGAATTTTGTGGTATTTTGAAAAGATTTAGGGAATTTTGTGGTGTTTTTTCTTGAATTTTGTGGGAAACTGTGCTGATTTTATGGGGCGTTTCTGGAATTTGGTCGAGTTTTCAGAAGTGTTAGGGATTTTTGTGAGATTTTTGTGGGATGTTTGTGGAACTTTGAGGGACTTTTCTGTAATTTGGTGAGATTCTGTAGAGAACTGACGAATTATCAGGGATTTTTCATGTATTCTGTGGGAATTTCTGGAGATTTGGTGGGATTTTTCTGGAATTTGGTAGAGTTTTGAGAAGATTTAGGGAATTTTGTGTTGTTTTTTCTTGAATTTTGTGGGAAACTGTGCTGATTTTATGGGGCGTTTCTGGAATTTGGTCAAGTTTTCAGAAGATTTAGGGAATTGCGTGAGATTTTTCCTGGAATTTTGTTGGATATTAGGGAGATTTTGTGGGAGGCTTGTGGAACTTTGGGGGACTTTTCTGGAATTTGGTGAGATTCTGTAGAGAACTGACGAATTATCAGGGATTTTTCATGTATTCTGTGGGAATTTGTGGAGATTCGGTGGGATATTTTTCTAGAATTTGGTAGAGTTTTGAGAAGATTTAGGGAATTTTGTGGGATTTTTCCTGGAATTTTGTTGGATACTGGGGAGATTTTGTGGGATGTTTGTGGAACTTTGAGGGACTCTTCTGGAATTTGTTGAGATTCTGTAGAGAACTGACGAATTATCAGGGATTTTTCATGTATTCTGTGGGAATTTGTGGAGATTTGGTGGGATTTTTGTGGATTTTGGCCGTGTTTTGAGAAGATTTAGGGAATTTTGTGTGATTTTTCTGGGATTTTGTTGGATATTGAGGACATTTTGTGGGATGTTTCTGGAATTTGGTGGGGCTTTTCAAGAATTTTCTGGTATTTTGAAAAGATTTAGGGAATTTTGTGGTGTTTTTTCTTGAATTTTGTGGGAAACTGTGCTGATTTTATGGGGCATTTCTGGAATTTGGTCGAGTTTTCAGAAGATTTAGGGATTTTTGTGGGATTTTTGTGGGATGTTCTGGGAATTGGTGGAGATTTTGTGGGACATTCCTGTGAATTGGTAGGGTTTTGAAATGATTTAGGGAGTTTTGTGGGACTTCTCTGGAATTTTGTGTGTTTTTTCTGGAATTGTGTGGGATTCTGAGGAGACTTGAAGAATTTTGAGGAATTTTTCTTAGATTTTGTGGAAACTTGTGGAGGTTTTGGGTGATTTTTGTGGGATTTTGTGGGATATTGAGGAGATTTAGGGATCTTGAGGGATTTATCATGTATTTTGTGGGAATTTGTGGAGATTTGGTGGGATATTTTTCTAGAATTTGGTCGTGTTTTGAGAAGATTTAGGGAATTTTGTGGGATTTTTCCTGGAATTTTGTTGGATATTAGGGAGATTTTGTGGGATGTTTGTGGAACTTTGAGGGACTTTTCTGGAATTTGGTGAGATTCTGCAGAGAACTGACGAATTATCAGGGATTTTTCATGTATTCTGTGGGAATTTGTGGAGATTCGGTGGGATTTTTCTGGAATTTTGGTTGTGTTTTGAGAAAATTTAGGGAATTTTGTGGGATTTTTCTGGGATTTTGTTGGGTATTGAGGACATTTTCTGGGATGTTTCTGGAATTTGGTGGGGCTTTTCAAGAATTTTGTGGTATTTTGAAAAGATTTAGGGAATTTTGTGGTGTTTTTTCTTGAATTTTGTGGGAAACTGTGCTGATTTTATGGGGCGTTTCTGGAATTTGGTCGAGTTTTCAGAAGTGTTAGGGATTTTTGTGAGATTTTTGTGGGATGTTTGTGGAACTTTGAGGGACTTTTCTGTAATTTGGTGAGATTCTGTAGAGAACTGACGAATTATCAGGGATTTTTCATGTATTCTGTGGGAATTTCTGGAGATTTGGTGGGATTTTTCTGGAATTTGGTAGAGTTTTGAGAAGATTTAGGGAATTTTGTGTTGTTTTTTCTTGAATTTTGTGGGAAACTGCTGATTTTATGGGGCGTTTCTGGAATTTGGTCAAGTTTTCAGAAGATTTAGGGAATTGTGTGAGATTTTTCCTGGAATTTTGTTGGATATTAGGGAGATTTTGTGGGAGGCTTGTGGAACTTTGGGGGACTTTTCTGGAATTTGGTGAGATTCTGTAGAGAACTGACGAATTATCAGGGGTATTTTCATGTATTCTGTGGGAATTTGTGGAGATTCGGTGGGATTTTTGTGGATTTTGGCCATGTTTTGAGAAGATTTAGGGAATTTTGTGGGATTTTTCCTGGAATTTTATTGGATTCCGGGGAGATTTTGTGGGATGTTTGTGGAACTTTGAGGGACTCTTCTGGAATTTGGTGAGATTCTGTAGAGAACTGACGAATTATCAGGGATTTGTCATGTATTCTGTGGGAATTTGTGGAGATTCTGTGGGATTATTCTGGAATTTGGTAGAATTTTGAGAAGATTTAGGGAATTTTCTGGGACTTTTCTGGGATTTTGTTGGATATTGAGGACATTTTGTGGGATGTTTCTGGAATTTGGTGGGGCTTTTCAAGAATTTTGTGGTATTTTGAAAAGGTTTAGGGAATTTTGTGGTGTTTTTTCTTGAATTTTGTGGGAAACTGTGCTGATTTTATGGGGCGTTTCTGGAATTTGGTCGAGTTTTCAGAAGTGTTAGGGATTTTTGTGAGATTTTTGTGGGATGTTCTGGGAATTGGTGGAGATTTTGTGGGACATTCCTGTGAATTGGTAGGGTTTTGAAATGATTGAGGGAGTTTTGTGGGACTTCTCTGGAATTTTGTGTGTTTTCTATGGAATTGTGTGGGATTCTGAGGAGACTTGAAGAATTTTGAGGAATTTGTTTTAGATTTTGTGGGAATTTGTGGAGAATCTGTGGGATTTTACTGGAATTTGGTGGGCCTTTTCAAGGACTTTGTGTGGTTTTGAGGAGACTTGAAGAATTTTGAGGAATTTTTCTTAGATTTTGTGGAAACTTGTGGAGGTTTTGTGGGATTTTTGTGTGATTTTGTGGGATATTGAGGCGATTTCGGGATCTTGAGGGATTTTTCATGTATTTTGTGGGATTTTGTGGAGATTTGGTGGGATATCTTTCTAGAATTTAGTCGTGTTTTGAGAAGATTTAGGGAATTTTGTGTGATTTTTCTGGGATTTTGTTGTATATTGAGGAGATTTTGTGGGATGTTTGTGGAACTTTGAGGGACTTTTCTGGAATTTGGTGAGATTCTGTAGAGAACTGACGAATTATCAGGGGTATTTTCATGTATTCTGTGGGAATTTGTGGAGATTCGGTGGGATTTTTGTGGATTTTGTCCATGTTTTGAGAAGATTTAGGGAATTTTGTGGGATTTTTCCTGGAATTTTATTGGATTCCGGGGAGATTTCGTGGGATGTTTGTGGAACTTTGAGGGACTTTTCTGGAATTTGGTGAGATTCTGTAGAGAACTGACCAATTATCAGGGATTTTTCATGTATTCTGTGGGAATTTGTGGAGATTTGGTGGGATTTTTGTGGATTTTGGCCGTGTTTTGAGAAGATTTAGGGAATTTTGTGTGATTTTTCTGGGATTTTGTTGTGTATTGAGGAAATTTTGTGGGATGTTTCTGGAATTTGGTGGGGCTTTTCAAGAATTTTCTGGTATTTTGAAAAGATTTAGGGAATTTTGTGGTGTTTTTTCTTGAATTTTGTGGGAAACTGTGCTGATTTTATGGGGCGTTTCTGGAATTTGGTCGAGTTTTCAGAAGATTTAGGGATTTTTGTGGGATTTTTGTGGGATGTTCTGGGAATTGGTGGAGATTTTGTGGGACATTCCTGTGAATTGGTAGGGTTTTGAAATGATTTAGGGAGTTTTGTGGGACTTCTCTGGAATTTTGTGGGGTTTTTCTGGAATTGTGTGGTTTTGAGGAGACTTGAAGAATTTTGAGGAATTTTTCTTAGATTTTGTGGAAACTTGTGGAGGTTTTGTGGGATTTTTGTGGAATTTTTTGGGATATTGAGGCAATTTAGGGATCTTGAGGGATTTTTCATGTATTTTGTGGGAATTTGTGGAGATTTGGTGGGATTTTTGTGGATTTTGGCCGTGTTTTGAGAAGATTTAGGGAATTTTGTGTGATTTTTCTGGGATTTTGTTGGGTATTGAGGAAATTTTGTGGGATGTTTCTGGAATTTGGTGGGGCTTTTCAAGAATTTTGTGGTATTTTGAAAAGATTTAGGGAATTTTGTGGTGTTTTTTCTTGAATTTTGTGGGAAACTGTGCTGATTTTATGGGGCGTTTCTGGAATTTGGTCGAGTTTTCAGAAGTGTTAGGGATTTTTGTGAGATTTTTGTGGGATGTTCTGGGAATTGGTGGAGATTTTGTGGGACATTCCTGTGAATTGGTAGGGTTTTGAAATGATTGAGGGAGTTTTGTGGGACTTCTCTGGAATTTTGTGTGTTTTCTATGGAATTGTGTGGGATTCTGAGGAGACTTGAAGAATTTTGAGGAATTTGTTTTAGATTTTGTGGGAATTTGTGGAGAATCTGTGGGATTTTACTGGAATTTGGTGGGCCTTTTCAAGGACTTTGTGTGGTTTTGAGGAGACTTGAAGAATTTTGAGGAATTTTTCTTAGATTTTGTGGAAACTTGTGGAGGTTTTGTGGGATTTTTGTGTGATTTTGTGGGATATTGAGGCGATTTCGGGATCTTGAGGGATTTTTCATGTATTTTGTGGGATTTTGTGGAGATTTGGTGGGATATTTTTCTAGAATTTAGTCGTGTTTTGAGAAGATTTAGGGAATTTTGTGTGATTTTTCTGGGATTTTGTTGGGTATTGAGGAAATTTTGTGGGATGTTTCTGGAATTTGGTGGGGCTTTTCAAGAATTTTGTGGTATTTTGAAAAGATTTAGGGAATTTTGTGGTGTTTTTTCTTGAATTTTGTGGGAAACTGTGCTGATTTTATGGGGCGTTTCTGGAATTTGGTCGAGTTTTCAGAAGATTTAGGGATTTTTGTGGGATTTTTGTGGGATGTTCTGGGAATTGGTGGAGATTTTGTGGGACATTCCTGTGAATTGGTAGGGTTTTGAAATGATTTAGGGAGTTTTGTGGGACTTCTCTGGAATTTTGTGTGTTTTTTCTGGAATTGTGTGGGATTCTGAGGAGACTTGAAGAATTTTGAGGAATTTTTCTTAGATTTTGTGGAAACTTGTGGAGGTTTTGTGTGATTTTTGTGTGATTTTGTGGGATATTGAGGCGATTTAGGGATCTTGAGGGATTTCTCATGTATTTTGTGGGAATTTGTGGAGATTTGGTGGGATATTTTTCTAGAATTTGGTTGTGTTTTGAGAAGATTTAGGGAATTTTGTGGGATTTTTCCTGGAATTTTGTTGGATACTGGGGAGATTTTGTGGGATGCTTGTGGAACTTTGAGGGACTTTTCTGGAATTTGGTGAGATTCTGTAGAGAACTGAAGAATTATCAGGGATTTTTCATGTATTCTGTGGGAATTTGTGGAGATTCGGTGGGATTTTTGTGTATTTTGGCCGTGTTTTCGAGTTTTCAGAAGATTTAGGGATTTTTGTGAGATTTTTGTGGGATGTTCTGGGAATTGGTGGAGATTTTGTAGGACATTCCTGTGAATTGTTAGGGTTTTGAAATTATTTAGGGAGTTTTGTGGGACTTCTCTGGAATTTTGTGCGTTTTTTCTGGAATTGTGTGGGATTCTGAGGAGACTTGAAGAATTTTGAGGAATTTGTTTTAGATTTTGTGGGAATTTGTGGAGATTCTGTGGGATTTTACTGGAATTTGGTGGGCCTTTTCAAGGACTTTGTGTGGTTTTGAGGAGACTTGAAGTATTTTGAGGATTTTTTCTTAGATTTTGTGGAAACTTGTGGAGGTTTTGTGTGATTTTTGTGGGATTTTGTGGGATATTGAGGCGATTTAGGGATCTTGAGGGATTTTTCGTGTATTTTGTGGGATTTTGTGGAGATTTGGTGGGACATTTTTCTAGAATTTAGTCGTGTTTTGAGAAGATTTAGGGAATTTTGTGGTGTTTTTTCTTGAATTTTGTGTGAAACTGTGCTGATTTTATTGGGCGTTTCTGGAATTTGGTCAAGTTTTCAGAAGATTTAGGGAATTTTGTGAGATTTTTCCTGGAATTTTGTTGGATATTAGGGAGATTTTGTGGGATGCTTGTGGAACTTTGAGGGACTTTTCTGGAATTTGGTGAGATTCTGTAGAGAACTGACGAATTATCAGGGATTTTTCATGTATTCTCTGGGAATTTGTGGAGATTTGGTGGGATATTTTTCTAGAATTTGGTCGTGTTTTGAGAAGATTTAGAGAATTTTGTGGGATTTTTCTTGAATTTTGTTGGATATTGAGGAGATTTTGTGGGATGTTTGTGGAACTTTGAGGGACTTTTCTGGAATTTGGTGAGATTCTGTAGAGAACTGACGAATTATCAGGGATTTTTCACGTATTCTGTGGGAATTTGTGGAGATTTGGTGGGATTTTTCTGGAATTTTGGTTATGTTTTGAGAAGATTTAGGGAATTTTGTGTGATTTTTCTGGGATTTTGTTGGATATTGAGGACATTTTGTGGGATGTTTCTGG
Source organism: Cyanistes caeruleus (assembly GCF_971803275.1). NCBI lineage: Eukaryota > Metazoa > Chordata > Aves > Passeriformes > Paridae > Cyanistes > Cyanistes caeruleus. Next base: position 71,499,406 of record NC_141704.1, read on the forward strand.
AATTTGGTGGGGCTTTTCAAAAATTTTGTGGTATTTTGAAAAGATTTTGGGAATTTTGTGGTGTTTTTTCTTGAATTTTGTGGGAAACTGTGCTGATTTTATGGGGCGTTTCTGGAATTTGGTCGAGTTTTCAGAAGATTTAGGGATTTTTGTGAGATTTCTGTGGGATGTTCTGGGAATTGGTGGAGATTTTGTGGGACATTCCTGTGAATTGGTAGGGTTTTGAAATGATTTAGGAAGTTTTGTGGGACTTCTCTGGAATTTTGTGTGTTTTTTCTGGAATTGTGTGGGATTCTGAGGAGACTTGAAGAATTTTGAGGAATTTTTCTTAGATTTTGTGGAAACTTGTGGAGGTTTTGGGTGATTTTTGTGGGATTTTGTGGGATATTGAGGAGATTTAGGGATCTTGAGGGATTTTTCATGTATTTTGTGGGAATTTGTGGAGATTTGGTGGGATATTTTTCTAGAATTTGGTCGTGTTTTGAGAAGATTTAGGGAATTTTGTGGGATTTTTCCTGGAATTTTGTTGGATACTGGGGAGATTTTGTGGGATGTTTGTGGAACTTTGAGGGACATTTCAGGAATTTGTTGAGATTCTGTAGAGAACTGACGAATTATCAGGGATTTTTCATGTATTCTGTGGGAATTTGTGGAGATTCGGTGGGATTTTTGAGGATTTTGGCCGTGTTTTGAGAAGATTTAGGGAATTTTTTGTGATTTTTCTGGAATTTTGTTGGATATTGAGGACATTTTGTGGGATGTTTGTGGAACTTTGAGGGACATTTCAGGAATTTGTTGAGATTCTGTAGAGAACTGACGAATTATCAGGGATTTTTCATGTATTCTGTGGGAATTTGTGGAGATTCGGTGGGATTTTTTGGATTTTGGCCGTGTTTTGAGAAGATTTAGGGAATTTTGTGTGATTTTTCTGGGATTTTGTTGGGTATTGAGGAAATTTTGTGGGATGTTTCTGGAATTTGGTGGGGCTTTTCAAGAATTTTGTGGTATTTTGAGAAGATTTAGGGAATTTTGTGGTGTTTTTTCTTGAATTTTGTGGGAAACTGTGCTGATTTTATGGGGCGTTTCTGGAATTTGGTCGAGTTTTCAGAAGTGTTAGGGATTTTTGTGAGATTTTTGTGGGATGTTCTGGGAATTGGTGGAGATTTTGTGGGACATTCCTGTGAATTGGTAGGGTTTTGAAATGATTTAGGGAGTTTTGTGGGACTTCTCTGGAATTTTGTGTGTTTTCTATGGAATTGTGTGGGATTCTGAGGAGACTTGAAGAATTTTGAGGAATTTGTTTTAGATTTTGTGGGAATTTGTGGAGAATCTGTGGGATTTTACTGGAATTTGGTGGGCCTTTTCAAGGACTTTGTGTGGTTTTGAGGAGACTTGAAGAATTTTGAGGAATTTTTCTTAGATTTTGTGGAAACTTGTGGAGGTTTTGTGGGATTTTTGTGTGATTTTGTGGGATATTGAGGCGATTTCGGGATCTTGAGGGATTTTTCATGTATTTTGTGGGATTTTGTGGAGATTTGGTGGGATATCTTTCTAGAATTTAGTCGTGTTTTGAGAAGATTTAGGGAATTTTGTGTGATTTTTCTGGGATTTTGTTGTATATTGAGGAGATTTTGTGGGATGTTTGTGGAACTTTGAGGGACTTTTCTGGAATTTGGTGAGATTCTGTAGAGAACTGACGAATTATCAGGGGTATTTTCATGTATTCTGTGGGAATTTGTGGAGATTCGGTGGGATTTTTGTGGATTTTGTCCATGTTTTGAGAAGATTTAGGGAATTTTGTGGGATTTTTCCTGGAATTTTATTGGATTCCGGGGAGATTTCGTGGGATGTTTGTGGAACTTTGAGGGACTTTTCTGGAATTTGGTGAGATTCTGTAGAGAACTGACCAATTATCAGGGATTTTTCATGTATTCTGTGGGAATTTGTGGAGATTTGGTGGGATTTTTGTGGATTTTGGCCGTGTTTTGAGAAGATTTAGGGAATTTTGTGTGATTTTTCTGGGATTTTGTTGTGTATTGAGGAAATTTTGTGGGATGTTTCTGGAATTTGGTGGGGCTTTTCAAGAATTTTCTGGTATTTTGAAAAGATTTAGGGAATTTTGTGGTGTTTTTTCTTGAATTTTGTGGGAAACTGTGCTGATTTTATGGGGCGTTTCTGGAATTTGGTCGAGTTTTCAGAAGATTTAGGGATTTTTGTGGGATTTTTGTGGGATGTTCTGGGAATTGGTGGAGATTTTGTGGGACATTCCTGTGAATTGGTAGGGTTTTGAAATGATTTAGGGAGTTTTGTGGGACTTCTCTGGAATTTTGTGGGGTTTTTCTGGAATTGTGTGGTTTTGAGGAGACTTGAAGAATTTTGAGGAATTTTTCTTAGATTTTGTGGAAACTTGTGGAGGTTTTGTGGGATTTTTGTGGAATTTTTTGGGATATTGAGGCAATTTAGGGATCTTGAGGGATTTTTCATGTATTTTGTGGGAATTTGTGGAGATTTGGTGGGATATTTTTCTAGAATTTGGTTGTGTTTTGAGAAGATTTAGGGAATTTTGTGTGATTTTTCTTGAATTTTGTGGGATATTGAGGAGATTTTGTGGGATGTTTGTGGAACTTTGAGGGACTTTTCTGGAATTTGGTGAGATTCTGTAGAGAACTGACAAATTATCAGGGATTTTTCATGTATTCTGTGGGAATTTGTGGAGATTTGGTGGGATTTTTGTGGATTTTGGCCGTGTTTTTAGAAGATTTAGGGAATTTTGTGTGATTTTTCTGGGATTTTGTTGGGTATTGAGGAAATTTTGTGGGATGTTGCTGGAATTTGGTGGGGCTTTTCAAGAATTTTGTGGTATTTTGAAAAGATTTAGGGAATTTTGTGGTGTTTTTTCTTGAATTTTGTGGGAAACTGTGCTGATTTTATGGGGCGTTTCTGGAATTTGGTCGAGTTTTCAGAAGTGTTAGGGATTTTTGTGAGATTTTTGTGGGATGTTCTGGGAATTGGTGGAGATTTTGTGGGACATTCCTGTGAATTTGTAGGGTTTTGAAATGATTTAGGGAGTTTTGTGGGACTTCTCTGGAATTTTGTGTGTTTTCTATGGAATTGTGTGGGATTCTGAGGAGACTTGAAGAATTTTGAGGAATTTGTTTTAGATTTTGTGGGAATTTGTGGAGAATCTGTGGGATTTTACTGGAATTTGGTGGGCCTTTTCAAGGACTTTGTGTGGTTTTGAGGAGACTTGAAGAATTTTGAGGAATTTTTCTTAGATTTTGTGGAAACTTGTGGAGGTTTTGTGGGATTTTTGTGTGATTTTGTGGGATATTGAGGCGATTTCGGGATCTTGAGGGATTTTTCATGTATTTTGTGGGATTTTGTGGAGATTTGGTGGGATATTTTTCTAGAATTTAGTCGTGTTTTGAGAAGATTTAGGGAATTTTGTGTGATTTTTCTGGGATTTTGTTGTATATTGAGGAGATTTTGTGGGATGTTTGTGGAACTTTGAGGGACTTTTCTGGAATTTGGTGAGATTCTGTAGAGAACTGACGAATTATCAGGGGTATTTTCATGTATTCTGTGGGAATTTGTGGAGATTCGGTGGGATTTTTGTGGATTTTGGCCATGTTTTGAGAAGATTTAGGGAATTTTGTGGGATTTTTCCTGGAATTTTATTGGATTCCGGGGAGATTTCGTGGGATGTTTGTGGAACTTTGAGGGACTTTTCTGGAATTTGGTGAGATTCTGTAGAGAACTGACCAATTATCAGGGATTTTTCATGTATTCTGTGGGAATTTGTGGAGATTTGGTGGGATTTTTGTGGATTTTGGCCGTGTTTTGAGAAGATTTAGGGAATTTTGTGTGATTTTTCTGGGATTTTGTTGTGTATTGAGGAAATTTTGTGGGATGTTTCTGGAATTTGGTGGGGCTTTTCAAGAATTTTGTGGTATTTTGAGAAGATTTAGGGAATTTTGTGGTGTTTTTTCTTGAATTTTGTGGGAAACTGTGCTGATTTTATGGGGCGTTTCTGGAATTTGGTCGAGTTATCAGAAGATTTAGGGATTTTTGTGGGATTTTTGTGGGATGTTCTGGGAATTGGTAGAGATTTTGTGGGACATTCCTGTGAATTGGTAGGGTTTTGAAATGATTTAGGGAGTTTTGTGGGACTTCTCTGGAATTTTGTGTGTTTTTTATGGAATTGTGTGGGATTCTGAGGAGACTTGAAGAATTTTGAGGAATTTGTTTTAGATTTTGTGGGAATTTGTGGAGAATCTGTGGGATTTTACTGGAATTTGGTGGGCCTTTTCAAGGACTTTGTGTGGTTTTGAGGAGACTTGAAGAATTTTGAGGAATTTTTCTTAGATTTTGTGGAAACTTGTGGAGGTTTTGTGGGATTTTTGTGTGATTTTGTGGGATATTGAGGCGATTTCGGGATCTTGAGGGATTTTTCATGTATTTTGTGGGATTTTGTGGAGATTTGGTGGGATATTTTTCTAGAATTTAGTCGTGTTTTGAGAAGATTTAGGGAATTTTGTGTGATTTTTCTGAGATTTTGTTGGGTATTGAGGAAATTTTGTGGGATGTTTCTGGAATTTGGTGGGGCTTTTCAAGAATTTTGTGGTATTTTGAAAAGATTTAGGGAATTTTGTGGTGTTTTTTCTTGAATTTTGTGGGAAACTGTGCTGATTTTATGGGGCGTTTCTGGAATTTGGTCGAGTTTTCAGAAGATTTAGGGATTTTTGTGGGATTTTTGTGGGATGTTCTGGGAATTGGTGGAGATTTTGTGGGACATTCCTGTGAATTGGTAGGGTTTGAAATGATTTAGGGAGTTTTGTGGGACTTCTCTGGAATTTTGTGTGTTTTTTCTGGAATTGTGTGGGATTCTGAGGAGACTTGAAGAATTTTGAGGAATTTTTCTTAGATTTTGTGGAAACTTGTGGAGGTTTTGTGTGATTTTTGTGTGATTTTGTGGGATATTGAGGCGATTTAGGGATCTTGAGGGATTTCTCATGTATTTTGTGGGAATTTGTGGAGATTTGGTGGGATATTTTTCTAGAATTTGGTTGTGTTTTGAGAAGATTTAGGGAATTTTGTGGTGTTTTTTCTTGAATTTTGTGGGAAACTGTGCTGATTTTATGGGGCGTTTCTGGAATTTGGTCGAGTTTTCAGAAGATTTAGGGATTTTTGTGGGATTTTTGTGGGATGTTCTGGGAATTGGTGGAGATTTTGTGGGACATTCCTGTGAATTGGTAGGGTTTTGAAATGATTTAGGGAGTTTTGTGGGACTTCTCTGGAATTTTGTGTGTTTTTTATGGAATTGTGTGGGATTCTGAGGAGACTTGAAGAATTTTGAGGAATTTGTTTTAGATTTTGTGGGAATTTGTGGAGAATCTGTGGGATTTTACTGGAATTTGGTGGGCCTTTTCAAGGACTTTGTGTGGTTTTGAGGACACTTGAAGAATTTTGAGGAATTTTTCTTAGATTTTGTGGAAACTTGTGGAGGTTTTGTGGGATTTTTGTGGGATTTTGTGGGATATTGAGGCGATTTAGGGATCTTGAGGGATTTTTCATGTATTTTGTGGGAATTTGTGGAGATTTGGTGGGATATTTTTCTAGAATTTGGTTGTGTTTTGAGAAGATTTAGGGAATTTTGTGTGATTTTTCTTGAATTTTGTGGGATATTGAGGAGATTTTGTGGGATGTTTGTGGAACTTTGAGGGACTTTTTAGGAATTTGGTGAGATTCTGTAGAGAACTGACCAATTATCAGGGATTTTTCATGTATTCTGTGGGAATTTGTGGAGATTTGGTGGGATTTTTGAGGATTTTGGCCGTGTTTTGAGAAGATTTAGGGAATTTTGTGTGATTTTTCTGGGATTTTGTTGGGTATTGAGGAAATTTTGTGGGATGTTTCTGGAATTTGGTGGGGCTTTTCAAGAATTTTGTGGTATTTTGAAAAGATTTAGGGAATTTTGTGGTGTTTTTTCTTGAATTTTGTGGGAAACTGTGCTGATTTTATGGGGCGTTTCTGGAATTTGGTCGAGTTTTCAGAAGATTTAGGGATTTTTGTGGGATTTTTGTGGGATGTTCTGGGAATTGGTGGAGATTTTGTGGGACATTCCTGTGAATTGGTAGGGTTTTGAAATGATTTAGGGAGTTTTGTGGGACTTCTCTGGAATTTTGTGGTTTTTTTCTGGAATTGTGTGGGATTCTGAGGAGACTTGAAGAATTTTGAGGAATTTTTCTTAGATTTTGTGGAAACTTGTGGAGGTTTTGTGGGATTTTTGTGTGATTTTGTGGGATATTGAGGCGATTTAGGGATCTTGAGGGATTTCTCATGTATTTTGTGGGAATTTGTGGAGATTTGGTGGGATATTTTTCTAGAATTTGGTTGTGTTTTGAGAAGATTTAGGGAATTTTGTGGTGTTTTTTCTTGAATTTTGTGGGAAACTGTGCTGATTTTATGGGGCGTTTCTGGAATTTGGTCGAGTTTTCAGAAGATTTAGGGATTTTTGTGGGATTTTTGTGGGATGTTCTGGGAATTGGTGGAGATTTTGTGGGACATTCCTGTGAATTGGTAGGGTTTTGAAATGATTTAGGGAGTTTTGTGGGACTTCTCTGGAATTTTGTGTGTTTTTTATGGAATTGTGTGGGATTCTGAGGAGACTTGAAGAATTTTGAGGAATTTGTTTTAGATTTTGTGGGAATTTGTGGAGAATCTGTGGGATTTTACTGGAATTTGGTGGGCCTTTTCAAGGACTTTGTGTGGTTTTGAGGACACTTGAAGAATTTTGAGGAATTTTTCTTAGATTTTGTGGAAACTTGTGGAGGTTTTGTGGGATTTTTGTGGGATTTTGTGGGATATTGAGGCGATTTAGGGATCTTGAGGGATTTTTCATGTATTTTGTGGGAATTTTGTGGAGATTTGGTGGGATATTTTTCTAGAATTTGGTCGTGTTTTGAGAAGATTTAGGGAATTTTGTGTGATTTTTCTTGAATTTTGTGGGATATTGAGGAGATTTTGTGGGATGTTTGTGGAACTTTGAGGGACTTTTTAGGAATTTGGTGAGATTCTGTAGAGAACTGACCAATTATCAGGGATTTTTCATGTATTCTGTGGGAATTTGTGGAGATTTGGTGGGATTTTTGAGGATTTTGGCCGTGTTTTGAGAAGATTTAGGGAATTTTGTGTGATTTTTCTGGGATTTTGTTGGGTATTGAGGAAATTTTGTGGGATGTTTCTGGAATTTGGTGGGGCTTTTCAAGAATTTTGTGGTATTTTGAAAAGATTTAGGGAATTTTGTGGTGTTTTTTCTTGAATTTTGTGGGAAACTGTGCTGATTTTATGGGGCGTTTCTGGAATTTGGTCGAGTTTTCAGAAGATTTAGGGATTTTTGTGGGATTTTTGTGGGATGTTCTGGGAATTGGTGGAGATTTTGTGGGACATTCCTGTGAATTGGTAGGGTTTTGAAATGATTTAGGGAGTTTTGTGGGACTTCTCTGGATATTTGTGTGTTTTTTCTGGAATTGTGTTGGATTCTGAGGAGACTTGAAGAATTTTGAGGAATTTTTCTTAGATTTTGTGGAAACTTGTGGAGGTTTTGTGTGATTTTTGTGTGATTTTGTGGGATATTGAGGCGATTTAGGGATCTTGAGGGATTTCTCATGTATTTTGTGGGAATTTGTGGAGATTTGGTGGGATATTTTTCTAGAATTTGGTTGTGTTTTGAGAAGATTTAGGGAATTTTGTGGTGTTTTTTCTTGAATTTTGTGGGAAACTGTGCTGATTTTATGGGGCGTTTCTGGAATTTGGTCGAGTTTTCAGAAGATTTAGGGATTTTTGTGGGATTTTTGTGGGATGTTCTGGGAATTGGTGGAGATTTTGTGGGACATTCCTGTGAATTGGTAGGGTTTTGAAATGATTTAGGGAGTTTTGTGGGACTTCTCTGGAATTTTGTGTGTTTTTTATGGAATTGTGTGGGATTCTGAGGAGACTTGAAGAATTTTGAGGAATTTGTTTTAGATTTTGTGGGAATTTGTGGAGAATCTGTGGGATTTTACTGGAATTTGGTGGGCCTTTTCAAGGACTTTGTGTGGTTTTGAGGACACTTGAAGAATTTTGAGGAATTTTTCTTAGATTTTGTGGAAACTTGTGGAGGTTTTGTGGGATTTTTGTGGGATTTTGTGGGATATTGAGGCGATTTAGGGATCTTGAGGGATTTTTCATGTATTTTGTGGGAATTTGTGGAGATTTGGTGGGATATTTTTCTAGAATTTGGTCGTGTTTTGAGAAGATTTAGGGAATTTTGTGGGATTTTTCCTGGAATTTTGTTGGATACTGGGGAGATTTTGTGGGATGCTTGTGGAACTTTAAGGGACTTTTCTGGAATTTGGTGAGATTCTGTAGAGAACTGAAGAATTATCAGGGATTTTTCATGTATTCTGTGGGAATTTGTGGAGATTCGGTGGGATTTTTGTGTATTTTGGCCGTGTTTTCGAGTTTTCAGAAGATTTAGGGATTTTTGTGAGATTTTTGTGGGATGTTCTGGGAATTGGTGGAGATTTTGTGGGACATTCCTGTGAATTGTTAGGGTTTTGAAATTATTTAGGGAGTTTTGTGGGACTTCTCTGGAATTTTGTGCGTTTTTTCTGGAATTGTGTGGGATTCTGAGGAGACTTGAAGAATTTTGAGGAATTTGTTTTAGATTTTGTGGGAATTTGTGGAGATTCTGTGGGATTTTACTGGAATTTGGTGGGCCTTTTCAAGGACTTTGTGTGGTTTTGAGGAGACTTGAAGTATTTTGAGGATTTTTTCTTAGATTTTGTGGAAACTTGTGGAGGTTTTGTGTGATTTTTGTGGGATTTTGTGGGATATTGAGGCAATTTAGGGATCTTGAGGGATTTTTCGTGTATTTTGTGGGATTTTGTGGAGATTTGGTGGGACATTTTTCTAGAATTTAGTCGTGTTTTGAGAAGATTTAGGGAATTTTGTGGTGTTTTTTCTTGAATTTTGTGTGAAACTGTGCTGATTTTATTGGGCGTTTCTGGAATTTGGTCAAGTTTTCAGAAGATTTAGGGAATTTTGTTGGATTTTTCCTGGAATTTTGTTGGATATTAGGGAGATTTTGTGGGATGCTTGTGGAACTTTGAGGGACTTTTCTGGAATTTGGTGAGATTCTGTAGAGAACTGACGAATTATCAGGGATTTTTCATGTATTCTGTGGGAATTTGTGGAGATTTGGTGGGATATTTTTCTAGAATTTGGTCGTGTTTTGAGAAGATTTAGAGAATTTTGTGGGATTTTTCTTGAATTTTGTTGGATATTGAGGAGATTTTGTGGGATGTTTGTGGAACTTTGAGGGACTTTTCTGGAATTTGGTGAGATTCTGTAGAGAACTGACGAATTATCAGGGATTTTTCACGTATTCTGTGGGAATTTGTGGAGATTTGGTGGGATTTTTCTGGAATTTTGGTTATGTTTTGAGAAGATTTAGGGAATTTTGTGTGATTTTTCTGGGATTTTGTTGGATATTGAGGACATTTTGTGGGATGTTTCTGGAATTTGGTGGGGCTTTTCAAAAATTTTGTGGTATTTTGAAAAGATTTTGGGAATTTTGTGGTGTTTTTTCTTGAATTTTGTGGGAAACTGTGCTGATTTTATGGGGCGTTTCTGGAATTTGGTCGAGTTTTCAGAAGATTTAGGGATTTTTGTGAGATTTCTGTGGGATGTTCTGGGAATTGGTGGAGATTTTGTGGGACATTCCTGTGAATTGGTAGGGTTTTGAAATGATTTAGGGAGTTTTGTGGGACTTCTCTGGAATTTTGTGTGTTTTTTCTGGAATTGTGTGGGATTCTGAGGAGACTTGAAGAATTTTGAGGAATTTTTTTTAGATTTTGTGGAAACTTGTGGAGGTTTTGGATGATTTTTGTGGGATTTTGTGGGATATTGAGGAGATTTAGGGATCTTGAGGGATTTTTCATGTATTTTGTGGGAATTTGTGGAGATTTGGTGGGATATTTTTCTAGAATTTGGTCGTGTTTTGAGAAGATTTAGGGAATTTTGTGGGATTTTTCCTGGAATTTTGTTGGATACTGGGGAGATTTTGTGGGATGTTTGTGGAACTTTGAGGGACTTTTCTGGAATTTGGTGAGATTCTGTAGAGAACTGACAAATTATCAGGGATTTTTCATGTATTCTGTGGGAATTTGTGGAGATTCGGTGGGATTTTTGAGGATTTTGGCCGTGTTTTGAGAAGATTTAGGGAATTTTTTGTGATTTTTCTGGAATTTTGTTGGATATTGAGGACATTTTGTGGGATGTTTGTGGAACTTTGAGGGACATTTCAGGAATTTGTTGAGATTCTGTAGAGAACTGACGAATTATCAGGGATTTTTCATGTATTCTGTGGGAATTTGTGGAGATTCGGTGGGATTTTTGAGGATTTTGGCCGTGTTTTGAGAAGATTTAGGGAATTTTGTGGGATTTTTCCTGGAATTTTGTTGGATACTGGGGAGATTTTGTGGGATGTTTGTGGAACTTTGAGGGACTTTTCTGGAATTTGGTGAGATTCTGTAGAAAACTGACGAATTATCAGGGATTTTTCATGTATTCTGTGGGAATTTCTGAAGATTCGGTGGGATTTTTCTGGAATTTTGGTTGTGTTTTGAGGAAATTTAGGGAATTTTGTGTGATTTTTCTGGGATTTTGTTGGGTATTGAGGACATTTTGTGGGATGTTTCTGGAATTTGGTGGCCCTTTTCAAGAATTTTGTGGTATTTTGAAAAGATTTTGGGAATTTTGTGGTGTTTTTTCTTGAATTTTGTGGGAAACTGTGCTGATTTTATGGGGCGTTTCTGGAATTTGGTCGAGTTTTCAGAAGATTTAGGGATTTTTGTGGGATTTCTGTGGGATGTTCTGGGAATTGGTGGAGATTTTGTGGGACATTCCTGTGAATTGGTAGGGTTTTGAAATGATTTAGGGAGTTTTGTGGGACTTCTCTGGAATTTTGTGTGTTTTTTCTGGAATTGTGTGGGATTTTGAGGAGACTTGAAGAATTTTGAGGAATTTTTCTTAGATTTTGTGGAAACTTGTGGAGGTTTTGTGGGATTTTTGTGTGATTTTGTGGGATATTGAGGCGATTTAGGGATCTTGAGGGATTTCTCATGTATTTTGTGGGAATTGGTGGAGATTTGGTGGGATATTTTTCTAGAATTTGGTCGTGTTTTGAGAAGATTTAGGGAATTTTGTGGGATTTTTCCTGGAATTTTGTTGGATACTGGGGAGATTTTGTGGGTGTTTTGTGGAACTTTGAGGGACTTTTCTGGAATTTGGTGAGATTCTGTAGAGAACTGACGAATTATCAGGGATTTTTCATGTATTCTGTGGGAATTTGTAGAGATTCGATGGGATTTTTGAAGATTTTGGCTGTGTTTTGAGAAGATTTAGAGAATTTTGTGGGATTTTTCTTGAATTTTGTTGGATATTGAGGAGATTTTTTGGGATGTTTGTGGAACTTTGAGGGACTTTTCTGGAATTTGGTGAGATTCTGTAGAGAACTGACAAATTATCAGGGATTTTTCATGTATTCTGTGGGAATTTGTGGAGATTTCGTGGGATTTTTGTGGATTTTGGCGGTGTTTTGAGAAGATTTAGGGAATTTTGTGGGACTTTTCTGGGATTTTGTTGGGTATTGAGGACATTTTGTGGGATGTTTCGTTAATTTGGTAGGGCTTTTCAAGAATTTTGTGGTATTTTGAAAAGGTTTAGGGAATTTTGTGGTGTTTTTTCTTGAATTTTGTGGGAAACTGTGCTGATTTTATTGGGCGTTTCTGGAATTTGGTCGAGTTTTCAGAAGTGTTAGGGATTTTTGTGAGATTTTTGTGGGATGTTTGTGGAACTTTGAGGGACTTTTCTGTAATTTGGTGAGATTCTGTAGAGAACTGACGAATTATCAGGGATTTTTCATGTATTCTGTGGGAATTTCTGGAGATTCGGTGGGATTTTTCTGGAATTTGGTAGAGTTTTGAGAAGATTTAGGGAATTTTGTGTTGTTTTTTCTTGAATTTTGTGGGAAAGTCTGCTGATTTTATGGGGCGCTTCTGGAATTTGGTCAAGTTTTCAGAAGATTTAGGGAATTGTGTGAGATTTTTCCAGGAATTTTGTTGGATATTAGGGAGATTTTGTGGGATGTTTGTGGAATTTTGAGGGACTTTTCTGGTATTTGGTGAGATTCTGTAGAGAACTGACGAATTATCAGGGGTATTTTCATGTATTCTGTGGGAATTTGTGGAGATTTGGTGGGATATTTTTCTAGAATTTGGTCGTGTTTTGAGAAGATTTAGGGAATTTTGTGGGATTTTTCCTGGAATTTTGTTGGATACTGGGGAGATTTTGTGGGATGTTTGTGGAACTTTGAGGGACTTTTCTGGAATTTGGTGAGATTCTGTAGAGAACTGACGAATTATCAGGGATTTTTCATGTATTCTGTGGGAATTTGTGGAGATTTGGTGGGATTTTTGAGGATTTTGGCCGTGTTTTGAGAAGATTTAGAGAATTTTGTGGGATTTTTCTTGAATTTTGTTGGATATTGAGGAGATTTTGTGGGATGTTTGTGGAACTTTGAGGGACTTTTCTGGAATTTGGTGAGATTCTGTAGAGAACTGACGAATTATCAGGGATTTTTCACGTATTCTGTGGGAATTTGTGGAGATTTGGTGGGATTTTTCTGGAATTTTGGTTATGTTTTGAGAAAATTTAGGGAATTTTGTGTGATTTTTCTGGGATTTTGTTGGATATTGAGGACATTTTGTGGGATGTTTCGGGAATTTGGTGGGGCTTTTCAAGAATTTTGTGGTATTTTGAAAAGATTTAGGGAATTTTGTGGTGTTTTTTCTTGAATTTTGTGGGAAACTGTGCTGATTTTATGGTGCGTTTCTGGAATTTGGTCGAGTTTTCAGAAGATTTAGGGATTTTTGTGGGATTTCTGTGGGATGTTCTGGGAATTGGTGGAGATTTTGTGGGACATTCCTGTGAATTGGTAGGGTTTTGAAATGATTTAGGGAGTTTTGTGGGACTTCTCTGGAATTTTGTGTGTTTTTTCTGGAATTGTGTGGGATTCTGAGGAGACTTGAAGAATTTTGAGGAATTTTTCTTAGATTTTGTGGAAACTTGTGGAGGTTTTGTGTGATTTTTGTGTGATTTTGTGGGATATTGAGGCGATTTAGGGATCTTGAGGGATTTCTCATGTATTTTGTGGGAATTTGTGGAGATTTGGTGGGATATTTTTCTAGAATTTGGTCGTGTTTTGAGAAGATTTAGGGAATTTTGTGGGATTTTTCCTGGAATTTTGTTGGATACTGGGGAGATTTTGTGGGTGGTTTGTGGAACTTTGAGGGACTTTTCTGGAATTTGGTGAGATTCTGTAGAGAACTGACAAATTATCAGGGATTTTTCATGTATTCTGTGGGAATTTGTGGAGATTTGGTGGGATTTTTGTGGATTTTGGCGGTGTTTTGAGAAGATTTAGGGAATTTTGTGGGACTTTTCTGGGATTTTGTTGGGTATTGAGGACATTTTGTGGGATGTTTCTGGAATTTGGTGTGGCTTTTCAAGAGTTTTGTGGTATTTTGAAAAGGTTTAGGGAATTTTGTGGTGTTTTTTCTTGAATTTTGTGGGAAACTGTGCTGATTTTATGGGGCGTTTCTGGAATTTGGTTGAGTTTTCAGAAGATTTAGAGATTTTTGTGAGATTTTTGTGGGATGTTCTGGGAATTGGTGGAGATTTTGTGGGACATTCCTGTGAATTGGTAGGGTTTTGAAATGATTTAGGGAGTTTTGTGGGACTTCTCTGGAATTTTGTGTGTTTTTTCTGGAATTGTGTGGGATTCTGAGGAGACTTGAAGAATTTTGAGGAATTTTTCTTAGATTTTGTGGAAACTTGTGGAGGTTTTGTGTGATTTTTGTGTGATTTTGTGGGATATTGAGGCGATTTCGGGATCTTGATGGATTTCTCATATATTTTGTGGGAATTTGTGGAGATTTGGTGGGATATTTTTCTAGAATTTGGTCGTGTTTTGAGAAGATTTAGGGAATTTTGTGGTGTTTTTTCTTGAATTTTGTGGGAAACTGTGCTGATTTTATGGGGCGTTTCTGGAATTTGGTCGAGTTTTCAGAAGATTTAGGGATTTTTGTGAGATTTTTGTGGGATGTTCTGGGAATTGGTAGAGATTCTGTGGGACATTCCTGTGAATTGGTAGGGTTTTGAAATGATTTAGGGAGTTTTGTGAGACTTCTCTGGAATTTGGTGGGGTTTTTCTGGAATTGTGTGGGATTCTGAGGAGACTTGAAGAATTTTGAGGAATTTGATTTAGATTTTTGTGAGAATTTGTGGAGATTCTGTGGGATTTTACTGGAATTTGGTGGGCCTTTTCAAGGACTTTGTGTGGTTTTGAGGAGACTTGAAGAATTTTGAGGAATTTTTCTTAGATTTTGTGGAAACTTGTGGAGGTTTTGTGTGATTTTTGTGTGATTTTGTGGGATATTGAGGCGATTTAGGGATCTTGAGGGATTTCTCATTTATTTTGTGGGAATTTGTGGAGATTTGGTGTGATAATTTTCTAGAATTTTGTGGTATTTTGAAAAGGTTTAGGGAATTTTGTGGTGTTTTTTCTTGAATTTTGTGGGAAACTGTGCTGATTTTATGGGGCGTTTCTGGAATTTGGTAGAGTTTTCAGAAGATTTAGGGAATTGTGTGAGATTTTTCCTGGAATTTTGTTGGATATTTGGGAGATTTTGTGGGAGGCTTGTGGAACTTTGGGGGACTTTTTTGGTATTTGGTGAGATTCTGTAGAGAACTGACGAATTATCAGGGATTTTTCATGTATTCTGTGGGAATTTGTGGAGATTTGGTGGGATATTTTTCTAGAATTTGGTAGAGTTTTGAGAAGATTTAGGGAATTTTGTGGGATTTTTCCTGGAATTTTGTTGGATACTGGGGAGATTTTGTGGGATGTTTGTGGAACTTTGAGGGACTTTTTAGGAATTTGGTGAGATTCTGTAGAGAACTGACGAATTATCAGGGATTTTTCATGTATTCTGTGGGAATTTGTGGAGATTCTGTGGGATTTTTGTGGATTTTGGCCGTGTTTTGAGAAGATTTAGGGAATTTTGTGTGATTTTTCTGGGATTTTGTTGGGTATTGAGGAAATTTTGTGGGATGTTTCTGGAATTTGGTGGGGCTTTTCAAGAATTTTGTGGTATTTTGAAAAGGTTTAGCGAATTTTGTGGTGTTTTTTCTTGAATTTTGTGGGAAACTGTGCTGATTTTATGGGGCGTTTCTGGAATTTGGTCGAGTTTTCAGAAGATTTAGGGATTTTTGTGAGATTTTTGTGGGATGTTCTGGGAATTGGTAGAGATTTTGTGGGACATTCCTGTGAATTGGTAGGGTTTTGAAATGATTTAGGGAGTTTTGTGATACTTCTCTGGAATTTGGTGGGGTTTTTCTGGAATTGTGTGGGATTCTGAGGAGACTTGAAGAATTTTGAGGAATTTGATTTAGATTTTTGTGGGAATTTGTGGAGATTCTGTGGGATTTTTTTGGAATTTGGTGGGCTATTTCACGAACTTTGTGTGGTTTTGAGGAGACTTGAAGAATTTTGAGGAATTTTTCTTAGATTTTGTGGAAACTTGTGGAGGTTTTGTGTGATTTTTGTGTGATTTTGTGGGATATTGAGGCGATTTAGGGATCTTGATGGATTTCTCATATATTTTGTGGGAATTTGTGGAGATTTGGTGGGATATTTTTCTAGAATTTGGTCGTGTTTTGAGAAGATTTAGGGAATTTTGTGTTGTTTTTTCTTGAATTTTGTGGGAAACTGTGCTGATTTTATGGGGCGTTTCTGGAATTTGGTCAAGTTTTCAGAAGATTTAGGGATTTTTGTGGGATTTCTGTGGGATGTTCTGGGAATTGGTGGAGATTTTGTGGGACATTCCTGTGAATTGGTAGGGTTTTGAAATGATTTAGGGAGTTTTGTGGGACTTCTCTGGAATTTTGTGTGTTTTTTCTGGAATTGTGTGGGATTTTGAGGAGACTTGAAGAATTTTGAGGAATTTTTCTTAGATTTTGTGGAAACTTGTGGAGGTTTTGTGTGATTTTTGTGTGATTTTGTGGGATATTGAGGCGATTTAGGGATCTTGAGGGATTTTTCATGTATTTTGTGGGAATTTGTGGAGATTTGGTGGGATATTTTTCTAGAATTTGGTCGTGTTTTGAGAAGATTTAGGGAATTTTGTGGGATTTTTCCTGGAATTTTGTTGGATACTGGGGAGATTTTGTGGGTGTTTTGTGGAACTTTGAGGGACTTTTCTGGAATTTGGTGAGATTCTGTAGAGAACTGACCAATTATCAGGGATTTTTCATGTATTCTGTGGGAATTTGTGGAGATTTGGTGGGATTTTTGTGGATTTTGGCCGTGTTTTGAGAAGATTTAGGGAATTTTGTGTGATTTTTCTGGGATTTTGTTGTGTATTGAGGAAATTTTGTGGGATGTTTCTGGAATTTGGTGGGGCTTTTCAAGAATTTTGTGGTATTTTGAGAAGATTTAGGGAATTTTGTGGTGTTTTTTCTTGAATTTTGTGGGAAACTGTGCTGATTTTATGGGGCGTTTCTGGAATTTGGTCGAGTTATCAGAAGATTTAGGGATTTTTGTGGGATTTTTGTGGGATGTTCTGGGAATTGGTAGAGATTTTGTGGGACATTCCTGTGAATTGGTAGGGTTTTGAAATGATTTAGGGAGTTTTGTGGGACTTCTCTGGAATTTTGTGTGTTTTTTATGGAATTGTGTGGGATTCTGAGGAGACTTGAAGAATTTTGAGGAATTTGTTTTAGATTTTGTGGGAATTTGTGGAGAATCTGTGGGATTTTACTGGAATTTGGTGGGCCTTTTCAAGGACTTTGTGTGGTTTTGAGGAGACTTGAAGAATTTTGAGGAATTTTTCTTAGATTTTGTGGAAACTTGTGGAGGTTTTGTGGGATTTTTGTGGGATTTTGTGGGATATTGAGGCGATTTCGGGATCTTGAGGGATTTTTCATGTATTTTGTGGGATTTTGTGGAGATTTGGTGGGATATTTTTCTAGAATTTAGTCGTGTTTTGAGAAGATTTAGGGAATTTTGTGTGATTTTTCTGGGATTTTGTTGGATATTGGGGAGATTTTGTGGGATGTTTCTGGAATTTGGTGGGGCTTTTCAAGAATTTTGTGGTATTTTGAAAAGATTTAGGGAATTTTGTGGTGTTTTTTCTTGAATTTTGTGGGAAACTGTGCTGATTTTATGGGGCGTTTCTGGAATTTGGTCGAGTTTTCAGAAGATTTAGGGATTTTTGTGGGATTTTTGTGGGATGTTCTGGGAATTGGTGGAGATTTTGTGGGACATTCCTGTGAATTGGTAGGGTTTGAAATGATTTAGGGAGTTTTGTGGGACTTCTCTGGAATTTTGTGTGTTTTTTCTGGAATTGTGTGGGATTCTGAGGAGACTTGAAGAATTTTGAGGAATTTTTCTTAGATTTTGTGGAAACTTGTGGAGGTTTTGTGTGATTTTTGTGTGATTTTGTGGGATATTGAGGCGATTTAGGGATCTTGAGGGATTTCTCATGTATTTTGTGGGAATTTGTGGAGATTTGGTGGGATATTTTTCTAGAATTTGGTTGTGTTTTGAGAAGATTTAGGGAATTTTGTGGTGTTTTTTCTTGAATTTTGTGGGAAACTGTGCTGATTTTATGGGGCGTTTCTGGAATTTGGTCGAGTTTTCAGAAGATTTAGGGATTTTTGTGGGATTTTTGTGGGATGTTCTGGGAATTGGTGGAGATTTTGTGGGACATTCCTGTGAATTGGTAGGGTTTTGAAATGATTTAGGGAGTTTTGTGGGACTTCTCTGGAATTTTGTGTGTTTTTTATGGAATTGTGTGGGATTCTGAGGAGACTTGAAGAATTTTGAGGAATTTGTTTTAGATTTTGTGGGAATTTGTGGAGAATCTGTGGGATTTTACTGGAATTTGGTGGGCCTTTTCAAGGACTTTGTGTGGTTTTGAGGACACTTGAAGAATTTTGAGGAATTTTTCTTAGATTTTGTGGAAACTTGTGGAGGTTTTGTGGGATTTTTGTGGGATTTTGTGGGATATTGAGGCGATTTAGGGATCTTGAGGGATTTTTCATGTATTTTGTGGGAATTTGTGGAGATTTGGTGGGATATTTTTCTAGAATTTGGTTGTGTTTTGAGAAGATTTAGGGAATTTTGTGTGATTTTTCTTGAATTTTGTGGGATATTGAGGAGATTTTGTGGGATGTTTGTGGAACTTTGAGGGACTTTTTAGGAATTTGGTGAGATTCTGTAGAGAACTGACCAATTATCAGGGATTTTTCATGTATTCTGTGGGAATTTGTGGAGATTTGGTGGGATTTTTGAGGATTTTGGCCGTGTTTTGAGAAGATTTAGGGAATTTTGTGTGATTTTTCTGGGATTTTGTTGGGTATTGAGGAAATTTTGTGGGATGTTTCTGGAATTTGGTGGGGCTTTTCAAGAATTTTGTGGTATTTTGAAAAGATTTAGGGAATTTTGTGGTGTTTTTTCTTGAATTTTGTGGGAAACTGTGCTGATTTTATGGGGCGTTTCTGGAATTTGGTCGAGTTTTCAGAAGATTTAGGGATTTTTGTGGGATTTTTGTGGGATGTTCTGGGAATTGGTGGAGATTTTGTGGGACATTCCTGTGAATTGGTAGGGTTTTGAAATGATTTAGGGAGTTTTGTGGGACTTCTCTGGAATTTTGTGTTTTTTTTCTGGAATTGTGTGGGATTCTGAGGAGACTTGAAGAATTTTGAGGAATTTTTCTTAGATTTTGTGGAAACTTGTGGAGGTTTTGTGGGATTTTTGTGTGATTTTGTGGGATATTGAGGCGATTTAGGGATCTTGAGGGATTTCTCATGTATTTTGTGGGAATTTGTGGAGATTTGGTGGGATATTTTTCTAGAATTTGGTTGTGTTTTGAGAAGATTTAGGGAATTTTGTGGTGTTTTTTCTTGAATTTTGTGGGAAACTGTGCTGATTTTATGGGCCGTTTCTGGAATTTGGTCGAGTTTTCAGAAGATTTAGGGATTTTTGTGGGATTTTTGTGGGATGTTCTGGGAATTGGTGGAGATTTTGTGGGACATTCCTGTGAATTGGTAGGGTTTTGAAATGATTTAGGGAGTTTTGTGGGACTTCTCTGGAATTTTGTGTGTTTTTTATGGAATTGTGTGGGATTCTGAGGAGACTTGAAGAATTTTGAGGAATTTGTTTTAGATTTTGTGGGAATTTGTGGAGAATCTGTGGGATTTTTTTGGAATTTGGTGGGCCTTTTCAAGGACTTTGTGTGGTTTTGAGGACACTTGAAGAATTTTGAGGAATTTTTCTTAGATTTTGTGGAAACTTGTGGAGGTTTTGTGGGATTTTTGTGGGATTTTGTGGGATATTGAGGCGATTTAGGGATCTTGAGGGATTTTTCATGTATTTTGTGGGAATTTGTGGAGATTTGGTGGGATATTTTTCTAGAATTTGGTTGTGTTTTGAGAAGATTTAGGGAATTTTGTGTGATTTTTCTTGAATTTTGTGGGATATTGAGGAGATTTTGTGGGATGTTTGTGGAACTTTGAGGGACTTTTCTGGAATTTGGTGAGATTCTGTAGAGAACTGACCAATTATCAGGGATTTTTCATGTATTCTGTGGGAATTTGTGGAGATTCGGTGGGATTTTTGTGGATTTTGTCCATGTTTTGAGAAGATTTAGGGAATTTTGTGGGATTTTTCCTGGAATTTTATTGGATTCCAGGGAGATTTCGTGGGATGTTTGTGGAACTTTGAGGGACTTTTCTGGAATTTGGTGAGATTCTGTAGAGAACTGACCAATTATCAGGGATTTTTCATGTATTCTGTGGGAATTTGTGGAGATTTGGTGGGATTTTTGTGGATTTTGGCCGTGTTTTGAGAAGATTTAGGGAATTTTGTGTGATTTTTCTGGGATTTTGTTGTGTATTGAGGAAATTTTGTGGGATGTTTCTGGAATTTGGTGGGGCTTTTCAAGAATTTTGTGGTATTTTGAGAAGATTTAGGGAATTTTGTGGTGTTTTTTCTTGAATTTTGTGGGAAACTGTGCTGATTTTATGGGGCGTTTCTGGAATTTGTTCGAGTTATCAGAAGATTTAGGGATTTTTGTGGGATTTTTGTGGGATGTTCTGGGAATTGGTAGAGATTTTGTGGGACATTCCTGTGAATTGGTAGGGTTTTGAAATGATTTAGGGAGTTTTGTGGGACTTCTCTGGAATTTTGTGTGTTTTTTATGGAATTGTGTGGGATTCTGAGGAGACTTGAAGAATTTTGAGGAATTTGTTTTAGATTTTGTGGGAATTTGTGGAGAATCTGTGGGATTTTACTGGAATTTGGTGGGCCTTTTCAAGGACTTTGTGTGGTTTTGAGGAGACTTGAAGAATTTTGAGGAATTTTTCTTAGATTTTGTGGAAACTTGTGGAGGTTTTGTGGGATTTTTGTGGGATTTTGTGGGATATTGAGGCGATTTCGGGATCTTGAGGGATTTTTCATGTATTTTGTGGGATTTTGTGGAGATTTGGTGGGATATTTTTCTAGAATTTAGTCGTGTTTTGAGAAGATTTAGGGAATTTTGTGTGATTTTTCTGGGATTTTGTTGGGTATTGAGGAAATTTTGTGGGATGTTTCTGGAATTTGGTGGGGCTTTTCAAGAATTTTGTGGTATTTTGAAAAGATTTAGGGAATTTTGTGGTGTTTTTTCTTGAATTTTGTGGGAAACTGTGCTGATTTTATGGGGCGTTTCTGGAATTTGGTCGAGTTTTCAGAAGATTTAGGGATTTTTGTGAGATTTCTGTGGGATGTTCTGGGAATTGGTGGAGATTTTGTGGGACATTCCTGTGAATTGGTAGGGTTTTGAAATGATTTAGGGAGTTTTGTGGGACTTCTCTGGAATTTTGTGGTTTTTTTCTGGAATTGTGTGGGATTCTGAGGAGACTTGAAGAATTTTGAGGAATTTTTCTTAGATTTTGTGGAAACTTGTGGAGGTTTTGTGTGATTTTTGTGTGATTTTGTGGGATATTGAGGCGATTTAGGGATCTTGAGGGATTTCTCATGTATTTTGTGGGAATTTGTGGAGATTTGGTGGGATATTTTTCTAGAATTTGGTTGTGTTTTGAGAAGATTTAGGGAATTTTGTGGTGTTTTTTCTTGAATTTTGTGGGAAACTGTGCTGATTTTATGGGGCGTTTCTGGAATTTGGTCGAGTTTTCAGAAGATTTAGGGATTTTTGTGGGATTTTTGTGGGATGTTCTGGGAATTGGTGGAGATTTTGTGGGACATTCCTGTGAATTGGTAGGGTTTTGAAATGATTTAGGGAGTTTTGTGGGACTTCTCTGGAATTTTGTGTGTTTTTTATGGAATTGTGTGGGATTCTGAGGAGACTTGAAGAATTTTGAGGAATTTGTTTTAGATTTTGTGGGAATTTGTGGAGAATCTGTGGGATTTTACTGGAATTTGGTGGGCCTTTTCAAGGACTTTGTGTGGTTTTGAGGACACTTGAAGAATTTTGAGGAATTTTTCTTAGATTTTGTGGAAACTTGTGGAGGTTTTGTGGGATTTTTGTGGGATTTTGTGGGATATTGAGGCGATTTAGGGATCTTGAGGGATTTTTCATGTATTTTGTGGGAATTTTGTGGAGATTTGGTGGGATATTTTTCTAGAATTTGGTCGTGTTTTGAGAAGATTTAGGGAATTTTGTGTGATTTTTCTTGAATTTTGTGGGATATTGAGGAGATTTTGTGGGATGTTTGTGGAACTTTGAGGGACTTTTCTGGAATTTGGTGAGATTCTGTAGAGAACTGACCAATTATCAGGGATTTTTCATGTATTCTGTGGGAATTTGTGGAGATTTGGTGGGATTTTTGAGGATTTTGGCCGTGTTTTGAGAAGATTTAGGGAATTTTGTGTGATTTTTCTGGGATTTTGTTGGGTATTGAGGAAATTTTGTGGGATGTTTCTGGAATTTGGTGGGGCTTTTCAAGAATTTTGTGGTATTTTGAAAAGATTTAGGGAATTTTGTGGTGTTTTTTCTTGAATTTTGTGGGAAACTGTGCTGATTTTATGGGGCGTTTCTGGAATTTGGTCGAGTTTTCAGAAGATTTAGGGATTTTTGTGGGATTTTTGTGGGATGTTCTGGGAATTGGTGGAGATTTTGTGGGACATTCCTGTGAATTGGTAGGGTTTTGAAATGATTTAGGGAGTTTTGTGGGACTTCTCTGGATATTTGTGTGTTTTTTCTGGAATTGTGTTGGATTCTGAGGAGGCTTGAAGAATTTTGAGGAATTTTTCTTAGATTTTGTGGAAACTTGTGGAGGTTTTGTGTGATTTTTGTGTGATTTTGTGGGATATTGAGGCGATTTAGGGATCTTGAGGGATTTCTCATGTATTTTGTGGGAATTTGTGGAGATTTGGTGGGATATTTTTCTAGAATTTGGTTGTGTTTTGAGAAGATTTAGGGAATTTTGTGGTGTTTTTTCTTGAATTTTGTGGGAAACTGTGCTGATTTTATGGGGCGTTTCTGGAATTTGGTCGAGTTTTCAGAAGATTTAGGGATTTTTGTGGGATTTTTGTGGGATGTTCTGGGAATTGGTGGAGATTTTGTGGGACATTCCTGTGAATTGGTAGGGTTTTGAAATGATTTAGGGAGTTTTGTGGGACTTCTCTGGAATTTTGTGTGTTTTTTATGGAATTGTGTGGGATTCTGAGGAGACTTGAAGAATTTTGAGGAATTTGTTTTAGATTTTGTGGGAATTTGTGGAGAATCTGTGGGATTTTACTGGAATTTGGTGGGCCTTTTCAAGGACTTTGTGTGGTTTTGAGGAGACTTGAAGAATTTTGAGGAATTTTTCTTAGATTTTGTGGAAACTTGTGGAGGTTTTGTGGGATTTTTGTGGGATTTTGTGGGATATTGAGGCGATTTCGGGATCTTGAGGGATTTTTCATGTATTTTGTGGGAATTTGTGGAGATTTGGTGGGATATTTTTCTAGAATTTGGTCGTGTTTTGAGAAGATTTAGGGAATTTTGTGGGATTTTTCCTGGAATTTTGTTGGATACTGGGGAGATTTTGTGGGATGCTTGTGGAACTTTAAGGGACTTTTCTGGAATTTGGTGAGATTCTGTAGAGAACTGAAGAATTATCAGGGATTTTTCATGTATTCTGTGGGAATTTGTGGAGATTCGGTGGGATTTTTGTGTATTTTGGCCGTGTTTTCGAGTTTTCAGAAGATTTAGGGATTTTTGTGAGATTTTTGTGGGATGTTCTGGGAATTGGTGGAGATTTTGTGGGACATTCCTGTGAATTGTTAGGGTTTTGAAATTATTTAGGGAGTTTTGTGGGACTTCTCTGGAATTTTGTGCGTTTTTTCTGGAATTGTGTGGGATTCTGAGGAGACTTGAAGAATTTTGAGGAATTTGTTTTAGATTTTGTGGGAATTTGTGGAGATTCTGTGGGATTTTACTGGAATTTGGTGGGCCTTTTCAAGGACTTTGTGTGGTTTTGAGGAGACTTGAAGTATTTTGAGGATTTTTTCTTAGATTTTGTGGAAACTTGTGGAGGTTTTGTGTGATTTTTGTGGGATTTTGTGGGATATTGAGGCGATTTAGGGATCTTGAGGGATTTTTCGTGTATTTTGTGGGATTTTGTGGAGATTTGGTGGGACATTTTTCTAGAATTTAGTCGTGTTTTGAGAAGATTTAGGGAATTTTGTGGTGTTTTTTCTTGAATTTTGTGTGAAACTGTGCTGATTTTATTGGGCGTTTCTGGAATTTGGTCAAGTTTTCAGAAGATTTAGGGAATTTTGTTGGATTTTTCCTGGAATTTTGTTGGATATTAGGGAGATTTTGTGGGATGCTTGTGGAACTTTGAGGGACTTTTCTGGAATTTGGTGAGATTCTGTAGAGAACTGACGAATTATCAGGGATTTTTCATGTATTCTGTGGGAATTTGTGGAGATTTGGTGGGATATTTTTCTAGAATTTGGTCGTGTTTTGAGAAGATTTAGAGAATTTTGTGGGATTTTTCTTGAATTTTGTTGGATATTGAGGAGATTTTGTGGGATGTTTGTGGAACTTTGAGGGACTTTTCTGGAATTTGGTGAGATTCTGTAGAGAACTGACGAATTATCAGGGATTTTTCACGTATTCTGTGGGAATTTGTGGAGATTTGGTGGGATTTTTCTGGAATTTTGGTTATGTTTTGAGAAGATTTAGGGAATTTTGTGTGATTTTTCTGGGATTTTGTTGGATATTGAGGACATTTTGTGGGATGTTTCTGGAATTTGGTGGGGCTTTTCAAAAATTTTGTGGTATTTTGAAAAGATTTTGGGAATTTTGTGGTGTTTTTTCTTGAATTTTGTGGGAAACTGTGCTGATTTTATGGGGCGTTTCTGGAATTTGGTCGAGTTTTCAGAAGATTTAGGGATTTTTGTGAGATTTCTGTGGGATGTTCTGGGAATTGGTGGAGATTTTGTGGGACATTCCTGTGAATTGGTAGGGTTTTGAAATGATTTAGGGAGTTTTGTGGGACTTCTCTGGAATTTTGTGTGTTTTTTCTGGAATTGTGTGGGATTCTGAGGAGACTTGAAGAATTTTGAGGAATTTTTCTTAGATTTTGTGGAAACTTGTGGAGGTTTTGGGTGATTTTTGTGGGATTTTGTGGGATATTGAGGAGATTTAGGGATCTTGAGGGATTTTTCATGTATTTTGTGGGAATTTGTGGAGATTTGGTGGGATATTTTTCTAGAATTTGGTCGTGTTTTGAGAAGATTTAGGGAATTTTGTGGGATTTTTCCTGGAATTTTGTTGGATACTGGGGAGATTTTGTGGGATGTTTGTGGAACTTTGAGGGACTTTTCTGGAATTTGGTGAGATTCTGTAGAGAACTGACGAATTATCAGGGATTTTTCATGTATTCTGTGGGAATTTGTGGAGATTCGGTGGGATTTTTGAGGATTTTGGCCGTGTTTTGAGAAGATTTAGGGAATTTTTTGTGATTTTTCTGGAATTTTGTTGGATATTGAGGACATTTTGTGGGATGTTTGTGGAACTTTGAGGGACATTTCAGGAATTTGTTGAGATTCTGTAGAGAACTGACGAATTATCAGGGATTTTTCATGTATTCTGTGGGAATTTGTGGAGATTCGGTGGGTTTTTTGAGGATTTTGGCCGTGTTTTGAGAAGATTTAGGGAATTTTGTGGGATTTTTCCTGGAATTTTGTTGGATACTGGGGAGATTTTGTGGGATGTTTGTGGAACTTTGAGGGACTTTTCTGGAATTTGGTGAGATTCTGTAGAAAACTGACGAATTATCAGGGATTTTTCATGTATTCTGTGGGAATTTCTGAAGATTCGGTGGGATTTTTCTGGAATTTTGGTTGTGTTTTGAGGAAATTTAGGGAATTTTGTGTGATTTTTCTGGGATTTTGTTGGGTATTGAGGACATTTTGTGGGATGTTTCTGGAATTTGGTGGCCCTTTTCAAGAATTTTGTGGTATTTTGAAAAGATTTTGGGAATTTTGTGGTGTTTTTTCTTGAATTTTGTGGGAAACTGTGCTGATTTTATGGGGCGTTTCTGGAATTTGGTCGAGTTTTCAGAAGATTTAGGGATTTTTGTGGGATTTCTGTGGGATGTTCTGGGAATTGGTGGAGATTTTGTGGGACATTCCTGTGAATTGGTAGGGTTTTGAAATGATTGAGGGAGTTTTGTGGGACTTCTCTGGAATTTTGTGGGGTTTTTCTGGAATTGTGTGGGATTTTGAGGAGACTTGAAGAATTTTGAGGAATTTTTCTTAGATTTTGTGGAAACTTGTGGAGGTTTTGTGGGATTTTTGTGTGATTTTGTGGGATATTGAGGCGATTTAGGGATCTTGAGGGATTTCTCATGTATTTTGTGGGAATTTGTGGAGATTTGGTGGGATATTTTTCTAGAATTTGGTCGTGTTTTGAGAAGATTTAGGGAATTTTGTGGGATTTTTCCTGGAATTTTGTTGGATACTGGGGAGATTTTGTGGGTGTTTTGTGGAACTTCGAGGGACTTTTCAAGAATTTGGTGAGATTCTGTAGAGAACTGACGAATTATCAGGGATTTTTCATGTATTCTGTGGGAATTTGTAGAGATTCGATGGGATTTTTGAGGAT
The DNA here is from genome assembly GCF_971803275.1 of Cyanistes caeruleus. Taxonomy (NCBI): domain Eukaryota; kingdom Metazoa; phylum Chordata; class Aves; order Passeriformes; family Paridae; genus Cyanistes; species Cyanistes caeruleus. Next base: position 71,525,673 of record NC_141704.1, read on the forward strand.
TTTGGCTGTGTTTTGAGAAGATTTAGAGAATTTTGTGGGATTTTTCTTGAATTTTGTTGGATATTGAGGAGATTTTTTGGGATGTTTGTGGAACTTTGAGGGACTTTTCTGGAATTTGGTGAGATTCTGTAGAGAACTGACAAATTATCAGGGATTTTTCATGTATTCTGTGGGAATTTGTGGAGATTTCGTGGGATTTTTGTGGATTTTGGCGGTGTTTTGAGAAGATTTAGGGAATTTTGTGGGACTTTTCTGGGATTTTGTTGGGTATTGAGGACATTTTGTGGGATGTTTCGTTAATTTGGTAGGGCTTTTCAAGAATTTTGTGGTATTTTGAAAAGGTTTAGGGAATTTTGTGGTGTTTTTTCTTGAATTTTGTGGGAAACTGTGCTGATTTTATTGGGCGTTTCTGGAATTTGGTCGAGTTTTCAGAAGGGTTAGGGATTTTTGTGAGATTTTTGTGGGATGTTTGTGGAACTTTGAGGGACTTTTCTGTAATTTGGTGAGATTCTGTAGAGAACTGACGAATTATCAGGGATTTTTCATGTATTCTGTGGGAATTTCTGGAGATTCGGTGGGATTTTTCTGGAATTTGGTAGAGTTTTGAGAAGATTTAGGGAATTTTGTGTTGTTTTTTCTTGAATTTTGTGGGAAACTCTGCTGATTTTATGGGGCGCTTCTGGAATTTGGTCAAGTTTTCAGAAGATTTAGGGAATTGTGTGAGATTTTTCCAGGAATTTTGTTGGATATTAGGGAGATTTTGTGGGATGTTTGTGGAACTTTGAGGGACTTTTCTGGTATTTGGTGAGATTCTGTAGAGAACTGACGAATTATCAGGGGTATTTTCATGTATTCTGTGGGAATTTGTGGAGATTTGGTGGGATATTTTTCTAGAATTTGGTCGTGTTTTGAGAAGATTTAGGGAATTTTGTGGGATTTTTCCTGGAATTTTGTTGGATACTGGGGAGATTTTGTGGGATGTTTGTGGAACTTTGAGGGACTTTTCTGGAATTTGGTGAGATTCTGTAGAGAACTGACGAATTATCAGGGATTTTTCATGTATTCTGTGGGAATTTGTGGAGATTTGGTGGGATTTTTGAGGATTTTGGCCGTGTTTTGAGAAGATTTAGAGAATTTTGTGGGATTTTTCTTGAATTTTGTTGGATATTGAGGAGATTTTGTGGGATGTTTGTGGAACTTTGAGGGACTTTTCTGGAATTTGGTGAGATTCTGTAGAGAACTGACGAATTATCAGGGATTTTTCACGTATTCTGTGGGAATTTGTGGAGATTTGGTGGGATTTTTCTGGAATTTTGGTTATGTTTTGAGAAAATTTAGGGAATTTTGTGTGATTTTTCTGGGATTTTGTTGGATATTGAGGACATTTTGTGGGATGTTTCGGGAATTTGGTGGGGCTTTTCAAGAATTTTGTGGTATTTTGAAAAGATTTAGGGAATTTTGTGGTGTTTTTTCTTGAATTTTGTGGGAAACTGTGCTGATTTTATGGTGCGTTTCTGGAATTTGGTCGAGTTTTCAGAAGATTTAGGGATTTTTGTGGGATTTCTGTGGGATGTTCTGGGAATTGGTGGAGATTTTGTGGGACATTCCTGTGAATTGGTAGGGTTTTGAAATGATTTAGGGAGTTTTGTGGGACTTCTCTGGAATTTTGTGTGTTTTTTCTGGAATTGTGTGGGATTCTGAGGAGACTTGAAGAATTTTGAGGAATTTTTCTTAGATTTTGTGGAAACTTGTGGAGGTTTTGTGTGATTTTTGTGTGATTTTGTGGGATATTGAGGCGATTTAGGGATCTTGAGGGATTTCTCATGTATTTTGTGGGAATTTGTGGAGATTTGGTGGGATATTTTTCTAGAATTTGGTCGTGTTTTGAGAAGATTTAGGGAATTTTGTGGGATTTTTCCTGGAATTTTGTTGGATACTGGGGAGATTTTGTGGGTGGTTTGTGGAACTTTGAGGGACTTTTCTGGAATTTGGTGAGATTCTGTAGAGAACTGACAAATTATCAGGGATTTTTCATGTATTCTGTGGGAATTTGTGGAGATTCTGTGGGATTTTTGTGGATTTTGGCCGTGTTTTGAGAAGATTTAGGGAATTTTGTGGGACTTTTCTGGGATTTTGTTGGGTATTGAGGACATTTTGTGGGATGTTTCTGGAATTTGGTGTGGCTTTTCAAGAGTTTTGTGGTATTTTGAAAAGGTTTAGGGAATTTTGTGGTGTTTTTTCTTGAATTTTGTGGGAAACTGTGCTGATTTTATGGGGCGTTTCTGGAATTTGGTTGAGTTTTCAGAAGATTTAGAGATTTTTGTGAGATTTTTGTGGGATGTTCTGGGAATTGGTGGAGATTTTGTGGGACATTCCTGTGAATTGGTAGGGTTTTGAAATGATTTAGGGAGTTTTGTGGGACTTCTCTGGAATTTTGTGTGTTTTTTCTGGAATTGTGTGGGATTCTGAGGAGACTTGAAGAATTTTGAGGAATTTGATTTAGATTTTTGTGAGAATTTGTGGAGATTCTGTGGGATTTTACTGGAATTTGGTGGGCCTTTTCACGAAGTTTGTGTGGTTTTGAGGAGACTTGAAGAATTTTGAGGAATTTTTCTTAGATTTTGTGGAAACTTGTGGAGGTTTTGTGTGATTTTTGTGTGATTTTGTGGGATATTGAGGCGATTTAGGGATCTTGAGGGATTTCTCATTTATTTTGTGGGAATTTGTGGAGATTTGGTGGGATAATTTTCTAGAATTTTGTGGTATTTTGAAAAGGTTTAGGGAATTTTGTGGTGTTTTTTCTTGAATTTTGTGGGAAACTGTGCTGATTTTATGGGGCGTTTCTGGAATTTGGTAGAGTTTTCAGAAGATTTAGGGAATTGTGTGAGATTTTTCCTGGAATTTTGTTGGATATTTGGGAGATTTTGTGGGAGGCTTGTGGAACTTTGGGGGACTTTTTTGGTATTTGGTGAGATTCTGTAGAGAACTGACGAATTATCAGGGATTTTTCATGTATTCTGTGGGAATTTGTGGAGATTTGGTGGGATATTTTTCTAGAATTTGGTAGAGTTTTGAGAAGATTTAGGGAATTTTGTGGGATTTTTCCTGGAATTTTGTTGGATACTGGGGAGATTTTGTGGGATGTTTGTGGAACTTTGAGGGACTTTTTAGGAATTTGGTGAGATTCTGTAGAGAACTGACGAATTATCAGGGATTTTTCATGTATTCTGTGGGAATTTGTGGAGATTCTGTGGGATTTTTGTGGATTTTGGCCGTGTTTTGAGAAGATTTAGGGAATTTTGTGTGATTTTTCTGGGATTTTGTTGGATATTGAGGACATTTTGTGGGATGTTTCTGGAATTTGGTGGGGCTTTTCAAGAATTTTGTGGTATTTTGAAAAGGTTTAGCGAATTTTGTGGTGTTTTTTCTTGAATTTTGTGGGAAACTGTGCTGATTTTATGGGGCGTTTCTGGAATTTGGTCGAGTTTTCAGAAGATTTAGGGATTTTTGTGAGATTTTTGTGGGATGTTCTGGGAATTGGTAGAGATTTTGTGGGACATTCCTGTGAATTGGTAGGGTTTTGAAATGATTTAGGGAGTTTTGTGAGACTTCTCTGGAATTTGGTGGGGTTTTTCTGGAATTGTGTGGGATTCTGAGGAGACTTGAAGAATTTTGAGGAATTTGATTTAGATTTTTGTGGGAATTTGTGGAGATTCTGTGGGATTTTTTTGGAATTTGGTGGGCCTTTTCACGAACTTTGTGTGGTTTTGAGGAGACTTGAAGAATTTTGAGGAATTTTTCTTAGATTTTGTGGAAACTTGTGGAGGTTTTGTGTGATTTTTGTGTGATTTTGTGGGATATTGAGGCGATTTAGGGATCTTGATGGATTTCTCATATATTTTGTGGGAATTTGTGGAGATTTGGTGGGATATTTTTCTAGAATTTGGTCGTGTTTTGAGAAGATTTAGGGAATTTTGTGTTGTTTTTTCTTGAATTTTGTGGGAAACTGTGCTGATTTTATGGGGCGTTTCTGGAATTTGGTCAAGTTTTCAGAAGATTTAGGGATTTTTGTGGGATTTCTGTGGGATGTTCTGGGAATTGGTGGAGATTTTGTGGGACATTCCTGTGAATTGGTAGGGTTTTGAAATGATTTAGGGAGTTTTGTGGGACTTCTCTGGAATTTTGTGTGTTTTTTCTGGAATTGTGTGGGATTTTGAGGAGACTTGAAGAATTTTGAGGAATTTTTCTTAGATTTTCTGGAAACTTGTGGAGGTTTTGTGTGATTTTTGTGTGATTTTGTGGGATATTGAGGCGATTTAGGGATCTTGAGGGATTTTTCATGTATTTTGTGGGAATTTGTGGAGATTTGGTGGGATATTTTTCTAGAATTTGGTCGTGTTTTGAGAAGATTTAGGGAATTTTGTGGGATTTTTCCTGGAATTTTGTTGGATACTGGGGAGATTTTGTGGGTGTTTTGTGGAACTTTGAGGGAGTTTTCTGGAATTTGGTGAGATTCTGTAGAGAACTGACGAATTATCAGGGATTTTTCATGTATTCTGTGGGAATTTGTGGAGATTTGGTGGGATTTTTGTGGATTTTGGCGGTGTTTTGAGAAGATTTAGAGAATTTTGTGTGATTTTTCTGGGATTTTGTTGGGTATTGAGGACATTTTGTGGGATGTTTCTGGAATTTGGTGGGGCTTTTCAAGAATTTTGTGGTATTTTGAAAAGATTTAGGGAATTTTGTGGTGTTTTTTCTTGAATTTTGTGGGAAACTGTGCTGATTTTATGGGGCGTTTCTGGAATTTGGTCGAGTTTTCAGAAGATTTAGGGATTTTTGTGGGATTTTTGTGGGATGTTCTGGGAATTGGTAGAGATTTTGTGGGACATTCCTGTGAATTGGTAGGGTTTTGAAATGATTTAGGGAGTTTTGTGGGACTTCTCAGGAATTTTGTGGGGTTTTTCTGGAATTGTGTGGGATTCGGAGGAGACTTGAAGTATTTTGAGGAATTTTTCTTAGATTTTGTGGAAACTTGTGGAGGTTTTGTGTGATTTTTGTGTGATTTTGTGGGATATTGAGGCGATTTAGGGATCTTGAATGATTTTTCATGTATTCTGTGGGATTTTGTGGAGATTCGGTGGGATATTTTTCTAGAATTTGGTCGTGTTTTGAGAAGATTTAGGGAATTTTGTGTGATTTTTCTGGGATTTTGTTGGATATTGAGGAGATTTTGTGGGATGTTTGTGGAACTTTGAGGGACTTTTCTGGAATTTGGTGAGATTCTGTAGAGAACTGACGAATTATCAGGGATTTTTCATGTATTCTGTGGGAATTTGTGGAGATTCTGTGGGATTTTTGTGGATTTTGGCCGTGTTTTGAGAAGATTTAGGGAATTTTGTGTGATTTTTCTGGGATTTTGTTGGATATTGGGGAGATTTTGTGGGATGTTTCTGGAATTTGGTGGGGCTTTTCAAGAATTTTGTGGTATTTTGAAAAGATTTAGGGAATTTTGTGGTGTTTTTTCTTGAATTTTGTGGGAAACTGTGCTGATTTTATGGGGCGTTTCTGGAATTTGGTCGAGTTTTCAGAAGATTTAGGGATTTTTGTGAGATTTTTGTGGGATGTTCTGGGAATTGGTAGAGATTTTGTGGGACATTCCTGTGAATTGGTAGGGTTTTGAAATGATTTAGGGAGTTTTGTGAGACTTCTCTGGAATTTTGTGTGTTTTTTCTGGAATTGTGTGGGATTCTGAGGAGACTTGAAGAATTTTGAGGAATTTGATTTAGATTTTTGTGAGAATTTGTGGAGATTCTGTGGGATTTTTTTGGAATTTGGTGGGCCTTTTCACGAAGTTTGTGTGGTTTTGAGGAGACTTGAAGAATTTTGAGGAATTTTTCTTAGATTTTGTGGAAACTTGTGGAGGTTTTGTGTGATTTTTGTGTGATTTTGTGGGATATTGAGGTGATTTAGGGATCTTGAGGGATTTCTCATGTATTTTGTGGGAATTTGTGGAGATTTGGTGGGATAATTTTCTAGAATTTTGTGGTATTTTGAAAAGGTTTAGGGAATTTTGTGGTGTTTTTTCTTGAATTTTGTGGGAAACTGTGCTGATTTTATGGGGCGTTTCTGGAATTTGGTCAAGTTTTCAGAAGATTTAGGGAATTGTGTGAGATTTTTCCTGGAATTTTGTTGGATATTAGGGAGATTTTGTGGGATGCTTGTGGAACTTTGAGGGACTTTTCTGGAATTTGGTGAGATTCTGTAGAGAACTGACGAATTATCAGGGATTTTTCATGTATTCTCTGGGTATTTGTGGAGATTTGGTGGGATTTTTCTGGAATTTTGGTTATGTTTTGAGAAGATTTAGGGAATTTTGTGTGATTTTTCTGGGATTTTGTTGGATATTGAGGACATTTTGTGGGATGTTTCTGGAATTTGGTGGGGCTTTTCAAGAATTTTTTGGTATTTTGAAAAGGTTTAGGGAATTTTGTGGTGTTTTTTCTTGAATTTTGTGGGAAACTGTGCTGATTTTATGGGGCGTTTCTGGAATTTGGTCGAGTTTTCAGAAGTGTTAGGGATTTTTGTGAGATTTTTGTGGGATGTTTGTGGAACTTTGAGGGACTTTTCTGGAATTTGGTGAGATTCTGTAGAGAACTGACGAATTATCAGGGATTTTTCATGTATTCTGTGGGAATTTGTGGAGATTTGGTGGGATTTTTCTGGAATTTGGTAGAGTTTTGAGAAGATTTAGGTTATTTTGTGGGATTTTTCCTGGAGTTTTGTTGGATACTGGGGAGATTTTGTGGGATGTTTGTGGAACTTTGAGGGACTTTTTAGGAATTTGGTGAGATTCTGTAGAGAACTGACAAATTATCACGGATTTTTCATGTATTCTGTGGGAATTTGTGGAGATTCTGTGGGATTTTTGTGGATTTTGGCCGTGTTTTGAGAAGATTTAGGGAATTTTGTGTGATTTTTCTGGGATTTTGTTGGATATTGAGGAGATTTTGTGGGATGTTTCTGGAATTTGTTGGGGCTTTTCAAGAATTTTGTGGTATTTTGAAAAGGTTTAGGGAAATTTGTGGTGTTTGTTCTTGAATTTTGTGGGAAACTGTGCTGATTTTATGGGGCGTTTCTGGAATTTGGTCGAGTTTTCAGAAGATTTAGGGATTTTTGTGAGATTTTTGTGGGATGTTCTGGGAATTGGTAGAGATTTTGTGGGACATTCCTGTGAATTGGTAGGGTTTTGAAATGATTTAGGGAGTTTTGTGGGACTTCTCTGGAATTTGGTGGGGTTTTTCTGGAATTGTGTGGGATTCTGAGGAGACCTGAAGAATTTTGAGGAATTTGATTTAGATTTTTGTGGGAATTTGTGGAGATTCTGTGGGATTTTTCTGGAATTTTGTGGGCCTTTTCACGAACTTTGTGTGGTGTTGAGGAGACTTGAAGAATTTTGAGGAATTTTTCTTAGATTTTGTGGAAACTTGTGGAGGTTTTGTGGGATTTTTGTGTGATTTTGTGGGATATTGAGGCGATTTAGGGATCTTGAGGGATTTCTCATGTATTTTGTGGGAATTTGTGGAGATTTGGTGGGATAATTTTCTAGAATTTGGTCGTGTTTTGAGAAGATTTAGGGAATTTTGTGGGATTTTTCCTGGAATTTTGTTGGATACTGGGGAGATTTTGTGGGTGGTTTGTGGAACTTTGAGGGACTTTTCTGGAATTTGGTGAGATTCTGTAGAGAACTGACAAATTATCAGGGATTTTTCATGTATTCTGTGGGAATTTGTGGAGATTCTGTGGGATTTTTGTGGATTTTGGCGGTGTTTTGAGAAGATTTAGGGAATTTTGTGGGACTTTTCTGGGATTTTGTTGGGTATTGAGGACATTTTGTGGGATGTTTCTGGAATTTGGTGTGGCTTTTCAAGAGTTTTGTGGTATTTTGAAAAGGTTTAGGGAATTTTGTGGTGTTTTTTCTTGAATTTTGTGGGAAACTGTGCTGATTTTATGGGGCGTTTCTGGAATTTGGTTGAGTTTTCAGAAGATTTAGAGATTTTTGTGAGATTTTTGTGGGATGTTCTGGGAATTGGTGGAGATTTTGTGGGACATTCCTGTGAATTGGTAGGGTTTTGAAATGATTTAGGGAGTTTTGTGGGACTTCTCTGGAATTTTGTGTGTTTTTTCTGGAATTGTGTGGGATTCTGAGGAGACTTGAAGAATTTTGAGGAATTTGATTTAGATTTTTGTGAGAATTTGTGGAGATTCTGTGGGATTTTACTGGAATTTGGTGGGCCTTTTCACGAAGTTTGTGTGGTTTTGAGGAGACTTGAAGAATTTTGAGGAATTTTTCTTAGATTTTGTGGAAACTTGTGGAGGTTTTGTGTGATTTTTGTGTGATTTTGTGGGATATTGAGGCGATTTAGGGATCTTGAGGGATTTCTCATTTATTTTGTGGGAATTTGTGGAGATTTGGTGGGATAATTTTCTAGAATTTTGTGGTATTTTGAAAAGGTTTAGGGAATTTTGTGGTGTTTTTTCTTGAATTTTGTGGGAAACTGTGCTGATTTTATGGGGCGTTTCTGGAATTTGGTAGAGTTTTCAGAAGATTTAGGGAATTGTGTGAGATTTTTCCTGGAATTTTGTTGGATATTTGGGAGATTTTGTGGGAGGCTTGTGGAACTTTGGGGGACTTTTTTGGTATTTGGTGAGATTCTGTAGAGAACTGACGAATTATCAGGGATTTTTCATGTATTCTGTGGGAATTTGTGGAGATTTGGTGGGATATTTTTCTAGAATTTGGTAGAGTTTTGAGAAGATTTAGGGAATTTTGTGGGATTTTTCCTGGAATTTTGTTGGATACTGGGGAGATTTTGTGGGATGTTTGTGGAACTTTGAGGGACTTTTTAGGAATTTGGTGAGATTCTGTAGAGAACTGACGAATTATCAGGGATTTTTCATGTATTCTGTGGGAATTTGTGGAGATTCTGTGGGATTTTTGTGGATTTTGGCCGTGTTTTGAGAAGATTTAGGGAATTTTGTGTGATTTTTCTGGGATTTTGTTGGATATTGAGGACATTTTGTGGGATGTTTCTGGAATTTGGTGGGGCTTTTCAAGAATTTTGTGGTATTTTGAAAAGGTTTAGCGAATTTTGTGGTGTTTTTTCTTGAATTTTGTGGGAAACTGTGCTGATTTTATGGGGCGTTTCTGGAATTTGGTCGAGTTTTCAGAAGATTTAGGGATTTTTGTGAGATTTTTGTGGGATGTTCTGGGAATTGGTAGAGATTTTGTGGGACATTCCTGTGAATTGGTAGGGTTTTGAAATGATTTAGGGAGTTTTGTGAGACTTCTCTGGAATTTGGTGGGGTTTTTCTGGAATTGTGTGGGATTCTGAGGAGACTTGAAGAATTTTGAGGAATTTGATTTAGATTTTTGTGGGAATTTGTGGAGATTCTGTGGGATTTTTTTGGAATTTGGTGGGCCTTTTCACGAACTTTGTGTGGTTTTGAGGAGACTTGAAGAATTTTGAGGAATTTTTCTTAGATTTTGTGGAAACTTGTGGAGGTTTTGTGTGATTTTTGTGTTATTTTGTGGGATATTGAGGCGATTTAGGGATCTTGATGGATTTCTCATATATTTTGTGGGAATTTGTGGAGATTTGGTGGGATATTTTTCTAGAATTTGGTCGTGTTTTGAGAAGATTTAGGGAATTTTGTGTTGTTTTTTCTTGAATTTTGTGGGAAACTGTGCTGATTTTATGGGGCGTTTCTGGAATTTGGTCAAGTTTTCAGAAGATTTAGGGATTTTTGTGGGATTTCTGTGGGATGTTCTGGGAATTGGTGGAGATTTTGTGGGACATTCCTATGAATTGGTAGGGTTTTGAAATGATTTAGGGAGTTTTGTGGGACTTCTCTGGAATTTTGTGTGTTTTTTCTGGAATTGTGTGGGATTTTGAGGAGACTTGAAGAATTTTGAGGAATTTTTCTTAGATTTTCTGGAAACTTGTGGAGGTTTTGTGTGATTTTTGTGTGATTTTGTGGGATATTGATCGATTTAGGGATCTTGAGGGATTTTTCATGTATTTTGTGGGAATTTGTGGAGATTTGGTGGGATATTTTTCTAGAATTTGGTCGTGTTTTGAGAAGATTTAGGGAATTTTGTGGGATTTTTCCTGGAATTTTGTTGGATACTGGGGAGATTTTGTGGGTGTTTTGTGGAACTTTGAGGGAGTTTTCTGGAATTTGGTGAGATTCTGTAGAGAACTGACGAATTATCAGGGATTTTTCATGTATTCTGTGGGAATTTGTGGAGATTTGGTGGGATTTTTGTGGATTTTGGCGGTGTTTTGAGAAGATTTAGAGAATTTTGTGTGATTTTTCTGGGATTTTGTTGGGTATTGAGGACATTTTGTGGGATGTTTCTGGAATTTGGTGGGGCTTTTCAAGAATTTTGTGGTATTTTGAAAAGATTTAGGGAATTTTGTGGTGTTTTTTCTTGAATTTTGTGGGAAACTGTGCTGATTTTATGGGGCGTTTCTGGAATTTGGTCGAGTTTTCAGAAGATTTAGGGATTTTTGTGGGATTTTTGTGGGATGTTCTGGGAATTGGTAGAGATTTTGTGGGACATTCCTGTGAATTGGTAGGGTTTTGAAATGATTTAGGGAGTTTTGTGGGACTTCTCAGGAATTTTGTGGGGTTTTTCTGGAATTGTGTGGGATTCGGAGGAGACTTGAAGTATTTTGAGGAATTTTTCTTAGATTTTGTGGAAACTTGTGGAGGTTTTGTGTGATTTTTGTGTGATTTTGTGGGATATTGAGGCGATTTAGGGATCTTGAATGATTTTTCATGTATTCTGTGGGATTTTGTGGAGATTCGGTGGGATATTTTTCTAGAATTTGGTCGTGTTTTGAGAAGATTTAGGGAATTTTGTGTGATTTTTCTGGGATTTTGTTGGATATTGAGGAGATTTTGTGGGATGTTTGTGGAACTTTGAGGGACTTTTCTGGAATTTGGTGAGATTCTGTAGAGAACTGACGAATTATCAGGGATTTTTCATGTATTCTGTGGGAATTTGTGGAGATTCTGTGGGATTTTTGTGGATTTTGGCCGTGTTTTGAGAAGATTTAGGGAATTTTGTGTGATTTTTCTGGGATTTTGTTGGATATTGGGGAGATTTTGTGGGATGTTTCTGGAATTTGGTGGGGCTTTTCAAGAATTTTGTGGTATTTTGAAAAGATTTAGGGAATTTTGTGGTGTTTTTTCTTGAATTTTGTGGGAAACTGTGCTGATTTTATGGGGCGTTTCTGGAATTTGGTCGAGTTTTCAGAAGATTTAGGGATTTTTGTGAGATTTTTGTGGGATGTTCTGGGAATTGGTAGAGATTTTGTGGGACATTCCTGTGAATTGGTAGGGTTTTGAAATGATTTAGGGAGTTTTGTGAGACTTCTCTGGAATTTTGTGTGTTTTTTCTGGAATTGTGTGGGATTCTGAGGAGACTTGAAGAATTTTGAGGAATTTGATTTAGATTTTTGTGAGAATTTGTGGAGATTCTGTGGGATTTTTTTGGAATTTGGTGGGCCTTTTCACGAAGTTTGTGTGGTTTTGAGGAGACTTGAAGAATTTTGAGGAATTTTTCTTAGATTTTGTGGAAACTTGTGGAGGTTTTGTGTGATTTTTGTGTGATTTTGTGGGATATTGAGGTGATTTAGGGATCTTGAGGGATTTCTCATGTATTTTGTGGGAATTTGTGGAGATTTGGTGGGATAATTTTCTAGAATTTTGTGGTATTTTGAAAAGGTTTAGGGAATTTTGTGGTGTTTTTTCTTGAATTTTGTGGGAAACTGTGCTGATTTTATGGGGCGTTTCTGGAATTTGGTCAAGTTTTCAGAAGATTTAGGGAATTGTGTGAGATTTTTCCTGGAATTTTGTTGGATATTAGGGAGATTTTGTGGGATGCTTGTGGAACTTTGAGGGACTTTTCTGGAATTTGGTGAGATTCTGTAGAGAACTGACGAATTATCAGGGATTTTTCATGTATTCTCTGGGTATTTGTGGAGATTTGGTGGGATTTTTCTGGAATTTTGGTTATGTTTTGAGAAGATTTAGGGAATTTTGTGTGATTTTTCTGGGATTTTGTTGGATATTGAGGACATTTTGTGGGATGTTTCTGGAATTTGGTGGGGCTTTTCAAGAATTTTTTGGTATTTTGAAAAGGTTTAGGGAATTTTGTGGTGTTTTTTCTTGAATTTTGTGGGAAACTGTGCTGATTTTATGGGGCGTTTCTGGAATTTGGTCGAGTTTTCAGAAGTGTTAGGGATTTTTGTGAGATTTTTGTGGGATGTTTGTGGAACTTTGAGGGACTTTTCTGGAATTTGGTGAGATTCTGTAGAGAACTGACGAATTATCAGGGATTTTTCATGTATTCTGTGGGAATTTGTGGAGATTTGGTGGGATTTTTCTGGAATTTGGTAGAGTTTTGAGAAGATTTAGGTTATTTTGTGGGATTTTTCCTGGAGTTTTGTTGGATACTGGGGAGATTTTGTGGGATGTTTGTGGAACTTTGAGGGACTTTTTAGGAATTTGGTGAGATTCTGTAGAGAACTGACAAATTATCACGGATTTTTCATGTATTCTGTGGGAATTTGTGGAGATTCTGTGGGATTTTTGTGGATTTTGGCCGTGTTTTGAGAAGATTTAGGGAATTTTGTGTGATTTTTCTGGGATTTTGTTGGATATTGAGGAGATTTTGTGGGATGTTTCTGGAATTTGTTGGGGCTTTTCAAGAATTTTGTGGTATTTTGAAAAGGTTTAGGGAAATTTGTGGTGTTTGTTCTTGAATTTTGTGGGAAACTGTGCTGATTTTATGGGGCGTTTCTGGAATTTGGTCGAGTTTTCAGAAGATTTAGGGATTTTTGTGAGATTTTTGTGGGATGTTCTGGGAATTGGTAGAGATTTTGTGGGACATTCCTGTGAATTGGTAGGGTTTTGAAATGATTTAGGGAGTTTTGTGGGACTTCTCTGGAATTTGGTGGGGTTTTTCTGGAATTGTGTGGGATTCTGAGGAGACCTGAAGAATTTTGAGGAATTTGATTTAGATTTTTGTGGGAATTTGTGGAGATTCTGTGGGATTTTTCTGGAATTTTGTGGGCCTTTTCACGAACTTTGTGTGGTGTTGAGGAGACTTGAAGAATTTTGAGGAATTTTTCTTAGATTTTGTGGAAACTTGTGGAGGTTTTGTGGGATTTTTGTGTGATTTTGTGGGATATTGAGGCGATTTAGGGATCTTGAGGGATTTCTCATGTATTTTGTGGGAATTTGTGGAGATTTGGTGGGATAATTTTCTAGAATTTGGTCGTGTTTTGAGAAGATTTAGGGAATTTTGTGGTGTTTTTTCTTGAATTTTGTGGGAAACTGTGCTGATTTTATGGGGCGTTTCTGGAATTTGGTCAAGTTTTCAGAAGATTTAGGGATTTTTGTGGGATTTCTGTGGGATGTTCTGGGAATTGGTGGAGATTTTGTGGGACATTCCTGTGAATTGGTAGGGTTTTGAAATGATTTAGGGAGTTTTGTGGGACTTCTCTGGAATTTTGTGTGTTTTTTCTGGAATTGTGTGGGATTTTGAGGAGACTTGAAGAATTTTGAGGAATTTTTCTTAGATTTTCTGGAAACTTGTGGAGGTTTTGTGTGATTTTTGTGTGATTTTGTGGGATATTGAGGCGATTTAGGGATCTTGAGGGATTTTTCTTGTATTTTGTGGGAATTTGTGGAGATTTGGTGGGATATTTTTCTAGAATTTGGTCGTGTTTTGAGAAGATTTAGGGAATTTTGTGGGATTTTTCCTGGAATTTTGTTGGATACTGGGGAGATTTTGTGGGTGTTTTGTGGAACTTTGAGGGAGTTTTCTGGAATTTGGTGAGATTCTGTAGAGAACTGACGAATTATCAGGGATTTTTCATGTATTCTGTGGGAATTTGTGGAGATTTGGTGGGATTTTTGTGGATTTTGGCGGTGTTTTGAGAAGATTTAGAGAATTTTGTGTGATTTTTCTGGGATTTTGTTGGGTATTGAGGACATTTTGTGGGATGTTTCTGGAATTTGTTGGGGCTTTTCAAGAATTTTGTGGTATTTTGAAAAGATTTAGGGAATTTTGTGGTGTTTTTTCTTGAATTTTGTGGGAAACTGTGCTGATTTTATGGGGCGTTTCTGGAATTTGGTCGAGTTTTCAGAAGATTTAGGGATTTTTGTGAGATTTTTGTGGGATGTTCTGGGAATTGGTAGAGATTTTGTGGGACATTCCTGTGAATTGGTAGGGTTTTGAAATGATTTAGGGAGTTTTGTGAGACTTCTCTGGAATTTTGTGTGTTTTTTCTGGAATTGTGTGGGATTCTGAGGAGACTTGAAGAATTTTGAGGAATTTGATTTAGATTTTTGTGAGAATTTGTGGAGATTCTGTGGGATTTTTTTGGAATTTGGTGGGCCTTTTCACGAAGTTTGTGTGGTTTTGAGGAGACTTGAAGAATTTTGAGGAATTTTTCTTAGATTTTGTGGAAACTTGTGGAGGTTTTGTGTGATTTTTGTGTGATTTTGTGGGATATTGAGGTGATTTAGGGATCTTGAGGGATTTCTCATGTATTTTGTGGGAATTTGTGGAGATTTGGTGGGATAATTTTCTAGAATTTTGTGGTATTTTGAAAAGGTTTAGGGAATTTTGTGGTGTTTTTTCTTGAATTTTGTGGGAAACTGTGCTGATTTTATGGGGCGTTTCTGGAATTTGGTCAAGTTTTCAGAAGATTTAGGGAATTGTGTGAGATTTTTCCTGGAATTTTGTTGGATATTAGGGAGATTTTGTGGGATGCTTGTGGAACTTTGAGGGACTTTTCTGGAATTTGGTGAGATTCTGTAGAGAACTGACGAATTATCAGGGATTTTTCATGTATTCTCTGGGTATTTGTGGAGATTTGGTGGGATTTTTCTGGAATTTTGGTTATGTTTTGAGAAGATTTAGGGAATTTTGTGTGATTTTTCTGGGATTTTGTTGGATATTGAGGACATTTTGTGGGATGTTTCTGGAATTTGGTGGGGCTTTTCAAGAATTTTTTGGTATTTTGAAAAGGTTTAGGGAATTTTGTGGTGTTTTTTCTTGAATTTTGTGGGAAACTGTGCTGATTTTATGGGGCGTTTCTGGAATTTGGTCGAGTTTTCAGAAGTGTTAGGGATTTTTGTGAGATTTTTGTGGGATGTTTGTGGAACTTTGAGGGACTTTTCTGGAATTTGGTGAGATTCTGTAGAGAACTGACGAATTATCAGGGATTTTTCATGTATTCTGTGGGAATTTGTGGAGATTTGGTGGGATTTTTCTGGAATTTGGTAGAGTTTTGAGAAGATTTAGGTTATTTTGTGGGATTTTTCCTGGAGTTTTGTTGGATACTGGGGAGATTTTGTGGGATGTTTGTGGAACTTTGAGGGACTTTTTAGGAATTTGGTGAGATTCTGTAGAGAACTGACAAATTATCAGGGATTTTTCATGTATTCTGTGGGAATTTGTGGAGATTCTGTGGGATTTTTGTGGATTTTGGCCGTGTTTTGAGAAGATTTAGGGAATTTTGTGTGATTTTTCTGGGATTTTGTTGGATATTGAGGAGATTTTGTGGGATGTTTCTGGAATTTGTTGGGGCTTTTCAAGAATTTTGTGGTATTTTGAAAAGGTTTAGGGAAATTTGTGGTGTTTGTTCTTGAATTTTGTGGGAAACTGTGCTGATTTTATGGGGCGTTTCTGGAATTTGGTCGAGTTTTCAGAAGATTTAGGGATTTTTGTGAGATTTTTGTGGGATGTTCTGGGAATTGGTAGAGATTTTGTGGGACATTCCTGTGAATTGGTAGGGTTTTGAAATGATTTAGGGAGTTTTGTGGGACTTCTCTGGAATTTGGTGTGTTTTTTCTGGAATTGTGTGGGATTCTGAGGAGACCTGAAGAATTTTGAGGAATTTGATTTAGATTTTTGTGGGAATTTGTGGAGATTCTGTGGGATTTTTCTGGAATTTTGTGGGCCTTTTCACGAACTTTGTGTGGTGTTGAGGAGACTTGAAGAATTTTGAGGAATTTTTCTTAGATTTTGTGGAAACTTGTGGAGGTTTTGTGGGATTTTTGTGTGATTTTGTGGGATATTGAGGCGATTTAGGGATCTTGAGGGATTTCTCATGTATTTTGTGGGAATTTGTGGAGATTTGGTGGGATAATTTTCTAGAATTTGGTCGTGTTTTGAGAAGATTTAGGGAATTTTGTGGTGTTTTTTCTTGAATGTTGTGGGAAACTGCTGATTTTATGGGGCGTTTCTGGAATTTGGTCAAGTTTTCAGAAGATTTAGGGATTTTTGTGGGATTTCTGAGGGATGTTCTGGGAATTGGTGGAGATTTTGTGGGACATTCCTGTGAATTGGTAGGGTTTTGAAATGATTTAGGGAGTTTTGTGGGACTTCTCTGGAATTTTGTGTGTTTTTTCTGGAATTGTGTGGGATTTTGAGGAGACTTGAAGAATTTTGAGGAATTTTTCTTAGATTTTCTGGAAACTTGTGGAGGTTTTGTGTGATTTTTGTGTGATTTTGTGGGATATTGAGGCGATTTAGGGATCTTGAGGGATTTTTCTTGTATTTTGTGGGAATTTGTGGAGATTTGGTGGGATATTTTTCTAGAATTTGGTCGTGTTTTGAGAAGATTTAGGGAATTTTGTGGGATTTTTCCTGGAATTTTGTTGGATACTGGGGAGATTTTGTGGGTGTTTTGTGGAACTTTGAGGGAGTTTTCTGGAATTTGGTGAGATTCTGTAGAGAACTGACGAATTATCAGGGATTTTTCATGTATTCTGTGGGAATTTGTGGAGATTTGGTGGGATTTTTGTGGATTTTGGCGGTGTTTTGAGAAGATTTAGAGAATTTTGTGTGATTTTTCTGGGATTTTGTTGGGTATTGAGGACATTTTGTGGGATGTTTCTGGAATTTGGTGGGGCTTTTCAAGAATTTTGTGGTATTTTGAAAAGATTTAGGGAATTTTGTGGTGTTTTTTCTTGAATTTTGTGGGAAACTGTGCTGATTTTATGGGGCGTTTCTGGAATTTGGTCGAGTTTTCAGAAGATTTAGGGATTTTTGTGAGATTTTTGTGGGATGTTCTGGGAATTGGTAGAGATTTTGTGGGACATTCCTGTGAATTGGTAGGGTTTTGAAATGATTTAGGGAGTTTTGTGAGACTTCTCAGGAATTTTGTGGGGTTTTTCTGGAATTGTGTGGGATTCGGAGGAGACTTGAAGTATTTTGAGGAATTTTTCTTAGATTTTGTGGAAACTTGTGGAGGTTTTGTGTGATTTTTGTGTGATTTTGTGGGATATTGAGGCGATTTAGGGATCTTGAGGGATTTTTCATGTATTCTGTGGGATTTTGTGGAGATTCGGTGGGATATTTTTCTAGAATTTGGTCGTGTTTTGAGAAGATTTAGGGAATTTTGTGTGATTTTTCTGGGATTTTGTTGGATATTGAGGAGATTTTGTGGGATGTTTGTGGAACTTTGAGGGACTTTTCTGGAATTTGGTGAGATTCTGTAGAGAACTGACGAATTATCAGGGATTTTTCATGTATTCTGTGGGAATTTGTGGAGATTCTGTGGGATTTTTGTGGATTTTGGCCGTGTTTTGAGAAGATTTAGGGAATTTTGTGTGATTTTTCTGGGATTTTGTTGGATATTGGGGAGATTTTGTGGGATGTTTCTGGAATTTGGTGGGGCTTTTCAAGAATTTTGTGGTATTTTGAAAAGATTTAGGGAATTTTGTGGTGTTTTTTCTTGAATTTTGTGGGAAACTGTGCTGATTTTATGGGGCGTTTCTGGAATTTGGTCGAGTTTTCAGAAGATTTAGGGATTTTTGTGAGATTTTTGTGGGATGTTCTGGGAATTGGTAGAGATTTTGTGGGACATTCCTGTGAATTGGTAGGGTTTTGAAATGATTTAGGGAGTTTTGTGAGACTTCTCTGGAATTTTGTGTGTTTTTTCTGGAATTGTGTGGGATTCTGAGGAGACTTGAAGAATTTTGAGGAATTTGATTTAGATTTTTGTGAGAATTTGTGGAGATTCTGTGGGATTTTTTTGGAATTTGGTGGGCCTTTTCACGAAGTTTGTGTGGTTTTGAGGAGACTTGAAGAATTTTGAGGAATTTTTCTTAGATTTTGTGGAAACTTGTGGAGGTTTTGTGTGATTTTTGTGTGATTTTGTGGGATATTGAGGTGATTTAGGGATCTTGAGGGATTTCTCATGTATTTTGTGGGAATTTGTGGAGATTTGGTGGGATAATTTTCTAGAATTTTGTGGTATTTTGAAAAGGTTTAGGGAATTTTGTGGTGTTTTTTCTTGAATTTTGTGGGAAACTGTGCTGATTTTATGGGGCGTTTCTGGAATTTGGTCAAGTTTTCAGAAGATTTAGGGAATTGTGTGAGATTTTTCCTGGAATTTTGTTGGATATTAGGGAGATTTTGTGGGATGCTTGTGGAACTTTGAGGGACTTTTCTGGAATTTGGTGAGATTCTGTAGAGAACTGACGAATTATCAGGGATTTTTCATGTATTCTCTGGGTATTTGTGGAGATTTGGTGGGATTTTTCTGGAATTTTGGTTATGTTTTGAGAAGATTTAGGGAATTTTGTGTGATTTTTCTGGGATTTTGTTGGATATTGAGGACATTTTGTGGGATGTTTCTGGAATTTGGTGGGGCTTTTCAAGAATTTTTTGGTATTTTGAAAAGGTTTAGGGAATTTTGTGGTGTTTTTTCTTGAATTTTGTGGGAAACTGTGCTGATTTTATGGGGCGTTTCTGGAATTTGGTCGAGTTTTCAGAAGATTTAGGGAATTTTGTGAGATTTTTCCTGGAATTTTCTTGGATATTAGGGAGATTTTGTGGGATGCTTGTGGAACTTTGAGGGACTTTTCTGGAATTTGGTGAGATTCTGTAGAGAACTGACGAATTATCAGGGATTTTTCATGTATTCTCTGGGAATTTGTGGAGATTTGGTGGGATATTTTTCTAGAATTTGGTCGTGTTTTGAGAAGATTTAGAGAATTTTGTGGGATTTTTCTTGAATTTTGTTGGATATTGAGGAGATTTTGTGGGATGTTTGTGGAACTTTGAGGGACTTTTCTGGAATTTGGTGAGATTCTGTAGAGAACTGACGAATTATCAGGGATTTTTCATGTATTCTGTGGGAATTTGTGGAGATTCTGTGGGATTTTTCTGGAATTTTGGTTATGTTTTGAGAAAATTTAGGGAATTTTGTGTGATTTTTCTGGGATTTTGTTGGATATTGAGGACATTTTGTGGGATGTTTCGGGAATTTGGTGGGGCTTTTCAAGAATTTTGTGGTATTTTGAAAAGATTTAGGGAATTTTGTGGTGTTTTTTCTTGAATTTTGTGGGAAACTGTGCTGATTTTATGGGGCGTTTCTAAAATTTGGTCGAGTTTTCAGAAGATTTAGGGATTTTTGTGGGATTTCTGTGGGATGTTCTGGGAATTGGTGGAGATTTTGTGGGACATTCCTGTGAATTGGTAGGGTTTTGAAATGATTTAGGGAGTTTTGTGGGACTTCTCTGGAATTTTGTGTGTTTTTTCTGGAATTGTGTGGGATTCTGAGGAGACTTGAAGAATTTTGAGGAATTTTTCTTAGATTTTGTGGAAACTTGTGGAGGTTTTGTGTGATTTTTGTGTGATTTTGTGGGATATTGAGGCGATTTATGGATCTTGAGGGATTTCTCATGTATTTTGTGGGAATTTGTGGAGATTTGGTGGGATATTTTTCTATAATTTGGTCGTGTTTTGAGAAGATTTAGGGAATTATGTGGGATTTTTCTTGGAATTTTGTTGGATATTGAGGAGATTTTGTGGGTGGTGTGTGGAACTTTGAGGGACTTTTCTGGAATTTGGTGAGATTCTGTAGAGAACTGACAAATTATCAGGGATTTTTCATGTATTCTGTAAGAATTTGTGGAGATTTGGTGGGATATTTTTCTAGAATTTGGTCGTGTTTTGAGAAGATTTAGGGAATTTTGTGGGATTTTTCCTGGAATTTTGTTGGATACTGGGGAGATTTTGTGGGATGTTTGTGGAACTTTGAGGGACTTTTCTGGAATTTGGTGAGATTCTGTAGAGAACTGACGAATTATCAGGGATTTTTCATGTATTCTGTGGGAATTTGTGGAGATTCGGTGGGATTGTTGAGGATTTTGGCCGTGTTTTGAGAAGATTTAGAGAATTTTGTGGGATTTTTCCTGGAATTTTGTTGGATACTGGGGAGATTTTGTGGGATGTTTGTGGAACTTTGAGGGACTTTTCTGGAATTTGGTGAGATTCTGTAGAGAACTGACGAATTATCAGGGATTTTTCATGTATTCTGTGGGAATTTGTGGAGATTCTGTGGGATTTTTGTGGATTTTGGCCGTGTTTTGAGAAGATTTAGGGAATTTTGTGTGATTTTTCTGGGATTTTGTTGGATATTGAGGAGATTTTGTGGGATGTTTCTGGAATTTGTTGGGGTTTTTCAAGAATTTTGTGGTATTTTGAAAAGGTTTAGGGAAATTTGTGGTGTTTGTTCTTGAATTTTGTGGGAAACTGTGCTGATTTTATGGGGCGTTTCTGGAATTTGGTCGAGTTTTCAGAAGATTTAGGGATTTTTGTGAGATTTCTGTGGGATGTTCTGGGAATTGGTGGAGATTTTGTGGGACATTCCTGTGAATTGGTAGGGTTTTGAAATGATTTAGGGAGTTTTGTGGGACTTCTCTGGAATTTTGTGTGTTTTTTCTGGAATTGTGTGGGATTCTGAGGAGACTTGAAGAATTTTGAGGAATTTGATTTAGATTTTTATGGGAATTTGTGGAGAGTCTGTGGGATTTTTTTGGAATTTGGTGGGCCTTTTCACAAACTTTGTGTGGTTTTGAGGAGACTTGAAGAATTTTGAGGAATTTTTCTTAGATTTTGTGGAAACTTGTGGAGGTTTTGTGGAATTTTTGTGTGATTTTGTGGGATATTGAGGCGATTTAGGGATCTTGATGGATTTTTCATGTATTTTGTGGGATTTTGTGGAGATTTGGTGGGATATTTTTCTAGAATTTGGTCGTGTTTTGAGAAGATTTAGGGAATTTTGTGGTGTTTTTTCTTGAATTTTGTGGGAAACTGTGCTGATTTTATGGGGCGTTTCAGAAATTTGGTCGAGTTTTCAGAAGATTTAGGGATTTTTGTGGGATTTCTGTGGGATGTTCTGGGAATTGGAGATTTTGTGGGACATTCCTGTGAATTGGTAGGGTTTTGAAATGATTGAGGGAGTTTTGTGGGACTTCTCTGGAATTTTGTGTGTTTTTTCTGGAATTGTGTGGGATTCTGAGGAGACTTGAAGAATTTTGAGGAATTTTTCTTAGATTTTGTGGAAACTTGTGGAGGTTTTGTGGGATTTTTGTGTGATTTTGTGGGATATTGAGGCGATTTAGGGATCTTGAGGGATTTCTCATGTATTTTGTGGGAATTTGTGGAGATTTGGTGGGATATTTTTCTAGAATTTGGTCGTGTTTTGAGAAGATTTAGGGAATTTTGTGGGATTTTTCCTGGAATTTTGTTGGATATTAGGGAGAATTTGTGGGATGTTTGTGGAACTTTGAGGGACTTTTCTGGAATTTGGTGAGATTCTGTAGAGAACTGACGAATTATCAGGGATTTTTCATGTATTCTCTGGGAATTTGTGGAGATTTGGTGGGATTTTTCTTGAATTTGGCCGTGTTTTGAGAAGATTTAGAGAATTTTGTGGGGTTTTTCTTGAATTTTGTTGGATATTGAGGAGATTTTGTGGGATGTTTGTGGAACTTTGAGGGACTTTTCTGGAATTTGGTGAGATTCTGTAGAGAACTGACGAATTATCAGGGATTTTTCATGTATTCTGTGGGAATTTGTGGAGATTCGGTGGGATTTTTCTGGAATTTTGGTTGTGTTTTGAGAAAATTTAGGGAATTTTGTGGGATTTTTCTGGGATTTTGTTGGGTATTGGGGACATTTTGTGGGATGTTTCTGGAATTTGGTGGGGCTTTTCAAGAATTTTGTGGTATTTTGAAAAGGTTTAGGGAATTTTGTGGTGTTTTTTCTTGAATTTTGTGGGAAACTGTGCTGATTTTATGGGGCGTTTCTGGAATTTGGTCGAGTTTTCAGAAGATTTAGGGATTTTTGTGGGATTTTTGTGGGATGTTCTGGGAATTGGTGGAGATTTTGTGGGACATTCCTGTGAATTGGTAGGGTTTTGAAATGATTTAGGGAGTTTTGTGGGACTTCTCTGGAATTTTGTGGGGTTTTTATGGAATTGTGTGGGATTCTAAGGAGACTTGAAGAATTTTGAGGAATTTGATTTAGATTTTTGTGGGAATTTGTGAAGATTCTGTGGGATTTTTCTGGAATTTGGTGGGCCTTTTCACGAACTTTGTGTTTTTGAGGAGACTTGAAGAATTTTGAGGAATTTTTCTTAGATTTTGTGGAAACTTGTGGAGGTTTTGTGGGATTTTTGTGTGATTTTGTGGGATATTGAGGCGATTTCGGGATCTTGAGGGATTTCTCATGTATTTTGTGGGAATTTGTGGAGATTTGGTGGGATATTTTTCTAGAATTTAGTCGTGTTTTGAGAAGATTTAGGGAATTTTGTGGGATTTTTCCTGGAATTTTGTTGGATATTAGGGAGAATTTGTGGGATGTTTGTGGAACTTTGAGGGACTTTTCTGGAATTTGGTGAGATTCTGTAGAGAACTGACGAATTATCAGGGATTTTTCATGTATTCTGTGGGAATTTGTGGAGATTCGGTGGGATTTTTCAAGAATTTGGTAGAGTTTTGAGAAGATTTAGGGAATTTTGTGGGACTTTTCTGGGATTTTGTTGGGTATTGAGGACATTTTGTGGGATGTTTCGGGAATTTGGTGGGGCTTTTCAAGAATTTTGTGGTATTTTGAAAAGATTTAGGGAATTTTGTGGTGTTTTTTCTTGAATTTTGTGGGAAACTGTGCTGATTTTATGGGGCGTTTCTGGAATTTGGTCGAGTTTTCAGAAGATTTAGAAATTTTTGTGGGATTTCTGTGGGATGTTCTGGGAATTGGTGGAGATTTTGTGGGACATTCCTGTGAATTGGTAGGGTTTTGAAATGATTTAGGGAGTTTTGTGGGACTTCTCAGGAATTTTGTGGGGTTTTTCTGGAATTGTGTGGGATTCTGAGGAGACTTGAAGAATTTTGAGGAATTTTTCTTAGATTTTGTGGAAACTTGTGGAGGTTTTGTGTGATTTTTGTGTGATTTTGTGGGATATTGAGGCGATTTAGGGATCTTGAGGGATTTTTCAAGTATTTTGTGGGAATTTGTGTAGATTTGGTGGGATATTTTTCTAGAATTTGGTCGTGTTTTGAGAAGATTTAGGGAATTTTGTGGGATTTTTCCTGGAATTTTGTTGGATATTAGGGAGAATTTGTGGGATGTTTGTGGAACTTTGAGGGACTTTTCTGGAATTTGGTGAGATTCTGTAGAGAACTGACGAATTATCAGGGATTTTTCATGTATTCTCTGGGAATTTGTGGAGATTTGGTGGGATATTTTTCTAGAATTTGGTCGTGTTTTGAGAAGATTTAGGGAATTTTGTGGGATTTTTTCTGGAATTTTGTTGGATACTGGGGAGATTTTGTGGGATGTTTGTGGAACTTTGAGGGACTTTTCTGGAATTTGGTGAGATTCTATAGAGAACTGAGAAATTATCAGGGATTTTTCATGTATTCTGTGGGAATTTGTGGAGATTCGGTGGGATTTTTGAGGATTTTGGCCGTGTTTTGAGAAGATTTAGGGAATTTTTTGTGATTTTTCTGGAATTTTGTTGGATATTGAGGACATTTTGTGGGATGTTTGTGGAACTTTGAGGGACATTTCAGGAATTTGGTGAGATTCTGTAGAGAACTGACGAATTATCAGGGATTTTTCATGTATTCTGTGGGAATTGGTGGAGATTCGGTGGGATTTTTGAGGATTTTGGCCGTGTTTAGAGAAGATTTAGAGAATTTTGTGGGATTTTTCTTGAATTTTGATGGATATTGAGGAGAATTTGTGGGATGTTTGTGGAACTTTGAGGGACTTTTCTGGAATTTGGTGAGATTCTGTAGAGAACTGACGAATTATCAGGGATTTTTCACGTATTCTGTGGGAATTTCTGGAGATTCGGTGGGATTTTTCTGGAATTTTGGTTGTGTTTTGAGAAAATTTAGGGAATTTTGTGTGATTTTTCTGGGATTTTGTTGGGTATTGAGGACATTTTGTGGGATGTTTCTGGAATTTGGTGGGGCTTTTCAAGAATTTTGTGGTATTTTGAAAACATTTTGGGAATTTTGTGCTGTTTTTTCTGGAATTTTGTGGGAAACTGTGCTGATTTTATGGGGCGTTTCTGGAATTTGGTCGAGTTTTCAGAAGATTTAGGGATTTTTTTGAGATTTCTGTGGGATGTTCTGGGAATTGGTGGAGATTTTGTGGGACATTCCTGTGAATTGGTAGGGTTTTGAAATGATTTAGGGAGTTTTGTGGGACTTCTCTGGAATTTTGTGTGTTTTTTCTGGAATTGTGTGGGATTCTGAGGAGACTTGAAGAATTTTGAGGAATTTGATTTAGATTTTTATGGGAATTTGTGGAGAGTCTGTGGGATTTTTTTGGAATTTGGTGGGCCTTTTCACAAACTTTGTGTGGTTTTGAGGAGACTTGAAGAATTTTGAGGAATTTTTCTTAGATTTTGTGGAAACTTGTGGAGGTTTTGTGGAATTTTTGTGTGATTTTGTGGGATATTGAGGCGATTTAGGGATCTTGATGGATTTTTCATGTATTTTGTGGGATTTTGTGGAGATTTGGTGGGATATTTTTCTAGAATTTGGTCGTGTTTTGAGAAGATTTAGGGAATTTTGTGGTGTTTTTTCTTGAATTTTGTGGGAAACTGTGCTGATTTTATGGGGCGTTTCAGAAATTTGGTCGAGTTTTCAGAAGATTTAGGGATTTTTGTGGGATTTCTGTGGGATGTTCTGGGAATTGGAGATTTTGTGGGACATTCCTGTGAATTGGTAGGGTTTTGAAATGATTGAGGGAGTTTTGTGGGACTTCTCTGGAATTTTGTGTGTTTTTTCTGGAATTGTGTGGGATTCTGAGGAGACTTGAAGAATTTTGAGGAATTTTTCTTAGATTTTGTGGAAACTTGTGGAGGTTTTGTGGGATTTTTGTGTGATTTTGTGGGATATTGAGGCGATTTAGGGATCTTGAGGGATTTCTCATGTATTTTGTGGGAATTTGTGGAGATTTGGTGGGATATTTTTCTAGAATTTGGTCGTGTTTTGAGAAGATTTAGGGAATTTTGTGGGATTTTTCCTGGAATTTTGTTGGATATTAGGGAGAATTTGTGGGATGTTTGTGGAACTTTGAGGGACTTTTCTGGAATTTGGTGAGATTCTGTAGAGAACTGACGAATTATCAGGGATTTTTCATGTATTCTGTGTTAATTTGTGGAGATTTGGTGGGATTTTTCTTGAATTTGGCCGTGTTTTGAGAAGATTTAGAGAATTTTGTGGGGTTTTTCTTGAATTTTGTTGGATATTGAGGAGATTTTGTGGGATGTTTGTGGAACTTTGAGGGACTTTTCTGGAATTTGGTGAGATTCTGTAGAGAACTGACGAATTATCAGGGATTTTTCATGTATTCTGTGGGAATTTGTGGAGATTCGGTGGGATTTTTCTGGAATTTTGGTTGTGTTTTGAGAAAATTTAGGGAATTTTGTGGGATTTTTCTGGGATTTTGTTGGGTATTGGGGACATTTTGTGGGATGTTTCTGGAATTTGGTGGGGCTTTTCAAGAATTTTGTGGTATTTTGAAAAGGTTTAGGGAATTTTGTGGTGTTTTTTCTTGAATTTTGTGGGAAACTGTGCTGATTTTATGGGGCGTTTCTGGAATTTGGTCGAGTTTTCAGAAGATTTAGGGATTTTTGTGGGATTTTTGTGGGATGTTCTGGGAATTGGTGGAGATTTTGTGGGACATTCCTGTGAATTGGTAGGGTTTTGAAATGATTTAGGGAGTTTTGTGGGACTTCTCTGGAATTTTGTGGGGTTTTTATGGAATTGTGTGGGATTCTAAGGAGACTTGAAGAATTTTGAGGAATTTGATTTAGATTTTTGTGGGAATTTGTGAAGATTCTGTGGGATTTTTCTGGAATTTGGTGGGCCTTTTCACGAACTTTGTGTTTTTGAGGAGACTTGAAGAATTTTGAGGAATTTTTCTTAGATTTTGTGGAAACTTGTGGAGGTTTTGTGTGATTTTTGTGTGATTTTGTGGGATATTGAGGTGATTTAGGGATCTTGAGGGATTTCTCATGTATTTTGTGGGAATTTGTGGAGATTTGGTGGGATAATTTTCTAGAATTTTGTGGTATTTTGAAAAGGTTTAGGGAATTTTGTGGTGTTTTTTCTTGAATTTTGTGGGAAACTGTGCTGATTTTATGGGGCGTTTCTGGAATTTGGTCAAGTTTTCAGAAGATTTAGGGAATTGTGTGAGATTTTTCCTGGAATTTTGTTGGATATTAGGGAGATTTTGTGGGATGCTTGTGGAACTTTGAGGGACTTTTCTGGAATTTGGTGAGATTCTGTAGAGAACTGACGAATTATCAGGGATTTTTCATGTATTCTCTGGGTATTTGTGGAGATTTGGTGGGATTTTTCTGGAATTTTGGTTATGTTTTGAGAAGATTTAGGGAATTTTGTGTGATTTTTCTGGGATTTTGTTGGATATTGAGGACATTTTGTGGGATGTTTCTGGAATTTGGTGGGGCTTTTCAAGAATTTTTTGGTATTTTGAAAAGGTTTAGGGAATTTTGTGGTGTTTTTTCTTGAATTTTGTGGGAAACTGTGCTGATTTTATGGGGCGTTTCTGGAATTTGGTCGAGTTTTCAGAAGTGTTAGGGATTTTTGTGAGATTTTTGTGGGATGTTTGTGGAACTTTGAGGGACTTTTCTGGAATTTGGTGAGATTCTGTAGAGAACTGACGAATTATCAGGGATTTTTCATGTATTCTGTGGGAATTTGTGGAGATTTGGTGGGATTTTTCTGGAATTTGGTAGAGTTTTGAGAAGATTTAGGTTATTTTGTGGGATTTTTCCTGGAGTTTTGTTGGATACTGGGGAGATTTTGTGGGATGTTTGTGGAACTTTGAGGGACTTTTTAGGAATTTGGTGAGATTCTGTAGAGAACTGACAAATTATCACGGATTTTTCATGTATTCTGTGGGAATTTGTGGAGATTCTGTGGGATTTTTGTGGATTTTGGCCGTGTTTTGAGAAGATTTAGGGAATTTTGTGTGATTTTTCTGGGATTTTGTTGGATATTGAGGAGATTTTGTGGGATGTTTCTGGAATTTGTTGGGGCTTTTCAAGAATTTTGTGGTATTTTGAAAAGGTTTAGGGAAATTTGTGGTGTTTGTTCTTGAATTTTGTGGGAAACTGTGCTGATTTTATGGGGCGTTTCTGGAATTTGGTCGAGTTTTCAGAAGATTTAGGGATTTTTGTGAGATTTTTGTGGGATGTTCTGGGAATTGGTAGAGATTTTGTGGGACATTCCTGTGAATTGGTAGGGTTTTGAAATGATTTAGGGAGTTTTGTGGGACTTCTCTGGAATTTGGTGGGGTTTTTCTGGAATTGTGTGGGATTCTGAGGAGACCTGAAGAATTTTGAGGAATTTGATTTAGATTTTTGTGGGAATTTGTGGAGATTCTGTGGGATTTTTCTGGAATTTTGTGGGCCTTTTCACGAACTTTGTGTGGTGTTGAGGAGACTTGAAGAATTTTGAGGAATTTTTCTTAGATTTTGTGGAAACTTGTGGAGGTTTTGTGGGATTTTTGTGTGATTTTGTGGGATATTGAGGCGATTTAGGGATCTTGAGGGATTTCTCATGTATTTTGTGGGAATTTGTGGAGATTTGGTGGGATAATTTTCTAGAATTTGGTCGTGTTTTGAGAAGATTTAGGGAATTTTGTGGTGTTTTTTCTTGAATTTTGTGGGAAACTGTGCTGATTTTATGGGGCGTTTCTGGAATTTGGTCAAGTTTTCAGAAGATTTAGGGATTTTTGTGGGATTTCTGTGGGATGTTCTGGGAATTGGTGGAGATTTTGTGGGACATTCCTGTGAATTGGTAGGGTTTTGAAATGATTTAGGGAGTTTTGTGGGACTTCTCTGGAATTTTGTGTGTTTTTTCTGGAATTGTGTGGGATTTTGAGGAGACTTGAAGAATTTTGAGGAATTTTTCTTAGATTTTCTGGAAACTTGTGGAGGTTTTGTGTGATTTTTGTGTGATTTTGTGGGATATTGAGGCGATTTAGGGATCTTGAGGGATTTTTCTTGTATTTTGTGGGAATTTGTGGAGATTTGGTGGGATATTTTTCTAGAATTTGGTCGTGTTTTGAGAAGATTTAGGGAATTTTGTGGGATTTTTCCTGGAATTTTGTTGGATACTGGGGAGATTTTGTGGGTGTTTTGTGGAACTTTGAGGGAGTTTTCTGGAATTTGGTGAGATTCTGTAGAGAACTGACGAATTATCAGGGATTTTTCATGTATTCTGTGGGAATTTGTGGAGATTTGGTGGGATTTTTGTGGATTTTGGCGGTGTTTTGAGAAGATTTAGAGAATTTTGTGTGATTTTTCTGGGATTTTGTTGGGTATTGAGGACATTTTGTGGGATGTTTCTGGAATTTGTTGGGGCTTTTCAAGAATTTTGTGGTATTTTGAAAAGATTTAGGGAATTTTGTGGTGTTTTTTCTTGAATTTTGTGGGAAACTGTGCTGATTTTATGGGGCGTTTCTGGAATTTGGTCGAGTTTTCAGAAGATTTAGGGATTTTTGTGAGATTTTTGTGGGATGTTCTGGGAATTGGTAGAGATTTTGTGGGACATTCCTGTGAATTGGTAGGGTTTTGAAATGATTTAGGGAGTTTTGTGAGACTTCTCTGGAATTTTGTGTGTTTTTTCTGGAATTGTGTGGGATTCTGAGGAGACTTGAAGAATTTTGAGGAATTTGATTTAGATTTTTGTGAGAATTTGTGGAGATTCTGTGGGATTTTTTTGGAATTTGGTGGGCCTTTTCACGAAGTTTGTGTGGTTTTGAGGAGACTTGAAGAATTTTGAGGAATTTTTCTTAGATTTTGTGGAAACTTGTGGAGGTTTTGTGTGATTTTTGTGTGATTTTGTGGGATATTGAGGTGATTTAGGGATCTTGAGGGATTTCTCATGTATTTTGTGGGAATTTGTGGAGATTTGGTGGGATCATTTTCTAGAATTTTGTGGTATTTTGAAAAGGTTTAGGGAATTTTGTGGTGTTTTTTCTTGAATTTTGTGGGAAACTGTGCTGATTTTATGGGGCGTTTCTGGAATTTGGTCAAGTTTTCAGAAGATTTAGGGAATTGTGTGAGATTTTTCCTGGAATTTTGTTGGATATTAGGGAGATTTTGTGGGATGCTTGTGGAACTTTGAGGGACTTTTCTGGAATTTGGTGAGATTCTGTAGAGAACTGACGAATTATCAGGGATTTTTCATGTATTCTCTGGGTATTTGTGGAGATTTGGTGGGATTTTTCTGGAATTTTGGTTATGTTTTGAGAAGATTTAGGGAATTTTGTGTGATTTTTCTGGGATTTTGTTGGATATTGAGGACATTTTGTGGGATGTTTCTGGAATTTGGTGGGGCTTTTCAAGAATTTTTTGGTATTTTGAAAAGGTTTAGGGAATTTTGTGGTGTTTTTTCTTGAATTTTGTGGGAAACTGTGCTGATTTTATGGGGCGTTTCTGGAATTTGGTCGAGTTTTCAGAAGTGTTAGGGATTTTTGTGAGATTTTTGTGGGATGTTTGTGGAACTTTGAGGGACTTTTCTGGAATTTGGTGAGATTCTGTAGAGAACTGACGAATTATCAGGGATTTTTCATGTATTCTGTGGGAATTTGTGGAGATTTGGTGGGATTTTTCTGGAATTTGGTAGAGTTTTGAGAAGATTTAGGTTATTTTGTGGGATTTTTCCTGGAGTTTTGTTGGATACTGGGGAGATTTTGTGGGATGTTTGTGGAACTTTGAGGGACTTTTTAGGAATTTGGTGAGATTCTGTAGAGAACTGACAAATTATCAGGGATTTTTCATGTATTCTGTGGGAATTTGTGGAGATTCTGTGGGATTTTTGTGGATTTTGGCCGTGTTTTGAGAAGATTTAGGGAATTTTGTGTGATTTTTCTGGGATTTTGTTGGATATTGAGGAGATTTTGTGGGATGTTTCTGGAATTTGTTGGGGCTTTTCAAGAATTTTGTGGTATTTTGAAAAGGTTTAGGGAAATTTGTGGTGTTTGTTCTTGAATTTTGTGGGAAACTGTGCTGATTTTATGGGGCGTTTCTGGAATTTGGTCGAGTTTTCAGAAGATTTAGGGATTTTTGTGAGATTTTTGTGGGATGTTCTGGGAATTGGTAGAGATTTTGTGGGACATTCCTGTGAATTGGTAGGGTTTTGAAATGATTTAGGGAGTTTTGTGGGACTTCTCTGGAATTTGGTGTGTTTTTTCTGGAATTGTGTGGGATTCTGAGGAGACCTGAAGAATTTTGAGGAATTTGATTTAGATTTTTGTGGGAATTTGTGGAGATTCTGTGGGATTTTTCTGGAATTTTGTGGGCCTTTTCACGAACTTTGTGTGGTGTTGAGGAGACTTGAAGAATTTTGAGGAATTTTTCTTAGATTTTGTGGAAACTTGTGGAGGTTTTGTGGGATTTTTGTGTGATTTTGTGGGATATTGAGGCGATTTAGGGATCTT
Source organism: Cyanistes caeruleus (assembly GCF_971803275.1). NCBI lineage: Eukaryota > Metazoa > Chordata > Aves > Passeriformes > Paridae > Cyanistes > Cyanistes caeruleus. The sequence continues at coordinate 71,556,547 of NC_141704.1, forward strand.
GAGGGATTTCTCATGTATTTTGTGGGAATTTGTGGAGATTTGGTGGGATAATTTTCTAGAATTTGGTCGTGTTTTGAGAAGATTTAGGGAATTTTGTGGTGTTTTTTCTTGAATGTTGTGGGAAACTGCTGATTTTATGGGGCGTTTCTGGAATTTGGTCAAGTTTTCAGAAGATTTAGGGATTTTTGTGGGATTTCTGAGGGATGTTCTGGGAATTGGTGGAGATTTTGTGGGACATTCCTGTGAATTGGTAGGGTTTTGAAATGATTTAGGGAGTTTTGTGGGACTTCTCTGGAATTTTGTGTGTTTTTTCTGGAATTGTGTGGGATTTTGAGGAGACTTGAAGAATTTTGAGGAATTTTTCTTAGATTTTCTGGAAACTTGTGGAGGTTTTGTGTGATTTTTGTGTGATTTTGTGGGATATTGAGGCGATTTAGGGATCTTGAGGGATTTTTCTTGTATTTTGTGGGAATTTGTGGAGATTTGGTGGGATATTTTTCTAGAATTTGGTCGTGTTTTGAGAAGATTTAGGGAATTTTGTGGGATTTTTCCTGGAATTTTGTTGGATACTGGGGAGATTTTGTGGGTGTTTTGTGGAACTTTGAGGGAGTTTTCTGGAATTTGGTGAGATTCTGTAGAGAACTGACGAATTATCAGGGATTTTTCATGTATTCTGTGGGAATTTGTGGAGATTTGGTGGGATTTTTGTGGATTTTGGCGGTGTTTTGAGAAGATTTAGAGAATTTTGTGTGATTTTTCTGGGATTTTGTTGGGTATTGAGGACATTTTGTGGGATGTTTCTGGAATTTGGTGGGGCTTTTCAAGAATTTTGTGGTATTTTGAAAAGATTTAGGGAATTTTGTGGTGTTTTTTCTTGAATTTTGTGGGAAACTGTGCTGATTTTATGGGGCGTTTCTGGAATTTGGTCGAGTTTTCAGAAGATTTAGGGATTTTTGTGAGATTTTTGTGGGATGTTCTGGGAATTGGTAGAGATTTTGTGGGACATTCCTGTGAATTGGTAGGGTTTTGAAATGATTTAGGGAGTTTTGTGAGACTTCTCAGGAATTTTGTGGGGTTTTTCTGGAATTGTGTGGGATTCGGAGGAGACTTGAAGTATTTTGAGGAATTTTTCTTAGATTTTGTGGAAACTTGTGGAGGTTTTGTGTGATTTTTGTGTGATTTTGTGGGATATTGAGGCGATTTAGGGATCTTGAGGGATTTTTCATGTATTCTGTGGGATTTTGTGGAGATTCGGTGGGATATTTTTCTAGAATTTGGTCGTGTTTTGAGAAGATTTAGGGAATTTTGTGTGATTTTTCTGGGATTTTGTTGGATATTGAGGAGATTTTGTGGGATGTTTGTGGAACTTTGAGGGACTTTTCTGGAATTTGGTGAGATTCTGTAGAGAACTGACGAATTATCAGGGATTTTTCATGTATTCTGTGGGAATTTGTGGAGATTCGGTGGGATTTTTGTGGATTTTGGCCGTGTTTTGAGAAGATTTAGGGAATTTTGTGTGATTTTTCTGGGATTTTGTTGGATATTGGGGAGATTTTGTGGGATGTTTCTGGAATTTGGTGGGGCTTTTCAAGAATTTTGTGGTATTTTGAAAAGATTTAGGGAATTTTGTGGTGTTTTTTCTTGAATTTTGTGGGAAACTGTGCTGATTTTATGGGGCGTTTCTGGAATTTGGTCGAGTTTTCAGAAGATTTAGGGATTTTTGTGAGATTTTTGTGGGATGTTCTGGGAATTGGTAGAGATTTTGTGGGACATTCCTGTGAATTGGTAGGGTTTTGAAATGATTTAGGGAGTTTTGTGAGACTTCTCTGGAATTTTGTGTGTTTTTTCTGGAATTGTGTGGGATTCTGAGGAGACTTGAAGAATTTTGAGGAATTTGATTTAGATTTTTGTGAGAATTTGTGGAGATTCTGTGGGATTTTTTTGGAATTTGGTGGGCCTTTTCACGAAGTTTGTGTGGTTTTGAGGAGACTTGAAGAATTTTGAGGAATTTTTCTTAGATTTTGTGGAAACTTGTGGAGGTTTTGTGTGATTTTTGTGTGATTTTGTGGGATATTGAGGTGATTTAGGGATCTTGAGGGATTTCTCATGTATTTTGTGGGAATTTGTGGAGATTTGGTGGGATAATTTTCTAGAATTTTGTGGTATTTTGAAAAGGTTTAGGGAATTTTGTGGTGTTTTTTCTTGAATTTTGTGGGAAACTGTGCTGATTTTATGGGGCGTTTCTGGAATTTGGTCAAGTTTTCAGAAGATTTAGGGAATTGTGTGAGATTTTTCCTGGAATTTTGTTGGATATTAGGGAGATTTTGTGGGATGCTTGTGGAACTTTGAGGGACTTTTCTGGAATTTGGTGAGATTCTGTAGAGAACTGACGAATTATCAGGGATTTTTCATGTATTCTCTGGGTATTTGTGGAGATTTGGTGGGATTTTTCTGGAATTTTGGTTATGTTTTGAGAAGATTTAGGGAATTTTGTGTGATTTTTCTGGGATTTTGTTGGATATTGAGGACATTTTGTGGGATGTTTCTGGAATTTGGTGGGGCTTTTCAAGAATTTTTTGGTATTTTGAAAAGGTTTAGGGAATTTTGTGGTGTTTTTTCTTGAATTTTGTGGGAAACTGTGCTGATTTTATGGGGCGTTTCTGGAATTTGGTCGAGTTTTCAGAAGATTTAGGGAATTTTGTGAGATTTTTCCTGGAATTTTCTTGGATATTAGGGAGATTTTGTGGGATGCTTGTGGAACTTTGAGGGACTTTTCTGGAATTTGGTGAGATTCTGTAGAGAACTGACGAATTATCAGGGATTTTTCATGTATTCTCTGGGAATTTGTGGAGATTTGGTGGGATATTTTTCTAGAATTTGGTCGTGTTTTGAGAAGATTTAGAGAATTTTGTGGGATTTTTCTTGAATTTTGTTGGATATTGAGGAGATTTTGTGGGATGTTTGTGGAACTTTGAGGGACTTTTCTGGAATTTGGTGAGATTCTGTAGAGAACTGACGAATTATCAGGGATTTTTCATGTATTCTGTGGGAATTTGTGGAGATTCTGTGGGATTTTTCTGGAATTTTGGTTATGTTTTGAGAAAATTTAGGGAATTTTGTGTGATTTTTCTGGGATTTTGTTGGATATTGAGGACATTTTGTGGGATGTTTCGGGAATTTGGTGGGGCTTTTCAAGAATTTTGTGGTATTTTGAAAAGATTTAGGGAATTTTGTGGTGTTTTTTCTTGAATTTTGTGGGAAACTGTGCTGATTTTATGGGGCGTTTCTAAAATTTGGTCGAGTTTTCAGAAGATTTAGGGATTTTTGTGGGATTTCTGTGGGATGTTCTGGGAATTGGTGGAGATTTTGTGGGACATTCCTGTGAATTGGTAGGGTTTTGAAATGATTTAGGGAGTTTTGTGGGACTTCTCTGGAATTTTGTGTGTTTTTTCTGGAATTGTGTGGGATTCTGAGGAGACTTGAAGAATTTTGAGGAATTTTTCTTAGATTTTGTGGAAACTTGTGGAGGTTTTGTGTGATTTTTGTGTGATTTTGTGGGATATTGAGGCGATTTATGGATCTTGAGGGATTTCTCATGTATTTTGTGGGAATTTGTGGAGATTTGGTGGGATATTTTTCTATAATTTGGTCGTGTTTTGAGAAGATTTAGGGAATTATGTGGGATTTTTCTTGGAATTTTGTTGGATATTGAGGAGATTTTGTGGGTGGTGTGTGGAACTTTGAGGGACTTTTCTGGAATTTGGTGAGATTCTGTAGAGAACTGACAAATTATCAGGGATTTTTCATGTATTCTGTAAGAATTTGTGGAGATTTGGTGGGATATTTTTCTAGAATTTGGTCGTGTTTTGAGAAGATTTAGGGAATTTTGTGGGATTTTTCCTGGAATTTTGTTGGATACTGGGGAGATTTTGTGGGATGTTTGTGGAACTTTGAGGGACTTTTCTGGAATTTGGTGAGATTCTGTAGAGAACTGACGAATTATCAGGGATTTTTCATGTATTCTGTGGGAATTTGTGGAGATTCGGTGGGATTGTTGAGGATTTTGGCCGTGTTTTGAGAAGATTTAGAGAATTTTGTGGGATTTTTCCTGGAATTTTGTTGGATACTGGGGAGATTTTGTGGGATGTTTGTGGAACTTTGAGGGACTTTTCTGGAATTTGGTGAGATTCTGTAGAGAACTGACGAATTATCAGGGATTTTTCATGTATTCTGTGGGAATTTGTGGAGATTCTGTGGGATTTTTGTGGATTTTGGCCGTGTTTTGAGAAGATTTAGGGAATTTTGTGTGATTTTTCTGGGATTTTGTTGGATATTGAGGAGATTTTGTGGGATGTTTCTGGAATTTGTTGGGGTTTTTCAAGAATTTTGTGGTATTTTGAAAAGGTTTAGGGAAATTTGTGGTGTTTGTTCTTGAATTTTGTGGGAAACTGTGCTGATTTTATGGGGCGTTTCTGGAATTTGGTCGAGTTTTCAGAAGATTTAGGGATTTTTGTGAGATTTTTGTGGGATGTTCTGGGAATTGGTAGAGATTTTGTGGGACATTCCTGTGAATTGGTAGGGTTTTGAAATGATTTAGGGAGTTTTGTGGGACTTCTCTGGAATTTGGTGGGGTTTTTCTGGAATTGTGTGGGATTCTGAGGAGACCTGAAGAATTTTGAGGAATTTGATTTAGATTTTTGTGGGAATTTGTGGAGATTCTGTGGGATTTTTCTGGAATTTTGTGGGCCTTTTCACGAACTTTGTGTGGTGTTGAGGAGACTTGAAGAATTTTGAGGAATTTTTCTTAGATTTTGTGGAAACTTGTGGAGGTTTTGTGGGATTTTTGTGTGATTTTGTGGGATATTGAGGCGATTTAGGGATCTTGAGGGATTTCTCATGTATTTTGTGGGAATTTGTGGAGATTTGGTGGGATAATTTTCTAGAATTTGGTCGTGTTTTGAGAAGATTTAGGGAATTTTGTGGTGTTTTTTCTTGAATTTTGTGGGAAACTGCTGATTTTATGGGGCGTTTCTGGAATTTGGTCAAGTTTTCAGAAGATTTAGGGATTTTTGTGGGATTTCTGTGGGATGTTCTGGGAATTGGTGGAGATTTTGTGGGACATTCCTGTGAATTGGTAGGGTTTTGAAATGATTTAGGGAGTTTTGTGGGACTTCTCTGGAATTTTGTGTGTTTTTTCTGGAATTGTGTGGGATTTTGAGGAGACTTGAAGAATTTTGAGGAATTTTTCTTAGATTTTCTGGAAACTTGTGGAGGTTTTGTGTGATTTTTGTGTGATTTTGTGGGATATTGAGGCGATTTAGGGATCTTGAGGGATTTTTCTTGTATTTTGTGGGAATTTGTGGAGATTTGGTGGGATATTTTTCTAGAATTTGGTCGTGTTTTGAGAAGATTTAGGGAATTTTGTGGGATTTTTCCTGGAATTTTGTTGGATACTGGGGAGATTTTGTGGGTGTTTTGTGGAACTTTGAGGGAGTTTTCTGGAATTTGGTGAGATTCTGTAGAGAACTGACGAATTATCAGGGATTTTTCATGTATTCTGTGGGAATTTGTGGAGATTCTGTGGGATTTTTGTGGATTTTGGCCGTGTTTTGAGAAGATTTAGGGAATTTTGTGTGATTTTTCTGGGATTTTGTTGGATATTGGGGAGATTTTGTGGGATGTTTCTGGAATTTGGTGGGGCTTTTCAAGAATTTTGTGGTATTTTGAAAAGATTTAGGGAATTTTGTGGTGTTTTTTCTTGAATTTTGTGGGAAACTGTGCTGATTTTATGGGGCGTTTCTGGAATTTGGTCGAGTTTTCAGAAGATTTAGGGATTTTTGTGAGATTTTTGTGGGATGTTCTGGGAATTGGTAGAGATTTTGTGGGACATTCCTGTGAATTGGTAGGGTTTTGAAATGATTTAGGGAGTTTTGTGAGACTTCTCTGGAATTTTGTGTGTTTTTTCTGGAATTGTGTGGGATTCTGAGGAGACTTGAAGAATTTTGAGGAATTTGATTTAGATTTTTGTGAGAATTTGTGGAGATTCTGTGGGATTTTTTTGGAATTTGGTGGGCCTTTTCACGAAGTTTGTGTGGTTTTGAGGAGACTTGAAGAATTTTGAGGAATTTTTCTTAGATTTTGTGGAAACTTGTGGAGGTTTTGTGTGATTTTTGTGTGATTTTGTGGGATATTGAGGTGATTTAGGGATCTTGAGGGATTTCTCATGTATTTTGTGGGAATTTGTGGAGATTTGGTGGGATAATTTTCTAGAATTTTGTGGTATTTTGAAAAGGTTTAGGGAATTTTGTGGTGTTTTTTCTTGAATTTTGTGGGAAACTGTGCTGATTTTATGGGGCGTTTCTGGAATTTGGTCAAGTTTTCAGAAGATTTAGGGAATTGTGTGAGATTTTTCCTGGAATTTTGTTGGATATTAGGGAGATTTTGTGGGATGCTTGTGGAACTTTGAGGGACTTTTCTGGAATTTGGTGAGATTCTGTAGAGAACTGACGAATTATCAGGGATTTTTCATGTATTCTCTGGGTATTTGTGGAGATTTGGTGGGATTTTTCTGGAATTTTGGTTATGTTTTGAGAAGATTTAGGGAATTTTGTGTGATTTTTCTGGGATTTTGTTGGATATTGAGGACATTTTGTGGGATGTTTCTGGAATTTGGTGGGGCTTTTCAAGAATTTTTTGGTATTTTGAAAAGGTTTAGGGAATTTTGTGGTGTTTTTTCTTGAATTTTGTGGGAAACTGTGCTGATTTTATGGGGCGTTTCTGGAATTTGGTCGAGTTTTCAGAAGATTTAGGGAATTTTGTGAGATTTTTCCTGGAATTTTCTTGGATATTAGGGAGATTTTGTGGGATGCTTGTGGAACTTTGAGGGACTTTTCTGGAATTTGGTGAGATTCTGTAGAGAACTGACGAATTATCAGGGATTTTTCATGTATTCTCTGGGAATTTGTGGAGATTTGGTGGGATATTTTTCTAGAATTTGGTCGTGTTTTGAGAAGATTTAGGGAATTTTGTGGGATTTTTCTTGAATTTTGTTGGATATTGAGGAGATTTTGTGGGATGTTTGTGGAACTTTGAGGGACTTTTCTGGAATTTGGTGAGATTCTGTAGAGAACTGACGAATTATCAGGGATTTTTCATGTATTCTGTGGGAATTTGTGGAGATTCTGTGGGATTTTTCTGGAATTTTGGTTATGTTTTGAGAAAATTTAGGGAATTTTGTGTGATTTTTCTGGGATTTTGTTGGATATTGAGGACATTTTGTGGGATGTTTCGGGAATTTGGTGGGGCTTTTCAAGAATTTTGTGGTATTTTGAAAAGATTTAGGGAATTTTGTGGTGTTTTTTCTTGAATTTTGTGGGAAACTGTGCTGATTTTATGGGGCGTTTCTAAAATTTGGTCGAGTTTTCAGAAGATTTAGGGATTTTTGTGGGATTTCTGTGGGATGTTCTGGGAATTGGTGGAGATTTTGTGGGACATTCCTGTGAATTGGTAGGGTTTTGAAATGATTTAGGGAGTTTTGTGGGACTTCTCTGGAATTTTGTGTGTTTTTTCTGGAATTGTGTGGGATTCTGAGGAGACTTGAAGAATTTTGAGGAATTTTTCTTAGATTTTGTGGAAACTTGTGGAGGTTTTGTGTGATTTTTGTGTGATTTTGTGGGATATTGAGGCGATTTATGGATCTTGAGGGATTTCTCATGTATTTTGTGGGAATTTGTGGAGATTTGGTGGGATATTTTTCTATAATTTGGTCGTGTTTTGAGAAGATTTAGGGAATTTTGTGGGATTTTTCCTGGAATTTTGTTGGATACTGGGGAGATTTTGTGGGATGTTTGTGGAACTTTGAGGGACTTTTCTGGAATTTGGTGAGATTCTGTAGAGAACTGACGAATTATCAGGGATTTTTCATGTATTCTGTGGGAATTTGTGGAGATTCGGTGGGATTGTTGAGGATTTTGGCCGTGTTTTGAGAAGATTTAGAGAATTTTGTGGGATTTTTCCTGGAATTTTGTTGGATACTGGGGAGATTTTGTGGGATGTTTGTGGAACTTTGAGGGACTTTTCTGGAATTTGGTGAGATTCTGTAGAGAACTGACGAATTATCAGGGATTTTTCATGTATTCTGTGGGAATTTGTGGAGATTCGGTGGGATTTTTGAGGATTTTGGCCGTGTTTTGAGAAGATTTAGAGAATTTTGTGGGATTTTTCTTGAATTTTGTTGGATATTGAGGAGATTTTGTGGGATGTTTGTGGAATTTGGTGGGGCTTTTCAATAATTTTGTGGCATTTTGAAAAGATTTAGGGAATTTTGTGGTGTTTTTTCTTGAATTTTGTGGGAAACTGTGCTGATTTCATGGGGCGTTTCTGGAATTTGGTCGACTTTTCAGAAGTGTTAGGGATTTTTGTGAGATTTTTGTGGGATGCTTGTGGAACTTTGAGGGACTTTTCTGGAATTTGGTGAGATTCTGTAGAGAACTGACGAATTATCAGGGATTTTTCATGTATTCTGTGGGAATTTGTGGAGATTTGGTGGGATTTTTCTGGAATTTGGTAGAGTTTTGAGAAGATTTAGGGAATTTTGTGGGATTTTTCCTGGAATTTTGTTGGATACTGGGGAGATTTTGTGGGATGTTTGTGGAACTTTGAGGGACTTTTTAGGAATTTGGTGAGATTCTGTAGAGAACTGACGAATTATCAGGGATTTTTCATGTATTCTGTGGGAATTTGTGGAGATTCTGTGGGATTTTTGTGGATTTTGGCCGTGTTTTGAGAAGATTTAGGGAATTTTGTGTGATTTTTCTGGGATTTTGTTGGATATTGAGGACATTTTGTGGGATGTTTCTGGAATTTGGTGGGGCTTTTCAAGAATTTTGTGGTATTTTGAAAAGGTTTAGGGAATTTTGTGGTGTTTTTTCTTGAATTTTGTGGGAAACTGTGCTGATTTTATGGGGCGTTTCTGGAATTTGGTCGAGTTTTCAGAAGATTTAGGGATTTTTGTGGGATTTCTGTGGGATGTTCTGGGAATTGGTGGAGATTTTGTGGGACATTCCTGTGAATTGGTAGGGTTTTGAAATGATTTAGGGAGTTTTGTGGGACTTCTCTGGAATTTTGTGTGTTTTTTATGGAATTGTGTGGGATTCTGAGGAGACTTGAAGAATTTTGAGGAATTTGATTTAGATTTTTGTGGGAATTTGTGGAGATTCTGTGGGTTTTTTCTGGAATTTGGTGGGCCTTTTCACGAAGTTTGTGTGGTTTTGAGGAGACTTGAAGAATTTTGAGGAATTTTTCTTAGATTTTGTGGAAACTTGTGGAGGTTTTGTGGGATTTTTGTGTGATTTTGTGGGATATTGAGGCGATTTAGGGATCTTGAGGGATTTTTCATGTATTTTGTGGGAATTTGTGTAGATTTGGTGGGATATTTTTCTAGAATTTGGTCGTGTTTTGAGAAGATTTAGGGAATTTTGTGGGATTTTTCCTGGAATTTTGTTGGATACTGGGGAGATTTTGTGGGTGTTTTGTGGAACTTTGAGGGACTTTTCTGGAATTTGGTGAGATTCTGTAGAGAACTGACAAATTATCAGGGATTTTTCATGTATTCTGTGGGAATTTGTGGAGATTCGGTGGGATTTTTGAGGATTTTGGCCGTGTTTTGAGAAAATTTAGGGAATTTTGTGTGATTTTTCTGGGATTTTGTTGGATATTGAGAAGATTTTGTGGGATGTTTGTGGAACTTTGAGGGACTTTTCTGGAATTTGGTGAGATTCTGTAGAGAACTGACGAATTATCAGGGATTTTTCATGTATTCTGTGGGAATTTGTGGAGATTCGGTGGGATTTTTGAGGATTTTGGCCGTGTTTTGAGAAGATTTAGGGAATTTTGTGGGGTTTTTTCTTGAATTTTGTGGGAAACTGTGCTGATTTTATTGGGCATTTCTGGAATTTCGTCAAGTTTTCAGAAGATTTAGGGAATTTTGTGAGATTTTTCCTGGAATTTTCTTGGATATTAGGGAGATTTTGTGGGATGCTTGTGGAACTTTGAGGGACTTTTCTGGAATTTGGTGAGATTCTGTAGAGAACTGACGAATTATCAGGGATTTTTCATGTATTCTCTGGGAATTTGTGGAGATTTGGTGGGATATTTTTCTAGAATTTGGTCGTGTTTTGAGAAGATTTAGAGAATTTTGTGGGATTTTTCTTGAATTTTGTTGGATATTGAGGAGATTTTGTGGGATGTTTGTGGAAGTTTGAGGGACTTTTCTGGAATTTGGTGAGATTCTGTAGAGAACTGACGAATTATCAGGGATTTTTCATGTATTCTGTGGGAATTTGTGGAGATTCGGTGGGATTTTTGTGGATTTTGGCCGTGTTTTGAGAAGATTTAGGGAATTTTGTGTGATTTTTCTGGGATTTTGTTTGGTATTGAGGAAATTTTGTGGGATGTTTCTGGAATTTGTTGGGGCTTTTCAAGAATTTTGTGGTATTTTGAAAAGGTTTAGGGAATTTTGTGGTGTTTTTTCTTGAATTTTGTGGGAAACTGTGCTGATTTTATGGGGCGTTTCTGGAATTTGGTCGAGTTTTCAGAAGATTTAGGGATTTTTGTGAGATTTTTGTGGGATGTTCTGGGAATTGGTAGAGATTTTGTGGGACATTCCTGTGAATTGGTAGGGTTTTGAAATGATTTAGGGAGTTTTGTGGGACTTCTCTGGAATTTTGTGTGTTTTTTATGGAATTGTGTGGGATTCTGAGGAGACTTGAAGAATTTTGAGGAATTTGATTTAGATTTTTGTGGGAATTTGTGGAGATTCTGTGGGTTTTTTCTGGAATTTGGTGGGCCTTTTCACGAACTTTGTGTGGTTTTGAGGAGACTTGAAGAATTTTGAGGAATTTTTCTTAGATTTTGTGGAAACTTGTGGAGGTTTTGTGGGATTTTTGTGTGATTTTGTGGGATATTGAGGCGATTTAGGGATCTTGAGGGATTTTTCATGTATTTTGTGGGAATTTGTGTAGATTTGGTGGGATATTTTTCTAGAATTTGGTCGTGTTTTGAGAAGATTTAGGGAATTTTGTGGGATTTTTCCTGGAATTTTGTTGGATACTGGGGAGATTTTGTGGGTGTTTTGTGGAACTTTGAGGGACTTTTCTGGAATTTGGTGAGATTCTGTAGAGAACTGACAAATTATCAGGGATTTTTCATGTATTCTGTGGGAATTTGTGGAGATTCGGTGGGATTTTTGAGGATTTTGGCCGTGTTTTGAGAAAATTTAGGGAATTTTGTGTGATTTTTCTGGGATTTTGTTGGATATTGAGAAGATTTTGTGGGATGTTTGTGGAACTTTGAGGGACTTTTCTGGAATTTGGTGAGATTCTGTAGAGAACTGACGAATTATCAGGGATTTTTCATGTATTCTGTGGGAATTTGTGGAGATTCGGTGGGATTTTTGAGGATTTTGGCCGTGTTTTGAGAAGATTTAGGGAATTTTGTGGGGTTTTTTCTTGAATTTTGTGGGAAACTGTGCTGATTTTATTGGGCATTTCTGGAATTTCGTCAAGTTTTCAGAAGATTTAGGGAATTTTGTGAGATTTTTCCTGGAATTTTCTTGGATATTAGGGAGATTTTGTGGGATGCTTGTGGAACTTTGAGGGACTTTTCTGGAATTTGGTGAGATTCTGTAGAGAACTGACGAATTATCAGGGATTTTTCATGTATTCTCTGGGAATTTGTGGAGATTTGGTGGGATATTTTTCTAGAATTTGGTCGTGTTTTGAGAAGATTTAGAGAATTTTGTGGGATTTTTCTTGAATTTTGTTGGATATTGAGGAGATTTTGTGGGATGTTTGTGGAAGTTTGAGGGACTTTTCTGGAATTTGGTGAGATTCTGTAGAGAACTGACGAATTATCAGGGATTTTTCATGTATTCTGTGGGAATTTGTGGAGATTCGGTGGGATTTTTGTGGATTTTGGCCGTGTTTTGAGAAGATTTAGGGAATTTTGTGTGATTTTTCTGGGATTTTGTTTGGTATTGAGGAAATTTTGTGGGATGTTTCTGGAATTTGTTGGGGCTTTTCAAGAATTTTGTGGTATTTTGAAAAGGTTTAGGGAATTTTGTGGTGTTTTTTCTTGAATTTTGTGGGAAACTGTGCTGATTTTATGGGGCGTTTCTGGAATTTGGTCGAGTTTTCAGAAGATTTAGGGATTTTTGTGAGATTTTTGTGGGATGTTCTGGGAATTGGTAGAGATTTTGTGGGACATTCCTGTGAATTGGTAGGGTTTTGAAATGATTTAGGGAGTTTTGTGGGACTTCTCTGGAATTTGGTGGGGTTTTTCTGGAATTGTGTGGGATTCTGAGGAGACTTGAAGAATTTTGAGGAATTTGATTTAGATTTTTGTGGGAATTTGTGGAGAATCTGTGGGATTTTTCTGGAATTTGGTGGGCCTTTTCACGAAATTTGTTTGGTTTTGAGGAGACTTGAAGAATTTTGAGGAATTTTTCTTAGATTTTGTGGAAACTTGTGGAGGTTTTGTGTGATTTTTGTGTGATTTTGTGGGATATTGAGGCGATTTAGGGATCTTGAGGGATTTCTCATGTATTTTGTGGGAATTGGTGGAGATTTGGTGGGATAATTTTCTAGAATTTGGTCGTATTTTGAGAAGATTTAGGGAATTTTGTGGTGTTTTTTCTTGAATTTTGTGTGAAACTGTGCTGATTTTATTGGGCATTTCTGGAATTTGGTCAAGTTTTCAGAAGATTTAGGTAATTGTGTGAGATTTTTCCTGGAATTTTGTTGGATATTAGGGAGATTTTGTGGGATGCTTGTGGAACTTTGAGTTACTTTTCTGGAATTTGGTGAGATTCTGTAGAGAACTGACGAATTATCAGGGATTTTTCATGTATTCTGTGGGAATTTGTGGAGATTTGGTGGGATTTTTGTGCATTTTGGCCTTGTTTTGAGAAGATTTAGAGAATTTTGTGGGATTTTTCTTGAATTTTGTTGGATATTGAGGAGATTTTGTGGGATGTTTGTGGAACTTTGAGGGACTTTTCTGGAATTTGGTGAGATTCTGTAGAGAACTGACGAATTATCAGGGATTTTTCACGTATTCTGTGGGAATTTGTGGAGATTTGGTGGGATTTTTCTGGAATTTTGGTTATGTTTTGAGAAGATTTAGGGCATTTTGTGTGATTTTTCTGGGATTTTGTTGGATATTGAGGACATTTTGTGGGATGTTTCTGGAATTTGGTGGGGCTTTTCAAGAATTTTGTGGTATTTTGAAAAGATTTTGGGAATTTTGTGGTGTTTTTTCTTGAATTTTGTGGGAAACTGTGCTGATTTTATGGGGCGTTTCTGGAATTTGGTCGAGTTTTCAGAAGATTTAGGGATTTTTGTGGGATTTCTGTGGGATGTTCTGGGAATTGGTAGAGATTTTGTGGGACATTCCTGTGAATTGGTAGGGTTTTGAAATGATTTAGGGAGTTTTGTGGGACTTCTCTGGAATTTGGTGGGGTTTTTTCTGGAATTGTGTGGGGTTCTGAGGAGACTTGAAGAATTTTGAGGAATTTGATTTAGATTTTTGTGGGAATTTGTGGAGATTCTGTGGGATTTTTCTGGAATTTGGTGGGCCTTTTCAAGGACTTTGTGTGGTTTTGAGGAGACTTGAAGAATTTTGAGGAATTTTTCTTAGATTTTCTGGAAACTTGTGGAGGTTTTGTGTGATTTTTGTGTGATTTTGTGGGATATTGAGGCGATTTAGGGATCTTGAGGGATTTTTCATGTATTTTGTGGGAATTTGTGGAGATTTGGTGGGATATTTTTCTAGAATTTGGTCGTGTTTTGAGAAGATTTAGGGAATTTTGTGGGATTTTTCCTGGAATTTTGTTGGATACTGGGGAGATTTTGTGGGTGTTTTGTGGAACTTTGAGGGAGTTTTCTGGAATTTGGTGAGATTCTGTAGAGAACTGACGAATTATCAGGGATTTTTCATGTATTCTGTGGGAATTTGTGGAGATTTGGTGGGATTTTTGTGGATTTTGGCGGTGTTTTGAGAAGATTTAGAGAATTTTGTGTGATTTTTCTGGGATTTTGTTGGGTATTGAGGACATTTTGTGGGATGTTTCTGGAATTTGGTGGGGCTTTTCAAGAATTTTGTGGTATTTTGAAAAGATTTAGGGAATTTTGTGGTGTTTTTTCTTGAATTTTGTGGGAAACTGTGCTGATTTTATGGGGCGTTTCTGGAATTTGGTCGAGTTTTCAGAAGATTTAGGGATTTTTGTGAGATTTTTGTGGGATGTTCTGGGAATTGGTAGAGATTTTGTGGGACATTCCTGTGAATTGGTAGGGTTTTGAAATGATTTAGGGAGTTTTGTGGGACTTCTCAGGAATTTTGTGGGGTTTTTCTGGAATTGTGTGGGATTCGGAGGAGACTTGAAGTATTTTGAGGAATTTTTCTTAGATTTTGTGGAAACTTGTGGAGGTTTTGTGTGATTTTTGTGTGATTTTGTGGGATATTGAGGCGATTTAGGGATCTTGAGGGATTTTTCATGTATTCTGTGGGATTTTGTGGAGATTCGGTGGGATATTTTTCTAGAATTTGGTCGTGTTTTGAGAAGATTTAGGGAATTTTGTGTGATTTTTCTGGGATTTTGTTGGATATTGAGGAGATTTTGTGGGATGTTTGTGGAACTTTGAGGGACTTTTCTGGAATTTGGTGAGATTCTGTAGAGAACTGACGAATTATCAGGGATTTTTCATGTATTCTGTGGGAATTTGTGGAGATTCGGTGGGATTTTTGTGGATTTTGGCCGTGTTTTGAGAAGATTTAGGGAATTTTGTGTGATTTTTCTGGGATTTTGTTGGATATTGGGGAGATTTTGTGGGATGTTTCTGGAATTTGGTGGGGCTTTTCAAGAATTTTGTGGTATTTTGAAAAGATTTAGGGAATTTTGTGGTGTTTTTTCTTGAATTTTGTGGGAAACTGTGCTGATTTTATGGGGCGTTTCTGGAATTTGGTCGAGTTTTCAGAAGATTTAGGGATTTTTGTGAGATTTTTGTGGGATGTTCTGGGAATTGGTAGAGATTTTGTGGGACATTCCTGTGAATTGGTAGGGTTTTGAAATGATTTAGGGAGTTTTGTGAGACTTCTCTGGAATTTTGTGTGTTTTTTCTGGAATTGTGTGGGATTCTGAGGAGACTTGAAGAATTTTGAGGAATTTGATTTAGATTTTTGTGAGAATTTGTGGAGATTCTGTGGGATTTTTTTGGAATTTGGTGGGCCTTTTCACGAAGTTTGTGTGGTTTTGAGGAGACTTGAAGAATTTTGAGGAATTTTTCTTAGATTTTGTGGAAACTTGTGGAGGTTTTGTGTGATTTTTGTGTGATTTTGTGGGATATTGAGGTGATTTAGGGATCTTGAGGGATTTCTCATGTATTTTGTGGGAATTTGTGGAGATTTGGTGGGATAATTTTCTAGAATTTTGTGGTATTTTGAAAAGGTTTAGGGAATTTTGTGGTGTTTTTTCTTGAATTTTGTGGGAAACTGTGCTGATTTTATGGGGCGTTTCTGGAATTTGGTCAAGTTTTCAGAAGATTTAGGGAATTGTGTGAGATTTTTCCTGGAATTTTGTTGGATATTAGGGAGATTTTGTGGGATGCTTGTGGAACTTTGAGGGACTTTTCTGGAATTTGGTGAGATTCTGTAGAGAACTGACGAATTATCAGGGATTTTTCATGTATTCTCTGGGTATTTGTGGAGATTTGGTGGGATTTTTCTGGAATTTTGGTTATGTTTTGAGAAGATTTAGGGAATTTTGTGTGATTTTTCTGGGATTTTGTTGGATATTGAGGACATTTTGTGGGATGTTTCTGGAATTTGGTGGGGCTTTTCAAGAATTTTTTGGTATTTTGAAAAGGTTTAGGGAATTTTGTGGTGTTTTTTCTTGAATTTTGTGGGAAACTGTGCTGATTTTATGGGGCGTTTCTGGAATTTGGTCGAGTTTTCAGAAGATTTAGGGAATTTTGTGAGATTTTTCCTGGAATTTTCTTGGATATTAGGGAGATTTTGTGGGATGCTTGTGGAACTTTGAGGGACTTTTCTGGAATTTGGTGAGATTCTGTAGAGAACTGACGAATTATCAGGGATTTTTCATGTATTCTCTGGGAATTTGTGGAGATTTGGTGGGATATTTTTCTAGAATTTGGTCGTGTTTTGAGAAGATTTAGAGAATTTTGTGGGATTTTTCTTGAATTTTGTTGGATATTGAGGAGATTTTGTGGGATGTTTGTGGAACTTTGAGGGACTTTTCTGGAATTTGGTGAGATTCTGTAGAGAACTGACGAATTATCAGGGATTTTTCATGTATTCTGTGGGAATTTGTGGAGATTCTGTGGGATTTTTCTGGAATTTTGGTTATGTTTTGAGAAAATTTAGGGAATTTTGTGTGATTTTTCTGGGATTTTGTTGGATATTGAGGACATTTTGTGGGATGTTTCGGGAATTTGGTGGGGCTTTTCAAGAATTTTGTGGTATTTTGAAAAGATTTAGGGAATTTTGTGGTGTTTTTTCTTGAATTTTGTGGGAAACTGTGCTGATTTTATGGGGCGTTTCTAAAATTTGGTCGAGTTTTCAGAAGATTTAGGGATTTTTGTGGGATTTCTGTGGGATGTTCTGGGAATTGGTGGAGATTTTGTGGGACATTCCTGTGAATTGGTAGGGTTTTGAAATGATTTAGGGAGTTTTGTGGGACTTCTCTGGAATTTTGTGTGTTTTTTCTGGAATTGTGTGGGATTCTGAGGAGACTTGAAGAATTTTGAGGAATTTTTCTTAGATTTTGTGGAAACTTGTGGAGGTTTTGTGTGATTTTTGTGTGATTTTGTGGGATATTGAGGCGATTTATGGATCTTGAGGGATTTCTCATGTATTTTGTGGGAATTTGTGGAGATTTGGTGGGATATTTTTCTATAATTTGGTCGTGTTTTGAGAAGATTTAGGGAATTATGTGGGATTTTTCTTGGAATTTTGTTGGATATTGAGGAGATTTTGTGGGTGGTGTGTGGAACTTTGAGGGACTTTTCTGGAATTTGGTGAGATTCTGTAGAGAACTGACAAATTATCAGGGATTTTTCATGTATTCTGTAAGAATTTGTGGAGATTTGGTGGGATATTTTTCTAGAATTTGGTCGTGTTTTGAGAAGATTTAGGGAATTTTGTGGGATTTTTCCTGGAATTTTGTTGGATACTGGGGAGATTTTGTGGGATGTTTGTGGAACTTTGAGGGACTTTTCTGGAATTTGGTGAGATTCTGTAGAGAACTGACGAATTATCAGGGATTTTTCATGTATTCTGTGGGAATTTGTGGAGATTCGGTGGGATTGTTGAGGATTTTGGCCGTGTTTTGAGAAGATTTAGAGAATTTTGTGGGATTTTTCCTGGAATTTTGTTGGATACTGGGGAGATTTTGTGGGATGTTTGTGGAACTTTGAGGGACTTTTCTGGAATTTGGTGAGATTCTGTAGAGAACTGACGAATTATCAGGGATTTTTCATGTATTCTGTGGGAATTTGTGGAGATTCTGTGGGATTTTTGTGGATTTTGGCCGTGTTTTGAGAAGATTTAGGGAATTTTGTGTGATTTTTCTGGGATTTTGTTGGATATTGAGGAGATTTTGTGGGATGTTTCTGGAATTTGTTGGGGTTTTTCAAGAATTTTGTGGTATTTTGAAAAGGTTTAGGGAAATTTGTGGTGTTTGTTCTTGAATTTTGTGGGAAACTGTGCTGATTTTATGGGGCGTTTCTGGAATTTGGTCGAGTTTTCAGAAGATTTAGGGATTTTTGTGAGATTTTTGTGGGATGTTCTGGGAATTGGTAGAGATTTTGTGGGACATTCCTGTGAATTGGTAGGGTTTTGAAATGATTTAGGGAGTTTTGTGGGACTTCTCTGGAATTTGGTGGGGTTTTTCTGGAATTGTGTGGGATTCTGAGGAGACCTGAAGAATTTTGAGGAATTTGATTTAGATTTTTGTGGGAATTTGTGGAGATTCTGTGGGATTTTTCTGGAATTTTGTGGGCCTTTTCACGAACTTTGTGTGGTGTTGAGGAGACTTGAAGAATTTTGAGGAATTTTTCTTAGATTTTGTGGAAACTTGTGGAGGTTTTGTGGGATTTTTGTGTGATTTTGTGGGATATTGAGGCGATTTAGGGATCTTGAGGGATTTCTCATGTATTTTGTGGGAATTTGTGGAGATTTGGTGGGATAATTTTCTAGAATTTGGTCGTGTTTTGAGAAGATTTAGGGAATTTTGTGGTGTTTTTTCTTGAATTTTGTGGGAAACTGCTGATTTTATGGGGCGTTTCTGGAATTTGGTCAAGTTTTCAGAAGATTTAGGGATTTTTGTGGGATTTCTGTGGGATGTTCTGGGAATTGGTGGAGATTTTGTGGGACATTCCTGTGAATTGGTAGGGTTTTGAAATGATTTAGGGAGTTTTGTGGGACTTCTCTGGAATTTTGTGTGTTTTTTCTGGAATTGTGTGGGATTTTGAGGAGACTTGAAGAATTTTGAGGAATTTTTCTTAGATTTTCTGGAAACTTGTGGAGGTTTTGTGTGATTTTTGTGTGATTTTGTGGGATATTGAGGCGATTTAGGGATCTTGAGGGATTTTTCTTGTATTTTGTGGGAATTTGTGGAGATTTGGTGGGATATTTTTCTAGAATTTGGTCGTGTTTTGAGAAGATTTAGGGAATTTTGTGGGATTTTTCCTGGAATTTTGTTGGATACTGGGGAGATTTTGTGGGTGTTTTGTGGAACTTTGAGGGAGTTTTCTGGAATTTGGTGAGATTCTGTAGAGAACTGACGAATTATCAGGGATTTTTCATGTATTCTGTGGGAATTTGTGGAGATTTGGTGGGATTTTTGTGGATTTTGGCGGTGTTTTGAGAAGATTTAGAGAATTTTGTGTGATTTTTCTGGGATTTTGTTGGGTATTGAGGACATTTTGTGGGATGTTTCTGGAATTTGGTGGGGCTTTTCAAGAATTTTGTGGTATTTTGAAAAGATTTAGGGAATTTTGTGGTGTTTTTTCTTGAATTTTGTGGGAAACTGTGCTGATTTTATGGGGCGTTTCTGGAATTTGGTCGAGTTTTCAGAAGATTTAGGGATTTTTGTGAGATTTTTGTGGGATGTTCTGGGAATTGGTAGAGATTTTGTGGGACATTCCTGTGAATTGGTAGGGTTTTGAAATGATTTAGGGAGTTTTGTGGGACTTCTCAGGAATTTTGTGGGGTTTTTCTGGAATTGTGTGGGATTCGGAGGAGACTTGAAGTATTTTGAGGAATTTTTCTTAGATTTTGTGGAAACTTGTGGAGGTTTTGTGTGATTTTTGTGTGATTTTGTGGGTTATTGAGGCGATTTAGGGATCTTGAGGGATTTTTCATGTATTCTGTGGGATTTTGTGGAGATTCGGTGGGATATTTTTCTAGAATTTGGTCGTGTTTTGAGAAGATTTAGGGAATTTTGTGTGATTTTTCTGGGATTTTGTTGGATATTGAGGAGATTTTGTGGGATGTTTGTGGAACTTTGAGGGACTTTTCTGGAATTTGGTGAGATTCTGTAGAGAACTGACGAATTATCAGGGATTTTTCATGTATTCTGTGGGAATTTGTGGAGATTCTGTGGGATTTTTGTGGATTTTGGCCGTGTTTTGAGAAGATTTAGGGAATTTTGTGTGATTTTTCTGGGATTTTGTTGGATATTGGGGAGATTTTGTGGGATGTTTCTGGAATTTGGTGGGGCTTTTCAAGAATTTTGTGGTATTTTGAAAAGATTTAGGGAATTTTGTGGTGTTTTTTCTTGAATTTTGTGGGAAACTGTGCTGATTTTATGGGGCGTTTCTGGAATTTGGTCGAGTTTTCAGAAGATTTAGGGATTTTTGTGAGATTTTTGTGGGATGTTCTGGGAATTGGTAGAGATTTTGTGGGACATTCCTGTGAATTGGTAGGGTTTTGAAATGATTTAGGGAGTTTTGTGAGACTTCTCTGGAATTTTGTGTGTTTTTTCTGGAATTGTGTGGGATTCTGAGGAGACTTGAAGAATTTTGAGGAATTTGATTTAGATTTTTGTGAGAATTTGTGGAGATTCTGTGGGATTTTTTTGGAATTTGGTGGGCCTTTTCACGAAGTTTGTGTGGTTTTGAGGAGACTTGAAGAATTTTGAGGAATTTTTCTTAGATTTTGTGGAAACTTGTGGAGGTTTTGTGTGATTTTTGTGTGATTTTGTGGGATATTGAGGTGATTTAGGGATCTTGAGGGATTTCTCATGTATTTTGTGGGAATTTGTGGAGATTTGGTGGGATAATTTTCTAGAATTTTGTGGTATTTTGAAAAGGTTTAGGGAATTTTGTGGTGTTTTTTCTTGAATTTTGTGGGAAACTGTGCTGATTTTATGGGGCGTTTCTGGAATTTGGTCAAGTTTTCAGAAGATTTAGGGAATTGTGTGAGATTTTTCCTGGAATTTTGTTGGATATTAGGGAGATTTTGTGGGATGCTTGTGGAACTTTGAGGGACTTTTCTGGAATTTGGTGAGATTCTGTAGAGAACTGACGAATTATCAGGGATTTTTCATGTATTCTCTGGGTATTTGTGGAGATTTGGTGGGATTTTTCTGGAATTTTGGTTATGTTTTGAGAAGATTTAGGGAATTTTGTGTGATTTTTCTGGGATTTTGTTGGATATTGAGGACATTTTGTGGGATGTTTCTGGAATTTGGTGGGGCTTTTCAAGAATTTTTTGGTATTTTGAAAAGGTTTAGGGAATTTTGTGGTGTTTTTTCTTGAATTTTGTGGGAAACTGTGCTGATTTTATGGGGCGTTTCTGGAATTTGGTCGAGTTTTCAGAAGATTTAGGGAATTTTGTGAGATTTTTCCTGGAATTTTCTTGGATATTAGGGAGATTTTGTGGGATGCTTGTGGAACTTTGAGGGACTTTTCTGGAATTTGGTGAGATTCTGTAGAGAACTGACGAATTATCAGGGATTTTTCATGTATTCTCTGGGAATTTGTGGAGATTTGGTGGGATATTTTTCTAGAATTTGGTCGTGTTTTGAGAAGATTTAGGGAATTTTGTGGGATTTTTCTTGAATTTTGTTGGATATTGAGGAGATTTTGTGGGATGTTTGTGGAACTTTGAGGGACTTTTCTGGAATTTGGTGAGATTCTGTAGAGAACTGACGAATTATCAGGGATTTTTCATGTATTCTGTGGGAATTTGTGGAGATTCTGTGGGATTTTTCTGGAATTTTGGTTATGTTTTGAGAAAATTTAGGGAATTTTGTGTGATTTTTCTGGGATTTTGTTGGATATTGAGGACATTTTGTGGGATGTTTCGGGAATTTGGTGGGGCTTTTCAAGAATTTTGTGGTATTTTGAAAAGATTTAGGGAATTTTGTGGTGTTTTTTCTTGAATTTTGTGGGAAACTGTGCTGATTTTATGGGGCGTTTCTAAAATTTGGTCGAGTTTTCAGAAGATTTAGGGATTTTTGTGGGATTTCTGTGGGATGTTCTGGGAATTGGTGGAGATTTTGTGGGACATTCCTGTGAATTGGTAGGGTTTTGAAATGATTTAGGGAGTTTTGTGGGACTTCTCTGGAATTTTGTGTGTTTTTTCTGGAATTGTGTGGGATTCTGAGGAGACTTGAAGAATTTTGAGGAATTTTTCTTAGATTTTGTGGAAACTTGTGGAGGTTTTGTGTGATTTTTGTGTGATTTTGTGGGATATTGAGGCGATTTATGGATCTTGAGGGATTTCTCATGTATTTTGTGGGAATTTGTGGAGATTTGGTGGGATATTTTTCTATAATTTGGTCGTGTTTTGAGAAGATTTAGGGAATTTTGTGGGATTTTTCCTGGAATTTTGTTGGATACTGGGGAGATTTTGTGGGATGTTTGTGGAACTTTGAGGGACTTTTCTGGAATTTGGTGAGATTCTGTAGAGAACTGACGAATTATCAGGGATTTTTCATGTATTCTGTGGGAATTTGTGGAGATTCGGTGGGATTGTTGAGGATTTTGGCCGTGTTTTGAGAAGATTTAGAGAATTTTGTGGGATTTTTCCTGGAATTTTGTTGGATACTGGGGAGATTTTGTGGGATGTTTGTGGAACTTTGAGGGACTTTTCTGGAATTTGGTGAGATTCTGTAGAGAACTGACGAATTATCAGGGATTTTTCATGTATTCTGTGGGAATTTGTGGAGATTCGGTGGGATTTTTGAGGATTTTGGCCGTGTTTTGAGAAGATTTAGAGAATTTTGTGGGATTTTTCTTGAATTTTGTTGGATATTGAGGAGATTTTGTGGGATGTTTGTGGAATTTGGTGGGGCTTTTCAATAATTTTGTGGCATTTTGAAAAGATTTAGGGAATTTTGTGGTGTTTTTTCTTGAATTTTGTGGGAAACTGTGCTGATTTCATGGGGCGTTTCTGGAATTTGGTCGACTTTTCAGAAGTGTTAGGGATTTTTGTGAGATTTTTGTGGGATGCTTGTGGAACTTTGAGGGACTTTTCTGGAATTTGGTGAGATTCTGTAGAGAACTGACGAATTATCAGGGATTTTTCATGTATTCTGTGGGAATTTGTGGAGATTTGGTGGGATTTTTCTGGAATTTGGTAGAGTTTTGAGAAGATTTAGGGAATTTTGTGGGATTTTTCCTGGAATTTTGTTGGATACTGGGGAGATTTTGTGGGATGTTTGTGGAACTTTGAGGGACTTTTTAGGAATTTGGTGAGATTCTGTAGAGAACTGACGAATTATCAGGGATTTTTCATGTATTCTGTGGGAATTTGTGGAGATTCTGTGGGATTTTTGTGGATTTTGGCCGTGTTTTGAGAAGATTTAGGGAATTTTGTGTGATTTTTCTGGGATTTTGTTGGATATTGAGGACATTTTGTGGGATGTTTCTGGAATTTGGTGGGGCTTTTCAAGAATTTTGTGGTATTTTGAAAAGGTTTAGGGAATTTTGTGGTGTTTTTTCTTGAATTTTGTGGGAAACTGTGCTGATTTTATGGGGCGTTTCTGGAATTTGGTCGAGTTTTCAGAAGATTTAGGGATTTTTGTGGGATTTCTGTGGGATGTTCTGGGAATTGGTGGAGATTTTGTGGGACATTCCTGTGAATTGGTAGGGTTTTGAAATGATTTAGGGAGTTTTGTGGGACTTCTCTGGAATTTTGTGTGTTTTTTATGGAATTGTGTGGGATTCTGAGGAGACTTGAAGAATTTTGAGGAATTTGATTTAGATTTTTGTGGGAATTTGTGGAGATTCTGTGGGTTTTTTCTGGAATTTGGTGGGCCTTTTCACGAACTTTGTGTGGTTTTGAGGAGACTTGAAGAATTTTGAGGAATTTTTCTTAGATTTTGTGGAAACTTGTGGAGGTTTTGTGGGATTTTTGTGTGATTTTGTGGGATATTGAGGCGATTTAGGGATCTTGAGGGATTTTTCATGTATTTTGTGGGAATTTGTGTAGATTTGGTGGGATATTTTTCTAGAATTTGGTCGTGTTTTGAGAAGATTTAGGGAATTTTGTGGGATTTTTCCTGGAATTTTGTTGGATACTGGGGAGATTTTGTGGGTGTTTTGTGGAACTTTGAGGGACTTTTCTGGAATTTGGTGAGATTCTGTAGAGAACTGACAAATTATCAGGGATTTTTCATGTATTCTGTGGGAATTTGTGGAGATTCGGTGGGATTTTTGAGGATTTTGGCCGTGTTTTGAGAAAATTTAGGGAATTTTGTGTGATTTTTCTGGGATTTTGTTGGATATTGAGAAGATTTTGTGGGATGTTTGTGGAACTTTGAGGGACTTTTCTGGAATTTGGTGAGATTCTGTAGAGAACTGACGAATTATCAGGGATTTTTCATGTATTCTGTGGGAATTTGTGGAGATTCGGTGGGATTTTTGAGGATTTTGGCCGTGTTTTGAGAAGATTTAGGGAATTTTGTGGGGTTTTTTCTTGAATTTTGTGGGAAACTGTGCTGATTTTATTGGGCATTTCTGGAATTTCGTCAAGTTTTCAGAAGATTTAGGGAATTTTGTGAGATTTTTCCTGGAATTTTCTTGGATATTAGGGAGATTTTGTGGGATGCTTGTGGAACTTTGAGGGACTTTTCTGGAATTTGGTGAGATTCTGTAGAGAACTGACGAATTATCAGGGATTTTTCATGTATTCTCTGGGAATTTGTGGAGATTTGGTGGGATATTTTTCTAGAATTTGGTCGTGTTTTGAGAAGATTTAGAGAATTTTGTGGGATTTTTCTTGAATTTTGTTGGATATTGAGGAGATTTTGTGGGATGTTTGTGGAAGTTTGAGGGACTTTTCTGGAATTTGGTGAGATTCTGTAGAGAACTGACGAATTATCAGGGATTTTTCATGTATTCTGTGGGAATTTGTGGAGATTCGGTGGGATTTTTGTGGATTTTGGCCGTGTTTTGAGAAGATTTAGGGAATTTTGTGTGATTTTTCTGGGATTTTGTTTGGTATTGAGGAAATTTTGTGGGATGTTTCTGGAATTTGTTGGGGCTTTTCAAGAATTTTGTGGTATTTTGAAAAGGTTTAGGGAATTTTGTGGTGTTTTTTCTTGAATTTTGTGGGAAACTGTGCTGATTTTATGGGGCGTTTCTGGAATTTGGTCGAGTTTTCAGAAGATTTAGGGATTTTTGTGAGATTTTTGTGGGATGTTCTGGGAATTGGTAGAGATTTTGTGGGACATTCCTGTGAATTGGTAGGGTTTTGAAATGATTTAGGGAGTTTTGTGGGACTTCTCTGGAATTTTGTGTGTTTTTTATGGAATTGTGTGGGATTCTGAGGAGACTTGAAGAATTTTGAGGAATTTGATTTAGATTTTTGTGGGAATTTGTGGAGATTCTGTGGGTTTTTTCTGGAATTTGGTGGGCCTTTTCACGAACTTTGTGTGGTTTTGAGGAGACTTGAAGAATTTTGAGGAATTTTTCTTAGATTTTGTGGAAACTTGTGGAGGTTTTGTGGGATTTTTGTGTGATTTTGTGGGATATTGAGGCGATTTAGGGATCTTGAGGGATTTTTCATGTATTTTGTGGGAATTTGTGTAGATTTGGTGGGATATTTTTCTAGAATTTGGTCGTGTTTTGAGAAGATTTAGGGAATTTTGTGGGATTTTTCCTGGAATTTTGTTGGATACTGGGGAGATTTTGTGGGTGTTTTGTGGAACTTTGAGGGACTTTTCTGGAATTTGGTGAGATTCTGTAGAGAACTGACAAATTATCAGGGATTTTTCATGTATTCTGTGGGAATTTGTGGAGATTCGGTGGGATTTTTGAGGATTTTGGCCGTGTTTTGAGAAAATTTAGGGAATTTTGTGTGATTTTTCTGGGATTTTGTTGGATATTGAGAAGATTTTGTGGGATGTTTGTGGAACTTTGAGGGACTTTTCTGGAATTTGGTGAGATTCTGTAGAGAACTGACGAATTATCAGGGATTTTTCATGTATTCTGTGGGAATTTGTGGAGATTCGGTGGGATTTTTGAGGATTTTGGCCGTGTTTTGAGAAGATTTAGGGAATTTTGTGGGGTTTTTTCTTGAATTTTGTGGGAAACTGTGCTGATTTTATTGGGCATTTCTGGAATTTCGTCAAGTTTTCAGAAGATTTAGGGAATTTTGTGAGATTTTTCCTGGAATTTTCTTGGATATTAGGGAGATTTTGTGGGATGCTTGTGGAACTTTGAGGGACTTTTCTGGAATTTGGTGAGATTCTGTAGAGAACTGACGAATTATCAGGGATTTTTCATGTATTCTCTGGGAATTTGTGGAGATTTGGTGGGATATTTTTCTAGAATTTGGTCGTGTTTTGAGAAGATTTAGAGAATTTTGTGGGATTTTTCTTGAATTTTGTTGGATATTGAGGAGATTTTGTGGGATGTTTGTGGAAGTTTGAGGGACTTTTCTGGAATTTGGTGAGATTCTGTAGAGAACTGACGAATTATCAGGGATTTTTCATGTATTCTGTGGGAATTTGTGGAGATTCGGTGGGATTTTTGTGGATTTTGGCCGTGTTTTGAGAAGATTTAGGGAATTTTGTGTGATTTTTCTGGGATTTTGTTTGGTATTGAGGAAATTTTGTGGGATGTTTCTGGAATTTGTTGGGGCTTTTCAAGAATTTTGTGGTATTTTGAAAAGGTTTAGGGAATTTTGTGGTGTTTTTTCTTGAATTTTGTGGGAAACTGTGCTGATTTTATGGGGCGTTTCTGGAATTTGGTCGAGTTTTCAGAAGATTTAGGGATTTTTGTGAGATTTTTGTGGGATGTTCTGGGAATTGGTAGAGATTTTGTGGGACATTCCTGTGAATTGGTAGGGTTTTGAAATGATTTAGGGAGTTTTGTGGGACTTCTCTGGAATTTGGTGGGGTTTTTCTGGAATTGTGTGGGATTCTGAGGAGACTTGAAGAATTTTGAGGAATTTGATTTAGATTTTTGTGGGAATTTGTGGAGAATCTGTGGGATTTTTCTGGAATTTGGTGGGCCTTTTCACGAAATTTGTTTGGTTTTGAGGAGACTTGAAGAATTTTGAGGAATTTTTCTTAGATTTTGTGGAAACTTGTGGAGGTTTTGTGTGATTTTTGTGTGATTTTGTGGGATATTGAGGCGATTTAGGGATCTTGAGGGATTTCTCATGTATTTTGTGGGAATTGGTGGAGATTTGGTGGGATAATTTTCTAGAATTTGGTCGTATTTTGAGAAGATTTAGGGAATTTTGTGGTGTTTTTTCTTGAATTTTGTGTGAAACTGTGCTGATTTTATTGGGCATTTCTGGAATTTGGTCAAGTTTTCAGAAGATTTAGGTAATTGTGTGAGATTTTTCCTGGAATTTTGTTGGATATTAGGGAGATTTTGTGGGATGCTTGTGGAACTTTGAGTTACTTTTCTGGAATTTGGTGAGATTCTGTAGAGAACTGACGAATTATCAGGGATTTTTCATGTATTCTGTGGGAATTTGTGGAGATTTGGTGGGATTTTTGTGCATTTTGGCCTTGTTTTGAGAAGATTTAGAGAATTTTGTGGGATTTTTCTTGAATTTTGTTGGATATTGAGGAGATTTTGTGGGATGTTTGTGGAACTTTGAGGGACTTTTCTGGAATTTGGTGAGATTCTGTAGAGAACTGACGAATTATCAGGGATTTTTCACGTATTCTGTGGGAATTTGTGGAGATTTGGTGGGATTTTTCTGGAATTTTGGTTATGTTTTGAGAAGATTTAGGGCATTTTGTGTGATTTTTCTGGGATTTTGTTGGATATTGAGGACATTTTGTGGGATGTTTCTGGAATTTGGTGGGGCTTTTCAAGAATTTTGTGGTATTTTGAAAAGATTTTGGGAATTTTGTGGTGTTTTTTCTTGAATTTTGTGGGAAACTGTGCTGATTTTATGGGGCGTTTCTGGAATTTGGTCGAGTTTTCAGAAGATTTAGGGATTTTTGTGGGATTTCTGTGGGATGTTCTGGGAATTGGTAGAGATTTTGTGGGACATTCCTGTGAATTGGTAGGGTTTTGAAATGATTTAGGGAGTTTTGTGGGACTTCTCTGGAATTTGGTGGGGTTTTTTCTGGAATTGTGTGGGGTTCTGAGGAGACTTGAAGAATTTTGAGGAATTTGATTTAGATTTTTGTGGGAATTTGTGGAGATTCTGTGGGATTTTTCTGGAATTTGGTGGGCCTTTTCAAGGACTTTGTGTGGTTTTGAGGAGACTTGAAGAATTTTGAGGAATTTTTCTTAGATTTTCTGGAAACTTGTGGAGGTTTTGTGTGATTTTTGTGTGATTTTGTGGGATATTGAGGCGATTTAGGGATCTTGAGGGATTTTTCATGTATTTTGTGGGAATTTGTGGAGATTTGGTGGGATATTTTTCTAGAATTTGGTCGTGTTTTGAGAAGATTTAGGGAATTTTGTGGGATTTTTCCTGGAATTTTGTTGGATACTGGGGAGATTTTGTGGGTGTTTTGTGGAACTTTGAGGGAGTTTTCTGGAATTTGGTGAGATTCTGTAGAGAACTGACGAATTATCAGGGATTTTTCATGTATTCTGTGGGAATTTGTGGAGATTTGGTGGGATTTTTGTGGATTTTGGCGGTGTTTTGAGAAGATTTAGAGAATTTTGTGTGATTTTTCTGGGATTTTGTTGGGTATTGAGGACATTTTGTGGGATGTTTCTGGAATTTGGTGGGGCTTTTCAAGAATTTTGTGGTATTTTGAAAAGATTTAGGGAATTTTGTGGTGTTTTTTCTTGAATTTTGTGGGAAACTGTGCTGATTTTATGGGGCGTTTCTGGAATTTGGTCGAGTTTTCAGAAGATTTAGGGATTTTTGTGAGATTTTTGTGGGATGTTCTGGGAATTGGTAGAGATTTTGTGGGACATTCCTGTGAATTGGTAGGGTTTTGAAATGATTTAGGGAGTTTTGTGGGACTTCTCAGGAATTTTGTGGGGTTTTTCTGGAATTGTGTGGGATTCGGAGGAGACTTGAAGTATTTTGAGGAATTTTTCTTAGATTTTGTGGAAACTTGTGGAGGTTTTGTGTGATTTTTGTGTGATTTTGTGGGATATTGAGGCGATTTAGGGATCTTGAGGGATTTTTCATGTATTCTGTGGGATTTTGTGGAGATTCGGTGGGATATTTTTCTAGAATTTGGTCGTGTTTTGAGAAGATTTAGGGAATTTTGTGTGATTTTTCTGGGATTTTGTTGGATATTGAGGAGATTTTGTGGGATGTTTGTGGAACTTTGAGGGACTTTTCTGGAATTTGGTGAGATTCTGTAGAGAACTGACGAATTATCAGGGATTTTTCATGTATTCTGTGGGAATTTGTGGAGATTCTGTGGGATTTTTGTGGATTTTGGCCGTGTTTTGAGAAGATTTAGGGAATTTTGTGTGATTTTTCTGGGATTTTGTTGGATATTGGGGAGATTTTGTGGGATGTTTCTGGAATTTGGTGGGGCTTTTCAAGAATTTTGTGGTATTTTGAAAAGATTTAGGGAATTTTGTGGTGTTTTTTCTTGAATTTTGTGGGAAACTGTGCTGATTTTATGGGGCGTTTCTGGAATTTGGTCGAGTTTTCAGAAGATTTAGGGATTTTTGTGAGATTTTTGTGGGATGTACTGGGAATTGGTAGAGATTTTGTGGGACATTCCTGTGAATTGGTAGGGTTTTGAAATGATTTAGGGAGTTTTGTGAGACTTCTCTGGAATTTTGTGTGTTTTTTCTGGAATTGTGTGGGATTCTGAGGAGACTTGAAGAATTTTGAGGAATTTGATTTAGATTTTTGTGAGAATTTGTGGAGATTCTGTGGGATTTTTTTGGAATTTGGTGGGCCTTTTCACGAAGTTTGTGTGGTTTTGAGGAGACTTGAAGAATTTTGAGGAATTTTTCTTAGATTTTGTGGAAACTTGTGGAGGTTTTGTGTGATTTTTGTGTGATTTTGTGGGATATTGAGGTGATTTAGGGATCTTGAGGGATTTCTCATGTATTTTGTGGGAATTTGTGGAGATTTGGTGGGATAATTTTCTAGAATTTTGTGGTATTTTGAAAAGGTTTAGGGAATTTTGTGGTGTTTTTTCTTGAATTTTGTGGGAAACTGTGCTGATTTTATGGGGCGTTTCTGGAATTTGGTCAAGTTTTCAGAAGATTTAGGGAATTGTGTGAGATTTTTCCTGGAATTTTGTTGGATATTAGGGAGATTTTGTGGGATGCTTGTGGAACTTTGAGTTACTTTTCTGGAATTTGGTGAGATTCTGTAGAGAACTGACGAATTATCAGGGATTTTTCATGTATTCTGTGGGAATTTGTGGAGATTTGGTGGGATTTTTGTGCATTTTGGCCTTGTTTTGAGAAGATTTAGAGAATTTTGTGGGATTTTTCTTGAATTTTGTTGGATATTGAGGAGATTTTGTGGGATGTTTGTGGAACTTTGAGGGACTTTTCTGGAATTTGGTGAGATTCTGTAGAGAACTGACGAATTATCAGGGATTTTTCACGTATTCTGTGGGAATTTGTGGAGATTTGGTGGGATTTTTCTGGAATTTTGGTTATGTTTTGAGAAGATTTAGGGAATTTTGTGTGATTTTTCTGGGATTTTGTTGGATATTGAGGACATTTTGTGGGATGTTTCTGGAATTTGGTGGGGCTTTTCAAGAATTTTGTGGTATTTTGAAAAGATTTTGGGAATTTTGTGGTGTTTTTTCTTGAATTTTGTGGGAAACTGTGCTGATTTTATGGGGCGTTTCTGGAATTTGGTCGAGTTTTCAGAAGATTTAGGGATTTTTGTGGGATTTCTGTGGGATGTTCTGGGAATTGGTGGAGATTTTGTGGGACATTCCTGTGAATTGGTAGGGTTTTGAAATGATTTAGGGAGTTTTGTGGGACTTCTCTGGAATTTGGTGGGGTTTTTTCTGGAATTGTGTGGGGTTCTGAGGAGACTTGAAGAATTTTGAGGAATTTGATTTAGATTTTTGTGGGAATTTGTGGAGATTCTGTGGGATTTTACTGGAATTTGGTGGGCCTTTTCAAGGACTTTGTGTGGTTTTGAGGAGACTTGAAGTATTTTGAGGATTTTTTCTTAGATTTTGTGGAAACTTGTGGAGGTTTTGTGTGATTTTTGTGGGATTTTGTGGGATATTGAGGCGATTTAGGGATCTTGAGGGATTTTTCGTGTATTTTGTGGGATTTTGTGGAGATTTGGTGGGACATTTTTCTAGAATTTGGTCGTGTTTTGAGAAGATTTAGGGAATTTTGTGGGATTTTTCCTGGAATTTTGTTGGATACTGGGGAGATTTTGTGGGTGTTTTGTGGAACTTTGAGGGAGTTTTCTGGAATTTGGTGAGATTCTGTAGAGAACTGACGAATTATCAGGGATTTTTCATGTATTCTGTGGGAATTTGTGGAGATTTGGTGGGATTTTTGTGGATTTTGGCGGTGTTTTGAGAAGATTTAGAGAATTTTGTGTGATTTTTCTGGGATTTTGTTGGGTATTGAGGACATTTTGTGGGATGTTTCTGGAATTTGGTGGGGCTTTTCAAGAATTTTGTGGTATTTTGAAAAGATTTAGGGAATTTTGTGGTGTTTTTTCTTGAATTTTGTGGGAAACTGTGCTGATTTTATGGGGCGTTTCTGGAATTTGGTCGAGTTTTCAGAAGATTTAGGGATTTTTGTGAGATTTTTGTGGGATGTTCTGGGAATTGGTAGAGATTTTGTGGGACATTCCTGTGAATTGGTAGGGTTTTGAAATGATTTAGGGAGTTTTGTGGGACTTCTCAGGAATTTTGTGGGGTTTTTCTGGAATTGTGTGGGATTCGGAGGAGACTTGAAGTATTTTGAGGAATTTTTCTTAGATTTTGTG
Source organism: Cyanistes caeruleus (assembly GCF_971803275.1). NCBI lineage: Eukaryota > Metazoa > Chordata > Aves > Passeriformes > Paridae > Cyanistes > Cyanistes caeruleus. The sequence continues at coordinate 71,587,948 of NC_141704.1, forward strand.
GAAACTTGTGGAGGTTTTGTGTGATTTTTGTGTGATTTTGTGGGATATTGAGGCGATTTAGGGATCTTGAGGGATTTTTCATGTATTCTGTGGGATTTTGTGGAGATTCGGTGGGATATTTTTCTAGAATTTGGTCGTGTTTTGAGAAGATTTAGGGAATTTTGTGTGATTTTTCTGGGATTTTGTTGGATATTGAGGAGATTTTGTGGGATGTTTGTGGAACTTTGAGGGACTTTTCTGGAATTTGGTGAGATTCTGTAGAGAACTGACGAATTATCAGGGATTTTTCATGTATTCTGTGGGAATTTGTGGAGATTCTGTGGGATTTTTGTGGATTTTGGCCGTGTTTTGAGAAGATTTAGGGAATTTTGTGTGATTTTTCTGGGATTTTGTTGGATATTGGGGAGATTTTGTGGGATGTTTCTGGAATTTGGTGGGGCTTTTCAAGAATTTTGTGGTATTTTGAAAAGATTTAGGGAATTTTGTGGTGTTTTTTCTTGAATTTTGTGGGAAACTGTGCTGATTTTATGGGGCGTTTCTGGAATTTGGTCGAGTTTTCAGAAGATTTAGGGATTTTTGTGAGATTTTTGTGGGATGTTCTGGGAATTGGTAGAGATTTTGTGGGACATTCCTGTGAATTGGTAGGGTTTTGAAATGATTTAGGGAGTTTTGTGAGACTTCTCTGGAATTTTGTGTGTTTTTTCTGGAATTGTGTGGGATTCTGAGGAGACTTGAAGAATTTTGAGGAATTTGATTTAGATTTTTGTGAGAATTTGTGGAGATTCTGTGGGATTTTTTTGGAATTTGGTGGGCCTTTTCACGAAGTTTGTGTGGTTTTGAGGAGACTTGAAGAATTTTGAGGAATTTTTCTTAGATTTTGTGGAAACTTGTGGAGGTTTTGTGTGATTTTTGTGTGATTTTGTGGGATATTGAGGTGATTTAGGGATCTTGAGGGATTTCTCATGTATTTTGTGGGAATTTGTGGAGATTTGGTGGGATAATTTTCTAGAATTTTGTGGTATTTTGAAAAGGTTTAGGGAATTTTGTGGTGTTTTTTCTTGAAATTTGTGGGAAACTGTGCTGATTTTATGGGGCGTTTCTGGAATTTGGTCAAGTTTTCAGAAGATTTAGGGAATTGTGTGAGATTTTTCCTGGAATTTTGTTGGATATTAGGGAGATTTTGTGGGATGCTTGTGGAACTTTGAGGGACTTTTCTGGAATTTGGTGAGATTCTGTAGAGAACTGACGAATTATCAGGGATTTTTCATGTATTCTCTGGGTATTTGTGGAGATTTGGTGGGATTTTTCTGGAATTTTGGTTATGTTTTGAGAAGATTTAGGGAATTTTGTGTGATTTTTCTGGGATTTTGTTGGATATTGAGGACATTTTGTGGGATGTTTCTGGAATTTGGTGGGGCTTTTCAAGAATTTTTTGGTATTTTGAAAAGGTTTAGGGAATTTTGTGGTGTTTTTTCTTGAATTTTGTGGGAAACTGTGCTGATTTTATGGGGCGTTTCTGGAATTTGGTCGAGTTTTCAGAAGTGTTAGGGATTTTTGTGAGATTTTTGTGGGATGTTTGTGGAACTTTGAGGGACTTTTCTGGAATTTGGTGAGATTCTGTAGAGAACTGACGAATTATCAGGGATTTTTCATGTATTCTGTGGGAATTTGTGGAGATTTGGTGGGATTTTTCTGGAATTTGGTAGAGTTTTGAGAAGATTTAGGTTATTTTGTGGGATTTTTCCTGGAGTTTTGTTGGATACTGGGGAGATTTTGTGGGATGTTTGTGGAACTTTGAGGGACTTTTTAGGAATTTGGTGAGATTCTGTAGAGAACTGACAAATTATCAGGGATTTTTCATGTATTCTGTGGGAATTTGTGGAGATTCTGTGGGATTTTTGTGGATTTTGGCCGTGTTTTGAGAAGATTTAGGGAATTTTGTGTGATTTTTCTGGGATTTTGTTGGATATTGAGGAGATTTTGTGGGATGTTTCTGGAATTTGTTGGGGCTTTTCAAGAATTTTGTGGTATTTTGAAAAGGTTTAGGGAAATTTGTGGTGTTTGTTCTTGAATTTTGTGGGAAACTGTGCTGATTTTATGGGGCGTTTCTGGAATTTGGTCGAGTTTTCAGAAGATTTAGGGATTTTTGTGAGATTTTTGTGGGATGTTCTGGGAATTGGTAGAGATTTTGTGGGACATTCCTGTGAATTGGTAGGGTTTTGAAATGATTTAGGGAGTTTTGTGGGACTTCTCTGGAATTTTGTGTGTTTTTTCTGGAATTGTGTGGGATTCTGAGGAGACCTGAAGAATTTTGAGGAATTTGATTTAGATTTTTGTGGGAATTTGTGGAGATTCTGTGGGATTTTACTGGAATTTTGTGGGCCTTTTCACGAACTTTGTGTGGTGTTGAGGAGACTTGAAGAATTTTGAGGAATTTTTCTTAGATTTTGTGGAAACTTGTGGAGGTTTTGTGGGATTTTTGTGTGATTTTGTGGGATATTGAGGCGATTTAGGGATCTTGAGGGATTTCTCATGTATTTTGTGGGAATTTGTGGAGATTTGGTGGGATAATTTTCTAGAATTTGGTCGTGTTTTGAGAAGATTTAGGGAATTTTGTGGTGTTTTTTCTTGAATTTTGTGTGAAACTGTGCTGATTTTATGGGGCGTTTCTGGAATTTGGTCAAGTTTTCAGAAGATTTAGGGAATTTTGTGAGATTTTTCCTGGAATTTTCTTGGATATTAGGGAGATTTTGTGGGATGCTTGTGGAACTTTGAGGGACTTTTCTGGAATTTGGTGAGATTCTGTAGAGAACTGAGGAATTATCAGGGATTTTTCATGTATTCTCTGGGAATTTGTGGAGATTTGGTGGGATATTTTTCTAGAATTTGGTAGAGTTTTGAGAAGATTTAGGGAATTTTGTGTGATTTTTCTGGGATTTTGTTGGATATTGAGGACATTTTGTGGGATGTTTCTGGAATTTGGTGGGGCTTTTCAAGAATTTTGTGGTATTTTGAAAAGGTTTAGGGAATTTTGTGGTGTTTTTTCTTGAATTTTGTGGGAAACTGTGCTGATTTTATGGGGCGTTTCTGGAATTTGGTCGAGTTTTCAGAAGATTTAGGGATTTTTGTGGGATTTCTGTGGGATGTTCTGGGAATTGGTGGAGATTTTGTGGGACATTCCTGTGAATTGGTAGGGTTTTGAAATGATTTAGGGAGTTTTGTGGGACTTCTCTGGAATTTTGTGTGTTTTTTCTGGAATTGTGTGGGATTCTGAGGAGACTTGAAGAATTTTGAGGAATTTGATTTAGATTTTTGTGGGAATTTGTGGAGATTCTGTGGGTTTTTTCTGGAATTTGGTGGGCCTTTTCACGAACTTTGTGTGGTTTTGAGGAGACTTGAAGAATTTTGAGGAATTTTTCTTAGATTTTGTGGAAACTTGTGGAGGTTTTGTGGGATTTTTGTGTGATTTTGTGGGATATTGAGGCGATTTAGGGATCTTGAGGGATTTTTCATGTATTTTGTGGGAATTTGTGTAGATTTGGTGGGATATTTTTCTAGAATTTGGTCGTGTTTTGAGAAGATTTAGGGAATTTTGTGGGATTTTTCCTGGAATTTTGTTGGATACTGGGGAGATTTTGTGGGTGTTTTGTGGAACTTTGAGGGACTTTTCTGGAATTTGGTGAGATTCTGTAGAGAACTGAAAATTATCAGGGATTTTTCATGTATTCTGTGGGAATTTGTGGAGATTCGGTGGGATTTTTGAGGATTTTGGCCGTGTTTTGAGAAAATTTAGGGAATTTTGTGTGATTTTTCTGGGATTTTGTTGGATATTGAGAAGATTTTGTGGGATGTTTGTGGAACTTTGAGGGACTTTTCTGGAATTTGGTGAGATTCTGTAGAGAACTGACGAATTATCAGGGATTTTTCATGTATTCTGTGGGAATTTGTGGAGATTCGGTGGGATTTTTGAGGATTTTGGCCGTGTTTTGAGAAGATTTAGGGAATTTTGTGGGGTTTTTTCTTGAATTTTGTGGGAAACTGTGCTGATTTTATTGGGCATTTCTGGAATTTGGTCGAGTTTTCAGAAGATTTAGGGAATTTTGTGAGATTTTTCCTGGAATTTTCTTGGATATTAGGGAGATTTTGTGGGATGCTTGTGGAACTTTGAGGGACTTTTCTGGAATTTGGTGAGATTCTGTAGAGAACTGACGAATTATCAGGGATTTTTCATGTATTCTCTGGGAATTTGTGGAGATTTGGTGGGATATTTTTCTAGAATTTGGTCGTGTTTTGAGAAGATTTAGAGAATTTTGTGGGATTTTTCTTGAATTTTGTTGGATATTGAGGAGATTTTGTGGGATGTTTGTGGAAGTTTGAGGGACTTTTCTGGAATTTGGTGAGATTCTGTAGAGAACTGACGAATTATCAGGGATTTTTCATGTATTCTGTGGGAATTTGTGGAGATTCTGTGGGATTTTTGTGGATTTTGGCCGTGTTTTGAGAAGATTTAGGGAATTTTGTGTGATTTTTCTGGGATTTTGTTGGATATTGGGGAGATTTTGTGGGATGTTTCTGGAATTTGGTGGGGCTTTTCAAGAATTTTGTGGTATTTTGAAAAGATTTAGGGAATTTTGTGGTGTTTTTTCTTGAATTTTGTGGGAAACTGTGCTGATTTTATGGGGCGTTTCTGGAATTTGGTCGAGTTTTCAGAAGATTTAGGGATTTTTGTGAGATTTTTGTGGGATGTTCTGGGAATTGGTAGAGATTTTGTGGGACATTCCTGTGAATTGGTAGGGTTTTGAAATGATTTAGGGAGTTTTGTGGGACTTCTCTGGAATTTGGTGGGGTTTTTCTGGAATTGTGTGGGATTCTGAGGAGACTTGAAGAATTTTGAGGAATTTGATTTAGATTTTTGTGGGAATTTGTGGAGAATCTGTGGGATTTTTCTGGAATTTGGTGGGCCTTTTCACGAACTTTGTGTGGTTTTGAGGAGACTTGAAGAATTTTGAGGAATTTTTCTTAGATTTTGTGGAAACTTGTGGAGGTTTTGTGTGATTTTTGTGTGATTTTGTGGGATATTGAGGCGATTTAGGGATCTTGAGGGATTTCTCATGTATTTTGTGGGAATTGGTGGAGATTTGGTGGGATAATTTTCTAGAATTTGGTCGTATTTTGAGAAGATTTAGGGAATTTTGTGGTGTTTTTTCTTGAATTTTGTGGGAAACTGTGCTGATTTTATTGGGCATTTCTGGAATTTGGTCAAGTTTTCAGAAGATTTAGGTAATTGTGTGAGATTTTTCCTGGAATTTTGTTGGATATTAGGGAGATTTTGTGGGATGCTTGTGGAACTTTGAGTTACTTTTCTGGAATTTGGTGAGATTCTGTAGAGAACTGACGAATTATCAGGGATTTTTCATGTATTCTGTGGGAATTTGTGGAGATTTGGTGGGATTTTTGTGCATTTTGGCCTTGTTTTGAGAAGATTTAGAGAATTTTGTGGGATTTTTCTTGAATTTTGTTGGATATTGAGGAGATTTTGTGGGATGTTTGTGGAACTTTGAGGGACTTTTCTGGAATTTGGTGAGATTCTGTAGAGAACTGACGAATTATCAGGGATTTTTCACGTATTCTGTGGGAATTTGTGGAGATTTGGTGGGATTTTTCTGGAATTTTGGTTATGTTTTGAGAAGATTTAGGGAATTTTGTGTGATTTTTCTGGGATTTTGTTGGATATTGAGGACATTTTGTGGGATGTTTCTGGAATTTGGTGGGGCTTTTCAAGAATTTTGTGGTATTTTGAAAAGATTTTGGGAATTTTGTGGTGTTTTTTCTTGAATTTTGTGGGAAACTGTGCTGATTTTATGGGGCGTTTCTGGAATTTGGTCGAGTTTTCAGAAGATTTAGGGATTTTTGTGGGATTTCTGTGGGATGTTCTGGGAATTGGTGGAGATTTTGTGGGACATTCCTGTGAATTGGTAGGGTTTTGAAATGATTTAGGGAGTTTTGTGGGACTTCTCTGGAATTTGGTGGGGTTTTTTCTGGAATTGTGTGGGGTTCTGAGGAGACTTGAAGAATTTTGAGGAATTTGATTTAGATTTTTGTGGGAATTTGTGGAGATTCTGTGGGATTTTTCTGGAATTTGGTGGGCCTTTTCACGAACTTTGTGTGGTTTTGAGGAGACTTGAAGAATTTTGAGGAATTTTTCTTAGATTTTGTGGAAACTTGTGGAGGTTTTGTGTGATTTTTGTGTGATTTTGTGGGATATTGAGGCGATTTAGGGATCTTGAGGGATTTTTCATGTATTTTGTGGGAATTTGTGGAGATTTGGTGGGATATTTTTCTAGAATTTGGTCGTGTTTTGAGAAGATTTAGGGAATTTTGTGGGATTTTTCCTGGAATTTTGTTGGATACTGGGGAGATTTTGTGGGTGTTTTGTGGAACTTTGAGGGAGTTTTCTGGAATTTGGTGAGATTCTGTAGAGAACTGACGAATTATCAGGGATTTTTCATGTATTCTGTGGGAATTTGTGGAGATTTGGTGGGATTTTTGTGGATTTTGGCGGTGTTTTGAGAAGATTTAGAGAATTTTGTGTGATTTTTCTGGGATTTTGTTGGGTATTGAGGACATTTTGTGGGATGTTTCTGGAATTTGGTGGGGCTTTTCAAGAATTTTGTGGTATTTTGAAAAGATTTAGGGAATTTTGTGGTGTTTTTTCTTGAATTTTGTGGGAAACTCTGCTGATTTTATGGGGCGTTTCTGGAATTTGGTCGAGTTTTCAGAAGATTTAGGGATTTTTGTGAGATTTTTGTGGGATGTTCTGGGAATTGGTAGAGATTTTGTGGGACATTCCTGTGAATTGGTAGGGTTTTGAAATGATTTAGGGAGTTTTGTGGGACTTCTCAGGAATTTTGTGGGGTTTTTCTGGAATTGTGTGGGATTCGGAGGAGACTTGAAGTATTTTGAGGAATTTTTCTTAGATTTTGTGGAAACTTGTGGAGGTTTTGTGTGATTTTTGTGTGATTTTGTGGGATATTGAGGCGATTTAGGGATCTTGAGGGATTTTTCATGTATTCTGTGGGATTTTGTGGAGATTCGGTGGGATATTTTTCTAGAATTTGGTCGTGTTTTGAGAAGATTTAGGGAATTTTGTGTGATTTTTCTGGGATTTTGTTGGATATTGAGGAGATTTTGTGGGATGTTTGTGGAACTTTGAGGGACTTTTCTGGAATTTGGTGAGATTCTGTAGAGAACTGACGAATTATCAGGGATTTTTCATGTATTCTGTGGGAATTTGTGGAGATTCTGTGGGATTTTTGTGGATTTTGCCCGTGTTTTGAGAAGATTTAGGGAATTTTGTGTGATTTTTCTGGGATTTTGTTGGATATTGGGGAGATTTTGTGGGATGTTTCTGGAATTTGGTGGGCTTTTCAAGAATTTTGTGGTATTTTGAAAAGATTTAGGGAATTTTGTGGTGTTTTTTCTTGAATTTTGTGGGAAACTGTGCTGATTTTATGGGGCGTTTCTGGAATTTGGTCGAGTTTTCAGAAGATTTAGGGATTTTTGTGAGATTTTTGTGGGATGTTCTGGGAATTGGTAGAGATTTTGTGGGACATTCCTGTGAATTGGTAGGGTTTTGAAATGATTTAGGGAGTTTTGTGAGACTTCTCTGGAATTTTGTGTGTTTTTTCTGGAATTGTGTGGGATTCTGAGGAGACTTGAAGAATTTTGAGGAATTTGATTTAGATTTTTGTGAGAATTTGTGGAGATTCTGTGGGATTTTTTTGGAATTTGGTGGGCCTTTTCACGAAGTTTGTGTGGTTTTGAGGAGACTTGAAGAATTTTGAGGAATTTTTCTTAGATTTTGTGGAAACTTGTGGAGGTTTTGTGTGATTTTTGTGTGATTTTGTGGGATATTGAGGTGATTTAGGGATCTTGAGGGATTTCTCATGTATTTTGTGGGAATTTGTGGAGATTTGGTGGGATAATTTTCTAGAATTTTGTGGTATTTTGAAAAGGTTTAGGGAATTTTGTGGTGTTTTTTCTTGAATTTTGTGGGAAACTGTGCTGATTTTATGGGGCGTTTCTGGAATTTGGTCAAGTTTTCAGAAGATTTAGGGAATTGTGTGAGATTTTTCCTGGAATTTTGTTGGATATTAGGGAGATTTTGTGGGATGCTTGTGGAACTTTGAGTTACTTTTCTGGAATTTGGTGAGATTCTGTAGAGAACTGACGAATTATCAGGGATTTTTCATGTATTCTGTGGGAATTTGTGGAGATTTGGTGGGATTTTTGTGCATTTTGGCCTTGTTTTGAGAAGATTTAGAGAATTTTGTGGGATTTTTCTTGAATTTTGTTGGATATTGAGGACATTTTGTGGGATGTTTCTGGAATTTGGTGGGGCTTTTCAAGAATTTTGTGGTATTTTGAAAAGATTTTGGGAATTTTGTGGTGTTTTTTCTTGAATTTTGTGGGAAACTGTGCTGATTTTATGGGGCGTTTCTGGAATTTGGTCGAGTTTTCAGAAGATTTAGGGATTTTTGTGGGATTTCTGTGGGATGTTCTGGGAATTGGTGGAGATTTTGTGGGACATTCCTGTGAATTGGTAGGGTTTTGAAATGATTTAGGGAGTTTTGTGGGACTTCTCTGGAATTTGGTGGGGTTTTTTCTGGAATTGTGTGGGGTTCTGAGGAGACTTGAAGAATTTTGAGGAATTTGATTTAGATTTTTGTGGGAATTTGTGGAGATTCTGTGGGATTTTTCTGGAATTTGGTGGGCCTTTTCACGAACTTTGTGTGGTTTTGAGGAGACTTGAAGAATTTTGAGGAATTTTTCTTAGATTTTCTGGAAACTTGTGGAGGTTTTGTGTGATTTTTGTGTGATTTTGTGGGATATTGAGGCGATTTAGGGATCTTGAGGGATTTTTCATGTATTTTGTGGGAATTTGTGGAGATTTGGTGGGATATTTTTCTAGAATTTGGTCGTGTTTTGAGAAGATTTAGGGAATTTTGTGGGATTTTTCCTGGAATTTTGTTGGATACTGGGGAGATTTTGTGGGTGTTTTGTGGAACTTTGAGGGAGTTTTCTGGAATTTGGTGAGATTCTGTAGAGAACTGACGAATTATCAGGGATTTTTCATGTATTCTGTGGGAATTTGTGGAGATTTGGTGGGATTTTTGTGGATTTTGGCGGTGTTTTGAGAAGATTTAGAGAATTTTGTGTGATTTTTCTGGGATTTTGTTGGGTATTGAGGACATTTTGTGGGATGTTTCTGGAATTTGGTGGGGCTTTTCAAGAATTTTGTGGTATTTTGAAAAGATTTAGGGAATTTTGTGGTGTTTTTTCTTGAATTTTGTGGGAAACTGTGCTGATTTTATGGGGCGTTTCTGGAATTTGGTCGAGTTTTCAGAAGATTTAGGGATTTTTGTGAGATTTTTGTGGGATGTTCTGGGAATTGGTAGAGATTTTGTGGGACATTCCTGTGAATTGGTAGGGTTTTGAAATGATTTAGGGAGTTTTGTGGGACTTCTCTGGAATTTTGTGGGGTTTTTCTGGAATTGTGTGGGATTCGGAGGAGACTTGAAGTATTTTGAGGAATTTTTCTTAGATTTTGTGGAAACTTGTGGAGGTTTTGTGTGATTTTTGTGTGATTTTGTGGGATATTGAGGCGATTTAGGGATCTTGAGGGATTTTTCATGTATTCTGTGGGATTTTGTGGAGATTCGGTGGGATATTTTTCTAGAATTTGGTCGTGTTTTGAGAAGATTTAGGGAATTTTGTGTGATTTTTCTGGGATTTTGTTGGATATTGAGGAGATTTTGTGGGATGTTTGTGGAACTTTGAGGGACTTTTCTGGAATTTGGTGAGATTCTGTAGAGAACTGACGAATTATCAGGGATTTTTCATGTATTCTGTGGGAATTTGTGGAGATTCTGTGGGATTTTTGTGGATTTTGCCCGTGTTTTGAGAAGATTTAGGGAATTTTGTGTGATTTTTCTGGGATTTTGTTGGATATTGGGGAGATTTTGTGGGATGTTTCTGGAATTTGGTGGGGCTTTTCAAGAATTTTGTGGTATTTTGAAAAGATTTAGGGAATTTTGTGGTGTTTTTTCTTGAATTTTGTGGGAAACTGTGCTGATTTTATGGGGCGTTTCTGGAATTTGGTCGAGTTTTCAGAAGATTTAGGGATTTTTGTGAGATTTTTGTGGGATGTTCTGGGAATTGGTAGAGATTTTGTGGGACATTCCTGTGAATTGGTAGGGTTTTGAAATGATTTAGGGAGTTTTGTGAGACTTCTCTGGAATTTTGTGTGTTTTTTCTGGAATTGTGTGGGATTCTGAGGAGACTTGAAGAATTTTGAGGAATTTGATTTAGATTTTTGTGAGAATTTGTGGAGATTCTGTGGGATTTTTTTGGAATTTGGTGGGCCTTTTCACGAAGTTTGTGTGGTTTTGAGGAGACTTGAAGAATTTTGAGGAATTTTTCTTAGATTTTGTGGAAACTTGTGGAGGTTTTGTGTGATTTTTGTGTGATTTTGTGGGATATTGAGGTGATTTAGGGATCTTGAGGGATTTCTCATGTATTTTGTGGGAATTTGTGGAGATTTGGTGGGATAATTTTCTAGAATTTTGTGGTATTTTGAAAAGGTTTAGGGAATTTTGTGGTGTTTTTTCTTGAATTTTGTGGGAAACTGTGCTGATTTTATGGGGCGTTTCTGGAATTTGGTCAAGTTTTCAGAAGATTTAGGGAATTGTGTGAGATTTTTCCTGGAATTTTGTTGGATATTAGGGAGATTTTGTGGGATGCTTGTGGAACTTTGAGGGACTTTTCTGGAATTTGGTGAGATTCTGTAGAGAACTGACGAATTATCAGGGATTTTTCATGTATTCTCTGGGTATTTGTGGAGATTTGGTGGGATTTTTCTGGAATTTTGGTTATGTTTTGAGAAGATTTAGGGAATTTTGTGTGATTTTTCTGGGATTTTGTTGGATATTGAGGACATTTTGTGGGATGTTTCTGGAATTTGGTGGGGCTTTTCAAGAATTTTTTGGTATTTTGAAAAGGTTTAGGGAATTTTGTGGTGTTTTTTCTTGAATTTTGTGGGAAACTGTGCTGATTTTATGGGGCGTTTCTGGAATTTGGTCGAGTTTTCAGAAGTGTTAGGGATTTTTGTGAGATTTTTGTGGGATGTTTGTGGAACTTTGAGGGACTTTTCTGGAATTTGGTGAGATTCTGTAGAGAACTGACGAATTATCAGGGATTTTTCATGTATTCTGTGGGAATTTGTGGAGATTTGGTGGGATTTTTCTGGAATTTGGTAGAGTTTTGAGAAGATTTAGGTTATTTTGTGGGATTTTTCCTGGAGTTTTGTTGGATACTGGGGAGATTTTGTGGGATGTTTGTGGAACTTTGAGGGACTTTTTAGGAATTTGGTGAGATTCTGTAGAGAACTGACAAATTATCAGGGATTTTTCATGTATTCTGTGGGAATTTGTGGAGATTCTGTGGGATTTTTGTGGATTTTGGCCGTGTTTTGAGAAGATTTAGGGAATTTTGTGTGATTTTTCTGGGATTTTGTTGGATATTGAGGAGATTTTGTGGGATGTTTCTGGAATTTGTTGGGGCTTTTCAAGAATTTTGTGGTATTTTGAAAAGGTTTAGGGAAATTTGTGGTGTTTGTTCTTGAATTTTGTGGGAAACTGTGCTGATTTTATGGGGCGTTTCTGGAATTTGGTCGAGTTTTCAGAAGATTTAGGGATTTTTGTGAGATTTTTGTGGGATGTTCTGGGAATTGGTAGAGATTTTGTGGGACATTCCTGTGAATTGGTAGGGTTTTGAAATGATTTAGGGAGTTTTGTGGGACTTCTCTGGAATTTTGTGTGTTTTTTCTGGAATTGTGTGGGATTCTGAGGAGACCTGAAGAATTTTGAGGAATTTGATTTAGATTTTTGCGGGAATTTGTGGAGATTCTGTGGGATTTTTCTGGAATTTTGTGGGCCTTTTCACGAACTTTGTGTGGTGTTGAGGAGACTTGAAGAATTTTGAGGAATTTTTCTTAGATTTTGTGGAAACTTGTGGAGGTTTTGTGGGATTTTTGTGTGATTTTGTGGGATATTGAGGCGATTTAGGGATCTTGAGGGATTTCTCATGTATTTTGTGGGAATTTGTGGAGATTTGGTGGGATAATTTTCTAGAATTTGGTCGTGTTTTGAGAAGATTTAGGGAATTTTGTGGTGTTTTTTCTTGAATTTTGTGTGAAACTGTGCTGATTTTATGGGGCGTTTCTGGAATTTGGTCAAGTTTTCAGAAGATTTAGGGAATTTTGTGAGATTTTTCCTGGAATTTTCTTGGATATTAGGGAGATTTTGTGGGATGCTTGTGGAACTTTGAGGGACTTTTCTGGAATTTGGTGAGATTCTGTAGAGAACTGAGGAATTATCAGGGATTTTTCATGTATTCTCTGGGAATTTGTGGAGATTTGGTGGGATATTTTTCTAGAATTTGGTCGTGTTTTGAGAAGATTTAGAGAATTTTGTGGGATTTTTCCTGGAATTTTATTGGATTCCGGGGAGATTTCGTGGGATGTTTGTGGAAGTTTGAGGGACTTTTCTGGAATTTGGTGAGATTCTGTAGAGAACTGACCAATTATCAGGGATTTTTCATGTATTCTGTGGGAATTTGTGGAGATTCTGTGGGATTTTTCTGGAATTTTGGTTATGTTTTGAGAAAATTTAGGGAATTTTGTGTGATTTTTCTGGGATTTTGTTGGATATTGAGGACATTTTGTGGGATGTTTCGGGAATTTGGTGGGGCTTTTCAAGAATTTTGTGGTATTTTGAAAAGATTTAGGGAATTTTGTGGTGTTTTTTCTTGAATTTTGTGGGAAACTGTGCTGATTTTATGGGGCGTTTCTAAAATTTGGTCGAGTTTTCAGAAGATTTAGGGATTTTTGTGGGATTTCTGTGGGATGTTCTGGGAATTGGTGGAGATTTTGTGGGACATTCCTGTGAATTGGTAGGGTTTTGAAATGATTTAGGGAGTTTTGTGGGACTTCTCTGGAATTTGGTGGGGTTTTTTCTGGAATTGTGTGGGGTTCTGAGGAGACTTGAAGAATTTTGAGGAATTTGATTTAGATTTTTGTGGGAATTTGTGGAGATTCTGTGGGATTTTTCTGGAATTTGGTGGGCCTTTTCACGAACTTTGTGTGGTTTTGAGGAGACTTGAAGAATTTTGAGGAATTTTTCTTAGATTTTCTGGAAACTTGTGGAGGTTTTGTGTGATTTTTGTGTGATTTTGTGGGATATTGAGGCGATTTAGGGATCTTGAGGGATTTTTCATGTATTTTGTGGGAATTTGTGTAGATTTGGTGGGATATTTTTCTAGAATTTGGTCGTGTTTTGAGAAGATTTAGGGAATTTTGTGGGATTTTTCCTGGAATTTTGTTGGATACTGGGGAGATTTTGTGGGTGTTTTGTGGAACTTTGAGGGAGTTTTCTGGAATTTGGTGAGATTCTGTAGAGAACTGACGAATTATCAGGGATTTTTCATGTATTCTGTGGGAATTTGTGGAGATTTGGTGGGATTTTTGTGGATTTTGGCGGTGTTTTGAGAAGATTTAGAGAATTTTGTGTGATTTTTCTGGGATTTTGTTGGGTATTGAGGACATTTTGTGGGATGTTTCTGGAATTTGGTGGGGCTTTTCAAGAATTTTGTGGTATTTTGAAAAGATTTAGGGAATTTTGTGGTGTTTTTTCTTGAATTTTGTGGGAAACTGTGCTGATTTTATGGGGCGTTTCTGGAATTTGGTCGAGTTTTCAGAAGATTTAGGGATTTTTGTGAGATTTTTGTGGGATGTTCTGGGAATTGGTAGAGATTTTGTGGGACATTCCTGTGAATTGGTAGGGTTTTGAAATGATTTAGGGAGTTTTGTGGGACTTCTCTGGAATTTTGTGGGGTTTTTCTGGAATTGTGTGGGATTCGGAGGAGACTTGAAGTATTTTGAGGAATTTTTCTTAGATTTTGTGGAAACTTGTGGAGGTTTTGTGTGATTTTTGTGTGATTTTGTGGGATATTGAGGCGATTTAGGGATCTTGAGGGATTTTTCATGTATTCTGTGGGATTTTGTGGAGATTCGGTGGGATATTTTTCTAGAATTTGGTCGTGTTTTGAGAAGATTTAGGGAATTTTGTGTGATTTTTCTGGGATTTTGTTGGATATTGAGGAGATTTTGTGGGATGTTTGTGGAACTTTGAGGGACTTTTCTGGAATTTGGTGAGATTCTGTAGAGAACTGACGAATTATCAGGGATTTTTCATGTATTCTGTGGGAATTTGTGGAGATTCTGTGGGATTTTTGTGGATTTTGCCCGTGTTTTGAGAAGATTTAGGGAATTTTGTGTGATTTTTCTGGGATTTTGTTGGATATTGGGGAGATTTTGTGGGATGTTTCTGGAATTTGGTGGGGCTTTTCAAGAATTTTGTGGTATTTTGAAAAGATTTAGGGAATTTTGTGGTGTTTTTTCTTGAATTTTGTGGGAAACTGTGCTGATTTTATGGGGCGTTTCTGGAATTTGGTCGAGTTTTCAGAAGATTTAGGGATTTTTGTGAGATTTTTGTGGGATGTTCTGGGAATTGGTAGAGATTTTGTGGGACATTCCTGTGAATTGGTAGGGTTTTGAAATGATTTAGGGAGTTTTGTGAGACTTCTCTGGAATTTTGTGTGTTTTTTCTGGAATTGTGTGGGATTCTGAGGAGACTTGAAGAATTTTGAGGAATTTGATTTAGATTTTTGTGAGAATTTGTGGAGATTCTGTGGGATTTTTTTGGAATTTGGTGGGCCTTTTCACGAAGTTTGTGTGGTTTTGAGGAGACTTGAAGAATTTTGAGGAATTTTTCTTAGATTTTGTGGAAACTTGTGGAGGTTTTGTGTGATTTTTGTGTGATTTTGTGGGATATTGAGGTGATTTAGGGATCTTGAGGGATTTCTCATGTATTTTGTGGGAATTTGTGGAGATTTGGTGGGATAATTTTCTAGAATTTTGTGGTATTTTGAAAAGGTTTAGGGAATTTTGTGGTGTTTTTTCTTGAATTTTGTGGGAAACTGTGCTGATTTTATGGGGCGTTTCTGGAATTTGGTCAAGTTTTCAGAAGATTTAGGGAATTGTGTGAGATTTTTCCTGGAATTTTGTTGGATATTAGGGAGATTTTGTGGGATGCTTGTGGAACTTTGAGGGACTTTTCTGGAATTTGGTGAGATTCTGTAGAGAACTGACGAATTATCAGGGATTTTTCATGTATTCTCTGGGTATTTGTGGAGATTTGGTGGGATTTTTCTGGAATTTTGGTTATGTTTTGAGAAGATTTAGGGAATTTTGTGTGATTTTTCTGGGATTTTGTTGGATATTGAGGACATTTTGTGGGATGTTTCTGGAATTTGGTGGGGCTTTTCAAGAATTTTTTGGTATTTTGAAAAGGTTTAGGGAATTTTGTGGTGTTTTTTCTTGAATTTTGTGGGAAACTGTGCTGATTTTATGGGGCGTTTCTGGAATTTGGTCGAGTTTTCAGAAGTGTTAGGGATTTTTGTGAGATTTTTGTGGGATGTTTGTGGAACTTTGAGGGACTTTTCTGGAATTTGGTGAGATTCTGTAGAGAACTGACGAATTATCAGGGATTTTTCATGTATTCTGTGGGAATTTGTGGAGATTTGGTGGGATTTTTCTGGAATTTGGTAGAGTTTTGAGAAGATTTAGGTTATTTTGTGGGATTTTTCCTGGAGTTTTGTTGGATACTGGGGAGATTTTGTGGGATGTTTGTGGAACTTTGAGGGACTTTTCTGGAATTTGGTGAGATTCTGTAGAGAACTGACAAATTATCAGGGATTTTTCATGTATTCTGTGGGAATTTGTGGAGATTCTGTGGGATTTTTGTGGATTTTGGCCGTGTTTTGAGAAGATTTAGGGAATTTTGTGTGATTTTTCTGGGATTTTGTTGGATATTGAGGAGATTTTGTGGGATGTTTCTGGAATTTGTTGGGGCTTTTCAAGAATTTTGTGGTATTTTGAAAAGGTTTAGGGAAATTTGTGGTGTTTGTTCTTGAATTTTGTGGGAAACTGTGCTGATTTTATGGGGCGTTTCTGGAATTTGGTCGAGTTTTCAGAAGATTTAGGGATTTTTGTGAGATTTTTGTGGGATGTTCTGGGAATTGGTAGAGATTTTGTGGGACATTCCTGTGAATTGGTAGGGTTTTGAAATGATTTAGGGAGTTTTGTGGGACTTCTCTGGAATTTTGTGTGTTTTTTCTGGAATTGTGTGGGATTCTGAGGAGACCTGAAGAATTTTGAGGAATTTGATTTAGATTTTTGCGGGAATTTGTGGAGATTCTGTGGGATTTTTCTGGAATTTTGTGGGCCTTTTCACGAACTTTGTGTGGTGTTGAGGAGACTTGAAGAATTTTGAGGAATTTTTCTTAGATTTTGTGGAAACTTGTGGAGGTTTTGTGGGATTTTTGTGTGATTTTGTGGGATATTGAGGCGATTTAGGGATCTTGAGGGATTTCTCATGTATTTTGTGGGAATTTGTGGAGATTTGGTGGGATAATTTTCTAGAATTTGGTCGTGTTTTGAGAAGATTTAGGGAATTTTGTGGTGTTTTTTCTTGAATTTTGTGTGAAACTGTGCTGATTTTATGGGGCGTTTCTGGAATTTGGTCAAGTTTTCAGAAGATTTAGGGAATTTTGTGAGATTTTTCCTGGAATTTTCTTGGATATTAGGGAGATTTTGTGGGATGCTTGTGGAACTTTGAGGGACTTTTCTGGAATTTGGTGAGATTCTGTAGAGAACTGACGAATTATCAGGGATTTTTCATGTATTCTCTGGGAATTTGTGGAGATTTGGTGGGATATTTTTCTAGAATTTGGTCGTGTTTTGAGAAGATTTAGAGAATTTTGTGGGATTTTTCCTGGAATTTTATTGGATTCCGGGGAGATTTCGTGGGATGTTTGTGGAAGTTTGAGGGACT
This sequence comes from Cyanistes caeruleus, assembly GCF_971803275.1. Classification (NCBI taxonomy): domain Eukaryota; kingdom Metazoa; phylum Chordata; class Aves; order Passeriformes; family Paridae; genus Cyanistes; species Cyanistes caeruleus. The sequence continues at coordinate 71,604,960 of NC_141704.1, forward strand.
TTTCTGGAATTTGGTGAGATTCTGTAGAGAACTGACCAATTATCAGGGATTTTTCATGTATTCTGTGGGAATTTGTGGAGATTCTGTGGGATTTTTCTGGAATTTTGGTTATGTTTTGAGAAAATTTAGGGAATTTTGTGTGATTTTTCTGGGATTTTGTTGGATATTGAGGACATTTTGTGGGATGTTTCGGGAATTTGGTGGGGCTTTTCAAGAATTTTGTGGTATTTTGAAAAGATTTAGGGAATTTTGTGGTGTTTTTTCTTGAATTTTGTGGGAAACTGTGCTGATTTTATGGGGCGTTTCTAAAATTTGGTCGAGTTTTCAGAAGATTTAGGGATTTTTGTGGGATTTCTGTGGGATGTTCTGGGAATTGGTGGAGATTTTGTGGGACATTCCTGTGAATTGGTAGGGTTTTGAAATGATTTAGGGAGTTTTGTGGGACTTCTCTGGAATTTTGTGTGTTTTTTCTGGAATTGTGTGGGATTCTGAGGAGACTTGAAGAATTTTGAGGAATTTTTCTTAGATTTTGTGGAAACTTGTGGAGGTTTTGTGTGATTTTTGTGTGATTTTGTGGGATATTGAGGCGATTTATGGATCTTGAGGGATTTCTCATGTATTTTGTGGGAATTTGTGGAGATTTGGTGGGATATTTTTCTATAATTTGGTCGTGTTTTGAGAAGATTTAGGGAATTATGTGGGATTTTTCTGGAATTTTGTTGGATATTGAGGAGATTTTGTGGGTGGTGTGTGGAACTTTGAGGGACTTTTCTGGAATTTGGTGAGATTCTGTAGAGAACTGACAAATTATCAGGGATTTTTCATGTATTTTGTGGGAATTTGTGGAGATTTGGTGGGATATTTTTCTAGAATTTGGTCGTGTTTTGAGAAGATTTAGGGAATTTTGTGGGATTTTTCCTGGAATTTTGTTGGATACTGGGGAGATTTTGTGGGATGTTTGTGGAACTTTGAGGGACTTTTCTGGAATTTGGTGAGATTCTGTAGAGAACTGACGAATTATCAGGGATTTTTCATGTATTCTGTGGGAATTTGTGGAGATTCGGTGGGATTGTTGAGGATTTTGGCCGTGTTTTGAGAAGATTTAGAGAATTTTGTGGGATTTTTCCTGGAATTTTGTTGGATACTGGGGAGATTTTGTGGGATGTTTGTGGAACTTTGAGGGACTTTTCTGGAATTTGGTGAGATTCTGTAGAGAACTGACGAATTATCAGGGATTTTTCATGTATTCTGTGGGAATTTGTGGAGATTCGGTGGGATTTTTGAGGATTTTGGCCGTGTTTTGAGAAGATTTAGAGAATTTTGTGGGATTTTTCTTGAATTTTGTTGGATATTGAGGAGATTTTGTGGGATGTTTGTGGAATTTGGTGGGGCTTTTCAATAATTTTGTGGCATTTTGAAAAGATTTAGGGAATTTTGTGGTGTTTTTTCTTGAATTTTGTGGGAAACTGTGCTGATTTCATGGGGCGTTTCTGGAATTTGGTCGACTTTTCAGAAGTGTTAGGGATTTTTGTGAGATTTTTGTGGGATGTTTGTGGAACTTTGAGGGACTTTTCTGGAATTTGGTGAGATTCTGTAGAGAACTGACGAATTATCAGGGATTTTTCATGTATTCTGTGGGAATTTGTGGAGATTTGGTGGGATTTTTCTGGAATTTGGTAGAGTTTTGAGAAGATTTAGGGAATTTTGTTGGATTTTTCCTGGAATTTTGTTGGATACTGGGGAGATTTTGTGGGATGTTTGTGGAACTTTGAGGGACTTTTTAGGAATTTGGTGAGATTCTGTAGAGAACTGACGAATTATCAGGGATTTTTCATGTATTCTGTGGGAATTTGTGGAGATTCTGTGGGATTTTTGTGGATTTTGCCCGTGTTTTGAGAAGATTTAGGGAATTTTGTGTGATTTTTCTGGGATTTTGTTGGATATTGAGGACATTTTGTGGGATGTTTCTGGAATTTGGTGGGGCTTTTCAAGAATTTTGTGGTATTTTGAAAAGGTTTAGGGAACTTTGTGGTGTTTTTTCTTGAATTTTGTGGGAAACTGTGCTGATTTTATGGGGCGTTTCTGGAATTTGGTCGAGTTTTCAGAAGATTTAGGGATTTTTGTGGGATTTCTGTGGGATGTTCTGGGAATTGGTGGAGATTTTGTGGGACATTCCTGTGAATTGGTAGGGTTTTGAAATGATTTAGGGAGTTTTGTGGGACTTCTTTGGAATTTTGTGTGTTTTTTCTGGAATTGTGTGGGATTCTGAGGAGACTTGAAGAATTTTGAGGAATTTGATTTAGATTTTTGTGGGAATTTGTGGAGATTCTGTGGGTTTTTTCTGGAATTTGGTGGGCCTTTTCACGAACTTTGTGTGGTTTTGAGGAGACTTGAAGAATTTTGAGGAATTTTTCTTAGATTTTGTGGAAACTTGTGGAGGTTTTGTGGGATTTTTGTGTGATTTTGTGGGATATTGAGGCGATTTAGGGATCTTGAGGGATTTTTCATGTATTTTGTGGGAATTTGTGTAGATTTGGTGGGATATTTTTCTAGAATTTGGTCGTGTTTTGAGAAGATTTAGGGAATTTTGTGGGATTTTTCCTGGAATTTTGTTGGATATTAGGGAGATTTTGTGGGTGTTTTGTGGAACTTTGAGGGACTTTTCTGGAATTTGGTGAGATTCTGTAGAGAACTGACAAATTATCAGGGATTTTTCATGTATTCTGTGGGAATTTGTGGAGATTCGGTGGGATTTTTGAGGATTTTGGCCGTGTTTTGAGAAAATTTAGGGAATTTTGTGTGATTTTTCTGGGATTTTGTTGGATATTGAGAATATTTTGTGGGATGTTTGTGGAACTTTGAGGGACTTTTCTGGAATTTGGTGAGATTCTGTAGAGAACTGACGAATTATCAGGGATTTTTCATGTATTCTGTGGGAATTTGTGGAGATTCGGTGGGATTTTTGAGGATTTTGGCCGTGTTTTGAGAAGATTTAGGGAATTTTGTGGGGTTTTTTCTTAAATTTTGTGGGAAACTGTGCTGATTTTATTGGGCATTTCTGGAATTTGGTCAAGTTTTCAGAAGATTTAGGGAATTTTGTGAGATTTTTCCTGGAATTTTCTTGGATATTAGGGAGATTTTGTGGGATGCTTGTGGAACTTTGAGGGACTTTTCTGGAATTTGGTGAGATTCTGTAGAGAACTGACGAATTATCAGGGATTTTTCATGTATTCTCTGGGAATTTGTGGAGATTTGGTGGGATATTTTTCTAGAATTTGGTCGTGTTTTGAGAAGATTTAGAGAATTTTGTGGGATTTTTCTTGAATTTTGTTGGATATTGAGGAGATTTTGTGGGATGTTTGTGGAAGTTTGAGGGACTTTTCTGGAATTTGGTGAGATTCTGTAGAGAACTGACGAATTATCAGGGATTTTTCACGTATTCTGTGGGAATTTGTGGAGATTTGGTGGGATTTTTCTGGAATTTTGGTTATGTTTTGAGAAGATTTAGGGAATTTTGTGTGATTTTTCTGGGATTTTGTTGGATATTGAGGACATTTTGTGGGATGTTTCTGGAATTTGGTGGGGCTTTTCAAGAATTTTGTGGTATTTTGAAAAGATTTTGGGAATTTTGTGGTGTTTTTTCTTGAATTTTGTGGGAAACTGTGCTGATTTTATGGGGCGTTTCTGGAATTTGGTCGAGTTTTCAGAAGATTTAGGGATTTTTGTGGGATTTCTGTGGGATGTTCTGGGAATTGGTGGAGATTTTGTGGGACATTCCTGTGAATTGGTAGGGTTTTGAAATGATTTAGGGAGTTTTGTGGGACTTCTCTGGAATTTGGTGGGGTTTTTTCTGGAATTGTGTGGGGTTCTGAGGAGACTTGAAGAATTTTGAGGAATTTGATTTAGATTTTTGTGGGAATTTGTGGAGATTCTGTGGGATTTTTCTGGAATTTGGTGGGCCTTTTCACGAACTTTGTGTGGTTTTGAGGAGACTTGAAGAATTTTGAGGAATTTTTCTTAGATTTTGTGGAAACTTGTGGAGGTTTTGTGTGATTTTTGTGTGATTTTGTGGGATATTGAGGCGATTTAGGGATCTTGAGGGATTTTTCATGTATTTTGTGGGAATTTGTGGAGATTTGGTGGGATATTTTTCTAGAATTTGGTCGTGTTTTGAGAAGATTTAGGGAATTTTGTGGGATTTTTCCTGGAATTTTGTTGGATATTAGAGAGGTTTTGTGGGTGTTTTGTGGAACTTTGAGGGACTTTTCTGGAATTTGGTGAGATTCTGTAGAGAACTGACGAATTATCAGGGATTTTTCATGTATTCTGTGGGAATTTGTGGAGATTTGGTGGGATTTTTCTGGAATTTGGTAGAGTTTTGAGAAGATTTAGGGAATTTTGTGGGATTTTTCCTGGAGTTTTGTTGGATACTGGGGAGATTTTGTGGGATGCTTGTGGAACTTTGAGGGACTTTTCTGGAATTTGGTGAGATTCTGTAGAGAACTGACGAATTATCAGGGATTTTTCACGTATTCTGTGGGAATTTGCGGAGATTCTGTGGGATTTTTGTGGATTTTGGCCGTGTTTTGAGAAGATTTAGGGAATTTTGTGTGATTTTTCTGGGATTTTGTTGGATATTGAGGACATTTTGTGGGATGTTTCTGGAATTTGGTGGAGCTTTTCAAGGATTTTGTGGTATTTTGAAAAGATTTTGGGAATTTTGTGGTGTTTTTTCTTGAATTTTGTGGGAAACTGTGCTGATTTTATGGGGCGTTTCTGGAATTTGGTCGAGTTTTCTGAAGATTTAGGGATTTTTGTGGGATTTTTGTGGGATGTTCTGGGAATTGGTGGAGATTTTGTGGGACATTCCTGTGAATTGGTAGGGTTTTGAAATGATTTAGGGAGTTTTGTGGGACTTCTCTGGAATTTTGTGGGGTTTTTCTGGAATTGTGTGGGATTCTGAGGAGACTTGAAGAATTTTGAGGAATTTGTTTTTCTTAGATTTTGTGGAAACTTGTGGAGGTTTTGTGTGATTTTTGTGTGATTCTGTGGGATATTGAGGCGATTTAGGGATCTTGAGGGATTTCTCATGTATTTTGTGGGAATTGGTGGAGATTTGGTGGGATAATTTTCTAGAATTTGGTTGTGTTTTGAGAAGATTTAGGGAATTTTCTGGTGTTTTTTCTTGAATTTTGTGGGAAACTGTGCTAATTTTATGGGGCGTTTCTGGAATTTGGTGAAGTTTTCAGAAGATTTAGGTAATTGTGTGAGATTTTTCCTGGAATTTTGTTGGATATTAGGGAGATTTTGTGGGATGCTTGTGGAACTTTGAGGGACTTTTCTGGAATTTGGTGAGATTCTGTAGAGAACTGACGAATTATCAGGGATTTTTCATGTATTCTGTGGGAATTTGCGGAGATTCGGTGGGATTTTTGAGGATTTTGGCCGTGTTTTGAGAAGATTTAGGGAATTTTTTGTGATTTTTCTGGAATTTTGTTGGATATTGAGGACATTTTGTGGGATGTTTGTGGAACTTTGAGGTACATTTCAGGAATTTGGTGAGATTCTGTAGAGAACTGACGAATTATCAGGGATTTTTCATGTATTCTGTGGGAATTGGTGGAGATTCGGTGGGATTTTTGAGGATTTTGGCCGTGTTTTGAGAAGATTTAGAGAATTTTGTGGGATTTTTCTTGAATTTTGATGGATATTGAGGAGAATTTGTGGGATGTTTGTGGAACTTTGAGGGACTTTTCTGGAATTTGGTGAGATTCTGTAGAGAACTGACGAATTATCAGGGATTTTTCACGTATTCTGTGGGAATTTCTGGAGATTCGGTGGGATTTTTCTGGAATTTTGGTTGTGTTTTGAGAAAATTTAGGGAATTTTGTGTGATTTTTCTGGGATTTTGTTGGGTATTGAGGACATTTTGTGGGATGTTTCTGGAATTTGGTGGGGCTTTTCAAGAATTTTGTGGTATTTTGAAAACATTTTGGGAATTTTGTGCTGTTTTTTCTGGAATTTTGTGGGAAACTGTGCTGATTTTATGGGGCGTTTCTGGAATTTGGTCGAGTTTTCAGAAGATTTAGGGATTTTTGTGAGATTTCTGTGGGATGTTCTGGGAATTGGTGGAGATTTTGTGGGACATTCCTGTGAATTGGTAGGGTTTTGAAATGATTTAGGGAGTTTTGTGGGACTTCTCTGGAATTTTGTGTGTTTTTTCTGGAATTGTGTGGGATTCTGAGGAGACTTGAAGAATTTTGAGGAATTTGATTTAGATTTTTATGGGAATTTGTGGAGAGTCTGTGGGATTTTTTTGGAATTTGGTGGGCCTTTTCACAAACTTTGTGTGGTTTTGAGGAGACTTGAAGAATTTTGAGGAATTTTTCTTAGATTTTGTGGAAACTTGTGGAGGTTTTGTGGAATTTTTGTGTGATTTTGTGGGATATTGAGGCGATTTAGGGATCTTGATGGATTTTTCATGTATTTTGTGGGATTTTGTGGAGATTTGGTGGGATATTTTTCTAGAATTTGGTCGTGTTTTGAGAAGATTTAGGGAATTTTGTGGTGTTTTTTCTTGAATTTTGTGGGAAACTGTGCTGATTTTATGGGGCGTTTCAGAAATTTGGTCGAGTTTTCAGAAGATTTAGGGATTTTTGTGGGATTTCTGTGGGATGTTCTGGGAATTGGAGATTTTGTGGGACATTCCTGTGAATTGGTAGGGTTTTGAAATGATTGAGGGAGTTTTGTGGGACTTCTCTGGAATTTTGTGTGTTTTTTCTGGAATTGTGTGGGATTCTGAGGAGACTTGAAGAATTTTGAGGAATTTTTCTTAGATTTTGTGGAAACTTGTGGAGGTTTTGTGGGATTTTTGTGTGATTTTGTGGGATATTGAGGCGATTTAGGGATCTTGAGGGATTTCTCATGTATTTTGTGGGAATTTGTGGAGATTTGGTGGGATATTTTTCTAGAATTTGGTCGTGTTTTGAGAAGATTTAGGGAATTTTGTGGGATTTTTCCTGGAATTTTGTTGGATATTAGGGAGAATTTGTGGGATGTTTGTGGAACTTTGAGGGACTTTTCTGGAATTTGGTGAGATTCTGTAGAGAACTGACGAATTATCAGGGATTTTTCATGTATTCTCTGGGAATTTGTGGAGATTTGGTGGGATTTTTCTTGAATTTGGCCGTGTTTTGAGAAGATTTAGAGAATTTTGTGGGGTTTTTCTTGAATTTTGTTGGATATTGAGGAGATTTTGTGGGATGTTTGTGGAACTTTGAGGGACTTTTCTGGAATTTGGTGAGATTCTGTAGAGAACTGACGAATTATCAGGGATTTTTCATGTATTCTGTGGGAATTTGTGGAGATTCGGTGGGATTTTTCTGGAATTTTGGTTGTGTTTTGAGAAAATTTAGGGAATTTTGTGGGATTTTTCTGGGATTTTGTTGGGTATTGGGGACATTTTGTGGGATGTTTCTGGAATTTGGTGGGGCTTTTCAAGAATTTTGTGGTATTTTGAAAAGGTTTAGGGAATTTTGTGGTGTTTTTTCTTGAATTTTGTGGGAAACTGTGCTGATTTTATGGGGCGTTTCTGGAATTTGGTCGAGTTTTCAGAAGATTTAGGGATTTTTGTGGGATTTTTGTGGGATGTTCTGGGAATTGGTGGAGATTTTGTGGGACATTCCTGTGAATTGGTAGGGTTTTGAAATGATTTAGGGAGTTTTGTGGGACTTCTCTGGAATTTTGTGGGGTTTTTATGGAATTGTGTGGGATTCTAAGGAGACTTGAAGAATTTTGAGGAATTTGATTTAGATTTTTGTGGGAATTTGTGAAGATTCTGTGGGATTTTTCTGGAATTTGGTGGGCCTTTTCACGAACTTTGTGTTTTTGAGGAGACTTGAAGAATTTTGAGGAATTTTTCTTAGATTTTGTGGAAACTTGTGGAGGTTTTGTGGGATTTTTGTGTGATTTTGTGGGATATTGAGGCGATTTCGGGATCTTGAGGGATTTCTCATGTATTTTGTGGGAATTTGTGGAGATTTGGTGGGATATTTTTCTAGAATTTAGTCGTGTTTTGAGAAGATTTAGGGAATTTTGTGGGATTTTTCCTGGAATTTTGTTGGATATTAGGGAGAATTTGTGGGATGTTTGTGGAACTTTGAGGGACTTTTCTGGAATTTGGTGAGATTCTGTAGAGAACTGACGAATTATCAGGGATTTTTCATGTATTCTGTGGGAATTTGTGGAGATTCTGTGGGATTTTTCAAGAATTTGGTAGAGTTTTGAGAAGATTTAGGGAATTTTGTGGGACTTTTCTGGGATTTTGTTGGGTATTGAGGACATTTTGTGGGATGTTTCGGGAATTTGGTGGGGCTTTTCAAGAATTTTGTGGTATTTTGAAAAGATTTAGGGAATTTTGTGGTGTTTTTTCTTGAATTTTGTGGGAAACTGTGCTGATTTTATGGGGCGTTTCTGGAATTTGGTCGAGTTTTCAGAAGATTTAGAAATTTTTGTGGGATTTCTGTGGGATGTTCTGGGAATTGGTGGAGATTTTGTGGGACATTCCTGTGAATTGGTAGGGTTTTGAAATGATTTAGGGAGTTTTGTGGGACTTCTCTGGAATTTTGTGGGGTTTTTCTGGAATTGTGTGGGATTCTGAGGAGACTTGAAGAATTTTGAGGAATTTTTCTTAGATTTTGTGGAAACTTGTGGAGGTTTTGTGTGATTTTTGTGTGATTTTGTGGGATATTGAGGCGATTTAGGGATCTTGAGGGATTTTTCAAGTATTTTGTGGGAATTTGTGTAGATTTGGTGGGATATTTTTCTAGAATTTGGTCGTGTTTTGAGAAGATTTAGGGAATTTTGTGGGATTTTTCCTGGAATTTTGTTGGATATTAGGGAGAATTTGTGGGATGTTTGTGGAACTTTGAGGGACTTTTCTGGAATTTGGTGAGATTCTGTAGAGAACTGACGAATTATCAGGGATTTTTCATGTATTCTCTGGGAATTTGTGGAGATTTGGTGGGATATTTTTCTAGAATTTGGTCGTGTTTTGAGAAGATTTAGGGAATTTTGTGGGATTTTTTCTGGAATTTTGTTGGATACTGGGGAGATTTTGTGGGATGTTTGTGGAACTTTGAGGGACTTTTCTGGAATTTGGTGAGATTCTATAGAGAACTGAGAAATTATCAGGGATTTTTCATGTATTCTGTGGGAATTTGTGGAGATTCGGTGGGATTTTTGAGGATTTTGGCCGTGTTTTGAGAAGATTTAGGGAATTTTTTGTGATTTTTCTGGAATTTTGTTGGATATTGAGGACATTTTGTGGGATGTTTGTGGAACTTTGAGGGACATTTCAGGAATTTGGTGAGATTCTGTAGAGAACTGACGAATTATCAGGGATTTTTCATGTATTCTGTGGGAATTGGTGGAGATTCGGTGGGATTTTTGAGGATTTTGGCCGTGTTTAGAGAAGATTTAGAGAATTTTGTGGGATTTTTCTTGAATTTTGATGGATATTGAGGAGAATTTGTGGGATGTTTGTGGAACTTTGAGGGACTTTTCTGGAATTTGGTGAGATTCTGTAGAGAACTGACGAATTATCAGGGATTTTTCACGTATTCTGTGGGAATTTCTGGAGATTCGGTGGGATTTTTCTGGAATTTTGGTTGTGTTTTGAGAAAATTTAGGGAATTTTGTGTGATTTTTCTGGGATTTTGTTGGGTATTGAGGACATTTTGTGGGATGTTTCTGGAATTTGGTGGGGCTTTTCAAGAATTTTGTGGTATTTTGAAAACATTTTGGGAATTTTGTGCTGTTTTTTCTGGAATTTTGTGGGAAACTGTGCTGATTTTATGGGGCGTTTCTGGAATTTGGTCGAGTTTTCAGAAGATTTAGGGATTTTTTTGAGATTTCTGTGGGATGTTCTGGGAATTGGTGGAGATTTTGTGGGACATTCCTGTGAATTGGTAGGGTTTTGAAATGATTTAGGGAGTTTTGTGGGACTTCTCTGGAATTTTGTGTGTTTTTTCTGGAATTGTGTGGGATTCTGAGGAGACTTGAAGAATTTTGAGGAATTTGATTTAGATTTTTATGGGAATTTGTGGAGAGTCTGTGGGATTTTTTTGGAATTTGGTGGGCCTTTTCACAAACTTTGTGTGGTTTTGAGGAGACTTGAAGAATTTTGAGGAATTTTTCTTAGATTTTGTGGAAACTTGTGGAGGTTTTGTGGAATTTTTGTGTGATTTTGTGGGATATTGAGGCGATTTAGGGATCTTGATGGATTTTTCATGTATTTTGTGGGATTTTGTGGAGATTTGGTGGGATATTTTTCTAGAATTTGGTCGTGTTTTGAGAAGATTTAGGGAATTTTGTGGTGTTTTTTCTTGAATTTTGTGGGAAACTGTGCTGATTTTATGGGGCGTTTCAGAAATTTGGTCGAGTTTTCAGAAGATTTAGGGATTTTTGTGGGATTTCTGTGGGATGTTCTGGGAATTGGAGATTTTGTGGGACATTCCTGTGAATTGGTAGGGTTTTGAAATGATTGAGGGAGTTTTGTGGGACTTCTCTGGAATTTTGTGTGTTTTTTCTGGAATTGTGTGGGATTCTGAGGAGACTTGAAGAATTTTGAGGAATTTTTCTTAGATTTTGTGGAAACTTGTGGAGGTTTTGTGGGATTTTTGTGTGATTTTGTGGGATATTGAGGCGATTTAGGGATCTTGAGGGATTTCTCATGTATTTTGTGGGAATTTGTGGAGATTTGGTGGGATATTTTTCTAGAATTTGGTCGTGTTTTGAGAAGATTTAGGGAATTTTGTGGGATTTTTCCTGGAATTTTGTTGGATATTAGGGAGAATTTGTGGGATGTTTGTGGAACTTTGAGGGACTTTTCTGGAATTTGGTGAGATTCTGTAGAGAACTGACGAATTATCAGGGATTTTTCATGTATTCTCTGGGAATTTGTGGAGATTTGGTGGGATTTTTCTTGAATTTGGCCGTGTTTTGAGAAGATTTAGAGAATTTTGTGGGGTTTTTCTTGAATTTTGTTGGATATTGAGGAGATTTTGTGGGATGTTTGTGGAACTTTGAGGGACTTTTCTGGAATTTGGTGAGATTCTGTAGAGAACTGACGAATTATCAGGGATTTTTCATGTATTCTGTGGGAATTTGTGGAGATTCGGTGGGATTTTTCTGGAATTTTGGTTGTGTTTTGAGAAAATTTAGGGAATTTTGTGGGATTTTTCTGGGATTTTGTTGGGTATTGGGGACATTTTGTGGGATGTTTCTGGAATTTGGTGGGGCTTTTCAAGAATTTTGTGGTATTTTGAAAAGGTTTAGGGAATTTTGTGGTGTTTTTTCTTGAATTTTGTGGGAAACTGTGCTGATTTTATGGGGCGTTTCTGGAATTTGGTCGAGTTTTCAGAAGATTTAGGGATTTTTGTGGGATTTTTGTGGGATGTTCTGGGAATTGGTGGAGATTTTGTGGGACATTCCTGTGAATTGGTAGGGTTTTGAAATGATTTAGGGAGTTTTGTGGGACTTCTCTGGAATTTTGTGGGGTTTTTATGGAATTGTGTGGGATTCTAAGGAGACTTGAAGAATTTTGAGGAATTTGATTTAGATTTTTGTGGGAATTTGTGAAGATTCTGTGGGATTTTTCTGGAATTTGGTGGGCCTTTTCACGAACTTTGTGTTTTTGAGGAGACTTGAAGAATTTTGAGGAATTTTTCTTAGATTTTGTGGAAACTTGTGGAGGTTTTGTGGGATTTTTGTGTGATTTTGTGGGATATTGAGGCGATTTCGGGATCTTGAGGGATTTCTCATGTATTTTGTGGGAATTTGTGGAGATTTGGTGGGATATTTTTCTAGAATTTGGTCGTGTTTTGAGAAGATTTAGGGAATTTTGTGGGATTTTTCCTGGAATTTTGTTGGATATTAGGGAGAATTTGTGGGATGTTTGTGGAACTTTGAGGGACTTTTCTGGAATTTGGTGAGATTCTGTAGAGAACTGACGAATTATCAGGGATTTTTCATGTATTCTGTGGGAATTTGTGGAGATTCTGTGGGATTTTTCAAGAATTTGGTAGAGTTTTGAGAAGATTTAGGGAATTTTGTGGGACTTTTCTGGGATTTTGTTGGGTATTGAGGACATTTTGTGGGATGTTTCGGGAATTTGGTGGGGCTTTTCAAGAATTTTGTGGTATTTTGAAAAGATTTAGGGAATTTTGTGGTGTTTTTTCTTGAATTTTGTGGGAAACTGTGCTGATTTTATGGGGCGTTTCTGGAATTTGGTCGAGTTTTCAGAAGATTTAGAAATTTTTGTGGGATTTCTGTGGGATGTTCTGGGAATTGGTGGAGATTTTGTGGGACATTCCTGTGAATTGGTAGGGTTTTGAAATGATTGAGGGAGTTTTGTGGGACTTCTCTGGAATTTTGTGTGTTTTTTCTGGAATTGTGTGGGATTCTGAGGAGACTTGAAGAATTTTGAGGAATTTTTCTTAGATTTTGTGGAAACTTGTGGAGGTTTTGTGGGATTTTTGTGTGATTTTGTGGGATATTGAGGCGATTTAGGGATCTTGAGGGATTTTTCAAGTATTTTGTGGGAATTTGTGTAGATTTGGTGGGATATTTTTCTAGAATTTGGTCGTGTTTTGAGAAGATTTAGGGAATTTTGTGGGATTTTTCCTGGAATTTTGTTGGATATTAGGGAGAATTTGTGGGATGTTTGTGGAACTTTGAGGGACTTTTCTGGAATTTGGTGAGATTCTGTAGAGAACTGACGAATTATCAGGGATTTTTCATGTATTTTGTGGGAATTTGTGGAGATTTGGTGGGATATTTTTCTAGAATTTGGTCGTGTTTTGAGAAGATTTAGGGAATTTTGTGGGATTTTTTCTGGAATTTTGTTGGATACTGGGGAGATTTTGTGGGATGTTTGTGGAACTTTGAGGGACTTTTCTGGAATTTGGTGAGATTCTATAGAGAACTGACGAATTATCAGGGATTTTTCATGTATTCTGTGGGAATTTGTGGAGATTCGGTGGGATTTTTCTGGAATTTTGGTTGTGTTTTGAGAAAATTTAGGGAATTTTGTGGGATTTTTCTGGGATTTTGTTGGGTATTGGGGACATTTTGTGGGATGTTTCTGGAATTTGGTGGGGCTTTTCAAGAATTTTGTGGTATTTTGAAAAGGTTTAGGGAATTTTGTGGTGTTTTTTCTTGAATTTTGTGGGAAACTGTGCTGATTTTATGGGGCGTTTCTGGAATTTGGTCGAGTTTTCAGAAGATTTAGGGATTTTTGTGGGATTTTTGTGGGATGTTCTGGGAATTGGTGGAGATTTTGTGGGACATTCCTGTGAATTGGTAGGGTTTTGAAATGATTTAGGGAGTTTTGTGGGACTTCTCTGGAATTTTGTGGGGTTTTTATGGAATTGTGTGGGATTCTAAGGAGACTTGAAGAATTTTGAGGAATTTGATTTAGATTTTTGTGGGAATTTGTGAAGATTCTGTGGGATTTTTCTGGAATTTGGTGGGCCTTTTCACGAACTTTGTGTTTTTGAGGAGACTTGAAGAATTTTGAGGAATTTTTCTTAGATTTTGTGGAAACTTGTGGAGGTTTTGTGGGATTTTTGTGTGATTTTGTGGGATATTGAGGCGATTTCGGGATCTTGAGGGATTTCTCATGTATTTTGTGGGAATTTGTGGAGATTTGGTGGGATATTTTTCTAGAATTTGGTCGTGTTTTGAGAAGATTTAGGGAATTTTGTGGGATTTTTCCTGGAATTTTGTTGGATATTAGGGAGAATTTGTGGGATGTTTGTGGAACTTTGAGGGACTTTTCTGGAATTTGGTGAGATTCTGTAGAGAACTGACGAATTATCAGGGATTTTTCATGTATTCTGTGGGAATTTGTGGAGATTCTGTGGGATTTTTCAAGAATTTGGTAGAGTTTTGAGAAGATTTAGGGAATTTTGTGGGACTTTTCTGGGATTTTGTTGGGTATTGAGGACATTTTGTGGGATGTTTCGGGAATTTGGTGGGGCTTTTCAAGAATTTTGTGGTATTTTGAAAAGATTTAGGGAATTTTGTGGTGTTTTTTCTTGAATTTTGTGGGAAACTGTGCTGATTTTATGGGGCGTTTCTGGAATTTGGTCGAGTTTTCAGAAGATTTAGAAATTTTTGTGGGATTTCTGTGGGATGTTCTGGGAATTGGTGGAGATTTTGTGGGACATTCCTGTGAATTGGTAGGGTTTTGAAATGATTGAGGGAGTTTTGTGGGACTTCTCTGGAATTTTGTGTGTTTTTTCTGGAATTGTGTGGGATTCTGAGGAGACTTGAAGAATTTTGAGGAATTTTTCTTAGATTTTGTGGAAACTTCTGGAGGTTTTGTGGGATTTTTGTGTGATTTTGTGGGATATTGAGGCGATTTAGGGATCTTGAGGGATTTTTCAAGTATTTTGTGGGAATTTGTGTAGATTTGGTGGGATATTTTTCTAGAATTTGGTCGTGTTTTGAGAAGATTTAGGGAATTTTGTGGGATTTTTCCTGGAATTTTGTTGGATATTAGGGAGAATTTGTGGGATGTTTGTGGAACTTTGAGGGACTTTTCTGGAATTTGGTGAGATTCTGTAGAGAACTGACGAATTATCAGGGATTTTTCATGTATTTTGTGGGAATTTGTGGAGATTTGGTGGGATATTTTTCTAGAATTTGGTCGTGTTTTGAGAAGATTTAGGGAATTTTGTGGGATTTTTTCTGGAATTTTGTTGGATACTGGGGAGATTTTGTGGGATGTTTGTGGAACTTTGAGGGACTTTTCTGGAATTTGGTGAGATTCTATAGAGAACTGAGAAATTATCAGGGATTTTTCATGTATTCTGTGGGAATTTGTGGAGATTCGGTGGGATTTTTGAGGATTTTGGCCGTGTTTTGAGAAGATTTAGGGAATTTTTTGTGATTTTTCTGGAATTTTGTTGGATATTGAGGACATTTTGTGGGATGTTTGTGGAACTTTGAGGGACATTTCAGGAATTTGGTGAGATTCTGTAGAGAACTGACGAATTATCAGGGATTTTTCATGTATTCTGTGGGAATTGGTGGAGATTCGGTGGGATTTTTGAGGATTTTGGCCGTGTTTTGAGAAGATTTAGAGAATTTTGTGGGATTTTTCTTGAATTTTGATGGATATTGAGGAGAATTTGTGGGATGTTTGTGGAACTTTGAGGGACTTTTCTGGAATTTGGTGAGATTCTGTAGAGAACTGACGAATTATCAGGGATTTTTCACGTATTCTGTGGGAATTTCTGGAGATTCGGTGGGATTTTTCTGGAATTTTGGTTGTGTTTTGAGAAAATTTAGGGAATTTTGTGTGATTTTTCTGGGATTTTGTTGGGTATTGAGGACATTTTGTGGGATGTTTCTGGAATTTGGTGGGGCTTTTCAAGAATTTTGTGGTATTTTGAAAACATTTTGGGAATTTTGTGCTGTTTTTTCTGGAATTTTGTGGGAAACTGTGCTGATTTTATGGGGCGTTTCTGGAATTTGGTCGAGTTTTCAGAAGATTTAGGGATTTTTTTGAGATTTCTGTGGGATGTTCTGGGAATTGGTGGAGATTTTGTGGGACATTCCTGTGAATTGGTAGGGTTTTGAAATGATTTAGGGAGTTTTGTGGGACTTCTCTGGAATTTTGTGTGTTTTTTCTGGAATTGTGTGGGATTCTGAGGAGACTTGAAGAATTTTGAGGAATTTGATTTAGATTTTTATGGGAATTTGTGGAGAGTCTGTGGGATTTTTTTGGAATTTGGTGGGCCTTTTCACAAACTTTGTGTGGTTTTGAGGAGACTTGAAGAATTTTGAGGAATTTTTCTTAGATTTTGTGGAAACTTGTGGAGGTTTTGTGGAATTTTTGTGTGATTTTGTGGGATATTGAGGCGATTTAGGGATCTTGATGGATTTTTCATGTATTTTGTGGGATTTTGTGGAGATTTGGTGGGATATTTTTCTAGAATTTGGTCGTGTTTTGAGAAGATTTAGGGAATTTTGTGGTGTTTTTTCTTGAATTTTGTGGGAAACTGTGCTGATTTTATGGGGCGTTTCAGAAATTTGGTCGAGTTTTCAGAAGATTTAGGGATTTTTGTGGGATTTCTGTGGGATGTTCTGGGAATTGGAGATTTTGTGGGACATTCCTGTGAATTGGTAGGGTTTTGAAATGATTGAGGGAGTTTTGTGGGACTTCTCTGGAATTTTGTGTGTTTTTTCTGGAATTGTGTGGGATTCTGAGGAGACTTGAAGAATTTTGAGGAATTTTTCTTAGATTTTGTGGAAACTTGTGGAGGTTTTGTGGGATTTTTGTGTGATTTTGTGGGATATTGAGGCGATTTAGGGATCTTGAGGGATTTCTCATGTATTTTGTGGGAATTTGTGGAGATTTGGTGGGATATTTTTCTAGAATTTGGTCGTGTTTTGAGAAGATTTAGGGAATTTTGTGGGATTTTTCCTGGAATTTTGTTGGATATTAGGGAGAATTTGTGGGATGTTTGTGGAACTTTGAGGGACTTTTCTGGAATTTGGTGAGATTCTGTAGAGAACTGACGAATTATCAGGGATTTTTCATGTATTCTGTGTTAATTTGTGGAGATTTGGTGGGATTTTTCTTGAATTTGGCCGTGTTTTGAGAAGATTTAGAGAATTTTGTGGGGTTTTTCTTGAATTTTGTTGGATATTGAGGAGATTTTGTGGGATGTTTGTGGAACTTTGAGGGACTTTTCTGGAATTTGGTGAGATTCTGTAGAGAACTGACGAATTATCAGGGATTTTTCATGTATTCTGTGGGAATTTGTGGAGATTCGGTGGGATTTTTCTGGAATTTTGGTTGTGTTTTGAGAAAATTTAGGGAATTTTGTGGGATTTTTCTGGGATTTTGTTGGGTATTGGGGACATTTTGTGGGATGTTTCTGGAATTTGGTGGGGCTTTTCAAGAATTTTGTGGTATTTTGAAAAGGTTTAGGGAATTTTGTGGTGTTTTTTCTTGAATTTTGTGGGAAACTGTGCTGATTTTATGGGGCGTTTCTGGAATTTGGTCGAGTTTTCAGAAGATTTAGGGATTTTTGTGGGATTTTTGTGGGATGTTCTGGGAATTGGTGGAGATTTTGTGGGACATTCCTGTGAATTGGTAGGGTTTTGAAATGATTTAGGGAGTTTTGTGGGACTTCTCTGGAATTTTGTGGGGTTTTTATGGAATTGTGTGGGATTCTAAGGAGACTTGAAGAATTTTGAGGAATTTGATTTAGATTTTTGTGGGAATTTGTGAAGATTCTGTGGGATTTTTCTGGAATTTGGTGGGCCTTTTCACGAACTTTGTGTTTTTGAGGAGACTTGAAGAATTTTGAGGAATTTTTCTTAGATTTTGTGGAAACTTGTGGAGGTTTTGTGGGATTTTTGTGTGATTTTGTGGGATATTGAGGCGATTTCGGGATCTTGAGGGATTTCTCATGTATTTTGTGGGAATTTGTGGAGATTTGGTGGGATATTTTTCTAGAATTTGGTCGTGTTTTGAGAAGATTTAGGGAATTTTGTGGGATTTTTCCTGGAATTTTGTTGGATATTAGGGAGAATTTGTGGGATGTTTGTGGAACTTTGAGGGACTTTTCTGGAATTTGGTGAGATTCTGTAGAGAACTGACGAATTATCAGGGATTTTTCATGTATTCTGTGGGAATTTGTGGAGATTCTGTGGGATTTTTCAAGAATTTGGTAGAGTTTTGAGAAGATTTAGGGAATTTTGTGGGACTTTTCTGGGATTTTGTTGGGTATTGAGGACATTTTGTGGGATGTTTCGGGAATTTGGTGGGGCTTTTCAAGAATTTTGTGGTATTTTGAAAAGATTTAGGGAATTTTGTGGTGTTTTTTCTTGAATTTTGTGGGAAACTGTGCTGATTTTATGGGGCGTTTCTGGAATTTGGTCGAGTTTTCAGAAGATTTAGAAATTTTTGTGGGATTTCTGTGGGATGTTCTGGGAATTGGTGGAGATTTTGTGGGACATTCCTGTGAATTGGTAGGGTTTTGAAATGATTGAGGGAGTTTTGTGGGACTTCTCTGGAATTTTGTGTGTTTTTTCTGGAATTGTGTGGGATTCTGAGGAGACTTGAAGAATTTTGAGGAATTTTTCTTAGATTTTGTGGAAACTTGTGGAGGTTTTGTGGGATTTTTGTGTGATTTTGTGGGATATTGAGGCGATTTAGGGATCTTGAGGGATTTTTCAAGTATTTTGTGGGAATTTGTGTAGATTTGGTGGGATATTTTTCTAGAATTTGGTCGTGTTTTGAGAAGATTTAGGGAATTTTGTGGGATTTTTCCTGGAATTTTGTTGGATATTAGGGAGAATTTGTGGGATGTTTGTGGAACTTTGAGGGACTTTTCTGGAATTTGGTGAGATTCTGTAGAGAACTGACGAATTATCAGGGATTTTTCATGTATTTTGTGGGAATTTGTGGAGATTTGGTGGGATATTTTTCTAGAATTTGGTCGTGTTTTGAGAAGATTTAGGGAATTTTGTGGGATTTTTTCTGGAATTTTGTTGGATACTGGGGAGATTTTGTGGGATGTTTGTGGAACTTTGAGGGACTTTTCTGGAATTTGGTGAGATTCTATAGAGAACTGACGAATTATCAGGGATTTTTCATGTATTCTGTGGGAATTTGTGGAGATTCGGTGGGATTTTTCTGGAATTTTGGTTGTGTTTTGAGAAAATTTAGGGAATTTTGTGGGATTTTTCTGGGATTTTGTTGGGTATTGGGGACATTTTGTGGGATGTTTCTGGAATTTGGTGGGGCTTTTCAAGAATTTTGTGGTATTTTGAAAAGGTTTAGGGAATTTTGTGGTGTTTTTTCTTGAATTTTGTGGGAAACTGTGCTGATTTTATGGGGCGTTTCTGGAATTTGGTCGAGTTTTCAGAAGATTTAGGGATTTTTGTGGGATTTTTGTGGGATGTTCTGGGAATTGGTGGAGATTTTGTGGGACATTCCTGTGAATTGGTAGGGTTTTGAAATGATTTAGGGAGTTTTGTGGGACTTCTCTGGAATTTTGTGGGGTTTTTATGGAATTGTGTGGGATTCTAAGGAGACTTGAAGAATTTTGAGGAATTTGATTTAGATTTTTGTGGGAATTTGTGAAGATTCTGTGGGATTTTTCTGGAATTTGGTGGGCCTTTTCACGAACTTTGTGTTTTTGAGGAGACTTGAAGAATTTTGAGGAATTTTTCTTAGATTTTGTGGAAACTTGTGGAGGTTTTGTGGGATTTTTGTGTGATTTTGTGGGATATTGAGGCGATTTCGGGATCTTGAGGGATTTCTCATGTATTTTGTGGGAATTTGTGGAGATTTGGTGGGATATTTTTCTAGAATTTGGTCGTGTTTTGAGAAGATTTAGGGAATTTTGTGGGATTTTTCCTGGAATTTTGTTGGATATTAGGGAGAATTTGTGGGATGTTTGTGGAACTTTGAGGGACTTTTCTGGAATTTGGTGAGATTCTGTAGAGAACTGACGAATTATCAGGGATTTTTCATGTATTCTGTGGGAATTTGTGGAGATTCTGTGGGATTTTTCAAGAATTTGGTAGAGTTTTGAGAAGATTTAGGGAATTTTGTGGGACTTTTCTGGGATTTTGTTGGGTATTGAGGACATTTTGTGGGATGTTTCGGGAATTTGGTGGGGCTTTTCAAGAATTTTGTGGTATTTTGAAAAGATTTAGGGAATTTTGTGGTGTTTTTTCTTGAATTTTGTGGGAAACTGTGCTGATTTTATGGGGCGTTTCTGGAATTTGGTCGAGTTTTCAGAAGATTTAGAAATTTTTGTGGGATTTCTGTGGGATGTTCTGGGAATTGGTGGAGATTTTGTGGGACATTCCTGTGAATTGGTAGGGTTTTGAAATGATTGAGGGAGTTTTGTGGGACTTCTCTGGAATTTTGTGTGTTTTTTCTGGAATTGTGTGGGATTCTGAGGAGACTTGAAGAATTTTGAGGAATTTTTCTTAGATTTTGTGGAAACTTCTGGAGGTTTTGTGGGATTTTTGTGGGATTTTGTGGGATATTGAGGCGATTTCGGGATCTTGAGGGATTTTTCAAGTATTTTGTGGGAATTTGTGGAGATTTGGTGGGATATTTTTCTAGAATTTGGTCGTGTTTTGAGAAGATTTAGGGAATTTTGTGGGATTTTTCCTGGAATTTTGTTGGATATTAGGGAGAATTTGTGGGATGTTTGTGGAACTTTGAGGGACTTTTCTGGAATTTGGTGAGATTCTGTAGAGAACTGACGAATTATCAGGGATTTTTCATGTATTTTGTGGGAATTTGTGGAGATTTGGTGGGATATTTTTCTAGAATTTGGTCGTGTTTTGAGAAGATTTAGGGAATTTTGTGGGATTTTTTCTGGAATTTTGTTGGATACTGGGGAGATTTTGTGGGATGTTTGTGGAACTTTGAGGGACTTTTCTGGAATTTGGTGAGATTCTATAGAGAACTGAGAAATTATCAGGGATTTTTCATGTATTCTGTGGGAATTTGTGGAGATTCGGTGGGATTTTTGAGGATTTTGGCCGTGTTTTGAGAAGATTTAGGGAATTTTTTGTGATTTTTCTGGAATTTTGTTGGATATTGAGGACATTTTGTGGGATGTTTGTGGAACTTTGAGGGACATTTCAGGAATTTGGTGAGATTCTGTAGAGAACTGACGAATTATCAGGGATTTTTCATGTATTCTGTGGGAATTGGTGGAGATTCGGTGGGATTTTTGAGGATTTTGGCCGTGTTTTGAGAAGATTTAGAGAATTTTGTGGGATTTTTCTTGAATTTTGATGGATATTGAGGAGAATTTGTGGGATGTTTGTGGAACTTTGAGGGACTTTTCTGGAATTTGGTGAGATTCTGTAGAGAACTGACGAATTATCAGGGATTTTTCACGTATTCTGTGGGAATTTCTGGAGATTCGGTGGGATTTTTCTGGAATTTTGGTTGTGTTTTGAGAAAATTTAGGGAATTTTGTGTGATTTTTCTGGGATTTTGTTGGGTATTGAGGACATTTTGTGGGATGTTTCTGGAATTTGGTGGGGCTTTTCAAGAATTTTGTGGTATTTTGAAAACATTTTGGGAATTTTGTGCTGTTTTTTCTGGAATTTTGTGGGAAACTGTGCTGATTTTATGGGGCGTTTCTGGAATTTGGTCGAGTTTTCAGAAGATTTAGGGATTTTTTTGAGATTTCTGTGGGATGTTCTGGGAATTGGTGGAGATTTTGTGGGACATTCCTGTGAATTGGTAGGGTTTTGAAATGATTTAGGGAGTTTTGTGGGACTTCTCTGGAATTTTGTGTGTTTTTTCTGGAATTGTGTGGGATTCTGAGGAGACTTGAAGAATTTTGAGGAATTTGATTTAGATTTTTATGGGAATTTGTGGAGAGTCTGTGGGATTTTTTTGGAATTTGGTGGGCCTTTTCACAAACTTTGTGTGGTTTTGAGGAGACTTGAAGAATTTTGAGGAATTTTTCTTAGATTTTGTGGAAACTTGTGGAGGTTTTGTGGAATTTTTGTGTGATTTTGTGGGATATTGAGGCGATTTAGGGATCTTGATGGATTTTTCATGTATTTTGTGGGATTTTGTGGAGATTTGGTGGGATATTTTTCTAGAATTTGGTCGTGTTTTGAGAAGATTTAGGGAATTTTGTGGTGTTTTTTCTTGAATTTTGTGGGAAACTGTGCTGATTTTATGGGGCGTTTCAGAAATTTGGTCGAGTTTTCAGAAGATTTAGGGATTTTTGTGGGATTTCTGTGGGATGTTCTGGGAATTGGAGATTTTGTGGGACATTCCTGTGAATTGGTAGGGTTTTGAAATGATTGAGGGAGTTTTGTGGGACTTCTCTGGAATTTTGTGTGTTTTTTCTGGAATTGTGTGGGATTCTGAGGAGACTTGAAGAATTTTGAGGAATTTTTCTTAGATTTTGTGGAAACTTGTGGAGGTTTTGTGGGATTTTTGTGTGATTTTGTGGGATATTGAGGCGATTTAGGGATCTTGAGGGATTTCTCATGTATTTTGTGGGAATTTGTGGAGATTTGGTGGGATATTTTTCTAGAATTTGGTCGTGTTTTGAGAAGATTTAGGGAATTTTGTGGGATTTTTCCTGGAATTTTGTTGGATATTAGGGAGAATTTGTGGGATGTTTGTGGAACTTTGAGGGACTTTTCTGGAATTTGGTGAGATTCTGTAGAGAACTGACGAATTATCAGGGATTTTTCATGTATTCTGTGTTAATTTGTGGAGATTTGGTGGGATTTTTCTTGAATTTGGCCGTGTTTTGAGAAGATTTAGAGAATTTTGTGGGGTTTTTCTTGAATTTTGTTGGATATTGAGGAGATTTTGTGGGATGTTTGTGGAACTTTGAGGGACTTTTCTGGAATTTGGTGAGATTCTGTAGAGAACTGACGAATTATCAGGGATTTTTCATGTATTCTGTGGGAATTTGTGGAGATTCGGTGGGATTTTTCTGGAATTTTGGTTGTGTTTTGAGAAAATTTAGGGAATTTTGTGGGATTTTTCTGGGATTTTGTTGGGTATTGGGGACATTTTGTGGGATGTTTCTGGAATTTGGTGGGGCTTTTCAAGAATTTTGTGGTATTTTGAAAAGGTTTAGGGAATTTTGTGGTGTTTTTTCTTGAATTTTGTGGGAAACTGTGCTGATTTTATGGGGCGTTTCTGGAATTTGGTCGAGTTTTCAGAAGATTTAGGGATTTTTGTGGGATTTTTGTGGGATGTTCTGGGAATTGGTGGAGATTTTGTGGGACATTCCTGTGAATTGGTAGGGTTTTGAAATGATTTAGGGAGTTTTGTGGGACTTCTCTGGAATTTTGTGGGGTTTTTATGGAATTGTGTGGGATTCTAAGGAGACTTGAAGAATTTTGAGGAATTTGATTTAGATTTTTGTGGGAATTTGTGAAGATTCTGTGGGATTTTTCTGGAATTTGGTGGGCCTTTTCACGAACTTTGTGTTTTTGAGGAGACTTGAAGAATTTTGAGGAATTTTTCTTAGATTTTGTGGAAACTTGTGGAGGTTTTGTGGGATTTTTGTGTGATTTTGTGGGATATTGAGGCGATTTCGGGATCTTGAGGGATTTCTCATGTATTTTGTGGGAATTTGTGGAGATTTGGTGGGATATTTTTCTAGAATTTGGTCGTGTTTTGAGAAGATTTAGGGAATTTTGTGGGATTTTTCCTGGAATTTTGTTGGATATTAGGGAGAATTTGTGGGATGTTTGTGGAACTTTGAGGGACTTTTCTGGAATTTGGTGAGATTCTGTAGAGAACTGACGAATTATCAGGGATTTTTCATGTATTCTGTGGGAATTTGTGGAGATTCTGTGGGATTTTTCAAGAATTTGGTAGAGTTTTGAGAAGATTTAGGGAATTTTGTGGGACTTTTCTGGGATTTTGTTGGGTATTGAGGACATTTTGTGGGATGTTTCGGGAATTTGGTGGGGCTTTTCAAGAATTTTGTGGTATTTTGAAAAGATTTAGGGAATTTTGTGGTGTTTTTTCTTGAATTTTGTGGGAAACTGTGCTGATTTTATGGGGCGTTTCTGGAATTTGGTCGAGTTTTCAGAAGATTTAGAAATTTTTGTGGGATTTCTGTGGGATGTTCTGGGAATTGGTGGAGATTTTGTGGGACATTCCTGTGAATTGGTAGGGTTTTGAAATGATTGAGGGAGTTTTGTGGGACTTCTCTGGAATTTTGTGTGTTTTTTCTGGAATTGTGTGGGATTCTGAGGAGACTTGAAGAATTTTGAGGAATTTTTCTTAGATTTTGTGGAAACTTGTGGAGGTTTTGTGGGATTTTTGTGTGATTTTGTGGGATATTGAGGCGATTTAGGGATCTTGAGGGATTTTTCAAGTATTTTGTGGGAATTTGTGTAGATTTGGTGGGATATTTTTCTAGAATTTGGTCGTGTTTTGAGAAGATTTAGGGAATTTTGTGGGATTTTTCCTGGAATTTTGTTGGATATTAGGGAGAATTTGTGGGATGTTTGTGGAACTTTGAGGGACTTTTCTGGAATTTGGTGAGATTCTGTAGAGAACTGACGAATTATCAGGGATTTTTCATGTATTTTGTGGGAATTTGTGGAGATTTGGTGGGATATTTTTCTAGAATTTGGTCGTGTTTTGAGAAGATTTAGGGAATTTTGTGGGATTTTTTCTGGAATTTTGTTGGATACTGGGGAGATTTTGTGGGATGTTTGTGGAACTTTGAGGGACTTTTCTGGAATTTGGTGAGATTCTATAGAGAACTGAGAAATTATCAGGGATTTTTCATGTATTCTGTGGGAATTTGTGGAGATTCGGTGGGATTTTTGAGGATTTTGGCCGTGTTTTGAGAAGATTTAGGGAATTTTTTGTGATTTTTCTGGAATTTTGTTGGATATTGAGGACATTTTGTGGGATGTTTGTGGAACTTTGAGGGACATTTCAGGAATTTGGTGAGATTCTGTAGAGAACTGACGAATTATCAGGGATTTTTCATGTATTCTGTGGGAATTGGTGGAGATTCGGTGGGATTTTTGAGGATTTTGGCCGTGTTTTGAGAAGATTTAGAGAATTTTGTGGGATTTTTCTTGAATTTTGATGGATATTGAGGAGAATTTGTGGGATGTTTGTGGAACTTTGAGGGACTTTTCTGGAATTTGGTGAGATTCTGTAGAGAACTGACGAATTATCAGGGATTTTTCACGTATTCTGTGGGAATTTCTGGAGATTCGGTGGGATTTTTCTGGAATTTTGGTTGTGTTTTGAGAAAATTTAGGGAATTTTGTGTGATTTTTCTGGGATTTTGTTGGGTATTGAGGACATTTTGTGGGATGTTTCTGGAATTTGGTGGCCGTTTTCAAGAATTTTGTGGTATTTTGAAAACATTTTGGGAATTTTGTGCTGTTTTTTCTGGAATTTTGTGGGAAACTGTGCTGATTTTATGGGGCGTTTCTGGAATTTGGTCGAGTTTTCAGAAGATTTAGGGATTTTTTTGAGATTTCTGTGGGATGTTCTGGGAATTGGTGGAGATTTTGTGGGACATTCCTGTGAATTGGTAGGGTTTTGAAATGATTGAGGGAGTTTTGTGGGACTTCTCTGGAATTTTGTGTGTTTTTTCTGGAATTGTGTAGGATTCTGAGGAGACTTGAAGAATTTTGAGGAATTTGATTTAGATTTTTATGGGAATTTGTGGAGAGTCTGTGGGATTTTTTTGGAATTTGGTGGGCCTTTTCACGAACTTTGTGTGGTTTTGAGGAGACTTGAAGAATTTTGAGGAATTTTTCTTAGATTTTGTGGAAACTTGTGGAGGTTTTGTGGGATTTTTGTGTGATTTTGTGGTATATTGCGGCGATTTAGGGATCTTGATGGATTTCTCATATATTTTGTGGGAATTTGTGGAGATTTGGTGGGATATTTTTCTAGAATTTGGTCGTGTTTTGAGAAGATTTAGGGAATTTTGTGGTGTTTTTTCTTGAATTTTGTGGGAAACTGTGCTGATTTTATGGGGCGTTTCAGAAATTTGGTCGAGTTTTCAGAAGATTTAGGGATTTTTGTGGGATTTCTGTGGGATGTTCTGGGAATTGGTGGAGATTTTGTGGGACATTCCTGTGAATTGGTAGGGTTTTGAAATGATTTAGGGAGTTTTGTGGGACTTCTCTGGAATTTTGTGTGTTTTTTCTGGAATTGTGTGGGATTCTGAGGAGACTTGAAGAATTTTGAGGAATTTTTCGTAGATTTTGTGGAAACTTGTGGAGGTTTTGTGTGATTTTTGTGTGATTTTGTGGGATATTGAGGCGATTTAGGGATCTTGAGGGATTTCTCATGTATTTTGTGGGAATTTGTGTAGATTTGGTGGGATATTTTTCTAGAATTTGGTCGTGTTTTGAGAAGATTTAGGGAATTTTGTGGGATTTTTCCTGGAATTTTGTTGGATATTAGGGAGAATTTGTGGGATGTTTGTGGAACTTTGAGGGACTTTTCTGGAATTTGGTGAGATTCTGTAGAGAACTGACGAATTATCAGGGATTTTTCATGTATTCTGTGGGAATTTGTGGAGATTCGGTGGGATTTTTCTGGAATTTTGGTTGTGGTTTGAGAAAATTTAGGGAATTTTGTGGGATTTTTCTGGGATTTTGTTGGGTATTGGGGACATTTTTTGGGATGTTTCTGGAATTTGGTGGGGCTTTTCAAGAATTTTGTGGTATTTTGAAAAGGTTTAGGGAATTTTGTGGTGTTTTTTCTTGAATTTTGTGGGAAACTGCTGATTTTATGGGGCGTTTCTGGAATTTGGTCGAGTTTTCAGAAGATTTAGGGATTTTTGTGGGATTTCTGTGGGATGTTCTGGGAATTGGTGGAGATTTTGTGGGACATTCCTGTGAATTGGTAGGGTTTTGAAATGATTTAGGGAGTTTTGTGGGACTTCTCTGGAATTTTGTGGGGTTTTTCTGGAATTGTGTGGGATTCTGAGGAGACTTGAAGAATTTTGAGGAATTTGATTTAGATTTTTGTGGGAATTTGTGAAGATTCTGTGGGATTTTTCTGGAATTTGGTGGGCCTTTTCACGAACTTTGTGTGGTTTTGAGGAGACTTGAAGAATTTTGAGGAATTTTTCTTAGATTTTGTGGAAACTTGTGGAGGTTTTGTGGGATTTTTGTGTGATTTTGTGGGATATTGAGGCGATTTAGGGATCTTGAGGGATTTTTCATGTATTTTGTGGGAATTTGTGGAGATTTGGTGGGATATTTTTCTAGAATTTGGTCGTGTTTTGAGAAGATTTAGGGAATTTTGTGGGATTTTTCCTGGAATTTTGTTGGATATTAGGGAGATTTTGTGGGATGTTTGTGGAACTTTGAGGGACTTTTTAGGAATTTGGTGAGATTCTGTAGAGAACTGACGAATTATCAGGGATTTTTCATGTATTCTGTGTTAATTTGTGGAGATTTGGTGGGATATTTTTCTAGAATTTGGTCGTGTTTTGAGAAGATTTAGGGAATTTTGTGGGATTTTTTCTGGAATTTTGTTGGATACTGGGGAGATTTTGTGGGATGTTTGTGGAACTTTGAGGGACTTTTCTGGAATTTGGTGAGATTCTATAGAGAACTGAGAAATTATCAGGGATTTTTCATGTATTCTGTGGGAATTTGTGGAGATTCGGTGGGATTTTTGAGGATTTTGGCCGTGTTTTGAGAAGATTTAGGGAATTTTTTGTGATTTTTCTGGAATTTTGTTGGATATTGAGGACATTTTGTGGGATGTTTGTGGAACTTTGAGGGACATTTCAGGAATTTGGTGAGATTCTGTAGAGAACTGACGAATTATCAGGGATTTTTCATGTATTCTGTGGGAATTGGTGGAGATTCGGTGGGATTTTTGAGGATTTTGGCCGTGTTTTGAGAAGATTTAGAGAATTTTGTGGGATTTTTCTTGAATTTTGATGGATATTGAGGAGAATTTGTGGGATGTTTGTGGAACTTTGAGGGACTTTTCTGGAATTTGGTGAGATTCTGTAGAGAACTGACGAATTATCAGGGATTTTTCACGTATTCTGTGGGAATTTCTGGAGATTCGGTGGGATTTTTCTGGAATTTTGGTTGTGTTTTGAGAAAATTTAGGGAATTTTGTGTGATTTTTCTGGGATTTTGTTGGGTATTGAGGACATTTTGTGGGATGTTTCTGGAATTTGGTGGCCGTTTTCAAGAATTTTGTGGTATTTTGAAAACATTTTGGGAATTTTGTGCTGTTTTTTCTGGAATTTTGTGGGAAACTGTGCTGATTTTATGGGGCGTTTCTGGAATTTGGTCGAGTTTTCAGAAGATTTAGGGATTTTTTTGAGATTTCTGTGGGATGTTCTGGGAATTGGTGGAGATTTTGTGGGACATTCCTGTGAATTGGTAGGGTTTTGAAATGATTTAGGGAGTTTTGTGGGACTTCTCTGGAATTTTGTGTGTTTTTTCTGGAATTGTGTGGGATTCTGAGGAGACTTGAAGAATTTTGAGGAATTTGATTTAGATTTTTATGGGAATTTGTGGAGAGTCTGTGGGATTTTTTTGGAATTTGGTGGGCCTTTTCACAAACTTTGTGTGGTTTTGAGGAGACTTGAAGAATTTTGAGGAATTTTTCTTAGATTTTGTGGAAACTTGTGGAGGTTTTGTGGAATTTTTGTGTGATTTTGTGGGATATTGAGGCGATTTAGGGATCTTGATGGATTTTTCATGTATTTTGTGGGATTTTGTGGAGATTTGGTGGGATATTTTTCTAGAATTTGGTCGTGTTTTGAGAAGATTTAGGGAATTTTGTGGTGTTTTTTCTTGAATTTTGTGGGAAACTGTGCTGATTTTATGGGGCGTTTCAGAAATTTGGTCGAGTTTTCAGAAGATTTAGGGATTTTTGTGGGATTTCTGTGGGATGTTCTGGGAATTGGAGATTTTGTGGGACATTCCTGTGAATTGGTAGGGTTTTGAAATGATTGAGGGAGTTTTGTGGGACTTCTCTGGAATTTTGTGTGTTTTTTCTGGAATTGTGTGGGATTCTGAGGAGACTTGAAGAATTTTGAGGAATTTTTCTTAGATTTTGTGGAAACTTGTGGAGGTTTTGTGGGATTTTTGTGTGATTTTGTGGGATATTGAGGCGATTTAGGGATCTTGAGGGATTTCTCATGTATTTTGTGGGAATTTGTGGAGATTTGGTGGGATATTTTTCTAGAATTTGGTCGTGTTTTGAGAAGATTTAGGGAATTTTGTGGGATTTTTCCTGGAATTTTGTTGGATATTAGGGAGAATTTGTGGGATGTTTGTGGAACTTTGAGGGACTTTTCTGGAATTTGGTGAGATTCTGTAGAGAACTGACGAATTATCAGGGATTTTTCATGTATTCTCTGGGAATTTGTGGAGATTTGGTGGGATTTTTCTTGAATTTGGCCGTGTTTTGAGAAGATTTAGAGAATTTTGTGGGGTTTTTCTTGAATTTTGTTGGATATTGAGGAGATTTTGTGGGATGTTTGTGGAACTTTGAGGGACTTTTCTGGAATTTGGTGAGATTCTGTAGAGAACTGACGAATTATCAGGGATTTTTCATGTATTCTGTAAGAATTTGTGGAGATTCGGTGGGATTTTTCTGGAATTTTGGTTGTGGTTTGAGAAAATTTAGGGAATTTTGTGGGATTTTTCTGGGATTTTGTTGGGTATTGGGGACATTTTTTGGGATGTTTCTGGAATTTGGTGGGGCTTTTCAAGAATTTTGTGGTATTTTGAAAAGGTTTAGGGAATTTTGTGGTGTTTTTTCTTGAATTTTGTGGGAAACTGCTGATTTTATGGGGCGTTTCTGGAATTTGGTCGAGTTTTCAGAAGATTTAGGGATTTTTGTGGGATTTCTGTGGGATGTTCTGGGAATTGGTGGAGATTTTGTGGGACATTCCTGTGAATTGGTAGGGTTTTGAAATGATTTAGGGAGTTTTGTGGGACTTCTCTGGAATTTTGTGGGGTTTTTCTGGAATTGTGTGGGATTCTGAGGAGACTTGAAGAATTTTGAGGAATTTGATTTAGATTTTTGTGGGAATTTGTGAAGATTCTGTGGGATTTTTCTGGAATTTGGTGGGCCTTTTCACGAACTTTGTGTGGTTTTGAGGAGACTTGAAGAATTTTGAGGAATTTTTCTTAGATTTTGTGGAAACTTGTGGAGGTTTTGTGGGATTTTTGTGTGATTTTGTGGGATATTGAGGCGATTTAGGGATCTTGAGGGATTTTTCATGTATTTTGTGGGAATTTGTGGAGATTTGGTGGGATATTTTTCTAGAATTTGGTCGTGTTTTGAGAAGATTTAGGGAATTTTGTGGGATTTTTCCTGGAATTTTGTTGGATATTAGGGAGATTTTGTGGGATGTTTGTGGAACTTTGAGGGACTTTTTAGGAATTTGGTGAGATTCTGTAGAGAACTGACGAATTATCAGGGATTTTTCATGTATTCTGTGTTAATTTGTGGAGATTTGGTGGGATATTTTTCTAGAATTTGGTCGTGTTTTGAGAAGATTTAGGGAATTTTGTGGGATTTTTTCTGGAATTTTGTTGGATACTGGGGAGATTTTGTGGGATGTTTGTGGAACTTTGAGGGACTTTTCTGGAATTTGGTGAGATTCTGTAGAGAACTGAGAAATTATCAGGGATTTTTCATGTATTCTGTGGGAATTTGTGGAGATTCGGTGGGATTTTTGAGGATTTTGGCCGTGTTTTGAGAAGATTTAGGGAATTTTTTGTGATTTTTCTGGAATTTTGTTGGATATTGAGGACATTTTGTGGGATGTTTGTGGAACTTTGAGGGACATTTCAGGAATTTGGTGAGATTCTGTAGAGAACTGACGAATTATCAGGGATTTTTCATGTATTCTGTGGGAATTGGTGGAGATTCGGTGGGATTTTTGAGGATTTTGGCCGTGTTTTGAGAAGATTTAGAGAATTTTGTGGGATTTTTCTTGAATTTTGATGGATATTGAGGAGAATTTGTGGGATGTTTGTGGAACTTTGAGGGACTTTTCTGGAATTTGGTGAGATTCTGTAGAGAACTGACGAATTATCAGGGATTTTTCATGTATTCTGTGGGAATTTGTGGAGATTCGGTGGGATTTTTCTGGAATTTTGGTTGTGGTTTGAGAAAATTTAGGGAATTTTTTGTGATTTTTCTCGATTTTGTTGGGTATTGAGGACATTTTGTGGGATGTTTCTGGAATTTGGTGGCCGTTTTCAAGAATTTTGTGGTATTTTGAAAACATTTTGGGAATTTTGTGGTGTTTTTTCTTGAATTTTGTGGGAAACTGTGCTGATTTTATGGGGCGTTTCTGGAATTTGGTCGAGTTTTCAGAAGATTTAGGGATTTTTTTGAGATTTCTGTGGGATGTTCTGGGAATTGGTGGAGATTTTTTGGGACATTCCTGTGAATTGGTAGGGTTTTGAAATGATTTAGGGAGTTTTGTGGGACTTCTCTGGAATTTGGTGGGGTTTTTCTGGAATTGTGTAGGATTCTGAGGAGACTTGAAGAATTTTGAGGAATTTGATTTAGATTTTTATGGGAATTTGTGGAGAGTCTGTGGGATTTTTTCGGAATTTGGTGGGCCTTTTCACGAACTTTGTGTGGTTTTGAGGAGACTTGAAGAATTTTGAGGAATTTTTCTTAGATTTTGTGGAAACTTGTGGAGGTTTTGTGGGATTTTTGTGTGATTTTGTGGTATATTGCGGCGATTTAGGGATCTTGATGGATTTCTCATATATTTTGTGGGAATTTGTGGAGATTTGGTGGGATATTTTTCTAGAATTTGGTCGTGTTTTGAGAAGATTTAGGGAATTTTGTGGTGTTTTTTCTTGAATTTTGTGGGAAACTGTGCTGATTTTATGGGGCGTTTCAGAAATTTGGTCGAGTTTTCAGAAGATTTAGGGATTTTTGTGGGATTTCTGTGGGATGTTCTGGGAATTGGTGGAGATTTTGTGGGACATTCCTGTGAATTGGTAGGGTTTTGAAATGATTTAGGGAGTTTTGTGGGACTTCTCTGGAATTTTGTGTGTTTTTTCTGGAATTGTGTGGGATTCTGAGGAGACTTGAAGAATTTTGAGAAATTTTTCGTAGATTTTGTGGAAACTTGTGGAGGTTTTGTGTGATTTTTGTGTGATTTTGTGGGATATTGAGGCGATTTAGGGATCTTGAGGGATTTCTCATGTATTTTGTGGGAATTTGTGTAGATTTGGTGGGATATTTTTCTAGAATTTGGTCGTGTTTTGAGAAGATTTAGGGAATTTTGTGGGATTTTTCCTGGAATTTTGTTGGATATTACGGAGAATTTGTGGGATGTTTGTGGAACTTTGAGGGACTTTTCTGGAATTTGGTGAGATTCTGTAGAGAACTGACGAATTATCAGGGATTTTTCATGTATTCTCTGGGAATTTGTGGAGATTTGGTGGGATTTTTCTTGAATTTGGCCGTGTTTTGAGAAGATTTAGAGAATTTTGTGGGATTTTTCTTGAATTTTGTTGGATATTGAGAAGATTTTGTGGGATGTTTGTGGAACTTTGAGGGACTTTTCTGGAATTTGGTGAGATTCTGTAGAGAACTGACGAATTATCAGGGATTTTTCATGTATTCTGTGGGAATTTGTGGAGATTCGGTGGGATTTTTCTGGAATTTTGGTTGTGGTTTGAGAAAATTTAGGGAATTTTGTGGGATTTTTCTGGGATTTTGTTGGGTATTGGGGACATTTTGTGGGATGTTTGTGGAATTTGGTGGGGCTTTTCAAGAATTTTGTGGTATTTTGAACAGGTTTAGGGAATTTTGTGGTGTTTTTTCTTGAATTTTGTGGGAAACTGCTGATTTTATGGGGCGTTTCTGGAATTTGGTCGAGTTTTCAGAAGATTTAGGGATTTTTGTGGGATTTCTGTGGGATGTTCTGGGAATTGGTGGAGATTTTGTGGGACATTCCTGTGAATTGGTAGGGTTTTGAAATGATTTAGGGAGTTTTGTGGGACTTCTCTGGAATTTGGTGGGGTTTTTCTGGAATTGTGTGGGATTCTGAGGAGACTTGAAGAATTTTGAGGAATTTGATTTAGATTTTTGTGGGAATTTGTGAAGATTCTGTGGGATTTTTCTGGAATTTGGTGGGCCTTTTCACGAACTTTGTGTGGTTTTGAGGAGACTTGAAGAATTTTGAGGAATTTTTCTTAGATTTTGTGGAAACTTGTGGAGGTTTTGTGGGATTTTTGTGTGATTTTGTGGGATATTGAGGCGATTTAGGGATCTTGAGGGATTTTTCATGTATTTTGTGGGAATTTGTGGAGATTTGGTGGGATATTTTTCTAGAATTTGGTCGTGTTTTGAGAAGATTTAGGGAATTTTGTGGGATTTTTCCTGGAATTTTGTTGGATATTAGGGAGATTTTGTGGGATGTTTATGGAACTTTGAGGGACTTTTTAGGAATTTGGTGAGATTCTGTAGAGAACTGACGAATTATCAGGGATTTTTCATGTATTCTGTGTTAATTTGTGGAGATTCTGTGGGATTTTTCTGGAATTTGGTAGAGTTTTGAGAAGATTTAGGGAATTTTGTGTGACTTTTCTGGGATTTTGTTGGGTATTGAGGACATTTTGTGGGATGTTTCGGGAATTTGGTGGGGCTTTTCAGGAATTTTGTGGTATTTTGAAAAGATTTAGGGAATTTTGTGGTGTTTTTTCTTGAATTTTGTGGGAAACTGTGCTGATTTTATGGGGCGTTTCTGGAATTTGGTCGAGTTTTCAGAAGATTTAGGGATTTTTGTGGGATTTCTGTGGGATGTTCTGGGAATTGGTGGAGATTTTGTGGAACATTCCTGTGAATTGGTAGGGTTTTGAAATGATTGAGGGAGTTTTGTGGGACTTCTCTGGAATTTTGTGGGGTTTTTCTGGAATTGTGTGGGATTCTGAGGAGACTTGAAGAATTTTGAGGAATTTTTCTTAGATTTTGTGGAAACTTGTGGAGGTTTTGTGGGATTTTTGTGTGATTTTGTGGGATATTGAGGCGATTTAGGGATCTTGAGGGATTTTTCATGTATTTTGTGGGAATTTGTGTAGATTTGGTGGGATATTTTTCTAGAATTTGGTCGTGTTTTGAGAAGATTTAGGGAATTTTGTGGGATTTTTCCTGGAATTTTGTTGGATATTAGGGAGAATTTGTGGGATGTTTGTGGAACTTTGAGGGACTTTTCTGGAATTTGGTGAGATTCTGTAGAGAACTGACGAATTATCAGGGATTTTTCATGTATTTTGTGTTAATTTGTGGAGATTTGGTGGGATATTTTTCTAGAATTTGGTCGTGTTTTGAGAAGATTTAGGAAATTTTGTGGGATTTTTCCTGGAATTTTGTTGGATATTAGGGAGATTCTGTGGGATGTTTGTGGAACTTTGAACGACTTTTTAGGAATTTGGTGAGATTCTGTAGAGAACTGACGAATTATCAGGGATTTTTCATGTATTCTGTGGGAATTTGTGGAGATTCTGTGGGATTTTTCTGGAATTTGGTAGAGTTTTGAGAAGATTTAGGGAATTTTGTGGGACTTTTCTGGGATTTTGTTGGATATTGAGGACATTTTGTGGGATGTTTCGGGAATTTGGTGGGGCATTTCAGGAATTTTGTGGTATTTTGAAAAGATTTTGGGAATTTTGTGGTGTTTTTTCTTGAATTTTGTGGGAAACTGTGCTGATTTTATGGGGCGTTTCTGGAATTTGGTCGAGTTTTCAAAAGATTTAGGGATTTTTGTGGGATTTCTGTGGGATGTTCTGGGAATTGGTGGAGATTTTGTGGGACATTCCTGTGAATTGGTAGGGTTTTGAAATGATTTAGGGAGTTTTGTGGGACTTCTCTGGAATTTGGTGGGGTTTTTCTGGAATTGTGTGGGATTCTGAGGAGACTTGAAGAATTTTGAGGAATTTGATTTAGATTTTTGTGGGAATTTGTGGAGATTCTGTGGGATTTTTCTGGAATTTGGTGGGCCTTTTCACGAACTTTGTGTGGTTTTGAGGAGACTTGAAGAATTTTGAGGAATTTTTCTTAGATTTTGTGGAAACTTGTGGAGGTTTTGTGGGATTTTTGTGTGATTTTGTGGGATATTGAGGCGATTTAGGGATCTTGAGGGATTTTTCATGTATTTTGTGGGAATTTGTGGAGATTTGGTGGGATATTTTTCTAGAATTTGGTCGTGTTTTGAGAAGATTTAGGAAATTTTGTGGGATTTTTCCTGGAATTTTGTTGGATATTAGGGAGATTTTGTGGGATGTTTGTGGAACTTTGAGGGACTTTTTAGGAATTTGGTGAGATTCTGTAGAGAACTGACGAATTATCAGGGATTTTTCATGTATTCTGTGCGAATTTGTGGAGATTCTGTGGGATTTTTCTGGAATTTGGTAGAGTTTTGAGAAGATTTAGGGAATTTTGTGGGACTTTTCTGGGATTTTGTTGGATATTGAGGACATTTTGTGGGATGTTTCGGGAATTTGGTGGGGCATTTCAGGAATTTTGTGGTGTTTTTTCTTGAATTTTGTGGGAAACTGTGCTGATTTTATGGGGCGTTTCTGGAATTTGGTCTAAAGCAAGAGAAAAAACCCCAAACAAACACAACCTTTCAGGCAGAGAAAAGATGTGGTTGCTCTTGAAGAAAGCATTTCATTCTGCCTGGAGAAGAACCTGTTGGGAAAAATATTAGCTTTTAGCAAAATGGCACTGTGCTGTTGCACTTGTTCTAGCACTGGGAGAAAGAACAGGCCCGTCTGTAAGGCTCCTGCAGCTCACCCTGGCTGAGGGTCATTGACCACTGAGCACTGCAGGCATCACTGGCAACAACGATGGTGGAAAATGGGGAGGGAGCAGGATAAATAAATGTTTGCCATTGCCTTAGCCAAAAAAACCCCAGACATCAAAAGCAACCCACCCTCAAAACAAAGCTATGAAAATAGTTTGCCTCTGAATTTAAAGAACTTCAATTAACTCTATGATGTCTGCTTTTGGTTCAGCATTCATCAATCTGAATTTGAATATGCACAGGGTAATGAAAGGTAACTGAGGCTTAAAAATCATGTCTATTGACTTGTGCATAGCCTATACTGAAGCACATTAAAAAGCAGCGTTTTGCTTGAAATCTGCACGGTATTAACTTCATTCAGTCTTACACTCACTAGGTAATTAAATACATGAAGA
The DNA here is from genome assembly GCF_971803275.1 of Cyanistes caeruleus. Lineage (NCBI taxonomy): Eukaryota > Metazoa > Chordata > Aves > Passeriformes > Paridae > Cyanistes > Cyanistes caeruleus. Next base: position 71,640,715 of record NC_141704.1, read on the forward strand.
AATAGATTTTTATTTTTTTTATTAAGAATGCATTATTAATTAGGAAGGCATGGCTTTAGCAGAGTCTGCTGATACCAACATTACTCAGCTAAGTTCAAAGTATGAACACAAGAACTTGATGACAGAAGCAATGTTCATCAGAGCCTCAACAAGAAAGTTGCAGTTCCAAGTTTTTCAGATGTCCTACACTTGCTAAGGCATCTCCAGAAAGAGGAGTCAACTGAAAATAGCACAGGAAATTTGAAACCCATTTCTCTTTTTGTCTTTTTTTCCTGAACTTTCTTGTGGGCAACAGAAAACTCCTAATATGTGGAATGCAATGTAGTTTTTATGCCAGAGTCATGAGTCATCCCCTCAGTTCCAACCTGATCCAATGCTCACTTGAATCTTGGAAAGGCTCAAATCAGCAAGATGAAATTAAAATTGTATTCATGAAAGGAGCTCTTTACTCTCCATTCCCCTCCCTCCCCCAAATACATCAGCACCAAGTGAGAAAGGCTCGATTTGAAAGATAATTATTACACAATTAAACTTGGACATAGCTAGTTTGCTACAAGTTCCAGCAGACAGACAAACAAGAGCAGAATCAGAGGTTATCAACCTCAATAGAAATTCCAGCTCATGCTTTCCCCAAAAGCCTCATTTAATTTATCCAGGATTAAAAAATAAAAGGGAAATGAAAAAAAATCACATAAAAGCATTTCACATAGTATATAGTGAAATACTATCATTTCCACCTGAAATATTCATCATCATTATTATGTTTTTCCATACTAAATTACAAAGTCTCCTGCACCCATCTTCCCAATATCTCATTCTAAGTGCTTGCTTCTTTAATCCCTTAGGAAGCAAAAGGAGCCTCAGGTGTCTCTGGATCAACAGAAACTAAACAACACAGCTTGACAAAGTATATCAAATTGTCAATCAACTCAATAAAGAACTCCCACTCCAGAGATAGCTATCACCAGCTGATGAATTTGGCTAGGGCAGGTTTAGTGAAGAAAAACTAGGTCTTTATTACCAAATCAGTTAGGAGTTGTTCTACCGTACTGCCCGTAGGATGGGAGTACAAACACCATATTCTTCACAGCCTCATCCACGAAGAATTCCACCTTCAAATTAAGGCTGCTTTGGAGTTGGACCAAACCAATGAAAACTCACTCATCAAACACAGTGATGGCAGCATGCTCAGTCTTTGCAATACAAAACTGGCAACTAACAGCACATTCCTGATCACATCTCCAAGGCTGAGTGTACAGAACTGCAGTGGTGGCCAGGCCCTCGCTGACTGCCAAACCTCCAGCCATCATCCCTTCCTCTCACAGCGACAGGGCAGAAAATAACAACAGCAGAAACTAGATTTTTAGCTTAAGCTAAAACCACAAAGGTCATTGATGAAACAGACTGGAGTGCTTTAGAAACTAGCACGCAGACTTAGCTGAAAACAAATCTTATTGATCACCAATTACAATGAATACTTAATTCTGTTATTCTGCATTATTATTAGACAGTCAGAGACAGCCAAGCTGACCTCAAGCATGCTGAAGCATCGGGGCCAGGCAGTGCACATCTTCCCAGGAGCTGATTTACCCATCGTTCTCAAGTGAATTCACCTGCACACAGCCCCACCGTACAACTGCTAGGCTGCAAAATAAAAAAATAGCTCTGCTTAAGAGTCAAACCCCAGGACATAGACCATATGAAAGGAAGAATGAAACCTGCAGCATTTGGTTGACCTTCAATGCCCTGAGAAGATGACAAATTTCCCAAGATGAACAAGTGCCCAAAATACAAAGCAAAGGACTGACTTTTAGGGATCAAATGTTAAATAGGCCTGCGAAATTGGAGTTGTTAGGTTGCACATGAAAGAAGGGAAAAAAGAAAAAACCACCCCAACCCTCAACTGCAATTTTACATCCCTCTTGGAAAATTTGCTTTAATAAGAGAGAGGAATGGATACAACCTTCCCCTCACCTGGAGATTTTAATCAATTCAAGCCATTTCAAATCTGGCAAGAAAGCCCTACCACAGTCCCCATCAAACAACATTGCCTTTCATTTTTGCTTCTCATGACTACTTCAGAGCAGTCTAAATAACAGCAAAGAAGGAAATTCAAGTTGCAATTCAAACACTAAGCTCTGGAATCCCACATTGCCTTCAAACACCTGCATGAAACACTAACTTCATGCTCTATGCTCCCTGCTTTCTTCTAGTTTACTGCACAGTGCATTATTTACATAAAACAGAATTTCTTCTGTGGGAAAGGCTTGCATGGTACTTCAAAGCCTGAATAAATCAGGGACTGCAGCTTGAACTAACAAAAAAATCATCCAAAAAATTCCTTTCAATATCTGCATTGTATTGCCTTATCATGCTACCTGTCTAGCTGAGTTATTCAGGTATCCACACCAGAAATGACAGACAATGTCTCTCTATGATGATGTGATGTTACTTCAAATGAAAAAAAACAATAAATAAAAATCACAGATTAATTTCCCATACAAATGATGACTCACTACTCCCAAATCCTTCCTTATAGCAGGATGCTCACTTCAGTCTGGAAGTCTTCATGTTGCAGCCTGCAGGAATCAGCTTATTTCCTGTCAAGGGCTGGAAAGCCTTACAGGAACTGGTTTTGGTTGAAGAACTTCTCCAAGGTGCTTACCTGTGGGACTTATCCAGGTAAGGGATGTTAGCTCCCTCTTCTTTGAGGTTCAGTGTCCAACCACTCCTACTGCTGGTAAGAAGAACAGAAGAAACATCTGCCCATAGCAAGGACTGCACTGGTGGGCAAAGTCCAAATTCCATCCTTCAGGGAAAAAGAAACAAAGACTGAGGAATTCATGTCTGTTCAAAATTTCATCCTTGACTACTGAAAGCATTGGAAGCACATGTGTATGTTTAAAAATGGAATTGTCCTCATTTAAGAATAAAAATAATTTCATCCCATCACCATTTTTCTTGGTCCAATCCTGAACTGCAGATCCAAACAGCTGAGAAAGCATGGAATAGTCTGCTGGACAGCATTAAAATGAGCAACTCCTGTATCTTCCTAAGATAAGAACACAAATCACAAAGAAAGGCACTCTGAGAAAAAATTTCTTAGAGGAAGACCTCAATTATTTTCCAGCAAGGCAGGTAATATGCATTTGGCTATTTGTTAGAAAAAAAACCAAAAAACAAACCTGTTTTTATACAAGATTTTACTCATATATTAACTATCACATATTTTGCAAAACAAAAAGAGACCACAGCAAAGTAAAATCCCAATTTTTTCCTATATTTAAGCTGTGATAGTATGTCTGAAATGGGAATCCAGAGCCTCACCAGATTAATATCACCACTTGGACCAGAGAATTTGCCATATCCACTTCTTCTGGTTTCGTTCAGTTGGAGCTTCTGTTTGTACAGTGATGATGGCTCTTGAACATTCTGGGATTTAAAGTAGTCCCTGAAGAGATGGCTGACAAAAATATGATGTTACTTTCAAGATGCTTTTTAATTATTTCTACCCTCATCCAGAACCTGCAAACATCTGATCTCCTTCACTATGCTCCAAGCTCATTAAAACTGGAACGCTAAATAAGAATATTCAAAATATTTTGTTTTGCATTGCTAAAGGCACCACTGCAGGTACTTGACTCATCCTTCAGACTGTAAATAAATAAATGAAGTCTAGGACAGGTCAAATAAAGACACTATGTTTTCTGTGTTTTGTTGGGGTTGGTTTTAGAAGACTTAGGAGATTTGAAACAGATCTTTTATTAAGGAATTGTTCCTAAGGGACTTGACTTACAGAAATTAATTTATACTTGGCAGTGCATTTGATTGATTGCAGTTCCTTTTTTTCAAATACAAACCAGCATTTTCACTACCAGGTGTGGTGGTTGGAAATGTTGGGACTGTAGAACACTGCAAGGCTAATTTCTCCTCCAGTCTCCATCATTTTTATGTAGCTCAGCATTTTCTCATCCTTACTGAGATCTGCTGCAAATTTAAAATACCCTAACAGGGCTGAGAGAGTATTGCAACAGTGTTTATCTAGTGTATCATTACAGTTCTTGTTACCCTAATTCCACAGTTCTGAGCAACAACTCTCATTTTATGGGCAGGTAATTGAGCTCTATGATACATGAATTGATTTGCAGGGGAAATACATTAAAACCTGGCTGGAAAAGAAAATTATTCAGGATCTTCACTCTGATTGCCTTTTACAGCTACCACTCTAGGACCACTGAAAGAGCTTACTTTAGCTCATGTCAATGAAGCTACAATTCAGTGTTTGTCCAAAAAATGTTCACATTCTAAAATGAAGGTTACTGTGGTTTCCTGAGTTATAAAGGCAGAATTAAAGATTACTGCAGATTCTTAGATCAGGACCACTTCCCAGCTCAAGAACTATTTAGTGGGAAGAGCCAAGGCAAAAGGCAGCATTCAAGCAAGTGTTGCTGATCAAGTGAGTTATGGGTTCTACATGAAAATGTTAGCAAGGGTGATCCAGTCAGATCTCATGTCTGCCTGTGGTTCAGCACTGCAGCTGCTAACACCCAGAGCACCAGATCCAATCACTCCTGAGGAGCAGGTTTGTTCAAGCAGGCACTGTTGTTTCAGGACCAGTGAAAGACAGGACAGAGACAAAATTGATAGTACTCCCTCAGTGCAAACAGAACTTGCCCTGCGACAAATTTGCTCCTCTCTGGCCCTACTTTTAACATCCCTGCTCTCAAATTCCTATTTTTAGCAGCTTCTCATAAAAGGCATTCTTACTCAGAGAAGTGAATGTTAGAAGTGTTCATTTGAATGAAGCAAACAATTAAGCAACATCTTCCCTAAAGTGATTTTGTAAAAGTTATGGTTTAGTTTTCTTCCTAATTGCTTGGAAAAATCGGATTGGCGCAGGAAATGGGAAGGGTTGGCTAAAAGGAGTCAGCTGATGGGAAGCAGCCAGTAACTCCTGCTGCTGCTGACCTGCTGCAACTCCCAGGTTAAGAGGACAAGTGCCTCATTTGTAATCAAGTCTATATAAAACACAAAAGAGGCAGAAGGACAAACCTGGTTCATAAAGGCAGCAGTCTGTGACCAAAAGCAGCAGAGTCAGCAGCCAGTGTTTCACTCCTGATGAGAGCCCACTTGCAAAAGTTCCACTTGAGTACCTGCTGCAGAGCAGAGGCTGTTCTTCATTGATGTGTCAAACCATGACAGCCATACTTCTGTTGCTATTCAAAGAACAGGGATAAACTCCGGGGTTTGTTAGGTTTTAAATAGTTTCCAATTTCAGGCCTAATAGAAGGCAAAATGGAAAATATCACATGTAATAGGACTTAAAAATAGAAATATGGAAGAACACAATGTTATACTCATGTTACCTATTACTTTTTTCAGCTGAGCAAAGTCTTCACAAACACTATAAATACATATCTTTTTCCCCCAATGAAAATAATAATAAAAAAATCTGTCTTGTAACCTGAAAGAAAAGAGATAAAACCAAAGCAAACCTGATTCTTGTAAACAGAAAATGTTGCTTAAAAATTGAGTTTGGGGAGCATAAATATTTAATTGCCTTGAGCATGTCTTAGGAATTCACATTTACTCAAAATAGTGTCAAGAGCAAACAAAACTGCAAAACAATCTCTTTTAGTAGGAAATACCTTGTGAGAATCAAGTGTTTTCTTATCATCTTTCACTGTTTCACTTGATGTCTGAATCTTCTAACTCCAACTCCTAGAACAGCATCAGTGGGGGAGAGAGACAATGAACACTCCTTCTGTTATTTGACTGACTGCAAGGTTTTGACATGTAGAGTATTAATAAAAATAATTTATTCTCACAGGGTTTTGTCAGAATAACAAGCTGGTAGCTTTAAATATGGTTAAGAAAATTTTATGTATGTTAGGAAAAAACAAACAAAAAGAAACATTTGCAGTAGTAGGACAAAACCATCATAAAAAAGGTATATAGCAGATATACATATTTATATTCATATATATATATCTCCAATTTCCCAAAGCATTGCTCTAAGAATTAGACAAAACTGGCTACAAAATTCAGATTTTTTAGGTTATTTATTGACTGTAAAGTGAATCCTGACTGACAATAAATATCACTGGGGAACATTAATTATTAAATATACATTGTCCAATCTTTAACAAATCAACTTTAGTAAGAACAGTTTTAAATCTAAAAATAAAAACAATTTCCAAGACACTTATTTTAAGTAATTGCACTAAGAAATAGTAAGACCTTATATATAGTTAAATGACTAGCAGCCAACTCACATCATCATAGTAAGAATAATATATATGTACTGCAATTTTAAGTGTTATGACTTCAAGAACTTGTAGTAATAACCAAGCATTACTTGCTAAATAACACAAAATTTGTCTGATTAAGTCTGTTTAAAAGAATATGCAATGGGAATAGCTAAGAGCTGAAATTAATGGTGTTAGCTTGTAAAGACAGAAATTTACTTCTTACAAGTAGGAAAACATGCAATATATTCCTATACTTAACACATGTTCGTAGTACAGACATTCCTGTTAATAAATTTCAGGTTAAAATTGACAAATGTGACATGTTCTACTATATGGAATTTCTTCAAGTGACTGTTGTTCCATCGGACAACACAAACTAAAAAATGTCCTGCCTCTCAGAAATATTATTCTGTTTCTACTCTTTACTTTATTTTTTTATTTTTTTTTTTCACTTTTAGAAAAACACAGATTTTTTTTTTTTTAGTATTAGAAAAATATAGGACAAAAACAAGGCTTAAGTTTTAGATAGGGAAGAGAGAATAAGGAGATGCTTTATAAGCTGAAATATTTTTCTCTTAAAGCTATGGAGATGGACAACCATGTTCTGAAAAAAACTCCTTTAATTCATGACAGAGTATATTGGGAAGCATGGAGTGTTCAAAGTGTGGATTTTGAGTAAAAAGCAGAGTAATTGTGATACAGTGAGGCGCTGGAACAGAGTGGAGTGAAGATTTGAGGCCTTGAGGGCAATGAGAAAACTGTTTTCCTGCGAAGCTCACAGAGACAGATGAAGAGGACTCATGGCCCATACACACCTCAGAGTGATGTGAAATGGGAGGAGTGAACTCATGGCAGATTTCCGGGCAGCTGGCATCAAACAAATAGAAAACTATAACAGAAATATTTTTCTTGTGAGAAACTCCATAGATTAGCAGAAGAAGATTTCTGTTTCTATACAAACACTGATAAAGAGACTCTAGCAAGAATTGGGACTGTTTTAAACACCAAAGTTCCAAAGTCTTTTGTCTCTATCTTGTCATGTGAACAAGGGAATGCTGGGTAGTGCGGGATAAAAGGGTTTTCTGAAAGTTTATTCTGGTGTTCTTATTCTTGTAGTTTTGTGAATAAACTTTCTTTATTCCTTTTAAGTTTTAAGCCTGTTTTGCTCTTGCTCTAATCCATATCTCACAGCAAGAAATAAGTAAGTTTTCTAGTATTTTTTCAGTTACTGCTTTAAAACCACGACAACTGTGTTTTCACCATCACGTCAGATCAGCTCTTGGACTCACAGCTCACCGCAGACCTCGAAACAGGAGGCAAAGATCTGCACCACTTGGCCTTTCAGAACTTCTCACCCATCTATGACCTTTCTGGGGCCAGCTTCACAAAATGAGGGGGAAGCCATTCCAAAGAACACGACCAAGGAAATCACACAGCACTCGGGATTTGTTCCAGGCATCAAATTTTTAATGGATGATGTGAAGTAACACCGAAGCAATTCCTGTCCACAGAAAAAAAGATTTCAAATGGTTTTGTCTCAAGGACAATCACTGGAGGTTGAAAGTTTCTGGGGCTGAAAGTTACATGAGGTCCTCAACACTGAGCAATCAATATCCCCACAGTCTAAACTGTGAAATTACTACCTGGGCAAGGAGAACATTTTCAGGATTTGCAACTCATCTCAAAGCCTCAGTAGAACTCAACCAGCAGAATTCCCCTGAGATGGCACTGTGCTCTGGAAGCCCTCAAATACTCACTAAAACAGACTTGACTTTCACTAGGACAGCTGCTCATGAAAATCTGGGGTAAAACCTATGGGAAGTGGCCATGTGCACGCATATTCCTTCTTCCCACAGCAGGCACAATCAAATCCTCCTTTGAATGGCCTCCAAGTTGAGCAGCACTCATTGGCACAGCCTCTTCTCCCACAGACAGGCCAGCGAGCAACACGGCAGCGCCAGCCAGGTGGGCAAGGACAAGAGAGAGCAGATGCCAACAAGGCTTGGAAGCTGGGCCAAGGGAGGTTTACGCTGGCCATTGGGAAGAACTTGTGCCCAGCGTGGGCCATCAGATACTGCAATGGCCTGACAGGGGCTGCTGGAGTCATCATTGTGGCACGGGTGCAAGGCAAGCCAGGCCGCAGCGCTCGGGCCCCGCTCTGCTGGCCATGCTTGCCGCCATGGCTCCCAGCTTGGACTCAACATTCTCTCAGGGCTCTCTGCAGCCAGGGCGTTCTGTGCTTCTGTGACATCACAGCCTCTGGGGACGGCACGCTGGCTGGCAACTGTCCCCAGCTGTTGCTGCGCCCCAGTGCCCAGGCACAGCTGCTCGCAGAGAGACGCCCAGAGCCTCGGTGCTGCTGGCAGAGCACTATGGCTGCTCACGGCTCCTCCGCGCTGCTGCAGCTTTACGTGCTGCTGCTCTTGGCTCATCCCCTCGACCCTGTGAGCAAACCTGAGCGCAGCACGGATGCCTCTCCTCTGCTTCTGGAGGATTGTCATCTGGACGAGTCGGACCCTGAGCGCATCCGGTGGGCGGCCAGGACATTCCTGCTCATCGACCTGCTCATCATAGGAATGGCCATGGGATGGTCGCTCGGAAAAAGAATTCAGAGACGCTGGCGAGAGGTGAGGAGGGGGGTGGGGGGTCAGGCAGGCGGGATGGGGCAGACCTTGAGGGCCTCTTGGGCACCCTTTGGCCAATGCCCTGCGGCAGAAGGGGCCTGAGCTCCTGGCTGGGGAATGCGGCCCAGGGGCTGAGCTCCATGGACAGCACCAAGCAGAGGCGGCAGAGCTCTGCCTGCTGCAGCCTCTTCCCCGGGCCAGCCCAGCCCAACTGGGCCCGAGTCTCTGTCTCCCAGGCCAAAGGCAGCCCCACAGGTGCCGGCCCCGCTCTGCCCCTCTGCCTCTTCCATGGGGATCCCTGTGCTTTGCCTTGCAGCGGAATCTCCAGAGCCCTTCGGGCCGTGCGGGGCCCCGCCGCCATCGAAGACAGGGCTGTCCCACGGAGCTGATGCAGCTGCTGATGGACAACCGCGACCTGATGCGGCTGCTCCTTCGCGACAGCCCTCAACCAACCACCAAGATGGCGGCAAAAGAGGGCAGTGACAGGAGACTCCGCACCTCCCCACAGCTCTGACCTCCAGCGTCGCGCTCCAGCTACAGAACCTTACGGGGAACGGGTGACCAGTGCCCAGCCCAGGCACTGCGACGTTCCCCACCTTACAAGTTAGCCACACCCCTGTTGTTGTTCGATTCCCCACCACGTTTCCCCCAAGAAGTTGACCTTTCCCTTAGTGTTCAGTTCTAAACAGTTGAAGCATCGAAGTTTCTTAGCCTTAAGATTCTTACCCCATAGTCTTCTAGTAACGTTGGATTGTAGATTTTAGAAGTAGTCAAGTGAATCAAGGAGTCAAAGTTCACGTTTTCTACACGTTGCTGTGTCATTTTCTTGAGGTTGCACCTGAGACCTGGGGACTCCTTGAGAGATGGCTTTGCATGGCAGCTCCAGACTGCCTGCAATGGAGAGCCCCAGTGCCCCAGCAGGCTTTGCAAGAGCACGGAGGGCAGCGGGAAAGAAGAAGGTGGCCAATATTCACCTGCCTCCAGCTTCCAAGGAAGCTTGCAGTCAAGCCCTGTCTGCCCTTTAGGGGGGACCCTAAAGGCCCCGGCAGGCATCACCATGGCCCCAGGACGGGGGGCTTGCAGCACTCTGGGGCACCAGGAAAGGAGCAGGATCATCCCTGGAAAGCTGTCTGGAGACAAATCCAGAGACGTCTCCCCTGGCATCCAGGCAAGGGCTGAATACAGGCAGGCAATTAGATCCACAGGCTGCCTGGGCTATGGCACCAATCAGTCCTGCTTCATAGATTTCGGGGGGCGGGGTTATACATATATATATATATATATATATATATATATATATATACACGCATATATGTATATATGTATCTACATCTGTATTTAGTTCTTTGTATTTATCCTGTTGACCCTCAAATAGGATTAGATTTCATTTTCCTACAAAACAAAACATCCGTTTTTTGATTTTTAGGAATCAACCATCTGTGCTCCCACTTTAAATCACTTCTCTCAAACTCATTCTGCATCTTGCTCCTTTCCAGCACCATCAAATACCTCTGTTAAAATACAGAGCATCAGTGGAAGGACGACAATCTTGTTACTTGCTGAAGAAAGTTAACTTGGATGACATACCTGCTTTTAAAAATCCAAGAGGAACAAAACCTACACATCAGCTTTAGAATTTCAAAAGCTGCTTCCTCAACTCTTCCACACCACTTTACTCTTTGGGGACATTCAGCAGCAATACCAAACAAGCACAGAAAAGAAATGGAAGAAGAAATGCAGATAGTCAGCAGCTGACCACCTACCAAAATACATTTTAAATGCAGCTCCAAGTTCTCCAAGAGCAAGTTTGAAGTGTAAATGGAGACACTCACACAAAATTACTACCAGGTGGTACTTTTGGCATTTCCTTGGGCTTTCCTCTTCATTTTTTTTTTATCTCTCACCTAAGGCAAGAGAAAAAACCCCAAACAAACACAACCTTTCAGGCAGAGAAAAGATGTGGTTGCTCTTGAAGAAAGCATTTCATTCTGCCTGGAGAAGAAGCTGCTGGGAAAAATATTAGCTTTTAGCAAAATGGCACTGTGCTGTTGCACTTGTTCTAGCACTGGGAGAAAGAACAGGCCCGTCTGTAAGGCTCCTGCAGCTCACCCTGGCTGAGGGTCATTGACCACTGAGCACTGCAGGCATCACTGGCAACAACGATGGTGGAAAATGGGGAGGGAGCAGGATAAATAAATGTTTGCCATTGCCTTAGCCAAAAAAACCCCAGACATCAAAAGCAACCCACCCTCAAAACAAAGCTATGAAAATAGTTTGCCTCTGAATTTAAAGAACTTCAATTAACTCTATGATGTCTGCTTTTGGTTCAGCATTCATCAATCTGAATTTGAATATGCACAGGGTAATGAAAGGTAACTGAAGCTTAAAAATCATGTCTATTGACTTGTGCATAGCCTATACTGAAGCACATTAAAAAGCAGCGTTTTGCTTGAAATCTGCACGGTATTAACTTCATTCAGTCTTACACTCACTAGGTAATTAAATACATGAAGAAATAGATTTTTTTTTTTTTTATTAAGAATGCATTATTAATTAGGAAGGCATGGCTTTAGTAGAGTCTGCTGATACCAACATTACTCAGCTAAGTTCAAAGTATGAACACAAGAACTTGATGACAGAAGCAATGTTCATCAGAGCCTCAACAAGAAAGTTGCAGTTCCAAGTTTTTCAGATGTCCTACACTTGCTAAGGCATCTCCAGAAAGAGGAGTCAACTGAAAATAGCACAGGAAATTTGAAACCCATTTCTCTTTTTGTCTTTTTTTCCTGAACTTTCTTGTGGGCAACAGAAAACTCCTAATATGTGGAATGCAATGTAGTTTTTATGCCAGAGTCATGAGTCATCCCCTCAGTTCCAACCTGATCCAATGCTCACTTGAATCTTGGAAAGGCTCAAATCAGCAAGATGAAATTTCAATTGTATTCATGAAAGGAGCTCTTTACTCTCCATTCCCCTCCCTCCCCCAAATACATCAGCACCAAGTGAGAAAGGCTCAATTTGAAAAATAATTATTACACAATTAAACTTGGACATAGCTAGTTTGCTACAAGTTCCAGCAGACAGACAAACGAGAGCAGAATCAGAGGTTATCAACCTCAATAGAAATTCCAGCTCATGCTTTCCCCAAAAGCCTCATTTAATTTATCCAGGATTAAAAAATAAAAGAGAAATGAAAAAAACCACATAAAAGCATTTCACATAGTATATAGTGAAATGCTATCGTTTCCACCTGAAATATTCATCATCATTATTATGTTTTTCCATAGTAAATTACAAAGTCTCCTGCACCCATCTTCCCAATATCTCATTCTAAGTGCTTGCTACTTTAATCCCTTAGGAAGCAAAAGGAGCCTCAGGTGTCTCTGGATCAACAGAAACTAAACAACACAGCTTGACAAAGTATATTAAATTGTCAATCAACTCAATAAAGGTTTTCCACTCCAGAGATAGCTATCACCAGCTGATGAATTTGGCTAGGGCAGGTTTAGTGAAGAAAAACTAGGTCTTTATTACCAAATCAGTTAGGAGTTGTTCTACCGTACTGCCCGTAGGATGGGAGTATAAACACCATATTCTTCACAGCCTCATCCACAAAGAATTCCACCTTCAAATTAAGGCTGCTTTGGAGTTGGACCAAACCAATGAAAACTCACTCATCAAACACAGTGATGGCAGCATGCTCAGTCTTTGCAATACAAAACTGGCAACTAACAGCACATTCCTGATCACATCTCCAAGGCTGCGTGTACAGAACTGCAGTGGTGGCCAGGCCCTCGCTGACTGCCAAACCTCCAGCCATCATCCCTTCCTCTCACAGCGACAGGGCAAAAAATAACAACAGCAGAAACTGGAAAGCTTAAGCTAAAACCACAAAGGTCATTGATGAAACAGACTGGAGTGCTTTAGAAACTAGCACGCAGACTTAGCTGAAAACAAATCTTATTGATCACCAATTACAATGAATACTTAATTCTGTTATTCTGCATTATTATTAGACAGTCAGAGGCAGCCAAGCTGACCTCAAGCATGCTGAAGCATCGGGGCCAGGCAGTGCACATCTTCCCAGGAGCTGATTTACCCATCGTTCTCAAGTCAATTCACCTGCACACAGCCCCACCGTACAACTGCTAGGCTGCAAAATAAAAAAATAGCTCTGCTTAAGAGTCAAACCCCAGGACATAGACCATATGAAAGGAAGAATGAAACCTGCAGCATTTGGTTGACCTTCAATGCCCTGAGAAGATGACAAATTCCCCAAGATGAACAAGTGCCCAAAATACAAAGCAAAGGACTGACTTTTAGGGATCAAATGTTAAATAGGCCTGCGAAATTGGAGTTGTTAGGTTGCACATGAAAGAAGGGAAAAAAGAAAAAACCACCCCAACCCTCAACTGCAATTTTACATCCCTCTTGGAAAATTTGCTTTAATAAGAGAGAGGAATGGATACAACCTTCCCCTCACCTGGAGATTTTAATCAATTCAAGCCATTTCAAATCTGGCAAGAAAGCCCTACCACAGTCCCCATCAAACAACATTGCCTTTCATTTTTGCTTCTCATGACTACTTCAGAGCAGTCTAAATAACAGCAAAGAAGGAAATTCAAGTTGCAATTCAAACACTAAGCTCTGGAATCCCATATTGCCTTCAAACAACTGCATGAAACACTAACTTCATGCTCTATGCTCTCCAATACATAGAAGCCATTTATTTGCATAGCCTTTGGCTGCTAAAGATGGAACCTGCATTTCTAGGAGCAGATGGGCCTGATTCTCACCTTCCCCCGACACACATGAGCAGTGTGGGCCCTGCCTTTCTGGGCACCTCACACTTACTTGATTCAAACTCTTGACTTTGCTCTCTGGAACACTGCCCTTCCTGAATCCAGCCCAAGCTACGAAGCAGCCACACACCTGCTGAAGTTGCCATTCTTGACATCTGCCTCTCCCCATCAGGATGCCTTGCAAAAACTATTAGGATCCAATGCTGCCCGTGTCTGCTGCAAGGAGGAGCTCTCTGGCTTTTTTACTCCTATCTTTAGAACATTCTCTTTCTAAGGTCATGACAGCTGGGGACAAATACAGAGCAACACCTTGAAGCATTAACAAACAGAAGCAACAGAAAACAGAAGCTGCTGCATTTCCTGTGGCCATTTGAGGGTGAAACTGCAAGTGTGAAAATATTGCAGTTCTGTCATTCAGGAAGAAGCACACGTTCCAAAGGAAATCCATTCAAAGCAGATTATACAGCATAGATTTGTTATCCATTTGAAGTTATTAACTGGAAGCCAAAGAAAGATTTCTTTGGTAGCCTCACAGGTTTATCTTCAGCATTTATAATGGAACAGTTACTCTGCTTTAAATTTAAGTGTTTCTTTCCCCCAACAGTCTCATCTACCTCCTCACCAAGCTGATACGGAATAGAGGAGCACAGATCGTGTGAGGAACAGATTTGGAATTACATAAATGGACTTACCATGTGGCTACAACTGATATTTCCAGCTCTGTGGCCTAAGAGCATCCATCCAATGTCCTGCCAGTCCAGCACTTCCTGATGGTATTTGAAGCCACTGCTTCCACACAAGTTAGAACAATGCACTTCTCCTTTGAGGTCATCTGGCTGCTCCAAGTGCAACAATGGAGCCACCAAGTTCCACTTGCAAGGTCAGCATTACAAATTTAAAACCTTCCTGGTACAAAAGGTAAAGGCTCTCCAATCCTGCTGGAAACAAGAGCTTTGAAGAAACCTAACTCTTCCAACTTCAGCTTGCTTCCAACTTGAACGGTATCAGCTTTTTTAGATAATAAAGGATTGTCTGTAGATTACTGTGGATTAAAATTAGAACTGCAGACCTGACTATTAGTCTCAAGTTTGCTGGTGTGAGGAAGGTGATGGTCCTTCTTATCCATCCCTGGAATCACCATCATGCACTGTCTTCACTATCTCCAAGAGGTATTTTTTTTTTCAACGTGGATAAACTATTTTAGGAAGTTTGGAACAGGGAGAATGGCTGCCTTCCATACAAATCAAACAGGTTCCATTTCCAAGTGATTACAATTGTATCAAAGTCTTCAGGCCCAAATAGGTGTAGCCTCTGTGAAATACAGAAGCCCTTATGAAAGGCTCACTCAGAAGGTGTGAATAGAATAAAAAAGAAATTCATTATAAAAAAATGAGGAAGGAAAAAGCCTTCATTCCCAGCACTGCAGAATTCCAGCCAAGTAAAATCTCACTCACTTTACAATGAAAGGAAAATATTTGAGTGGTGGTGGCAGGGACAAGGCGAGGATATACAGTGCCAGGGAGGATTCTGCACTTAGAGATGCTGAGTATCCAGCCAAGAGACAGAAATTCAATTGCCAAGGCATTTGAATGAAGTCAATTAAGTCACATCACCTTTTCTATTTCAGTGTTTCCATCTGACAAGAAAGCAAAGGCGGGCAGCAGAAAGCAGGTGAGCTGCTGCACTCAGGGGTAGGGATCAAATGAACTATGCTGGTTCCATATGCACTATGGGAAAAGCAGGCAGAAGAGAGGAAGAGCTC
Organism: Cyanistes caeruleus; assembly: GCF_971803275.1. Taxonomy (NCBI): domain Eukaryota; kingdom Metazoa; phylum Chordata; class Aves; order Passeriformes; family Paridae; genus Cyanistes; species Cyanistes caeruleus. Next base: position 71,656,154 of record NC_141704.1, read on the forward strand.
TAAAATTAAGATGGAATTTTAACCTCTTCCTTCTCTGTTGACACTGACTGTAGGCATGTCTAACAGCTTTTCAGACAATTGTGTTTGATTTTGTTCCACAAACCTTACCTAGATCCACATTCATTAGCTGACTCTCTGCTGCCATCAAAATTGAGGGAAGGAACACCTTTTAGCACTGCTTAGAAACAGAGGAGATCAAACTAAACTCTGCAGCTCCAATGAGCGAAGGAATTATGTCCTATCCACCTTCATGAAGCCGCAAAGACCAAAATCTCTTGAGAGCGTGCCATTTCCTTTCAGCCTTGTGCACTGAGCCTTCAGCTCATCACGGATCAAAAGATGCTGCACTAAATTACAAGAAAAATGACTGCATTCTGTTTAGTTGCAATCCTGGTAGTCATAACAAATCTTGTGTGCATCAGATGGCCTCCAGAAAAATCACATGCAACAGCAACACCATCCTCAGATGCTCTCCCAGTACCTTAACTAATCATTGCTCCGTCACTGGACAAGACTTGTCCCCACCCTTCACACCTACAGCAACAAACCTACAAATCTTCCAAACATTTCTTCAATTCCACACCCCTCCGGAACATTCCCGCTTAAAACCGCACAGCTGCCCACGGGACAAAGGTCCAGTGTTACAAGCTGCTGCTCTCCCTCCACACAAGCCCCTTGCACATCTTGCACTGCTGCTCTGAAACTGCACAATTTGTCAGCAGCACCATTAGACTCAGAATTGGGAAACAATTCCTTCTGCTGGGTTAAGTTGGAAACAGTTCAGGCTACAGGAGTTCTTTATTATTCACCCTCATGGAATGCCCCTGCCCTTCAGAGCTCAAGCACTCCTGTGCAGAGCATCTCATGGAGCCAAAGAGAAAGGACTGCTGTCCCAAAAGAAGAGTCTGGGAGGAACTCCCAGTGTCCTTCATGCCTTGAGAAAGCTAAGGAGCAGTCACTGATGGCCTAAAGGGTACAAATTCAGTTCAGATGACAAATTTTCCAGGGTGATCCCCCTCCTCTTTATCTTCTAACACAACTACAAACAAACCAAATGATAGATTTCACAAGGAATAAGGGATGTTTAAAAGCAAATCTCTAAACTAAGCCTGGCATGCTCACCCAGGAGTTCAACACAGCAAGGCAGGCACTCTGCACTACCTAGTTCATGGCAAGAGATTTCTAAACTCTACCAAATGAAGTGAAGAAATGAAACAGAGAGCAATAGAACCGTATTTTAATTCATTTCAAGGCATGGAATAACACAGAATCTTTTCCATGAAACTAGGGCATTTTTCTCCCTTATCTAGTGCCCAAGTAAGATTAGAAATTGGGAAAAAAACCACTGAAACTGCAAATGCATTTTGCCCCCAGCTAGAAACAAAAGGTAATTATTTGAAAACTAGAAAAAACTCCAAGAGGAAACGTAAAACATTATGGAATATGTATTATTTTTATCACCCAGAATTCCCCATGTTAAAGGCACAGAGAAAACCATCATTCAGAAGTGGGAAAACAGAGGGACTGTACAAGTGAAATGGAGTTCTGACAAATGATGCTGTGTAGAATATGGGTTCCCAAACCAACAGAACAAAGGCACCCCGACAGCAGCAGCCTCAGAGATTGTACATTGCAGCTGAAGCACGGGGGTTTCTGTAGATTCACCTTGTAAACTGGCACACTTACTTGCCAAGGCTGCTGAACTTCTTTCACCTTAAACCACAAAACCTCCCAGTCCTTCCACAGCAATCACTCCATCAAATCAAGGCAGACCAAAACATGTTCTTTGCGCTGTTCACAATAAGATGAAGTTATGTGCCCAAGAGATACCATTTGAAGTCAGAAGGAACAAGCCAGCAGGTGTAGAAAACTGGTATTTGAAGAAGTGACAAAAAGACAGCAAACTGAAGCCCATGCTTAATACAAAACCCCATGATTAATAGAACACAAATGCAGATGGATATGATAAGCTTGCACTGTCGAAGCTAAAATCATTTCTAACAAAAATCACCACATTTCCAAGAATTCAGTACCACTTGTGGTGGCCACTCCTGATCTCTACATAATATGTCAGCAGTTCAATTGGCAAGAATCTCTTTATCTAGATCCAAGCAGGGAAGAAGTCAAGGTCCCAGTGATATGCAATTCTGTAGCTTCATTAGAAACCTTTCATCCTGCAATAGTTGAAATCCAAGCGAGAAAAGAACCTGTTTGGACACCAACTATCCTTAGTAGCAACGTTTTGCAGCACGCAATTTGAAAAGGTTAACCTGCCAGGCAATAATACAGACAAGAAAAATGAAAAGGAGGGCAAGGAGAATCATCTGCTGCTGAAACTGCTCTTCTACAAAAACAAAGTGATATGAAGATTCAGCCCGTGAAGAACACATTCCTCAACCAGGAGAGAAAAACACAATTCTTAAAAATCTCCTCTGTCGTTCTGATTGGGAACGGTGGGAAAGAACGACACGGACTCTCAAGGGAGTCACAACAGGAGAATCTTCTCTACTTTATTACTCTAGGCTTGTCTAATAGACAGATACGTGGAAAGTACAGAAAGGAAACTCTTATTGCTTAGTAAAGTGCTACATCACCATCATTGGTCAGCGGGGCTCACCACCCCCCTGACTTTCTCCTGCAAGGAAAACAAGAGGACAGACAAACAGCACCTGGCAGTTGTTTTCTGTCTATGAGGATTGTTTTGAAATCCTCCTATGAATTCCCAGGCTAGCTTCTCGGGCAGGACTGATAGGCCATGGGGCCTGCAGTTTCTGCAGCTCTCTGCAGCCTGCTCCAAAGCTAGCATCCATACTCTCCACTACATAAGAAATAGAAAACTGACTACAAATCACGTGTTCACTACTTGTTGCTTGTTCACTACTCAGACATCAGAATTACTACCACAATACTAGAAGAACAATCCAAGAAACATATTCCAGGGATGCATTTTAATTCATTTGCTGCTGCCAGCCGTGCTGTGCTTTGCTTCTATCCATCCACCCTGCTGCAAAAAGGTTCAATTGTGTTTTCACCATCACTTCAAATCAGCTCTTGGACTCACAGCTCACCACAGACCTCGAAACAGGAGGCAAAGATCTGCACCACTTGACCCTTCAGAACTTCTCACCCATCTATGACCTTTCTGGGGCCAGCTTCAGAAAATGGGGGGGAAGCCATTCCAAGGAACACGACCAAGGAAATCACACAGCACTCGGGACTTGTTCCAGGCATCAAATTTTTAATGGATGATGTGAAGTAACACCGAAGCAATTCCTGTCCACAGAAAAAAAGATTTCAAATGGTTTTGTCTCAAGGACAATCACTGGAGGTTGAAAGTTTCTGGGGCTGAAAGTTACATGAGGTCCTCAACACTGAGCAATCAATATCCCCACAGTCTAAACTGTGAAATTACTACCTGGGCAAGGAGAACATTTTCAGGATTTGCAACTCATCTCAAAGCCTCAGTAGAACTCAACCAGCAGAATTCCCCTGAGATGGCACTGTGCTCTGGAAGCCCTCAAATACTCACTAAAACAGACTTGACTTTCACTAGGACAGCTGCTCATGAAAATCTGGGGTAAAACCTATGGGAAGTGGCCATGTGCACGCATATTCCTTCTTCCCACAGCAGGCACAATCAAATCCTCCTTTGAATGGCCTCCAAGTTGAGCAGCACTCATTGGCACAGCCTCTTCTCCCACAGACAGGCCAGCGAGCAACACGGCAGCGCCAGCCAGGTGGGCAAGGACAAGAGAGAGCAGATGCCAACAAGGCTTGGAAGCTGGGCCAAGGGAGGTTTACGCTGGCCATTGGGAAGAACTTGTGCCCAGCGTGGGCCATCAGATACTGCAATGGCCTGACAGGGGCTGCTGGAGTCATCATTGTGGCACGGGTGCAAGGCAAGCCAGGCCGCAGCGCTCGGGCCCCGCTCTGCTGGCCATGCTTGCCGCCATGGCTCCCAGCTTGGACTCAACATTCTCTCAGGGCTCTCTGCAGCCAGGGCGTTCTGTGCTTCTGTGACATCACAGCCTCTGGGGACGGCACGCTGGCTGGCAACTGTCCCCAGCTGTTGCTGCGCCCCAGTGCCCAGGCACAGCTGCTCGCAGAGAGACGCCCAGAGCCTCGGTGCTGCTGGCAGAGCACTATGGCTGCTCACGGCTCCTCCGCGCTGCTGCAGCTTTACGTGCTGCTGCTCTTGGCCCATCCCCTCGACCCTGTGAGCAAACCCGAGAGGAGCACGGGTGCCTCTCCTCTGGTTCCGGAGGATTTCGACCTGGAGGAGAAGGACTCTGCGCTCCTCTGGTGGGCGTCCAGGACACTCCTGCTCATTGACATGCTCCTCATAGGAATGGCCATGGGATGGGCCCTTGGAAGAAGATTTCAGAGACGCTGGGGAGAGGTGAGGCAGGGGGTGGGGGGTCAGGGGCAGGTGGGATGGGGCAGACCTTGAGGGCCTCTTGGGCACCCTTTGGCCAATGCCCTGCGGCAGAAGGGGCCTGAGCTCCTGGCTGGGGAATGTGGCCCAGGGGCTGAGCTCCATGGACAGCACCAAGCAGAGGCGGCAGAGCTCTGCCTGCTGCAGCCTCTTCCCCGGGCCAGCCCAGCCCAACTGGGCCCGAGTCTCTGTCTCCCAGGCCAAAGGCAGCCCCACAGGTGCCAGCCCCGCTCTGCCTCTCTGCCTCTTCCATGGGGATCCCTGTGCTTTGCCTTGCAGCGGAATCTCCAGAGCCCTTCGGGCCGTGCGGGGCCCCGCCGCCATCGAAGACTCGGCTGTCCCACCAAGTTGATGCAGCTGCTCAGGCAAAACCGTGACCTGATGCGGCTGCACCTTCGCTACAGCTCTCAGCCGAGGAGGCCAACCACCAAGACGGCAGCAAAAGAGGGCAGTGACAGGAGACTCCGCACCTCCCCACAGCTCTGACCTCCAGCGTCGCGCTCCATCTAAAGAACCTTACGGGGAACGGGTGACCAGTGCCCAGCCCAGGCACTGCGACGTTCCCCACCTTACAAGTTAGCCACACCCCTGTTGTTGTTCGATTCCCCACCACGTTTCCCCCAAGAAGTTGACCTTTCCCTTAGTGTTCAGTTCTAAACAGTTGAAGCATTGAAGTTTCTTAGCCTTAAGATTCTTACCCCATAGTCTTCTAGTAACGTTGGATTGTAGATTTTAGAAGTAGTCAAGTGAATAAAGTTCACGTTTTCTACACGTTGCTGTGTCATTTTCTTGAGGTTGCACCTGAGACCTGGGGACTCCTTGAGAGATGGCTTTGCATGGCAGCTCCAGACTGCCTGCAATGGAGAGCCCCAGTGCCCCAGCAGGCTTTGCAAGAGCACGGAGGGCAGCGGGAAAGAAGAAGGTGGCCAATATTCACCTGCCTCCACCTTCCAAGGAAGCTTGCAGTCAAACCCTGTCTGCCCTTTAGGGGGGACACTAAAGGCCCCGGCAGGCATCACCATGGCCCCAGGACGGGGGGCTTGCAGCACTCTGGGGCACCAGGAAAGGAGCAGGATCATCCCTGGAAAGCTGTCTGGAGACAAATCCAGAGACGTCTCCCCTGGCATCCAGGCAAGGGCTGAATACAGGCAGGCAATTAGATCCACAGGCTGCCTGGGCTATGGCACCAATCAGTCCTGCTTCATAGATTTCGGGGGGCGGGGTTATACATATATATATATATATATATATATATATATATATACGCATATATGTATATATGTATCTACATCTGTATTTAGTTCTTTGTATTTATCCTGTTGACCCTCAAATAGGATTAGATTTCATTTTCCTACAAAACAAAACATCCGTTTTTTGATTTTTAGGAATCAACCATCTGTGCTCCCACTTTAAATCACTTCTCTCAAACTCATTCTGCATCTTGCTCCTTTCCAGCACCATCAAATACCTCTGTTAAAATACAGAGCATCAGTGGAAGGACGACAATCTTGTTACTTGCTGAAGAAAGTTAACTTGGATGACATACCTGCTTTTAAAAATCCAAGAGGAACAAAACCTACACATCAGCTTTAGAATTTCAAAAGCTGCTTCCTCAACTCTTCCACACCACTTTACTCTTTGGGGACATTCAGCAGCAATACCAAACAAGCACAGAAAAGAAATGGAAGAAGAAATGCAGATAGTCAGCAGCTGACCACCTACCAAAATACATTTTAAATGCAGCTCCAAGTTCTCCAAGAGCAAGTTTGAAGTGTAAATGGAGACACTCACACAAAATTACTACCAGGTGGTACTTTTGGCATTTCCTTGGGCTTTCCTCTTCATTTTTTTTTTATCTCTCACCTAAAGCAAGAGAAAAAACCCCAAACAAACACAACCTTTCAGGCAGAGAAAAGATGTGGTTGCTCTTGAAGAAAGCATTTCATTCTGCCTGGAGAAGAAGCTGCTGGGAAAAATATTAGCTTTTAGCAAAATGGCACTGTGCTGTTGCACTTGTTCTAGCACTGGGAGAAAGAACAGGCCCGTCTGTAAGGCTCCTGCAGCTCACCCTGGCTGAGGGTCATTGACCACTGAGCACTGCAGGCATCACTGGCAACAACGATGGTGGAAAATGGGGAGGGAGCAGGATAAATAAATGTTTGCCATTGCCTTAGCCAAAAAAACCCCAGACATCAAAAGCAACCCACCCTCAAAACAAAGCTATGAAAATAGTTTGCCTCTGAATTTAAAGAACTTCAATTAATTCTATGATGTCTGCTTTTGGTTCAGCATTCATCAATCTGAATTTGAATATGCACAGGGTAATGAAAGGTAACTGAAGCTTAAAAATCATGTCTATTGACTTGTGCATAGCCTATACTGAAGCACATTAAAAAGCAGCGTTTTGCTTGAAATCTGCACGGTATTAACTTCATTCAGTCTTACACTCACTAGGTAATTAAATACATGAAGAAATAGATTTTTTTTTTTTTTATTAAGAATGCATTATTAATTAGGAAGGCATGGCTTTAGTAGAGTCTGCTGATACCAACATTACTCAGCTAAGTTCAAAGTATGAACACAAGAACTTGATGACAGAAGCAATGTTCATCAGAGCCTCAACAAGAAAGTTGCAGTTCCAAGTTTTTCAGATGTCCTACACTTGCTAAGGCACCTCCAGAAAGAGGAGTCAACTGAAAATAGCACAGGAAATTTGAAACCCATTTCTATATTTTTCTTTTTTTTCCTGAACTTTCTTGTGGGCAACAGAAAACTCCCAATATGTGGAATGCAATGTAGTTTTTATGCCAGAGTCATGAGTCATCCCCTCAGTTCCAACCTGATCCAATGCTCACTTGAATCTTGGAAAGGCTCAAATCAGCAAGATGAAATTAAAATTGTATTCATGAAAGGAGCTCTTTACTCTCCATTCCCCTCCCTCCCCCAAATACATCAGCACCAAGTGAGAAAGGCTCGATTTGAAAGATAATTATTACACAATTAAACTTGGACATAGCTAGTTTGCTACAAGTTCCAGCAGACAGACAAACAAGAGCAGAATCAGAGGTTATCAACCTCAATAGAAATTCCAGCTCATGCTTTCCCCAAAAGCCTCATTTAATTTATCCAGGATTAAAAAATAAAAGAGAAATGAAAAAAAATCACATAAAAGCATTTCACATAGTATATAGTGAAATACTATCATTTCCACCTGAAATATTCATCATCATTATTATGTTTTTCCATACTAAATTACAAAGTCTCCTGCACCCATCTTCCCAATATCTCATTCTAAGTGCTTGCTACTTTAATCCCTTAGGAAGCAAAAGGAGCCTCAGGTGTCTCTGGATCAACAGAAACTAAACAACACAGCTTGACAAAGTATATTAAATTGTCAATCAACTCAATAAAGAACTCCCACTCCAGAGATAGCTATCACCAGCTGATGAATTTGGCTAGGGCAGGTTTAGTGAAGAAAAACTAGGTCTTTATTACCAAATCAGTTAGGAGTTGTTCTACCGTACTGCCCGTAGGATGGGAGTATAAACACCATATTCTTCACAGCCTCATCCACAAAGAATTCCACCTTCAAATTAAGGCTGCTTTGGAGTCGGACCAAACCAATGAAAACTCACTCATCAAACACAGTGATGGCAGCATGCTCAGTCTTTGCAATACAAAACTGGCAACTAACAGCACATTCCTGATCACATCTCCAAGGCTGAGTGTACAGAACTGCAGTGGTGGCCAGGCCCTCGCTGACTGCCAAACCTCCAGCCATCATCCCTTCCTCTCACAGCGACAGGGCAGAAAATAACAACAGCAGAAACTAGATTTTTAGCTTAAGCTAAAACCACAAAGGTCATTGATGAAACAGACTGGAGTGCTTTAGAAACTAGCACGCAGACTTAGCTGAAAACAAATCTTATTGATCACCAATTACAATGAATACTTAATTCTGTTATTCTGCATTATTATTAGACAGTCAGAGACAGCCAAGCTGACCTCAAGCATGCTGAAGCATCGGGGCCAGGCAGTGCACATCTTCCCAGGAGCTGATTTACCCATCGTTCTCAAATCAATTCACCTGCACACAGCCCCACCGTACAACTGCTAGGCTGCAAAATAAAAAAATAGCTCTGCTTAAGAGTCAAACCCCAGGACATAGACCATATGAAAGGAAGAATGAAACCTGCAGCATTTGGTTGACCTTCAATGCCCTGAGAAGATGACAAATTCCCCAAGATGAACAAGTGCCCAAAATACAAAGCAAAGGACTGACTTTTAGGGATCAAATGTTAAATAGGCCTGTGAAATTGGAGTTGTTAGGTTGCACATGAAAGAAGGGAAAAAAGAAAAAACCACCCCAACCCTCAACTGCAATTTTACATCCCTCTTGGAAAATTTGCTTTAATAAGAGAGAGGAATGGATACAATCTTCCCCTCACCTGGAGATTTTAATCAATTCAAGCCATTTCAAATCTGGCAAGAAAGCCCTACCACAGTCCCCATCAAACAACATTGCCTTTCATTTTTGCTTCTCATGACTACTTCAGAGCAGTCTAAATAACAGCAAAGAAGGAAATTCAAGTTGCAATTCAAACACTAAGCTCTGGAATCCCACATTGCCTTCAAACACCTGCATGAAACACTAACTTCATGCTCTATGCTCCCTGCTTTCTTCTAGTTTACTGCACAGTGCATTATTTACATAAAACAGAATTTCTTCTGTGGGAAAGGCTTGCATGGTACTTCAAAGCCTGAATAAATCAGGGACTGCAGCTTGAACTAACAAAAAAATCATCCAAAAAATTCCTTTCAATATCTGCATTGTATTACCTTATCATGCTACCTGTCTAGCTGAGTTATTCAGGTATCCACACCAGAAATGACAGACAATGTCTCTCTATGATGATGTGATGTTACTTCAAATGAAAAAAAACAATAAATAAAAATCACAGATTAATTTCCCATACAAATGATGACTCACTACTCCCAAATCCTTCCTTATAGCAGGATGCTCACTTCAGTCTGGAAGTCTTCATGTTGCAGCCTGCAGGAATCAGCTTATTTCCTGTCAAGGGCTGGAAAGCCTTACAGGAACTGGTTTTGGTTGAAGAACTTCTCCAAGGTGCTTACCTGTGGGACTTATCCAGGTAAGGGATGTTAGCTCCCTCTTCTTTGAGGTTCAGTGTCCAACCACTCCTACTGCTGGTAAGAAGAACAGAAGAAACATCTGCCCATAGCAAGGACTGCACTGGTGGGCAAAGTCCAAATTCCATCCTTCAGGGAAAAAGAAACAAAGACTGAGGAATTCATGTCTGTTCAAAATTTCATCCTTGACTACTGAAAGCATTGGAAGCACATGTGTATGTTTAAAAATGGAATTGTCCTCATTTAAGAATAAAAATAATTTCATCCCATCACCATTTTTCTTGGTCCAATCCTGAACTGCAGATCCAAACAGCTGAGAAAGCATGGAATAGTCTGCTGGACAGCATTAAAATGAGCAACTCCTGTATCTTCCTAAGATAAGAACACAAATCACAAAGAAAGGCACTCTGAGAAAAAATTTCTTAGAGGAAGACCTCAATTATTTTCCAGCAAGGCAGGTAATATGCATTTGGCTATTTGTTAGAAAAAAAACCAAAAAACAAACCTGTTTTTATACAAGATTTTACTCATATATTAACTATCACATATTTTGCAAAACAAAAAGAGACCACAGCAAAGTAAAATCCCAATTTTTTCCTATATTTAAGCTGTGATAGTATGTCTGAAATGGGAATCCAGAGCCTCACCAGATTAATATCACCACTTGGACCAGAGAATTTGCCATATCCACTTCTTCTGGTTTCGTTCAGTTGGAGCTTCTGTTTGCACAGTGATGATGGCTCTTGAACATTCTGGGATTTAAAGTAGTCCCTGAAGAGATGGCTGACAAAAATATGATGTTACTTTCAAGATGCTTTTTAATTATTTCTACCCTCATCCAGAACCTTCTGAGGAGACTTGAAGATATTTGAGGAATTTTTCTTAGATTTTGTGGAAACTTGTGGAGGTTTTGTGTGATTTTTGTGTGATTTTGTGGGATATTGAGGCGATTTATGGATCTTGAGGGATTTTTCATGTATTTTGTGGGAATTTGTGGAGATTTGGTGGGATATTTTTCTAGAATTTGGTCGTGTTTTGAGAAGATTTAGGGAATTTTGTGGTGTTTTTTCTTGAATTTTGTGGGAAACTGTGCTGATTTTATGGGGCGTTTCTGGAATTTGGTCGAGTTTTCAGAAGATTTAGGGATTTTTATGGGATGTTCTGGGAATTGGTGGAGATTTTGTGGGACATTCCTGTGAATTGGTAGGGTTTTGAAATGATTTAGGGAGTTTTGTGGGACTTCTCTGGAATTTGGTGGGGTTTTTCTGGAATTGTGTGGGATTCTGAGGAGACTTGAAGAATTTTGAGGAATTTGTTTTAGATTTTGTGGGAATTTGTGAAGATTCTGTGGGATTTTTCTGGAATTTAGTGGGCCTTTTCCAGGACGTTGTGTGGTTTTGAGGAGACTTGAAGAATTTTGAGGAATTTTTCTTAGATTTTGTGGAAACTTGTGGAGGTTTTGTGTGATTTTTGTGTGATTTTGTGGGATATTGAGGCGATTTAGGGATCTTGAGGGATTTTTCATGTATTTTGTGGGAATTTGTGGAGATTTGGTGGGATATTTTTCTATAATTTGGTCGTGTTTTGAGAAGATTTAGGGAATTATGTGGGATTTTTCTTGGAATTTTGTTGGATATTGAGGAGATTTTGTGGGATGTTTGTGGAACTTTGAGGGACTTTTCTGGAATTTGGTGAGATTCTGTAGAGAACTGACAAATTATCAGGGATTTTTCATGTATTCTGTGGGAATTTGTGGAGATTCGGTGGGATTTTTGTGCATTTTGGCCGTGTTTTGAGAAGATTTAGAGAATTTTGTGGGATTTTTCTTGAATTTTGTTGGATATTGAGGAGATTTTGTGGGATGTTTGTGGAACTTTGAGGGACTTTTCTGGAATTTGGTGAGATTCTGTAGAGAACTGACGAATTATCAGGGATTTTTCATGTATTCTGTGCGAATTTGTGGCGATTCGGTGGGATTTTTCTGGAATTTTGGTTGTGTTTTGAGAAAATTTAGGGAATTTTGTGGGATTTTTCTGGGATTTTGTTGGGTATTGAGGACATTTTGTGGGATGTTTCTGGAATTTGGTGGGGCTTTTCAAGAATTTTGTGGTATTTTGAAAAGATTTTGGGAATTTTGTGGTGTTTTTTCTTGAATTTTGTGGGAAACTGTGCTGATTTTATGGGGCGTTTCTGGAATTTGGTCGAGTTTTCAGAAGTGTTAGGGATTTTTGTGAGATTTTTGTGGGATGTTCTGGGAATTGGTAGAGATTTTGTGGGACATTCCTGTGAATTGGTAGGGTTTTGAAATGATTTAGGGAGTTTTGTGGGACTTCTCTGGAATTTTGTGGGGTTTTTCTGGAATTGTGTGGGATTCTGAGGAGACTTGAAGAATTTTGAGGAATTTTTCTTAGATTTTGTGGGAATTTGTGGAGATTCTGTGGGATTTTTCTGGAATTTGGTGGACCTTTTCAAGGATTTGTGTGGTTTTGAGGGGACTCAAAACACGGCCAAAATCCACAAAAATCCCACAGAATCTCCACAAATTCCCACAGAATACATGAAAAATCCCTGATAATTCATCAGTTCTCTACAAAACCTCACCAAATTCCAGAAAAGTCCCTCAAAGTTCCACAAACATCTCACAAAATCTCCTCAATATCCAACAAAATTCCAGGAAAAATCCCACCAAATTCCCTAAATCTTCTCAAAACACGACCAAATTCTAGAAAAATATCCCACCAAATGCGGAACGCTTCTTGCGCTTCCATTCTCAGAGCTCCTGAGTTAAGCACTCTGTGACTCTTGGCGAGAATACCAGCAGAAAGCATTTCCACTGCATCCGGCAGAGAGAAACTGTACCTGCAGAACACATTTGTCAGGAGCTTGCACCTGCAGCTTATGCACACACAGACATGCTGCACGTTCAAATGGCCAAGCTCATTCTGAAGCAACCTGAAAGCTGCTGTCAGAAGGCTGTGCTTCTTATCCGATCGAAGCAGCAGCACGCGCATTGGAGTTTGGCAAGCACTAAAGAGCTGCAGAAGAGCTTTGCTTAGCAAAATGGGCCAAGAAAAAGCATTTGCTTCATGGGTCTTTGTCGTCGCCTGGAAACAGGTAGCAGCATATGGAAGGGGGTTGTACACGTGGTTTCTTGCCTCGCTTCTCTGCACTTGCAGGGGCTCCCCCCGCCCACCCCGGGCTGAGCTCTGCGGCAGTGCTGCCGCCTTGTGGGCACAGAGCGGTACTGCAGCTGTGCTCCGAGCCGGGCGGGGCCTGGCCGAGCGGGGCCGAGCAGGGGCGAGCCGAGCCGAAGCGGGCCAGAAAGAGCCGAGCCGAAGCGGGCCGGAAAGAGTCGAACCGAACCGAGCCGCGTCGGGCCTCCCCCCCGCCCCCCGCCGGAGCCGGCCGGGAGGACCGCGGCAGAGGCGTTAACTCCAATGCCTGCCGCCGCAGGCGCGGCCGCCACCCAGCTACGGAGCCGCTGAGTCTCGCCGCCATCGTCCTCGCCCCGGGAAAGGCGGCGGAAAATCGGGCGGAATGCTCGGAGTCGGTCGGCGTCGGCAGGTTTTTCGTTCAGGCATGTAAGTTAGACAGACGCGCTGAGAGCAGCGGGGGCCTTACTTGTGCCATAACAAAGATGGCCGCTCTGCCGGAAGTGGCTTCAGCCACAGCAAAGATGGCGGCGAGGAAGGGCGGAAGTTACGTCACGCCACGCAGAAGATGGCTGCCAGGTCGTGGCCGGCTTGTCCTTCCAAGGATGGCGGCCAAAAAGGCGGGAAAATGGAAGGACCCCGGGCAGTGGGTGCGTGAATTCGACTGCCTGACAAACACCCTGGCGTCGACGCCACCCCGTCGCAATTTTCCGCGGCTGCTCCAGCCGTGCGGACACGGGCTGTGCGCTCGGCGGCACCGGGGCCGAGCGCGAGCCGGTCGGGCGCCGACAGGCAGCGGTGACGACGCCGCACTCTGCCGGGGGTCCTTGACGCGGCCGCTTTTTCGGGCTTCTGGCACTCGCGACGACCCGTACCATGCTGCCACTCCTCTCACTCGGTTCCCCTATTTATTTAAAAGCTTGGCATTTAAATGAATAATATAGAAATTAAAATATACAAATCTATAATAAAGAAATGCATATAGGGTGATAGATAGGGAGATACATAGATAGGGAGATAGATAGATAGATAGATAGATAGATAGATAGATAGATAGATAGATAGATAGATAGATGTCGTGTGGAAGAAGTACTGCAACGACTTCCTTCTGCTGCTCCCTACTGCTGTTGCTGCTCTCTGCGACAACAATTTTACTTTCCCTTGGACTCCCAGATGCAGAGAAATGCCCTGCACAGCGCAGAAACCTGTCACACCATGGGTGGAATAGGGTGCTGCAAATCCGTGCTTGTGTCAGTGGCAGGGGTGAGCTGCACAAACATGTGCTGTCCTGTCACACGTTCTCCTCGCCAGACGCAGTGCAAAAGCTTTCTGCTTGCATTAAGAGCAAGAAAGGCAGAAGCCAGGACTCCGGAGCTCAGAGAAGGTAACCGCAAGAGGCGAGCCTCCTTCGGCAGAAGCTGCTTTCCGGAGCTCTTGGCAACCGGCCAAGGAACCATGTGTGTCAGAGGGAGAGTGCCGGTCAGAGCGCGGGCGGGGGAAAGCGCGAGCGCTGCGGGCAGGCGAATAAGGAAGGTGTTGAACAGGCATCTGGCACGCGAAACTTTCAGACTGCAAGTGGAACGTAGATGCTGCTCAGCCGCTTGCTGACAAGTCTCTAGTTGTCTTGTAGAAGAAGTACGGCCACGAGTTCCTTCTGCTGCTCCCTACTGCTGTTGCTGCTCTCTGCGACAACAATTTTACTTTCCCTTGGACTCCCAGATGCAGAGAAATGCCCTGCACAGCGCAGAAACCTGTCACACTAAGGGTGGAATAGGGTGCTGCAAATCCGTGCTTGTGTCAGTGGCAGGGGTGAGCTGCACAAACATGTGCTGTCCTGTCACACGTTCTCCTCGCCAGACGCAGTGCAAAAGCTTTCTGCTTGCATTAAGAGCAAGAAAGGCAGAAGCCAGGACTCCGGAGCTCAGAGAAGGTAACCGCAAGAGGCGAGCCTCCTTCGGCAGAAGCTGCTTTCCGGAGCTCTTGGCAACCGGCCAAGGAACCATGTGTGTCAGAGGGAGAGTGCCGGTCAGAGCGCGGGCGGGGGAAAGCGCGAGCGCTGCGGGCAGGCGAATAAGGAAGGTGTTGAACAGGTATCTGGCACGCGAAACTTTCAGACTGCAAGTGGAACGTAGATGCTGCTCAGCCGCTTGCTGACAAGTCTCTAGTTGTCTTGTAGAAGAAGTACGGCCACGAGTTCCTTCTGCTGCTCCCTACTGCTGTTGCTGCTCTCTGCGACAACAATTTTACTTTCCCTTGGACTCCCAGATGCAGAGAAATGCCCTGCACAGCGCAGAAACCTGTCACACCATGGGTGGAATAGGGTGCTGCAAATCCGTGCTTGTGTCAGTGGCAGGGGTGAGCTGCACAAACATGTGCTGTCCTGTCACACGTTCTCCTCGCCAGACGCAGTGCAAAAGATTTCCGCTTGCAATAAGAGCAAGAAAGGCAGATGCCGCGACTCCGGGGTTCGGAGAAGGTAACCGCAAGAGGCGAGTCTCCTTCGGCAGAAGCTGCTTTCCGGAGCTCTTGGCAACCGGCCAACTTCCCATGTGTGTCAGAGGGAGCGTGCCGATCAGCGCGCTGGCGGGGGAAAGAGCGAGCGCTGCGGGCAGGCGAATAAGGAAGGTGTTGAACAGGTATCTGGCACGCGAAACTTTCAGATTGCAAGTGGAACATAGCTGCCGCTCGCACGCTTGCTGATTAGTTGCTAGTTGTCGTGTGGAAGAAGTACTGCAACGACTTCCTTCTGCTGCTCCCTACTGCTGTTGCTGCTCTCTGCGACAACAATTTTACTTTCCCTTGGACTCCCAGATGCAGAGAAATGCCCTGCACAGCGCAGAAACCTGTCACACCATGGGTGGAATAGGGTGCTGCAAATCCGTGCTTGTGTCAGTGGCAGGGGTGAGCTGCACAAACATGTGATGTCCTGTCACACGTTCTCCTCGCCAGACGCAGTGCAAAAGCTTTCCGCTTGCAATAAGAGCAAGAAAGGCAGATGCCGCGACTCCGGGGTTCGGAGAAGGCAACCGCAAGAGGCGAGTCTCCTTCGGCAGAAGCTGCTTTCCGGAGCTCTTGGCAACCGGCCAAGGAACCATGTGCGTCAGAGGGAGAGTGCCGGTCAGAGCGCGGGCGGGGGAAAGCGCGAGCGCTGCGGGCAGGCGAATAAGGAAGGTGTTGAACAGGTATCTGGCACGGGAAACTTTCAGACTGCAAGTGGAACGTAGATGCTGCTCAGCCGCTTGCTGACAAGTCTCTAGTTGTCTTGTAGAAGAAGTACGGCCACGACTTCCTTCTGCTG
The DNA here is from genome assembly GCF_971803275.1 of Cyanistes caeruleus. Taxonomy (NCBI): domain Eukaryota; kingdom Metazoa; phylum Chordata; class Aves; order Passeriformes; family Paridae; genus Cyanistes; species Cyanistes caeruleus. Next base: position 71,672,193 of record NC_141704.1, read on the forward strand.
CTCCCTACTGCTGTTGCTGCTCTCTGCGACAACAATTTTACTTTCCCTTGGACTCCCAGATGCAGAGAAATGCCCTGCACAGCGCAGAAACCTGTCACACCATGGGTGGAATAGGGTGCTGCAAATCCGTGCTTGTGTCAGTGGCAGGGGTGAGCTGCACAAACATGTGCTGTCCTGTCACACGCAGAATCAGAGGTTATCAACCTCAATAGAAATTCCAGCTCATGCTTTCCCCAAAAGCCTCATTTAATTTATCCAGGATTAAAAAATAAAAGAGAAATGAAAAAAACCACATAAAAGCATTTCACATAGTATATAGTGAAATGCTATCGTTTCCACCTGAAATATTCATCATCATTATTATGTTTTTCCATAGTAAATTACAAAGTCTCCTGCACCCATCTTCCCAATATCTCATTCTAAGTGCTTGCTACTTTAATCACTTAGGAAGCAAAAGGAGCCTCAGGTGTCTCTGGATCAACAGAAACTAAACAACACAGCTTGACAAAGTATATTAAATTGTCAATCAACTCAATAAAGAACTCCCACTCCAGAGATAGCTATCACCAGCTGATGAATTTGGCTAGGGCAGGTTTAGTGAAGAAAAACTAGGTCTTTATTACCAAATCAGTTAGGAGTTGTTCTACCGTACTGCCCGTAGGATGGGAGTATAAACACCATATTCTTCACAGCCTCATCCACAAAGAATTCCACCTTCAAATTAAGGCTGCTTTGGAGTCGGACCAAACCAATGAAAACTCACTCATCAAACACAGTGATGGCAGCATGCTCAGTCTTTGCAATACAAAACTGGCAACTAACAGCACATTCCTGATCACATCTCCAAGGCTGAGTGTACAGAACTGCAGTGGTGGCCAGGCCCTCGCTGACTGCCAAACCTCCAGCCATCATCCCTTCCTCTCACAGCGACAGGGCAGAAAATAACAACAGCAGAAACTAGATTTTTAGCTTAAGCTAAAACCACAAAGGTCATTGATGAAACAGACTGGAGTGCTTTAGAAACTAGCACGCAGACTTAGCTGAAAACAAATCTTATTGATCACCAATTACAATGAATACTTAATTCTGTTATTCTGCATTATTATTAGACAGTCAGAGACAGCCAAGCTGACCTCAAGCATGCTGAAGCATCGGGGCCAGGCAGTGCACATCTTCCCAGGAGCTGATTTACCCATCGTTCTCAAATCAATTCACCTGCACACAGCCCCACCGTACAACTGCTAGGCTGCAAAATAAAAAAATAGCTCTGCTTAAGAGTCAAACCCCAGGACATAGACCATATGAAAGGAAGAATGAAACCTGCAGCATTTGGTTGACCTTCAATGCCCTGAGAAGATGACAAATTTCCCAAGATGAACAAGTGCCCAAAATACAAAGCAAAGGACTGACTTTTAGGGATCAAATGTTAAATAGGCCTGCGAAATTGGAGTTGTTAGGTTGCACATGAAAGAAGGGAAAAAAGAAAAAACCACCCCAACCCTCAACTGCAATTTTACATCCCTCTTGGAAAATTTGCTTTAATAAGAGAGAGGAATGGATACAATCTTCCCCTCACCTGGAGATTTTAATCAATTCAAGCCATTTCAAATCTGGCAAGAAAGCCCTACCACAGTCCCCATCAAACAACATTGCCTTTCATTTTTGCTTCTCATGACTACTTCAGAGCAGTCTAAATAACAGCAAAGAAGGAAATTCAAGTTGCAATTCAAACACTAAGCTCTGGAATCCCACATTGCCTTCAAACACCTGCATGAAACACTAACTTCATGCTCTATGCTCCCTGCTTTCTTCTAGTTTACTGCACAGTGCATTATTTACATAAAACAGAATTTCTTCTGTGGGAAAGGCTTGCATGGTACTTCAAAGCCTGAATAAATCAGGGACTGCAGCTTGAACTAACAAAAAAATCATCCAAAAAATTCCTTTCAATATCTGCATTGTATTGCCTTATCATGCTACCTGTCTAGCTGAGTTATTCAGTTATCCACACCAGAAATGACAGACAATGTCTCTCTATGATGATGTGATGTTACTTCAAATGAAAAAAAACAATAAATAAAAATCACAGATTAATTTCCCATACAAATGATGACTCACTACTCCCAAATCCTTCCTTATAGCAGGATGCTCACTTCAGTCTGGAAGTCTTCATGTTGCAGCCTGCAGGAATCAGCTTATTTCCTGTCAAGGGCTGGAAAGCCTTACAGGAACTGGTTTTGGTTGAAGAACTTCTCCAAGGTGCTTACCTGTGGGACTTATCCAGGTAAGGGATGTTAGCTCCCTCTTCTTTGAGGTTCAGTGTCCAACCACTCCTACTGCTGGTAAGAAGAACAGAAGAAACATCTGCCCATAGCAAGGACTGCACTGGTGGGCAAAGTCCAAATTCCATCCTTCAGGGAAAAAGAAACAAAGACTGAGGAATTCATGTCTGTTCAAAATTTCATCCTTGACTACTGAAAGCATTGGAAGCACATGTGTATGTTTAAAAATGGAATTGTCCTCATTTAAGAATAAAAATAATTTCATCCCATCACCATTTTTCTTGGTCCAATCCTGAACTGCAGATCCAAACAGCTGAGAAAGCATGGAATAGTCTGCTGGACAGCATTAAAATGAGCAACTCCTGTATCTTCCTAAGATAAGAACACAAATCACAAAGAAAGGCACTCTGAGAAAAAATTTCTTAGAGGAAGACCTCAATTATTTTCCAGCAAGGCAGGTAATATGCATTTGGCTATTTGTTAGAAAAAAAACCAAAAAACAAACCTGTTTTTATACAAGATTTTACTCATATATTAACTATCACATATTTTGCAAAACAAAAAGAGACCACAGCAAAGTAAAATCCCAATTTTTTCCTATATTTAAGCTGTGATAGTATGTCTGAAATGGGAATCCAGAGCCTCACCAGATTAATATCACCACTTGGACCAGAGAATTTGCCATATCCACTTCTTCTGGTTTCGTTCAGTTGGAGCTTCTGTTTGTACAGTGATGATGGCTCTTGAACATTCTGGGATTTAAAGTAGTCCCTGAAGAGATGGCTAACAAAAATATGATGTTACTTTCAAGATGCTTTTTAATTATTTCTACCCTCATCCAGAACCTTCTGAGGAGACTTGAAGAATTTTGAGGAATTTTTCTTAGATTTTGTGGAAACTTGTGGAGGTTTTGTGGGATTTTTGTGTGATTTTCTGGGATATTGAGGCGATTTAGGGATCTTGAGGGATTTTTCATGTATTTTGTGGGAATTTGTGGAGATTTGGTGGGATATTTTTCTAGAATTTGGTCGTGTTTTGAGAAGATTTAGGGAATTATGTGGGATTTTTCTTGGAATTTTGTTGGATATTGAGGAGATTTTGTGGGTGGTTTGTGGAACTTTGAGGGACTTTTCTGGAATTTGGTGAGATTCTGTAGAGAACTGACAAATTATCAGGGATTTTTCATGTATTCTGTGGGAATTTGTGGAGATTTGGTGGGATTTTTGTGGATTTTGGCCGTGTTTTGAGAAGACTTAGGGAATTTTGTGGGACTTTCCTGGGATTTTGTTGGGTATTGAGGACATTTTGTGGGATGTTTCTGGAATTTGGTGGGGCTTTTCAAGAATTTTGTGGTATTTTGAAAAGATTTTGGGAATTTTGTGGTGTTTTTTCTTGAATTTTGTGGGAAACTGTGCTGATTTTATGGGGCGTTTCTGGAATTTGGTCGAGTTTTCAGAAGATTTAGGGATTTTTGTGGGATTTTTGTGGGATGTTCTGGGAATTGGTGGAGATTTTGTGGGACATTCCTGTGAATTGGTAGGGTTTTGAAATGATTTAGGGAGTTTTGTGGGACTTCTCTGGAATTTTGTGTGTTTTTTATGGAATTGTGTGGTTTTGAGGAGACTTGAAGAATTTTGAGGAATTTGTTTTAGATTTTGTGGGAATTTGTGGAGAATCTGTGGGATTTTACTGGAATTTGGTGGGCCTTTTCAAGGACTTTGTGTGGTTTTGAGGAGACTTGAAGAATTTTGAGGAATTTTTCTTAGATTTTGTGGAAACTTGTGGAGGTTTTGTGTGATTTTTGTGGGATTTTGTGGGATATTGAGGCGATTTAGGGATCTTGAGGGATTTTTCATGTATTTTGTGGGATTTTGTGGAGATTTGGTGGGACATTTTTCTAGAATTTAGTCGTGTTTTGAGAAGATTTAGGGAATTTTGTGTGATTTTTCTGGGTTTTTGTTGTATATTGAGGAGATTTTGTGGGATGTTTGTGGAACTTTGAGGGACTTTTCTGGAATTTGGTGAGATTCTGTAGAGAACTGACGAATTATCAGGGGTATTTTCATGTATTCTGTGGGAATTTGTGGAGATTCGGTGGGATTTTTGTGGATTTTGTCCATGTTTTGAGAAGATTTAGGGAATTTTGTGGGATTTTTCCTGGAATTTTATTGGATACCGGGGAGATTTTGTGGGATGTTTGTGGAACTTTGAGGGACTTTTCTGGAATTTGGTGAGATTCTGTAGAGAACTGACGAATTATCAGGGATTTTTCATGTATTCTGTGGGAATTTGTGGAGATTCTGTGGGATTTTTCTGGAATTTGGTAGAGTTTTGAGAAGATTTAGGGAATTTTGTGGGACTTTTCTGGGATTTTGTTGGGTATTGAGGACATTTTGTGGGATGTTTCTGGAATTTGGTGGGGCTTTTCAAGAATTTTGTGGTATTTTGAAAAGATTTTGGGAATTTTGTGGTGTTTTTTCTTGAATTTTGTGGGAAACTGTGCTGATTTTATGGGGCGTTTCAGGAATTTGGTCGAGTTTTCAGAAGATTTAGGGATTTTTGTGGGATTTTTGTGGGATGTTCTGGGAATTGGTGGAGATTTTGTGGGACATTCCTGTGAATTGGTAGGGTTTTGAAATGATTTAGGGAGTTTTGTGGGACTTCTCTGGAATTTTGTGTGTTTTTTATGGAATTGTGTGGGATTCTGAGGAGACTTGAAGAATTTTGAGGAATTTGTTTTAGATTTTGTGGGAATTTGTGGAGAATCTGTGGGATTTTACTGGAATTTGGTGGGCCTTTTCAAGGACTTTGTGTGGTTTTGAGGAGACTTGAAGACTTTTGAGGAATTTTTCTTAGATTTTGTGGAAACTTGTGGAGGTTTTGTGGGATTTTTGTGGAATTTTGTGGGATATTGAGGCGATTTCGGGATCTTGAGGGATTTTTCATGTATTTTGTGGGAATTTGTGGAGATTTGGTGGGATATTTTTCTAGAATTTGGTCGTGTTTTGAGAAGATTTAGAAAATTTTGTGTGATTTTTCTTGAATTTTGTGGGATATTGAGGAGATTTTGTGGGATGTTTGTGGAACTTTGAGGGACTTTTTAGGAATTTGGTGAGATTCTGTAGAGAACTGACAAATTATCAGGGATTTTTCATGTATTCTGTGGGAATTTGTGGAGATTTGGTGGGATTTTTGTGGATTTTGGCCGTGTTTTGAGAAGATTTAGGGAATTTTGTGGGATTTTTCTGGGATTTTGTTGGGTATTGAGGAAATTTTGTGGGATGTTTTTGGAATTTGGTGGGGCTTTTCAAGAATTTTGTGGTATTTTGAAAAGATTTTGGGAATTTTGTGGTGTTTTTTCTTGAATTTTGTGGGAAACTGTGCTGATTTTATGGGGCGTTTCTGGAATTTGGTCGAGTTTTCAGAAGATTTAGGGATTTTTGTGAGATTTTTGTGGGATGTTCTGGGAATTGGTAGAGATTTTGTGGGACATTCCTGTGAATTGGTAGGGTTTTGAAATGATTTAGGGAGTTTTGTGGGACTTCTCTGGAATTTTGTGTGTTTTTTCTGGAATTGTGTGGGATTCTGAGGAGACTTGAAGAATTTTGAGGAATTTGATTTAGATTTTTGTGGGAATTTGTGGAGATTCTGTGGGATTTTTTTGGAATTTGGTGGGCCTTTTCACGAACTTTGTGTGGTTTTGAGGAGACTTGAAGAATTTTGAGGAATTTTTCTTAGATTTTGTGGAAACTTGTGGAGGTTTTGTGTGATTTTTGTGTGATTTTGTGGGATATTGAGGCGATTTAGGGATCTTGAGGGATTTCTCATTTATTTTGTGGGAATTTGTGGAGATTTGGTGGGATATTTTTCTAGAATTTGGTCGTGTTTTGAGAAGATTTAGGGAATTTTGTGGGATTTTTCCTGGAATTTTGTTGGATATTAGGGAGATTTTGTGGGATGTTTGTGGAACTTTGAGGGACTTTTCTGGAATTTGGTGAGATTCTGTAGAGAACTGACGAATTATCAGGGATTTTTCATGTATTCTGTGGGAATTTGTGGAGATTCGGTGGGATTTTTGTGGATTTTGGCCGTGTTTTGAGAAGATTTAGAAAATTTTGTGGGATTTTTCTTGAATTTTGTTGGATATTGAGGAGATTCTGTGGGATGTTTGTGGAACTTTGAGGGACTTTTCTGGAATTTGGTGAGATTCTGTAGAGAACTGACGAATTATCAGGGATTTTTCATGTATTCTGTGGGAATTTGTGGAGATTCGGTGGGATTTTTCTGGAATTTTGGTTGTGTTTTGAGAAGATTTAGGGAATTTTGTGTGATTTTTCTGGGATTTTGTTGGGTATTGAGGACATTTTGTGGGATGTTTCTGGAATTTGGTGGGGCTTTTCAAGAATTTTGTGGTATTTTGAAAAGATTTTGGGAATTTTGTGGTGTTTTTTCTTGAATTTTGTGGGAAACTGTGCTGATTTTATGGGGCGTTTCTGGAATTTGGTCGAGTTTTCAGAAGTGTTAGGGATTTTTGTGAGATTTTTGTGGGATGTTTGTGGAACTTTGAGGGACTTTTCTGGAATTTGGTGAGATTCTGTAGAGAACTGACGAATTATCAGGGATTTTTCATGTATTCTGTGGGAATTTGTGGAGATTTGGTGGGATATTTTTCTAGAATTTGGTAGAGTTTCGAGAAGATTTAGGGAATTTTGTGTGGTTTTTTCCTGAATTTTGTGGGAAACTGTGCTGATTTTATGGGGCGCTTCTGGAATTTGGTCAAGTTTTCAGAAGATTTAGGGAATTGTGTGAGATTTTTCCTGGAATTTTGTTGGATATTAGGGAGATATTTTGGGATGCTTGTGGAACTTCTGGGGACTTTTCTGGTATTTGGTGAGATTCTGTAGAGAACTGACGAATTATCAGGGGTATTTTCATGTATTCTGTGGGAATTTGTGGAGATTTGGTGGGATATTTTTCTAGAATTTGGTCGTGTTTTGAGAAGATTTAGGGAATTTTGTGGGATTTTTCCTGGAATTTTGTTGGATACTGGGGAGATTTTGTGGGATGTTTGTGGAACTTTGAGGGACTTTTCTGGAATTTGGTGAGATTCTGTTGAGAACTGACGAATTATCAGGGATTTTTCATGTATTCTGTGGGAATTTGTGGAGATTCGGTGGGATTTTTGTGGATTTTGGCGGTGTTTTGAGAAGATTTAGAGAATTTTGTGGGATTTTTCTTGAATTTTGTTGGATATTGAGGAGATTTTGTGGGATGTTTGTGGAACTTTGAGGGACTTTTCTGGAATTTGGTGAGATTCTGTAGAGAACTGACGAATTATCAGGGATTTTTCCCGTATTCTGTGGGAATTTGTGGAGATTCGGTGGGATTTTTCTGGAATTTTGGTTGTGTTTTGAGAAAATTTAGGGAATTTTGTGTGATTTTTCTGGGATTTTGTTGGGTGTTGAGGACATTTTGTGGGATGTTTCTGGAATTTGGTGGGGCTTTTCAAGAATTTTGTGGTATTTTGAAAAGATTTAGGGAATTTTGTGGTGTTTTTTCTTGAATTTTGTGGGAAACTGTGCTGATTTTATGGGGCGTTTCTGGAATTTGATCGAGTTTTCAGAAGATTTAGGGATTTTTGTGAGATTTTTGTGGGATGTTCTGGGAATTGGTAGAGATTTTGTGGGACATTCCTGTGAATTGGTAGGGTTTTGAAATGATTTAGGGAGTTTTGTGAGACTTCTCTGGAATTTGGTGGGGTTTTTCTAGAATTGTGTGGGATTCTGAGGAGACTTGAAGAATTTTGAGGAATTTGATTTAGATTTTTGTGGGAATTTGTGGAGATTCTGTGGGATTTTTTGGAATTTGGTGGGCCTTTTCACGAACTTTGTGTGGTTTTGAGGAGACTTGAAGAATTTTGAGGAATTTTTCTTAGATTTTGTGGAAACTTGTGGAGGTTTTGTGTGATTTTTGTGTGATTTTGTGGGATATTGAGGCGATTTAGGGATCTTGAGGGATTTCTCATGTATTTTGTGGGAATTTGTGGAGATTTGGTGGGATAATTTTCTAGAATTTTGTGGTATTTTGAAAAGGTTTAGGGAATTTTGTGGTGTTTTTTCTTGAATTTTGTGGGAAACTGTGCTGATTTTATGGGGCGTTTCTGGAATTTGGTCGAGTTTTCAGAAGATTTAGGGATTTTTGTGAGATTTTTGTGGGATGTTCTGGGAATTGGTAGAGATTTTGTGGGACATTCCTGTGAATTGGTAAAGTTTTGAAATGATTGAGGGAGTTTTGTGGGACTTCTCTGGAATTTTGTGTGTTTTTTCTGGAATTGTGTGGGATTCTGAGGAGACTTGAAGAATTTTGAGGAATTTTTCTTAGATTTTGTGGAAACTTGTGGAGGTTTTGTGTGATTTTTGTGTGATTTTGTGGGATATTGAGGCGATTTCGGGATCTTGATGGATTTCTCATATATTTTGTGGGAATTTCTGGAGATTTGGTGGGATATTTTTCTAGAATTTGGTCGTGTTTTGAGAAGATTTAGGGAATTTTGTGGTGTTTTTTCTTGAATTTTGTGGGAAACTGTGCTGATTTTATGGGGCGTTTCTGGAATTTGGTCGAGTTTTCAGAAGATTTAGGGATTTTTGTGGGATTTCTGTGGGATGTTCTGGGAATTGGTGGAGATTTTGTGGGACATTCCTGTGAATTGGTAGGGTTTTGAAATGATTTAGGGAGTTTTGTGGGACTTCTCTGGAATTTTGTGGGGTTTTTCTGGAATTGTGGGGTTTTGAGGAGACTTGAAGAATTTTGAGGAATTTTTCTTAGATTTTGTGGAAACTTGTGGAGGTTTTGTGTGATTTTTGTGTGATTTTGTGGGATATTGAGGCGATTTAGGGATCTTGAGGGATTTCTCATGTATTTTGTGGGAATTTGTGGAGATTTGGTGGGATAATTTTCTAGAATTTTGTGGTATTTTGAAAAGGTTTAGGGAATTTTGTGGTGTTTTTTCTTGAATTTTGTGGGAAACTGTGCTGATTTTATGGGGCGTTTCTGGAATTTGGTCAAGTTTTCAAAAGATTTAGGGAATTGTGTGAGATTTTTCCTGGAATTTTGTTGGATATTAGGGAGATTTTGTGGGATGCTTGTGGAACTTTGAGGGACTTTTCTGGAATTTGGTGAGATTCTGTAGAGAACTGACGAATTATCAGGGATTTTTCATGTATTCTCTGGGAATTTGTGGAGATTTGGTGGGATTTTTCTGGAATTTTGGTTATGCTTTGAGGAGATTTAGGGAATTTTTGTTGATTTTTCTGGGATTTTGTTGGGTATTGAGGACATTTTGTGGGATGTTTCTGGAATTTGGTGGGGCTTTTCAAGAATTTTGTGGTATTTTGAAAAGATTTTGGGAATTTTGTGGTGTTTTTTCTTGAATTTTGTGGGAAACTGTGCTGATTTTATGGGGCGTTTCTGGAATTTGGTCGAGTTTTCAGAAGATTTAGGGATTTTTGTGAGATTTTTGTGGGATGTTCTGGGAATTGGTAGAGATTTTGTGGGACATTCCTGTGAATTGGTAGGGTTTTGAAATGATTGAGGGAGTTTTGTGGGACTTCTCTGGAATTTTGTGTGTTTTTTTTCTGGAATTGTGTGGGATTCTGAGGAGACTTGAAGAATTTTGAGGAATTTTTCTTAGATTTTGTGGAAACTTGTGGAGGTTTTGGGTGATTTTTGTGTGATTTTGTGGGATATTGAGGCGATTTAGGGATCTTGAGGGATTTCTCATGTATTTTGTGGGAATTTGTGGAGATTTGGTGGGGTATTTTTCTAGAATTTGGTCGTGTTTTGAGAAGATTTAGGGAATTTTGTGGGATTTTTCCTGGAATTTTGTTGGATATTAGGGAGATTTTGTGGGATGCTTGTGGAACTTCTGGGGACTTTTCTGGAATTTGGTGAGATTCTGTAGAGAACTGACGAATTATCAGGGATTTTTCATGCATTCTGTGGGAATTTGTGGAGATTCGGTGGGATTTTTGAGGATTTTGGCCGTGTTTTGAGAAGATTTAGGGAATTTTGTGTGATTTTTCTGGGATTTTGTTGGATATTGAGGACATTTTGTGGGATGTTTGTGGAACTTTGAGGGACTTTTCTGGAATTTGGTGCGATTCTGTAGAGAACTGACGAATTATCAGGGATTTTTCATGTATTCTGTGGGAATTTGTGGAGATTCGGTGGGATTTTGAGGATTTTGGCCGTGTTTTGAGAAGATTTAGAGAATTTTATGGGATTTTTCCTGGAATTTTGTTGGATACTGGGGAGATTTTGTGGGATGTTTGTGGAACTTTGAGGGACTTTTCTGGAATTTGGTGAGATTTTGTAGAGAACTGACGAATTATCAGGGATTTTTCATGTATTCTGTGGGAATTTGTGGAGATTCGGTGGGATTTTTGAGGATTTTGGCCGTGTTTTTAGAAGATTTAGGGAATTTTGTGGGATTTTTCTTGAATTTTGTTGGATATTGAGGAGATTTTGTGGGATGTTTGTGGAACTTTGAGGGACTTTCCAAGAATTTTGTGGTATTTTGAAAAGATTTTGGGAATTTTGTGGTGTTTTTTCTTGAATTTTGTGGGAAACTGTGCTGATTTTATGGGGCGTTTCTGGAATTTGGTCGAGTTTTCAGAAGTGTTAGGGATTTTTGTGAGATTTTTGTGGGATGTTTGTGGAACTTTGAGGGACTTTTCTGGAATTTGGTGAGATTCTGTAGAGAACTGACGAATTATCAGGGATTTTTCATGTATTCTGTGGGAATTTGTGGAGATTTGGTGGGATATTTTTCTAGAATTTGGTCGTGTTTTGAGAAGATTTAGGGAATTCTGTGGGATTTTTTCTGGAATTTTGTTGGATACTGGGGAGATTTTTTGGTTGTTTTGTGGAACTTTGAGGGACTTTTCTGGAATTTGGTGAGATTCTGTAGAGAACTGAAGAATTATCAGGGATTTTTCATGTATTCTGTGGGAATTTGTGGAGATTCGGTGGGATTTTTCTGGAATTTTGGTTGTGTTTTGAGAAAATTTAGGGAATTTTGTGTGATTTTTCTGGGATTTTGTTGGGTATTGAGGACATTTTGTGGGATTTTTCTGGAATTTGGTGGGGCTTTTCAAGAATTTTGTGGTATTTTGAAAAGATTTAGGGAATTTTGTGGTGTTTTTTCTTGAATTTTGTGGGAAACTGTGCTGATTTTATGGGGCGTTTCTGGAATTTGGTCGAGTTTTCAGAAGTGTTAGGGATTTTTGTGAGATTTTTGTGGGATGTTTGTGGAACTTTGAGAGACTTTTCTGGAATTTGGTGAGATTCTGTAGAGAACTGACGAATTATCAGGGATTTTTCATGTATTCTGTGGGAATTTGTGGAGATTTGGTGGGATTTTTCTGGAATTTGGTAGAGTTTTGAGAAGATTTAGGGAATTTTGTGTGGTTTTTTCCTGAATTTTGTGGGAAACTGTGCTGATTTTATGGGGCGCTTCTGGAATTTGGTCAAGTTTTCAGAAGATTTAGGGAATTGTGTTAGATTTTTCCTGGAATTTTGTTGGATATTAGGGAGATTTTGTGGGATGCTTGTGGAACTTCTGGGGACTTTTCTGGTATTTGGTGAGATTCTGTAGAGAACTGACGAATTATCAGGGGTATTTTCATGTATTCTGTGGGAATTTGTGGAGATTTGGTGGGATATTTTTCTAGAATTTGGTCGTGTTTTGAGAAGATTTAGGGAATTTTGTGGGATTTTTCCTGGAATTTTGTTGGATACTGGGGAGATTTTGTGGGATGTTTGTGGAACTTTGAGGGACTTTTCTGGAATTTGGTGAGATTCTGTTGAGAACTGACGAATTATCAGGGATTTTTCATGTATTCTGTGGGAATTTGTGAAGATTCGGTGGGATTTTTATGGATTTTGGCGGTGTTTTGAGAAGATTTAGAGAATTTTGTGGGATTTTTCTTGAATTTTGTTGGATATTGAGGAGATTTTGTGGGATGTTTGTGGAACTTTGAGGGACTTTTCTGGAATTTGGTGAGATTCTGTAGAGAACTGACGAATTATCAGGGATTTTTCATGTATTCTGTGGGAATTTGTGGAGATTCGGTGGGATTTTTCTGGAATTTTGGTTGTGTTTTGAGAAAATTTAGGGAATTTTGTGTGATTTTTCTGGGATTTTGTTGGGTGTTGAGGACATTTTGTGGGATGTTTCTGGAATTTGGTGGGGCTTTTCAAGAATTTTGTGGTATTTTGAAAAGATTTAGGGAATTTTGTGGTGTTTTTTCTTGAATTTTGTGGGAAACTGTGCTGATTTTATGGGGCGTTTCTGGAATTTGGTCGAGTTTTCAGAAGATTTAGGGATTTTTGTGAGATTTTTGTGGGATGTTCTGGGAATTGGTAGAGATTTTGTGGGACATTCCTGTGAATTGGTAGGGTTTTGAAATGATTTAGGGAGTTTTGTGGGACTTCTCTGGAATTTGGTGGGGTTTTTCTAGAATTGTGTGGGATTCTGAGGAGACTTGAAGAATTTTGAGGAATTTGATTTAGATTTTTGTGGGAATTTGTGGAGATTCTGTGGGATTTTTTTGGAATTTGGTGGGCCTTTTCACGAACTTTGTGTGGTTTTGAGGAGACTTGAAGAATTTTGAGGAATTTTTCTTAGATTTTGTGGAAACTTGTGGAGGTTTTGTGTGATTTTTGTGTGATTTTGTGGGATATTGAGGCGATTTCGGGATCTTGAGGGATTTCTCATGTATTTTGTGGGAATTTGTGGAGATTTGGTGGGATAATTTTCTAGAATTTTGTGGTATTTTGAAAAGGTTTAGGGAATTTTGTGGTGTTTTTTCTTGAATTTTGTGGGAAACTGTGCTGATTTTATGGGGCGTTTCTGGAATTTGGTCAAGTTTTCAGAAGATTTAGGGAATTGTATGAGATTTTTCCTGGAATTTTGTTGGATATTAGGGAGATTTTGTGGGATGCTTGTGGAACTTTGAGGGACTTTTCTGGAATTTGGTGAGATTCTGTAGAGAACTGACGAATTATCAGGGATTTTTCATGTATTCTCTGGGAATTTGTGGAGATTTGGTGGGATTTTTCTGGAATTTTGGTTATGTTTTGAGAAGATTTAGGGAATTTTGGTTGATTTTTCTGGGATTTTGTTGGATATTGAGGACATTTTGTGGGATGTTTCTGGAATTTGGTGGGGCTTTTCAAGAATTTTGTGGTATTTTGAAAAGATTTTGGGAATTTTGTGGTGTTTTTTCTTGAATTTTGTGGGAAACTGTGCAGATTTTATGGGGCGTTTCTGGAATTTGGTCGAGTTTTCAGAAGATTTAGGGATTTTTGTGAGATTTTTGTGGGATGTTCTGGGAATTGGTAGAGATTTTGTGGGACATTCCTGTGAATTGGTAGGGTTTTGAAATGATTGAGGGAGTTTTGTGGGACTTCTCTGGAATTTTGTGTGTTTTTTCTGGAATTGTGTGGGATCTGAGGAGACTTGAAGAATTTTGAGGAATTTTTCTTAGATTTTGTGGAAACTTGTGGAGGTTTTGGGTGATTTTTGTGTGATTTTGTGGGATATTGAGGCGATTTAGGGATCTTGAGGGATTTCTCATGAATTTTGTGGGAATTTGTGGAGATTTGGTGGGATATTTTTCTAGAATTTGGTCGTGTTTTGAGAAGATTTAGGGAATTTTGTGGGATTTTTTCTGGAATTTTGTTGGATACTGGGGAGATTTTGTGGGATGTTTGTGGAACTTTGAGGGACTTTTCTGGAATTTGGTGAGATTCTGTAGAGAACTGACGAATTATCAGGGATTTTTCATGTATTCTGTGGGAATTTGTGGAGATTCGGTGGGATTTTTCTGGAATTTTGGTTGTGTTTTGAGAAAATTTAGGGAATTTTGTGTGATTTTTCTGGGATTTTGTTGGGTATTGAGGAAATTTTGTGGGATGTTTCTGGAATTTGGTGGGGCTTTTCAAGAATTTTGTGGTATTTTGAAAAGATTTAGGGAATTTTGTGGTGTTTTTTCTTGAATTTTGTGGGAAACTGTGCTGATTTTATGGGGCGTTTTTGGAATTTGGTCGAGTTTTCAGAAGTGTTAGGGATTTTTGTGAGATTTTTGTGGGATGTTTGTGGAACTTTGAGGGACTTTTCTGGAATTTGGTGAGATTCTGTAGAGAACTGACGAATTATCAGGGATTTTTCATGTATTCTGTGGGAATTTGTGGAGATTTGGTGGGATATTTTTCTAGTATTTGGTCGTGTTTTGAGAAGATTTAGGGAATTTTGTGGGATTTTTTCTGGAATTTTGTTGGATACTGGGGAGATTTTTTGGTTGTTTTGTGGAACTTTGAGGGACTTTTCTGGAATTTGGTGAGATTCTGTAGAGAACTGACGAATTATCAGGGATTTTTCATGTATTCTGTGGGAATTTGTGGAGATTCGGTGGGATTTTTCTGGAATTTTGGTTGTGTTTTGAGAAAATTTAGGGAATTTTGTGTGATTTTTCTGGGATTTTGTTGGGTATTGAGGACATTTTGTGGGATGTTTCTGGAATTTGGTGGGGCTTTTCAAGAATTTTGTGGTATTTTGAAAAGATTTTGGGAATTTTGTGGTGTTTTTTCTTGAATTTTGTGGGAAACTGTGCTGATTTTATGGGGCGTTTCTGGAATTTGGTCGAGTTTTCAGAAGTGTTAGGGATTTTTGTGAGATTTTTGTGGGATGTTTGTGGAACTTTGAGGGACTTTTCTGGAATTTGGTGAGATTCTGTAGAGAACTGACGAATTATCAGGGATTTTTCATGTATTCTGTGGGAATTTGTGGAGATTTGGTGGGATATTTTTCTAGAATTTGGTAGAGTTTTGAGAAGATTTAGAGAATTTTGTGTGGTTTTTTCCTGAATTTTGTGGGAAACTGTGCTGATTTTATGGGGCGCTTCTGGAATTTGGTCAAGTTTTCAGAAGATTTAGGGAATTGTGTGAGATTTTTCCTGGAATTTTGTTGGATATTAGGGAGATTTTGTGGGATGCTTGTGGAACTTCTGGGGACTTTTCTGGTATTTGGTGAGATTCTGTAGAGAACTGACGAATTATCAGGGGTATTTTCATGTATTCTGTGGGAATTTGTGGAGATTTGGTGGGATATTTTTCTAGAATTTGGTCGTGTTTTGAGAAGATTTAGGGAATTTTGTGGGATTTTTCCTGGAATTTTGTTGGATACTGGGGAGATTTTGTGGGATGTTTGTGGAACTTTGAGGGACTTTTCTGGAATTTGGTGAGATTCTGTTGAGAACTGACGAATTATCAGGGATTTTTCATGTATTCTGTGGGAATTTGTGGAGATTCGGTGGGATTTTTGTGGATTTTGGCGGTGTTTTGAGAAGATTTAGAGAATTTTGTGGGATTTTTCTTGAATTTTGTTGGATATTGAGGAGATTTTGTGGGATGTTTGTGGAACTTTGAGGGACTTTTCTGGAATTTGGTGAGATTCTGTAGAGAACTGACGAATTATCAGGGATTTTTCATGTATTCTGTGGGAATTTGTGGAGATTCGGTGGGATTTTTGAGGATTTTGGCCGTGTTTTGAGAAGATTTAGAGAATTTTGTGGGATTTTTCCTGGAATTTTGTTGGATACTGGGGAGATTTTGTGGGATGTTTGTGGAACTTTGAGGGACTTTTCTGGAATTTGGTGAGATTTTGTAGAGAACTGACGAATTATCAGGGATTTTTCATGTATTCTGTGGGAATTTGTGGAGATTCGGTGGGATTTTTGAGGATTTTGGCCGTGTTTTGAGAAGATTTAGGGAATTTTGTGGGATTTTTCTTGAATTTTGTTGGATATTGAGGAGATTTTGTGGGATGTTTGTGGAACTTTGAGGGACTTTCCAAGAATTTTGTGGTATTTTGAAAAGATTTAGGGAATTTTGTGGTGTTTTTTCTTGAATTTTGTGGGAAACTGTGCTGATTTTATGGGGCGTTTCTGGAATTTGGTCGAGTTTTCAGAAGTGTTAGGGATTTTTGTGAGATTTTTGTGGGATGTTTGTGGAACTTTGAGGGACTTTTCTGGAATTTGGTGAGATTCTGTAGAGAACTGACGAATTATCAGGGATTTTTCATGTATTCTGTGGGAATTTGTGGAGATTTGGTGGGATATTTTTCTAGAATTTGGTCGTGTTTTGAGAAGATTTAGGGAATTTTGTGGGATTTTTTCTGGAATTTTGTTGGATACTGGGGAGATTTTTTGGTTGTTTTGTGGAACTTTGAGGGACTTTTCTGGAATTTGGTGAGATTCTGTAGAGAACTGACGAATTATCAGGGATTTTTCATGTATTCTGTGCGAATTTGTGGCGATTCGGTGGGATTTTTCTGGAATTTTGGTTGTGTTTTGAGAAAATTTAGGGAATTTTGTGTGATTTTTCTGGGATTTTGTTGGGTATTGAGGACATTTTGTGGGATGTTTCTGGAATTTGGTGGGGCTTTTCAAGAATTTTGTGGTATTTTGAAAAGATTTAGGGAATTTTGTGGTGTTTTTTCTTGAATTTTGTGGGAAACTGTGCTGATTTTATGGGGCGTTTCTGGAATTTGGTCGAGTTTTCAGAAGTGTTAGGGATTTTTGTGAGATTTTTGTTGGATGTTTGTGGAACTTTGAGGGACTTTTCTGGAATTTGGTGAGATTCTGTAGAGAACTGACGAATTATCAGGGATTTTTCATGTATTCTGTGGGAATTTGTGGAGATTTGGTGGGATATTTTTCTAGAATTTGGTAGAGTTTTGAGAAGATTTAGAGAATTTTGTGTGGTTTTTTCCTGAATTTTGTGGGAAACTGTGCTGATTTTATGGGGCGCTTCTGGAATTTGGTCAAGTTTTCAGAAGATTTAGGGAATTGTGTGAGATTTTTCCTGGAATTTTGTTGGATATTAGGGAGATTTTGTGGGATGCTTGTGGAACTTCTGGGGACTTTTCTGGTATTTGGTGAGATTCTGTAGAGAACTGACGAATTATCAGGGGTATTTTCATGTATTCTGTGGGAATTTGTGGAGATTTGGTGGGATATTTTTCTAGAATTTGGTCGTGTTTTGAGAAGATTTAGGAAATTTTGTGGGATTTTTCCTGGAATTTTGTTGGATATTAGGGAGATTTTGTGGGATGTTTGTGGAACTTTGAGGGACTTTTTAGGAATTTGGTGAGATTCTGTAGAGAACTGACGAATTATCAGGGATTTTTCATGTATTCTGTGCGAATTTGTGGAGATTCTGTGGGATTTTTCTGGAATTTGTTCGTGTTTTGAGAAGAATTAGGGAATTTTGTGGGACTTTTCTGGGATTTTGTTGGATATTGAGGACATTTTGTGGGATGTTTCGGGAATTTGGTGGGGCATTTCAGGAATTTTGTGGTATTTTGAAAAGATTTTGGGAATTTTATGGTGTTTTTTCTTGAATTTTGTGGGAAACTGTGCTGATTTTATGGGGCGATTCTGGAATTTGGTCGAGTTTTCAAAAGATTTAGGGATTTTTGTGGGATTTCTGTGGGATGTTCTGGGAATTGGTGGAGATTTTGTGGGACATTCCTGTGAATTGGTAGGGTTTTGAAATGATTTAGGGAGTTTTGTGAGACTTCTCTGGAATTTTGTGTGTTTTTTCTGGAATTGTGTGGGATTCTGAGGAGACTTGAAGAATTTTGAGGAATTTTTCTTAGATTTTGTGGAAACTTGTGGAGGTTTTGGGTGATTTTTGTGTGATTTTGTGGGATATTGAGGAGATTTAGGGATCTTGAGGGATTTCTCATGTATTTTGTGGGAATTTGTGGAGATTTGGTGGGATAATTTTCTAGAATTTGGTCGTGTTTTGAGAAGATTTAGGGAATTTTGTGGTGTTTTTTCTTGAATTTTGTGGGAAACTGTGCTGATTTTATGGGGCGTTTCTGGAATTTGGTCTAAAGGAAGAGAAAAAACCCCACACAAACACAACCTTTCAGGCAGAGAAAAGATGTGGTTGCTCTTGAAGAAAGCATTTCATTCTGCCTGGAGAAGAACCTGTTGGGAAAAATATTAGCTTTTAGCAAAATGGCACTGTGCTGTTGCACTTGTTCTAGTACTGGGAGAAAGAACAGGCCCGTCTGTAAGGCTCCTGCAGCTCACCCTGGCTGAGGGTCATTGACCACTGAGCACTGCAGGCATCACTGGCAACAACGATGGTGGAAAATGGGGAGGGAGCAGGATAAATAAATGTTTGCCATTGCCTTAGCCAAAAAAACCCCAGACATCAAAAGCAACCCACCCTCAAAACAAAGCTATGAAAATAGTTTGCCTCTGAATTTAAAGAACTTCAATTAACTCTATGATGTCTGCTTTTGGTTCAGCATTCATCAATCTGAATTTGAATATGCACAGGGTAATGAAAGGTAACTGAGGCTTAAAAATCATGTCTATTGACTTGTGCATAGCCTATACTGAAGCACATTAAAAAGCAGCGTTTTGCTTGAAATCTGCACGGTATTAACTTCATTCAGTCTTACACTCACTAGGTAATTAAATACATGAAGAAATAGATTTTTTTTTTTTTTATTAAGAATGCATTATTAATTAGGAAGGCATGGCTTTAGCAGAGTCTGCTGATACCAACATTACTCAGCTAAGTTCAAAGTATGAACACAAGAACTTGATGACAGAAGCAATGTTCATCAGAGCCTCAACAAGAAAGTTGCAGTTCCAAGTTTTTCAGATGTCCTACACTTGCTAAGGCACCTCCAGAAAGAGGAGTCAACTGAAAATAGCACAGGAAATTTGAAACCCATTTCTATATTTTTCTTTTTTTTCCTGAACTTTCTTGTGGGCAACAGAAAACTCCCAATATGTGGAATGCAATGTAGTTTTTATGCCAGAGTCATGAGTCATCCCCTCAGTTCCAACCTGATCCAATGCTCACTTGAATCTTGGAAAGGCTCAAATCAGCAAGATGAAATTAAAATTGTATTCATGAAAGGAGCTCTTTACTCTCCATTCCCCTCCCTCCCCCAAATACATCAGCACCAAGTGAGAAAGGCTCGATTTGAAAGATAATTATTACACAATTAAACTTGGACATAGCTAGTTTGCTACAAGTTCCAGCAGACAGACAAACAAGAGCAGAATCAGAGGTTATCAACCTCAATAGAAATTCCAGCTCATGCTTTCCCCAAAAGCCTCATTTAATTTATCCAGGATTAAAAAATAAAAGAGAAATGAAAAAAAAATCACATAAAAGCATTTCACATAGTATATAGTGAAATACTATCATTTCCACCTGAAATATTCATCATCATTATTATGTTTTTCCATACTAAATTACAAAGTCTCCTGCACCCATCTTCCCAATATCTCATTCTAAGTGCTTGCTACTTTAATCCCTTAGGAAGCAAAAGGAGCCTCAGGTGTCTCTGGATCAACAGAAACTAAACAACACAGCTTGACAAAGTATATCAAATTGTCAATCAACTCAATAAAGAACTCCCACTCCAGAGATAGCTATCACCAGCTGATGAATTTGGCTAGGGCAGGTTTAGTGAAGAAAAACTAGGTCTTTATTACCAAATCAGTTAGGAGTTGTTCTACCATACTGCCCGTAGGATGGGAGTACAAACACCATATTCTTCACAGCCTCATCCACAAAGAATTCCACCTTCAAATTAAGGCTGCTTTGGAGTTGGACCAAACCAATGAAAACTCACTCATCAAACACAGTGATGGCAGCATGCTCAGTCTTTGCAATACAAAACTGGCAACTAACAGCACATTCCTGATCACATCTCCAAGGCTGAGTGTACAGAACTGCAGTGGTGGCCAGGCCCTCGCTGACTGCCAAACCTCCAGCCATCATCCCTTCCTCTCACAGCGACAGGGCAGAAAATAACAACAGCAGAAACTAGAAAGCTTAAGCTAAAACCACAAAGGTCATTGATGAAACAGACTGGAGTGCTTTAGAAACTAGCACGCAGATTTAGCTGAAAACAAATCTTATTGATCACCAATTACAATGAATACTTAATTCTATCATTCTGCATTATTATTAGACAGTCAGAGACAGCCAAGCTGACCTCAAGCATGCTGAAGCATCGGGGCCAAGCAGTGCACATCTTCCCAGGAGCTGATTTACCCATCGTTCTCAAGTGAATTCACCTGCACACAGCCCCACCGTACAACTGCTAGGCTGCAAAATAAAAAAATAGCTCTGCTTAAGAGTCAAACCCCAGGACATAGACCATATGAAAGGAAGAATGAAACCTGCAGCATTTGGTTGACCTTCAATGCCCTGAGAAGATGACAAATTCCCCAAGATGAACAAGTGCCCAAAATACAAAGCAAAGGACTGACTTTTAGGGATCAAATGTTAAATAGGCCTGCGAAATTGGAGTTGTTAGGTTGCACATGAAAGAAGGGAAAAAAGAAAAAACCACCCCAACCCTCAACTGCAATTTTACATCCCTCTTGGAAAATTTGCTTTAATAAGAGAGAGGAATGGATACAACCTTCCCCTCACCTGGAGATTTTAATCAATTCAAGCCATTTCAAATCTGGCAAGAAAGCCCTACCACAGTCCCCATCAAACAACATTGCCTTTCATTTTTGCTTCTCAGGACTACTTCAGAGCAGTCTAAATAACAGCAAAGAAGGAAATTCAAGTTGCAATTCAAACACTAAGCTCTGGAATCCCACATTGCCTTCAAACACCTGCATGAAACACTAACTTCATGCTCTATGCTCCCTGCTTTCTTCTAGTTTACTGCACAGTGCATTATTTACATAAAACAGAATTTCTTCTGTGGGAAAGGCTTGCATGGTACTTCAAAGCCTGAATAAATCAGGGACTGCAGCTTGAACTAACAAAAAAATCATCCAAAAAATTCCTTTCAATATCTGCATTGTATTGCCTTATCATGCTACCTGTCTAGCTGAGTTATTCAGGTATCCACACCAGAAATGACAGACAATGTCTCTCTATGATGATGTGATGTTACTTCAAATGAAAAAAAACAATAAATAAAAATCACAGATTAATTTCCCATACAAATGATGACTCACTACTCCCAAATCCTTCCTTATAGCAGGATGCTCACTTCAGTCTGGAAGTCTTCATGTTGCAGCCTGCAGGAATCAGCTTATTTCCTGTCAAGGGCTGGAAAGCCTTACAGGAACTGGTTTTGGTTGAAGAACTTCTCCAAGGTGCTTACCTGTGGGACTTATCCAGGTAAGGGATGTTAGCTCCCTCTTCTTTGAGGTTCAGTGTCCAACCACTCCTACTGCTGGTAAGAAGAACAGAAGAAACATCTGCCCATAGCAAGGACTGCACTGGTGGGCAAAGTCCAAATTCCATCCTTCAGGGAAAAAGAAACAAAGACTGAGGAATTCATGTCTGTTCAAAATTTCATCCTTGACTACTGAAAGCATTGGAAGCACATGTGTATGTTTAAAAATGGAATTGTCCTCATTTAAGAATAAAAATAATTTCATCCCATCACCATTTTTCTTGGTCCAATCCTGAACTGCAGATCCAAACAGCTGAGAAAGCATGGAATAGTCTGCTGGACAGCATTAAAATGAGCAACTCCTGTATCTTCCTAAGATAAGAACACAAATCACAAAGAAAGGCACTCTGAGAAAAAATTTCTTAGAGGAAGACCTCAATTATTTTCCAGCAAGGCAGGTAATATGCATTTGGCTATTTGTTAGAAAAAAAACCAAAAAACAAACCTGTTTTTATACAAGATTTTACTCATATATTAACTATCACATATTTTGCAAAACAAAAAGAGACCACAGCAAAGTAAAATCCCAATTTTTTCCTATATTTAAGCTGTGATAGTATGTCTGAAATGGGAATCCAGAGCCTCACCAGATTAATATCACCACTTGGACCAGAGAATTTGCCATATCCACTTCTTCTGGTTTCGTTCAGTTGGAGCTTCTGTTTGTACAGTGATGATGGCTCTTGAACATTCTGGGATTTAAAGTAGTCCCTGAAGAGATGGCTGACAAAAATATGATGTTACTTTCAAGATGCTTTTTAATTATTTCTACCCTCATCCAGAACCTGCAAACATCTGATCTCCTTCACTATGCTCCAAGCTCATTAAAACTGGAACGCTAAATAAGAATATTCAAAATATTTTGTTTTGCATTGCTAAAGGCACCACTGCAGGTACTTGACTCATCCTTCAGACTGTAAATAAATAAATGAAGTCTAGGACAGGTCAAATAAAGACACTATGTTTTCTGTGTTTTGTTGGGGTTGGTTTTAGAAGACTTAGGAGATTTGAAACAGATCTTTTATTAAGGAATTGTTCCTAAGGGACTTGACTTACAGAAATTAATTTATACTTGGCAGTGCATTTGATTGATTGCAGTTCCTTTTTTTCAAATACAAACCAGCATTTTCACTACCAGGTGTGGTGGTTGGAAATGTTGGGACTGTAGAACACTGCAAGGCTAATTTCTCCTCCAGTCTCCATCATTTTTATGTAGCTCAGCATTTTCTCATCCTTACTGAGATCTGCTGCAAATTTAAAATACCCTAACAGGGCTGAGAGAGTATTGCAACAGTGTTTATCTAGTGTATCATTACAGTTCTTGTTACCCTAATTCCACAGTTCTGAGCAACAACTCTCATTTTATGGGCAGGTAATTGAGCTCTATGATACATGAATTGATTTGCAGGGGAAATACATTAAAACCTGGCTGGAAAAGAAAATTATTCAGGATCTTCACTCTGATTGCCTTTTACAGCTACCACTCTAGGACCACTGAAAGAGCTTACTTTAGCTCATGTCAATGAAGCTACAATTCAGTGTTTGTCCAAAAAATGTTCACATTCTAAAATGAAGGTTACTGTGGTTTCCTGAGTTATAAAGGCAGAATTAAAGATTACTGCAGATTCTTAGATCAGGACCACTTCCCAGCTCAAGAACTATTTAGTGGGAAGAGCCAAGGCAAAAGGCAGCATTCAAGCAAGTGTTGCTGATCAAGTGAGTTATGGGTTCTACATGAAAATGTTAGCAAGGGTGATCCAGTCAGATCTCATGTCTGCCTGTGGTTCAGCACTGCAGCTGCTAACACCCAGAGCACCAGATCCAATCACTCCTGAGGAGCAGGTTTGTTCAAGCAGGCACTGTTGTTTCAGGACCAGTGAAAGACAGGACAGAGACAAAATTGATAGTACTCCCTCAGTGCAAACAGAACTTGCCCTGCGACAAATTTGCTCCTCTCTGGCCCTACTTTTAACATCCCTGCTCTCAAATTCCTATTTTTAGCAGCTTCTCATAAAAGGCATTCTTACTCAGAGAAGTGAATGTTAGAAGTGTTCATTTGAATGAAGCAAACAATTAAGCAACATCTTCCCTAAAGTGATTTTGTAAAAGTTATGGTTTAGTTTTCTTCCTAATTGCTTGGAAAAATCGGATTGGCGCAGGAAATGGGAAGGGTTGGCTAAAAGGAGTCAGCTGATGGGAAGCAGCCAGTAACTCCTGCTGCTGCTGACCTGCTGCAACTCCCAGGTTAAGAGGACAAGTGCCTCATTTGTAATCAAGTCTATATAAAACACAAAAGAGGCAGAAGGACAAACCTGGTTCATAAAGGCAGCAGTCTGTGACCAAAAGCAGCAGAGTCAGCAGCCAGTGTTTCACTCCTGATGAGAGCCCACTTGCAAAAGTTCCACTTGAGTACCTGCTGCAGAGCAGAGGCTGTTCTTCATTGATGTGTCAAACCATGACAGCCATACTTCTGTTGCTATTCAAAGAACAGGGATAAACTCCGGGGTTTGTTAGGTTTTAAATAGTTTCCAATTTCAGGCCTAATAGAAGGCAAAATGGAAAATATCACATGTAATAGGACTTAAAAATAGAAATATGGAAGAACACAATGTTATACTCATGTTACCTATTACTTTTTTCAGCTGAGCAAAGTCTTCACAAACACTATAAATACATATCTTTTTCCCCCAATGAAAATAATAATAAAAAAATCTGTCTTGTAACCTGAAAGAAAAGAGATAAAACCAAAGCAAACCTGATTCTTGTAAACAGAAAATGTTGCTTAAAAATTGAGTTTGGGGAGCATAAATATTTAATTGCCTTGAGCATGTCTTAGGAATTCACATTTACTCAAAATAGTGTCAAGAGCAAACAAAACTGCAAAACAATCTCTTTTAGTAGGAAATACCTTGTGAGAATCAAGTGTTTTCTTATCATCTTTCACTGTTTCACTTGATGTCTGAATCTTCTAACTCCAACTCCTAGAACAGCATCAGTGGGGGAGAGAGACAATGAACACTCCTTCTGTTATTTGACTGACTGCAAGGTTTTGACATGTAGAGTATTAATAAAAATAATTTATTCTCACAGGGTTTTGTCAGAATAACAAGCTGGTAGCTTTAAATATGGTTAAGAAAATTTTATGTATGTTAGGAAAAAACAAACAAAAAGAAACATTTGCAGTAGTAGGACAAAACCATCATAAAAAAGGTATATAGCAGATATACATATTTATATTCATATATATATATCTCCAATTTCCCAAAGCATTGCTCTAAGAATTAGACAAAACTGGCTACAAAATTCAGATTTTTTAGGTTATTTATTGACTGTAAAGTGAATCCTGACTGACAATAAATATCACTGGGGAACATTAATTATTAAATATACATTGTCCAATCTTTAACAAATCAACTTTAGTAAGAACAGTTTTAAATCTAAAAATAAAAACAATTTCCAAGACACTTATTTTAAGTAATTGCACTAAGAAATAGTAAGACCTTATATATAGTTAAATGACTAGCAGCCAACTCACATCATCATAGTAAGAATAATATATATGTACTGCAATTTTAAGTGTTATGACTTCAAGAACTTGTAGTAATAACCAAGCATTACTTGCTAAATAACACAAAATTTGTCTGATTAAGTCTGTTTAAAAGAATATGCAATGGGAATAACTAAGAGCTGAAATTAATGGTGTTAGCTTGTAAAGACAGAAATTTACTTCTTACAAGTAGGAAAACATGCAATATATTCCTATACTTAACACATGTTCGTAGTACAGACATTCCTGTCAATAAATTTCAGGTTAAAATTGACAAATGTGACATGTTCTACTATATGGAATTTCTTCAAGTGACTGTTGTTCCATCGGACAACACAAACTAAAAAATGTCCTGCCTCTCAGAAATATTATTCTGTTTCTACTCTTTACTTTATTTTTTTATTTTTTTTTTCACTTTTAGAAAAACACAGATTTTTTTTTTTTTAGTATTAGAAAAATATAGGACAAAAACAAGGCTTAAGTTTTAGATAGGGAAGAGAGAATAAGGAGATGCTTTATAAGCTGAAATATTTTTCTCTTAAAGCTATGGAGATGGACAACCATGTTCTGAAAAAAACTCCTTTAATTCATGACAGAGTATATTGGGAAGCATGGAGTGTTCAAAGTGTGGATTTTGAGTAAAAAGTAGAGTAATTGTGATACAGTGAGGCGCTGGAACAGAGTGGAGTGAAGATTTGAGGCCTTGAGGGCAATGAGAAAACTGTTTTCCTGCGAAGCTCACAGAGACAGATGAAGAGGACTCATGGCCCATACACACCTCAGAGTGATGTGAAATGGGAGGAGTGAACTCATGGCAGATTTCCGGGCAGCTGGCATCAAACAAATAGAAAACTATAACAGAAATATTTTTCTTGTGAGAAACTCCATAGATTAGCAGAAGAAGATTTCTGTTTCTATACAAACACTGATAAAGAGACTCTAGCAAGAATTGGGACTGTTTTAAACACCAAAGTTCCAAAGTCTTTTGTCTCTATCTTGTCATGTGAACAAGGGAATGCTGGGTAGTGCGGGATAAAAGGGTTTTCTGAAAGTTTATTCTGGTGTTCTTATTCTTGTAGTTTTGTGAATAAACTTTCTTTATTCCTTTTAAGTTTTAAGCCTGTTTTGCTCTTGCTCTAATCCATATCTCACAGCAAGAAATAAGTAAGTTTTCTAGTATTTTTTCAGTTACTGCTTTAAAACCACGACAACTGTGTTTTCACCATCACGTCAGATCAGCTCTTGGACTCACAGCTCACCACAGACCTCGAAACAGGAGGCAAAGATCTGCACCACTTGGCCTTTCAGAACTTCTCACCCATCTATGACCTTTCTGGGGCCAGCTTCACAAAATGAGGGGGAAGCCATTCCAAAGAACACGACCAAGGAAATCACACAGCACTCGGGATTTGTTCCAGGCATCAAATTTTTAATGGATGATGTGAAGTAACACCGAAGCAATTCCTGTCCACAGAAAAAAAGATTTCAAATGGTTTTGTCTCAAGGACAATCACTGGAGGTTGAAAGTTTCTGGGGCTGAAAGTTACATGAGGTCCTCAACACTGAGCAATCAATATCCCCACAGTCTAAACTGTGAAATTACTACCTGGGCAAGGAGAACATTTTCAGGATTTGCAACTCATCTCAAAGCCTCAGTAGAACTCAACCAGCAGAATTCCCCTGAGATGGCACTGTGCTCTGGAAGCCCTCAAATACTCACTAAAACAGACTTGACTTTCACTAGGACAGCTGCTCATGAAAATCTGGGGTAAAACCTATGGGAAGTGGCCATGTGCACGCATATTCCTTCTTCCCACAGCAGGCACAATCAAATCCTCCTTTGAATGGCCTCCAAGTTGAGCAGCACTCATTGGCACAGCCTCTTCTCCCACAGACAGGCCAGCGAGCAACACGGCAGCGCCAGCCAGGTGGGCAAGGACAAGAGAGAGCAGATGCCAACAAGGCTTGGAAGCTGGGCCAAGGGAGGTTTACGCTGGCCATTGGGAAGAACTTGTGCCCAGCGTGGGCCATCAGATACTGCAATGGCCTGACAGGGGCTGCTGGAGTCATCATTGTGGCACGGGTGCAAGGCAAGCCAGGCCGCAGCGCTCGGGCCCCGCTCTGCTGGCCATGCTTGCCGCCATGGCTCCCAGCTTGGACTCAACATTCTCTCAGGGCTCTCTGCAGCCAGGGCGTTCTGTGCTTCTGTGACATCACAGCCTCTGGGGACGGCACGCTGGCTGGCAACTGTCCCCAGCTGTTGTTCCCCCCCTGTGCCCAGGCACAGCTGCTCGCAGAGAGACGCCCAGAGCCTCGGTGCTGCTGGCAGAGCACTATGGCTGCTCACGGCTCCTCCGCGCTGCTGCAGCTTTACGTGCTGCTGCTCTTGGCTCATCCCCTCGACCCTGTGAGCAAACCTGAGCGCAGCACGGATGCCTCTCCTCTGCTTCTGGAGGATTGTCATCTGGACGAGTCGGACCCTGAGCGCATCCGGTGGGCGGCCAGGACATTCCTGCTCATCGACCTGCTCATCATAGGAATGGCCATGGGATGGTCGCTCGGAAAAAGAATTCAGAGACGCTGGCGAGAGGTGAGGAGGGGGGTGGGGGGTCAGGCAGGCGGGATGGGGCAGACCTTGAGGGCCTCTTGGGCACCCTTTGGCCAATGCCCTGCGGCAGAAGGGGCCTGAGCTCCTGGCTGGGGAATGCGGCCCAGGGGCTGAGCTCCATGGACAGCACCAAGCAGAGGCGGCAGAGCTCTGCCTGCTGCAGCCTCTTCCCCGGGCCAGCCCAGCCCAACTGGGCCCGAGTCTCTGTCTCCCAGGCCAAAGGCAGCCCCACAGGTGCCGGCCCCGCTCTGCCCCTCTGCCTCTTCCATGGGGATCCCTGTGCTTTGCCTTGCAGCGGAATCTCCAGAGCCCTTCGGGCCGTGCGGGGCCCCGCCGCCATCGAAGACAGGGCTGTCCCACGGAGCTGATGCAGCTGCTGATGGACAACCGCGACCTGATGCGGCTGCTCCTTCGCGACAGCCCTCAACCAACCACCAAGATGGCGGCAAAAGAGGGCAGTGACAGGAGACTCCGCACCTCCCCACAGCTCTGACCTCCAGCGTCGCGCTCCAGCTACAGAACCTTACGGGGAACGGGTGACCAGTGCCCAGCCCAGGCACTGCGACGTTCCCCACCTTACAAGTTAGCCACACCCCTGTTGTTGTTTGATTCCCCACCACGTTTCCCCCAAGAAGTTGACCTTTCCCTTAGTGTTCAGTTCTAAACAGTTGAAGCATTGAAGTTTCTTAGCCTTAAGATTCTTACCCCATAGTCTTCTAGTAACGTTGGATTGTAGATTTTAGAAGTAGTCAAGTGAATAAAGTTCACGTTTTCTACACGTTGCTGTGTCATTTTCTTGAGGTTGCACCTGAGACCTGGGGACTCCTTGAGAGATGGCTTTGCATGGCAGCTCCAGACTGCCTGCAATGGAGAGCCCCAGTGCCCCAGCAGGCTTTGCAAGAGCACGGAGGGCAGCGGGAAAGAAGAAGGTGGCCAATATTCACCTGCCTCCAGCTTCCAAGGAAGCTTGCAGTCAAGCCCTGTCTGCCCTTTAGGGGGGACCCTAAAGGCCCTGGCAGGCATCACCATGGCCCCAGGACGGGGGGCTTGCAGCACTCTGGGGCACCAGGAAAGGAGCAGGATCATCCCTGGAAAGCTGTCTGGAGACAAATCCAGAGACGTCTCCCCTGGCATCCAGGCAAGGGCTGAATACAGGCAGGCAATTAGATCCACAGGCTGCCTGGGCTATGGCACCAATCAGTCCTGCTTCATAGATTTCGGGGGGGGGGTTATACATATATATATATATATATATATATATATATATATACACGCATATATGTATATATGTATCTACATCTGTATTTAGTTCTTTGTATTTATCCTGTTGACCCTCAAATAGGATTAGATTTCATTTTCCTACAAAACAAAACATCCGTTTTTTGATTTTTAGGAATCAACCATCTGTGCTCCCACTTTAAATCACTTCTCTCAAACTCATTCTGCATCTTGCTCCTTTCCAGCACCATCAAATACCTCTGTTAAAATACAGAGCATCAGTGGAAGGACGACAATCTTGTTACTTGCTGAAGAAAGTTAACTTGGATGACATACCTGCTTTTAAAAATCCAAGAGGAACAAAACCTACACATCAGCTTTAGAATTTCAAAAGCTGCTTCCTCAACTCTTCCACACCACTTTACTCTTTGGGGACATTCAGCAGCAATACCAAACAAGCACAGAAAAGAAATGGAAGAAGAAATGCAGATAGTCAGCAGCAGACCACCTACCAAAATACATTTTAAATGCAGCTCCAAGTTCTCCAAGAGCAAGTTTGAAGTGTAAATGGAGACACTCACACAAAATTACTACCAGGTGGTACTTTTGGCATTTCCTTGGGCTTTCCTCTTCATTTTTTTTTTATCTCTCACCTAAGGCAAGAGAAAAAACCCCAAACAAACACAACCTTTCAGGCAGAGAAAAGATGTGGTTGCTCTTGAAGAAAGCATTTCATTCTGCCTGGAGAAGAAGCTGCTGGGAAAAATATTAGCTTTTAGCAAAATGGCACTGTGCTGTTGCACTTGTTCTAGCACTGGGAGAAAGAACAGGCCCGTCTGTAAGGCTCCTGCAGCTCACCCTGGCTGAGGGTCATTGACCACTGAGCACTGCAGGCATCACTGGCAACAACGATGGTGGAAAATGGGGAGGGAGCAGGATAAATAAATGTTTGCCATTGCCTTAGCCAAAAAAACCCCAGACATCAAAAGCAACCCACCCTCAAAACAAAGCTATGAAAATAGTTTGCCTCTGAATTTAAAGAACTTCAATTAACTCTATGATGTCTGCTTTTGGTTCAGCATTCATCAATCTGAATTTGAATATGCACAGGGTAATGAAAGGTAACTGAAGCTTAAAAATCATGTCTATTGACTTGTGCATAGCCTATACTGAAGCACATTAAAAAGCAGCGTTTTGCTTGAAATCTGCACGGTATTAACTTCATTCAGTCTTACACTCACTAGGTAATTAAATACATGAAGAAATAGATTTTTTTTTTTTTTATTAAGAATGCATTATTAATTAGGAAGGCATGGCTTTAGCAGAGTCTGCTGATACCAACATTACTCAGCTAAGTTCAAAGTATGAACACAAGAACTTGATGACAGAAGCAATGTTCATCAGAGCCTCAACAAGAAAGTTGCAGTTCCAAGTTTTTCAGATGTCCTACACTTGCTAAAGCATCTCCAGAAAGAGGAGTCAACTGAAAATAGCACAGGAAATTTGAAACCCATTTCTCTTTTTGTCTTTTTTTCCTGAACTTTCTTGTGGGCAACAGAAAACTCCTAATATGTGGAATGCAATGTAGTTTTTATGCCAGAGTCATGAGTCATCCCCTCAGTTCCAACCAGATCCAATGCTCACTTGAATCTTGGAAAGGCTCAAATCAGCAAGATGAAATTAAAATTGTATTCATGAAAAGAGCTCTTTACTCTCCATTCCCCTCCCTCCCCCAAATACATCAGCACCAAGTGAGAAAGGCTCGATTTGAAAGATAATTATTACACAATTAAACTTGGACATAGCTAGTTTGCTACAAGTTCCAGCAGACAGACAAACAAGAGCAGAATCAGAGGTTATCAACCTCAATAGAAATTCCAGCTCATGCTTTCCCCAAAAGCCTCATTTAATTTATCCAGGATTAAAAAATAAAAGGGAAATGAAAAAAAATCACATAAAAGCATTTCACATAGTATATAGTGAAATACTATCATTTCCACCTGAAATATTCATCATCATTATTATGTTTTTCCATAGTAAATTACAAAGTCTCCTGCACCCATCTTCCCAATATCTCATTCTAAGTGCTTGCTACTTTAATCCCTTAGGAAGCAAAAGGAGCCCCAGGTGTCTCTGGATCAACAGAAACTAAACAACACAGCTTGACAAAGTATATTAAATTGTCAATCAACTCAATAAAGGTTTTCCACTCCAGAGATAGCTATCACCAGCTGATGAATTTGGCTAGGGCAGGTTTAGTGAAGAAAAACTAGGTCTTTATTACCAAATCAGTTAGGAGTTGTTCTACCGTACTGCCCGTAGGATGGGAGTATAAACACCATATTCTTCACAGCCTCATCCACAAAGAATTCCACCTTCAAATTAAGGCTGCTTTGGAGTTGGACCAAACCAATGAAAACTCACTTATCAAACACAGTGATGGCAGCATGCTCAGTCTTTGCAATACAAAACTGGCAACTAACAGCACATTCCTGATCACATCTCCAAGGCTGAGTGTACAGAACTGCAGTGGTGGCCAGGCCCTCGCTGACTGCCAAACCTCCAGCCATCATCCCTTCCTCTCACAGCGACAGGGCAGAAAATAACAACAGCAGAAACTAGAAAGCTTAAGCTAAAATCACAAAGGTCATTGATGAAACAGACTGGAGTGCTTTAGAAATTAGCACGCAGATTTAGCTGAAAACAAATCTTATTGATCACCAATTACAATGAATACTTAATTCTATCATTCTGCATTATTATTAGACAGTCAGAGACAGCCAAGCTGACCTCAAGCATGCTGAAGCATCGGGGCCAAGCAGTGCACATCTTCCCAGGAGCTGATTTACCCATCGTTCTCAAGTGAATTCACCTGCACACAGCCCCACCGTACAACTGCTAGGCTGCAAAATAAAAAAATAGCTCTGCTTAAGAGTCAAACCCCAGGACATAGACCATATGAAAGGAAGAATGAAACCTGCAGCATTTGGTTGACCTTCAATGCCCTGAGAAGATGACAAATTTCCCAAGATGAACAAGTGCCCAAAATACAAAGCAAAGGACTGACTTTTAGGGATCAAATGTTAAATAGGCCTGCGAAATTGGAGTTGTTAGGTTGCACATGAAAGAAGGGAAAAAAGAAAAAACCACCCCAACCCTCAACTGCAATTTTACATCCCTCTTGGAAAATTTGCTTTAATAAGAGAGAGGAATGGATACAATCTTCCCCTCACCTGGAGATTTTAATCAATTCAAGCCATTTCAAATCTGGCAAGAAAGCCCTACCACAGTCCCCATCAAACAACATTGCCTTTCATTTTTGCTTCTCATGACTACTTCAGAGCAGTCTAAATAACAGCAAAGAAGGAAATTCAAGTTGCAATTCAAACACTAAGCTCTGGAATCCCACATTGCCTTCAAACACCTGCATGAAACACTAACTTCATGCTCTATGCTCCCTGCTTTCTTCTAGTTTACTGCACAGTGCATTATTTACATAAAACAGAATTTCTTCTGTGGGAAAGGCTTGCATGGTACTTCAAAGCCTGAATAAATCAGGGACTGCAGCTTGAACTAACAAAAAAATCATCCAAAAAATTCCTTTCAATATCTGCATTGTATTGCCTTATCATGCTACCTGTCTAGCTGAGTTATTCAGGTATCCACACCAGAAATGACAGACAATGTCTCTCTATGATGATGTGATGTTACTTCAAATGAAAAAAAACAATAAATAAAAATCACAGATTAATTTCCCATACAAATGATGACTCACTACTCCCAAATCCTTCCTTATAGCAGGATGCTCACTTCAGTCTGGAAGTCTTCATGTTGCAGCCTGCAGGAATCAGCTTATTTCCTGTCAAGGGCTGGAAAGCCTTACAGGAACTGGTTTTGGTTGAAGAACTTCTCCAAGGTGCTTACCTGTGGGACTTATCCAGGTAAGGGATGTTAGCTCCCTCTTCTTTGAGGTTCAGTGTCCAACCACTCCTACTGCTGGTAAGAAGAACAGAAGAAACATCTGCCCATAGCAAGGACTGCACTGGTGGGCAAAGTCCAAATTCCATCCTTCAGGGAAAAAGAAACAAAGACTGAGGAATTCATGTCTGTTCAAAATTTCATCCTTGACTACTGAAAGCATTGGAAGCACATGTGTATGTTTAAAAATGGAATTGTCCTCATTTAAGAATAAAAATAATTTCATCCCATCACCATTTTTCTTGGTCCAATCCTGAACTGCAGATCCAAACAGCTGAGAAAGCATGGAATAGTCTGCTGGACAGCATTAAAATGAGCAACTCCTGTATCTTCCTAAGATAAGAACACAAATCACAAAGAAAGGCACTCTGAGAAAAAATTTCTTAGAGGAAGACCTCAATTATTTTCCAGCAAGGCAGGTAATATGCATTTGGCTATTTGTTAGAAAAAAAAACAAAAAACAAACCTGTTTTTATACAAGATTTTACTCATATATTAACTATCACATATTTTGCAAAACAAAAAGAGACCACAGCAAAGTAAAATCCCAATTTTTTCCTATATTTAAGCTGTGATAGTATGTCTGAAATGGGAATCCAGAGCCTCACCAGATTAATATCACCACTTGGACCAGAGAATTTGCCATATCCACTTCTTCTGGTTTCGTTCAGTTGGAGCTTCTGTTTGTACAGTGATGATGGCTCTTGAACATTCTGGGATTTAAAGTAGTCCCTGAAGAGATGGCTGACAAAAATATGATGTTACTCTCAAGATGCTTTTTAATTATTTCTACCCTCATCCAGAACCTTCTGAGGAGACTTGAAGAATTTTGAGGAATTTTTCTTAGATTTTGTGGAAACTTGTGGAGGTTTTGTGGGATTTTTGTGGGATTTTCTGGGATATTGAGGCGATTTAGGGATCTTGAGGGATTTTTCATGTATTTTGTGGGAATTTGTGGAGATTTGGTGGGATATTTTTCTAGAATTTTGTGGTATTTTGAAAAGATTTAGGGAATTTTGTGGTGTTTTTTCTTGAATTTTGTGGGAAACTGTGCTGATTTTATGGGTCGTTTCTGGAATTTGGTCGAGTTTTCAGAAGATTTAGGGATTTTTATGGGATGTTCTGGGAATTGGTGGAGATTTTGTGGGACATTCCTGTGAATTGGTAGGGTTTTGAAATGAGTTAGGGAATTTTGTGGGACTTCTCTGGAATTTGGTGGGGTTTTTCTGGAATTGTGTGGGATTCTGAGGAGACTTGAAGAATTTTGAGGAATTTGTTTTAGATTTTGTGGGAATTTGTGAAGATTCTGTGGGATTTTACTGGAATTTGGTGGGCCTTTTCCAGGACGTTGTGTGGTTTTGAGGAGACTTGAAGAATTTTGAGGAATTTTTCTTAGATTTTGTGGAAACTTGTGGAGGTTTTGTGGGATTTTTGTGTGATTTTGTGGGATA
The DNA here is from genome assembly GCF_971803275.1 of Cyanistes caeruleus. NCBI lineage: Eukaryota > Metazoa > Chordata > Aves > Passeriformes > Paridae > Cyanistes > Cyanistes caeruleus. The sequence continues at coordinate 71,706,583 of NC_141704.1, forward strand.
TTGAGGCGATTTCGGGATCTTGAGGGATTTTTTATGTATTTTGTGGGAATTTGTGGTGATTTGGTGGGATATTTTTCTAGAATTTGGTCGTGTTTTGAGAAGATTTAGGGAATTATGTGGGATTTTTCTTGGAATTTTGTTGGATATTGAGGAGATTTTGTGGGTGGTTTGTGGAACTTTGAGGGACTTTTCTGGAATTTGGTGAGATTCTGAAGAGAACTGACGAATTATCAGGGATTTTTCATGTATTCTGTGGGAATTTGTGGAGATTTGGTGGGATTTTTGTGGATTTTGGCCGTGTTTTGAGAAGATTTAGGGAATTTTGTGTGATTTTTCTGGGATTTTGTTGGGTATTGAGGAAATTTTGTGGGATGTTTTTGGAATTTGGTGGGGCTTTTCAAGAATTTTGTGGTATTTTGAAAAGATTTAGGGAATTTTGTGGTGTTTTTTCTTGAATTTTGTGGGAAACTGTGCTGATTTTATGGGGCGTTTCTGGAATTTGGTCGAGTTTTCAGAAGATTTAGGGATTTTTGTGGGATTTTTGTGGGATGTTCTGGGAATTGGTGGAGATTTTGTGGGACATTCCTGTGAATTGGTAGGGTTTTGAAATGATTTAGGGAGTTTTGTGGGACTTCTCTGGAATTTTGTGTGTTTTTTCTGGAATTGTGTGGGATTCTGAGGAGACTTGAAGAATTTTGAGGAATTTTTCTTAGATTTTGTGGAAACTTGTGGAGGTTTTGTGTGATTTTTGTGTGATTTTGTGGGATATTGAGGCGATTTAGGGATCTTGAGGGATTTCTCATGTATTTTGTGGGAATTTGTGGAGATTTGGTGGGATATTTTTCTAGAATTTGGTTGTGTTTTGAGAAGATTTAGGGAATTTTGTGGTGTTTTTTCTTGAATTTTGTGGGAAACTGTGCTGATTTTATGGGGCGTTTCTGGAATTTGGTCGAGTTTTCAGAAGATTTAGGGATTTTTGTGAGATTTTTGTGGGATGTTCTGGGAATTGGTGGAGATTTTGTGGGACATTCCTGTGAATTGGTAGGGTTTTGAAATGATTTAGGGAGTTTTGTGGGACTTCTCTGGAATTTTGTGTGTTTTTTCTGGAATTGTGTGGGATTCTGAGGAGACTTGAAGAATTTTGAGGAATTTGTTTTAGATTTTGTGGGAATTTGTGGAGATTCTGTGGGATTTTTCTGGAATTTGGTGGGCCTTTTCCAGGACGTTGTGTGGTTTTGAGGAGACTTGAAGACTTTTGAGGAATTTTTCTTAGATTTTGTGGAAACTTGTGGAGGTTTTGTGTGATTTTTGTGTGATTTTGTGGGATATTGAGGCGATTTCGGGATCTTGAGGGATTTCTCATGTATTTTGTGGGAATTTGTGGAGATTTGGTGGGATATTTTTCTATAATTTGGTCGTGTTTTGAGAAGATTTAGGGAATTATGTGGGATTTTTCCTGGAATTTTGTTGGATATTGAGGAGATTTTGTGGGTGGTGTGTGGAACTTTGAGGGACTTTTCTGGAATTTGGTGAGATTCTGTAGAGAACTGACGAATTATCAGGGATTTTTCATGTATTCTGTGGGAATTTGTGGAGATGTGGTGGGATATTTTTCTAGAATTTGGTAGAGTTTTGAGAAGATTTAGGGAATTTTGTGGGATTTTTCCTGGAGTTTTGTTGGATACTGGGGAGATTTTGTGGGATGTTTGTGGAACTTTGAGGGACTTTTTAGGAATTTGGTGAGATTCTGTAGAGAACTGACGAATTATCAGGGATTTTTCATGTATTCTCTGGGAATTTGTGGAGATTTGGTAGGATTTTTCTGGAATTTGGCCGTGTTTTGAGAAGATTTAGAGAATTTTGTGGGATTTTTCTTGAATTTTGTTGGATATTGAGGAGATTTTGTGGGATGTTTGTGGAACTTTGAGGGACTTTTTAGGAATTTGGTGAGATTCTGTAGAGAACTGACGAATTATCAGGGATTTTTCATGTATTCTGTGGGAATTTGTGGAGATTCGGTGGGATTTTTCTGGAATTTTGGTTGTGTTTTGAGAAAATTTAGGGAATTTTGTGAGATTTTTCTGGGATTTTGCTGGGTATTGAGGACATTTTGTGGGATGTTTCTGGAATTTGGTGGGGCTTTTCAAGAATTTTGTGGTATTTTGAAAAGATTTAGGGAATTTTGTGGTGTTTTTTCTTGAATTTTGTGGGAAACTGTGCTGATTTTATGGGGCGTTTCTGGAATTTGGTCGAGTTTTCAGAAGATTTAGGGATTTTTGTGGGATTTCTGTGGGATGTTCTGGGAATTGGTGGAGATTTTGTGGGACATTCCTGTGAATTGGTAGGGTTTTGAAATGATTTAGGGAGTTTTGTGAGACTTCTCTGGAATTTGGTGGGGTTTTTTCTGGAATTGTGTGGGATTCTGAGGAAACTTGAAGGATTTTGAGGAACTTGTTTTAGATTTTGTGGGAATTTGTGAGATTCTGTGGTATTTTACTGGAATTTGGTGGGCCTTATCAAGGACTTTGTGTGGTTTTGAGGAGACTTGAAGAATTTTGAGGAATTTTTCTTAGATTTTGTGGAAACTTGTGGAGGTTTTGTGTGATTTTTGTGTGATTTTGTGGGATATTGAGGCGATTTATGGATCTTGAGGGATTTCTCATGTATTTTGTGGGAATTTGTGGAGATTTGGTGGGATATTTTTCTAGAATTTGGTTGTGTTTTGAGAAGATTTAGGGAATTTTGTGGTGTTTTTTCTTGAATTTTGTGGGAAACTGTGCTGATTTTATGGGGCGTTTCTGGAATTTGGTCAAGTTTTCAGAAGATTTAGGGAATTTTGTGAGATTTTTCCTGGAATTTTGTTGGATACTGGGGAGATTTTGTGGGATGTTTGTGGAACTTTGAGGGACTTTTCTGGAATTTGGTGAGATTCTGTAGAGAACTGACGAATTATCAGGGATTTTTCATGTATTCTGTGGGAATTTGTGGAGATTTGGTGGGATTTTTGTGGATTTTGGCCGTGTTTTGAGTTCCCTCAAAACCACACATAGTCCTTGAAAAGGTCCACCAAGTTCCAGAAAAATCCCACCGAATCTCCGCAAATTCCCACAGAATACATGAAAAATCCCTGATAATTCGTCAGTTCTCTACAGAATCTCACCAAATTCCGGAAAAGTCCCTCAAAGTTCCACAAACATCCCAAAAAATCTCCCAATATCCAACAAAATTCCTGGAAAAATCCCACCAAATTCCCTAAATCTTCTCAAAACACGGCCAAAATCCACAAAAATCCCACCAAATCTCCACAAATTCCCACAGAATACATGAAAAATCCCTGATAATTCGTCAGTTCTCTACAGAATCTCACCAAATTCCAGAAAAGTCCCTCAAAGTTCCACAAACATCCCACAAAATCTCCGCAATATCCAACAAAATTCAAGAAAAATCACACAAAATTCCCTAAATCTTCTCAAAACACGACCAAATTCTAGAAAAATATCCCACCAAATCTCCACAAATTCCCACAAAATACATGAAAAATCCCTCAAGATCCCGAAATCGCCTCAATATCCCACAAAATTCCACAAAAATCACACAAAACCTCCACAAGTTTCCACAAAATCTAAGAAAAATTCCTCAAAATTCTTCAAGTCTCCTCAAAACCACACAAAGTCCTTGAAAAGGCCCACCAAATTCCAGTAAAATCCCACAGAATCTCCACAAATTCCCAAAAAATCTAAAACAAATTCCTCAAAATTCTTCAAGTCTCCTCAGAATCCCACACAATTCCATAAAAAACACACAAAATTCCAGAGAAGTCCCACAAAACTCCCTAAATCATTTCAAAACCCTACCAATTCACAGGAATGTCCCACAAAATCTCCACCAATTCCCAGAATATCCCATAAAAATCCCTAAATCTTCTGAAAACTCGACCAAATTCCAGAAACGCCCCATAAAATCAGCACAGTTTCCCACAAAATTCAAGAAAAAACACCACAAAATTCCCTAAATCTCTTCAAAATACAACAAAATTCTTGAAAAGCCCCACCAAATTAGAGAAATATCCCACAAAATCTCCCCAATATCCAAAAAAATTCAAGGAAAAATCCCACAAAATTCCCTATATCGTCTCAAAACACGGCCAAAATCCACAAAAATCCCACAGAATCTCCACAAATTCCCACAGAATACATGAAAAATCCCTGATAATTCGTCAGTTCTCTACAGAATCTCACCAAATTCCAGAAAAGTCCCTCAAAGTTCCACAAACATCCCACAAAATCTCCTCAATATCCAACAAAATTCAAGAAAAATCCCACAAAATTTCCTGAATCTTCTCAAAACACAACCAAATTCTAGAAAAATATCCCACCAAATCTCCACAAATTCCCACAAAATACATGAAAAATCCCTCAAGATCCCTAAATCGGCTCAATATCCCACAAAATCACACAAAAATCCCACAAAACCTCCACAAGTTTCCACAAAATCTAAGAAAAATTCCTCAAAATTCTTCAAGTCTCCTCAGAATGCCACACAATTCCATAAAAAACACACAAAATTCCAGAGAAGTCCCACAAAACTCCCTAAATCATTTCAAAACCCTACCAATTCACAGGAATGTCCCACAAAATCTCCACCAATTCCCAGAACATCCCACAAAAATCTCACAAAAATCCCTAAATCTTCTGAAAACTCGACCAAATTCCAGAAACACCCCATAAAATCAGCACAGTTTCCCACAAAATTCAAGAAAAAACACCACAAAATTCCCTAAATCTTTTCAAAATACCACAAAATTCTTGAAAAGCCCCACCAAATTCCAGAAACATCCCACAAAATCTCATCAATACCCAACAAAATCCCAGAAAAATCACACAAAATTCCCTAAATCTTCTCAAAACACGGCCAAAATCCACAAAAATCCCATAAAATCAGCACAGTTTCCCACAAAATTCAAGAAAAAACAACACAAAATTCCCTAAATCTTTTCAAAACTCTACCAAATTCCAGAAAAATCCCACCAAATCTCCACAAATTCCCACAGAATACATGAAAAATCCCTGATAATTCGTCAGTTCTCTACAGAATCTCACCAAATTCCAGAAAAGTCCCCCAAAGTTCCACAAAACACCCACAAAATCTCCCCAGTATCCAACAAAATTCCAGGAAAAATCCCACAAAATTCCCTCAATCTTCTCAAAACACGACCAAATTCTAGAAAAATATCCCACCAAATCTCCACAAATTCCCACAAAATCTAAGAAAAATCCCTCAAGATCCCTAAATCGCCTCAATATCCCACAAAATCACACAAAAATCACACAAAACCTCCACAAGTTTCCACAAAATCTAAGAAAAATTCCTCAAAATTCTTCAAGTCTCCTCAGAAACCCACACAATTCCAGAAAAACCCCACAAAATTCCAGAGAAGTCCCACAAAACTCCCTCAATCATTTCAAAACCCTACCAATTCACAGGAATGTCCCACAAAATCTCCACCAATTCCCAGAACATCCCACAGAAATCCCACAAAAATCCCTAAATCTTCTGAAAACTCGACCAAATTCCAGAAATGCCTTATAAAATCAGCACAGTTTCCCACAAAATTCAAGAAAAAACACCACAAAATTCTCTTAATCTTTTCAAAATACCACAAAATTCTTGAAAAGCCCCACCAAATTCCCGAAACATCCCACAAAATGTCCTCAATATCCAACCAAATCCCAGAAAAGTCCCACAAAATTCCCTAAATCTTCTCAAAACTCTACCAAATTCCAGAAAAATCCCACCGAATCTCCACAAATTCCCACAGAATACATGAAAAATCCCTGAAAATTCGTCAGTTCTCTACAGAATCTCACCAAATTCCTAAAAAGTCCCTCAAAGTTCCAAAAACATCCCACAAAATCTCCTCAATATCCAACAAAATTCAAGAAAAATCCCACAATATTCTCTAAATCTTCTCAAAACACCGCCAAAATCCTCAAAAATCCCACCGAATCTCCACAAATTCCCAGAGAATACATGAAAAATCCCTGATAATTCGTCAGTTCTCTACAGAATCTCACCAAATTCCAGAAAAGTCCCTCAAAGTTCCTTAAACATCCCACAATATCTCCCCAGTATCCAACAAAATTCCAGGAAAAATCCCACAAAATTCCCTAAATCTTCTCAAAACACGGCCAAAATCCACAAAAATCCCACAGAATCTCCACAAATTCCCACAGAATACATGAAAAATCCCTGATAATTCGTCAGTTCTCTACAGAATCTCACCAAATTCCAGAAAAGTCCCTCAAAGTTCCACAAGCATCCCACAAAATCTCCCTAATATCCAACAAAATTCCAGGAAAAATCTCACAAAATTCCCTAAATCTTCTGAAAACTTGACCAAATTCCAGAAACGCCCCATAAAATCAGCAGTTTCCCACAAAATTCAAGAAAAAACAACACAAAATTCCCTAAATCTTCTCAAAACTCTACCAAATTCCAGAAAAATCCCACCAAATCTCCACAAATTCCCACAGAATACAAGAAAAATCCCTGATAATTCGTCAGTTCTCTACAGAATCTCACCAAATTCCAGAAAGGTCCCTCAAAGTTCCACAAGCATCCCACAAAAATCTCACAAAAATCCCTAACACTTCTGAAAACTCGACCAAATTCCAGAAACGCTCCATAAAATCAGCAGTTTCCCACAAAATTCAAGAAAAAACACCACAAAATTCCCTAAATCTTTTCAAAATACTACAAAATTCTTGAAAAGCCCCACCAAATTCCAGAAACATCCCACAAAATGTCCTCAATACCCAACAAAATCCCAGAAAAGTCCCACAAAATTCCCTAAATCTTCTCAAAACACGGCCAAATTCCAAAAAAATCCCACAGAATCTCCACAAATTCCCACAGAATACATGAAAAATCCCTGATAATTCGTCAGTTCTCTACAGAATCTCACCAAATTCCAGGAAAGTCCCTCAAAGTTCCACAAACATCCCACAGAATCTCCTCAATATCCAACAAAATTCAAGAAAAATCCCACAAAATTCTCTAAATCTTCTCAAAACACGGCCAAAATCCACAAAAATCCCACCGAATCTCCACAAATTAACACAGAATACATGAAAAATCCCTGATAATTCGTCAGTTCTCTACAGAATCTCACCAAATTCCAGAAAAGTCCCTCAAAGTTCCACAAACATCCCACAAAATCTCCCTAATATCCAACAAAGTTCCAGGAAAAATCCCACAAAATTCCCTAAATCTTCTCAAAACACGACCAAATTCTAGAAAAATATCCCACCAAATCTCCACAAATTCCCACAAAATACATGAGAAATCCCTCAAGATCCCTAAATCGCCTCAATATCCCACAAAATCACACAAAAATCCCACAAAACCTCCACAAGTTTCCACAAAATCTAAGAAAAATTCCTCAAAATTCTTCAAGTCTCCGCAAAACCACACAAAGTTCGTGAAAAGGCCCACCAAATTCCAAAAAAATCCCACAGAATCTCCACAAATTCCCACAAAAATCTAAATCAAATTCCTCAAAATTCTTCAAGTCTCCTCAGAATCCCACACAATTCCAGAAAAAACACACAAAATTCCAGAGAAGTCCCACAAAACTCCCTAAATAATTTCAAAACCCTACCAATTCACAGGAATGTCCCACAAAATCTCTACCAATTCCCAGAACATCCCACAAAAATCTCACAAAAATCCCTAAATCTTCTGAAAACTCGACCAAATTCCAGAAACGCCCCATAAAATCAGCACAGTTTCCCACAAAATTCAAGAAAAAACACCACAAAATTCCCTAAACCTTTTCAAAATACCACAAAATTCTTGAAAAGCCCCAAAAAATTCCAGAAACATCCCACAAAATCGCCTCAATATCCAACAAAATTCCAAGAAAAGTCCCACAAAATTCCCTAAATCTTCTCAAAACACAACCAAATTCTAGAAAAATATCCCACCAAATCTCCACAAATTCCCACAAAATACATGAGAAATCCCTCAAGATCCATAAATCGCCTCAATATCCCACAAAATCACACAAAAATCACACAAAACCTCCACAAGTTTCCACAAAATCTAAGAAAAATTCCTCAAAATTCTTCAAGTCTCCTCAAAACCACACAACGTCCTGGAAAAGGCCCACCAAATTCCAGAAAAATCCCACAGAATCTTCACAAATTCCCACAAAATCTAAAACAAATTCCTCAAAATTCTTCAAGTCTCCTCAGAATCCCACACAATTCCATAAAAAACACACAAAATTCCAGAGAAGTCCCACAAAACTCCCTAAATCATTTCAAAACCCTACCAATTCACAGGAATGTCCCACAAAATCTCCACCAATTCCCAGAACATCCCACAAAAATCTCACAAAAATCCCTAAATCTTCTGAAAACTCGACCAAATTCCAGAAACGCCCCATAAAATCAGCACAGTTTCCCACAAAATTCAAGAAAAAACACGACAAAATTCCCTAAATCTTCTCAAAACACAACCAAATTCTAGAAAAATATCCCACCAAATCTCCACAAATTCCCACAAAATACATGAGAAATCCCTCAAGATCCCTAAATCGCCTCAATATCCCACAAAATCACACAAAAATCCCACAAAACCGCCACAAGTTTCCACAAAATCTAAGAAAAATTCCTCAAAATTCTTCAAGTCTCCTCAGAATCCCACACAATTCCAGAAAAAACACACAAAATTCCAGAGAAGTCCCACAAAACTCCCTAAATCATTTCAAAACCCTACCAATTCACAGGAATGTCCCACAAAATCTCCACCAATTCCCAGAACATCCCACAGAAATCCCACAAAAATCCCTAAATCTTCTGAAAACTCGACCAAATTCCAGAAACGCCCCATAAAATCAGCACAGTTTCCCACAAAATTCAAGAAAAAACACCACAAAATTCCCTAAATCTTTTCAAAATACCACAAAATTCTTGAAAAGCCCCACCAAATTCCAAAAACATCCCACAAAATTTCCTCAATACCCAACAAAATCCCAGAAAAATCACACAAAATTCCCTAAATCTTCTCAAAACACGGCCAAAATCCACAAAAATCCCACCAAATCTCCACAAATTCCCACAGAATACATGAAAAATCCCTGATAATTTGTCAGTTCTCTACAGAATCTCACCAAATTCCTAAAAAGTCCCTCAAAGTTCCACAAACATCCCACAAAATCTCCTCAATATCCCACAAAATTCAAGAAAAATCACACAAAATTCCCTAAATCTTCTCAAAACACGACCAAATTCTAGAAAAATATCCCACCAAATCTCCACAAATTCCCACAAAATACATGAAAAATCCCTCAAGATCCCGAAATCGCCTCAATATCCCACAAAATTCGACAAAAATCCCACAAAACCTCCACAAGTTTCCACAAAATCTAAGAAAAATTCCTCAAAAGTCTTCAAGTCTCCTCAAAACCACACAAAGTCCTTGAAAAGGCCCACCAAATTCCAGTAAAATCCCACAGATTCTCCACAAATTCCCACAAAATCTAAAACAAATTCCTCAAAATTCTTCAAGTCTCCTCCGAATCCCACACAATTCCATAAAAAACACACAAAATTCCAGAGAAGTCCAACAAAACTCCCTAAATCATTTCAAAACCCTACCAATTCACAGGAATGTCCCACAAAATCTCCACCAATTCCCAGAACATCCCACAAAAATCCCACAAAAATCCCTAAATCTTCTGAAAACTCGACCAAATTCCTGAAACGCCCCATAAAATCAGCACAGTTTCCCACAAAATTCAAGAAAAAACACCACACAATTCCCTAAATCTTTTCAAAATACCACAAAATTCTTGAAAAGCCCCACCAAATTCCCGAAACATCCCACAAAATGTCCTCAATACCCAACAAAATCCCAGAAAAGTCACACAAAATTCCCTAAATCTTCTCAAAACTCTACCAAATTCCAAAAAAATCCCACAGAATCTCCACAAATTCCCACAGAATACATGAAAAATCCCTGATAATTCGTCAGTTCTCTACAGAATCTCACCAAATTCCAGAAAAGTCCCTCAAAGTTCCAGAAACATCCCACAAAATCTCCCCGGTATCCAATAAAATTCCAGGAAAAATCCCACAAAATTCCCTAAATCTTCTCAAAACATGGACAAAATCCACAAAAATCCCACCGAATCTCCACAAATTCCCACAGAATACATGAAAATACCCCTGATAATTCGTCAGTTCTCTACAGAATCTCACCAAATTCCAGAAAAGTCCCTCAAAGTTCCACAAACATCCCACAAAATCTCCTCAATATACAACAAAATCCCAGAAAAATCACACAAAATTCCCTAAATCTTCTCAAAACACAACCAAATTCTAGAAAAATATCCCACCAAATCTCCACAAAATCCCACAAAATACATGAAAAATCCCTCAAGATCCCGAAATCGCCTCAATATCCCACAAAATCACACAAAAATCAAACAAAACCTCCACAAGTTTCCACAAAATCTAAGAAAAATTCCTCAAAATTCTTCAAGTCTCCTCAAAACCACACAAAGTCCTTGAAAAGGCCCACCAAATTCCAGTAAAATCCCACAGATTCTCCACAAATTCCCACAAAATCTAAAACAAATTCCTCAAAATTCTTCAAGTCTCCTCAAAACCACACAATTCCAGAAAAAACACACAAAATTCCAGAGAAGTCCCACAAAACTCCCTAAATCATTTCAAAACCCTACCAATTCACAGGAATGTCCCACAAAATCTCCACCAATTCCCAGAACATCCCACAAAAATCCCACAAAAATCCCTAAATCTTCTGAAAACTCGACCAAATTCCAGAAACGCCCCATAAAATCAGCACAGTTTCCCACAAAATTCAAGAAAAAACACCACAAAATTCCCAAAATCTTTTCAAAATACCACAAAATTCTTGAAAAGCCCCAGCAAATTCCAGAAACATCCCACAAAATGTCCGCAATACCCAACAAAATCCCAGGAAAGTCCCACAAAATTCCCTAAGTCTTCTCAAAACACGGGCAAAATCCACAAAAATCCCACCAAATCTCCACAAATTCTCACAGAATACATAAAAAATCCCTGATAATTTGTCAGTTCTCTACAGAATCTCACCAAATTCCAGAAAAGTCCCTCAAAGTTCCACAAACCACCCACAAAATCTCCTCAATATCCAACAAAATTCCAAGAAAAATCCCACATAATTCCCTAAATCTTCTCAAAACACGACCAAATTCTAGAAAAATATCCCACCAAATCTCCACAAATTCCCACAAAATACATGAAAAATCCCTCAAGATCCATAAATCGCCTCAATATCCCACAAAATCACACAAAAATCACACAAAACCTCCACAAGTTTCCACAAAATCTAAGAAAAATTCCTCAAATATCTTCAAGTCTCCTCAGAAGGTTCTGGATGAGGGTAGAAATAATTAAAAAGCATCTTGAAAGTAACATCATATTTTTGTCAGCCATCTCTTCAGGGACTACTTTAAATCCCAGAATGTTCAAGAGCCATCATCACTGTGCAAACAGAAGCTCCAACTGAACGAAACCAGAAGAAGTGGATATGGCAAATTCTCTGGTCCAAGTGGTGATATTAATCTGGTGAGGCTCTGGATTCCCATTTCAGACATACTATCACAGCTTAAATATAGGAAAAAATTGGGATTTTACTTTGCTGTGGTCTCTTTTTGTTTTGCAAAATATGTGATAGTTAATATATGAGTAAAATCTTGTATAAAAACAGGTTTGTTTTTTGGTTTTTTTTCTAACAAATAGCCAAATGCATATTACCTGCCTTGCTGGAAAATAATTGAGGTCTTCCTCTAAGAAATTTTTTCTCAGAGTGCCTTTCTTTGTGATTTGTGTTCTTATCTTAGGAAGATACAGGAGTTGCTCATTTTAATGCTGTCCAGCAGACTATTCCATGCTTTCTCAGCTGTTTGGATCTGCAGTTCAGGATTGGACCAAGAAAAATGGTGATGGGATGAAATTATTTTTATTCTTAAATGAGGACAATTCCATTTTTAAACATACACATGTGCTTCCAATGCTTTCAGTAGTCAAGGATGAAATTTTGAACAGACATGAATTCCTCAGTCTTTGTTTCTTTTTCCCTGAAGGATGGAATTTGGACTTTGCCCACCAGTGCAGTCCTTGCTATGGGCAGATGTTTCTTCTGTTCTTCTTACCAGCAGTGGGAGTGGTTGGACACTGAACCTCAAAGAAGAGGGAGCTAACATCCCTTACCTGGATAAGTCCCACAGGTAAGCACCTTGGAGAAGTTCTTCAACCAAAACCAGTTCCTGTAAGGCTTTCCAGCCCTTGACAGGAAATAAGCTGATTCCTGCAGGCTGCAACATGAAGACTTCCAGACTGAAGTGAGCATCCTGCTATAAGGAAGGATTTGGGAGTAGTGAGTCATCATTTGTATGGGAAATTAATCTGTGATTTTTATTTATTGTTTTTTTTCATTTGAAGTAACATCACATCATCATAGAGAGACATTGTCTGTCATTTCTGGTGTGGATACCTGAATAACTCAGCTAGACAGGTAGCATGATAAGGTAATACAATGCAGATATTGAAAGGAATTTTTTGGATGATTTTTTTGTTAGTTCAAGCTGCAGTCCCTGATTTATTCAGGCTTTGAAGTACCATGCAAGCCTTTCCCACAGAAGAAATTCTGTTTTATGTAAATAATGCACTGTGCAGTAAACTAGAAGAAAGCAGGGAGCATAGAGCATGAAGTTAGTGTTTCATGCAGGTGTTTGAAGGCAATGTGGGATTCCAGAGCTTAGTGTTTGAATTGCAACTTGAATTTCCTTCTTTGCTGTTATTTAGACTGCTCTGAAGTAGTCATGAGAAGCAAAAATGAAAGGCAATGTTGTTTGATGGGGACTGTGGTAGGGCTTTCTTGCCAGATTTGAAATGGCTTGAATTGATTAAAATCTCCAGGTGAGGGGAAGATTGTATCCATTCCTCTCTCTTATTAAAGCAAATTTTCCAAGAGGGATGTAAAATTGCAGTTGAGGGTTGGGGTGGTTTTTTCTTTTTTCTCTTCTTTCATGTGCAACCTAACAACTCCAATTTCGCAGGCCTATTTAACATTTGATCCCTAAAAGTCAGTCCTTTGCTTTGTATTTTGGGCACTTGTTCATCTTGGGAAATTTGTCATCTTCTCAGGGCATTGAAGGTCAACCAAATGCTGCAGGTTTCATTCTTCCTTTCATATGGTCTATGTCCTGGGGTTTGACTCTTAAGCAGAGCTATTTTTTTATTTTGCAGCCTAGCAGTTGTACGGTGGGGCTGTGTGCAGGTGAATTGACTTGAGAACGATGGGTAAATCAGCTCCTGGGAAGATGTGCACTGCCTGGCCCCGATGCTTCAGCATGCTTGAGGTCAGCGTGGCTGTCTCTGACTGTCTAATAATAATGCAGAATAACAGAATTAAGTATTCATTGTAATTGGTGATCAATAAGATTTGTTTTCAGCTAAGTCTGCGTGCTAGTTTCTAAAGCACTCCAGTCTGTTTCATCAATGACCTTTGTGGTTTTAGCTTAAGCTAAAAATCTAGTTTCTGCTGTTGTTATTTTCTGCCCTGTCGCTGTGAGAGGAAGGGATGATGGCTGGAGGTTTGGCAGTCAGCGAGGGCCTGGCCACCACTGCAGTTCTGTACACTCAGCCTTGGAGATGTGATCAGGAATGTGCTGTTAGTTGCCAGTTTTGTATTGCAAAGACTGAGCATGCTGCCATCACTGTGTTTGATAAGTGAGTTTTCATTGGTTTGGTCCAACTCCAAAGCAGCCTTAATTTGAAGGTGGAATTCTTTGTGGATGAGGCTGTGAAGAATATGGTGTTTATACTCCCATCCTACGGGCAGTACGGTAGAACAACTCCTAACTGATTTGGTAATAAAGACCTAGTTTTTCTTCACTAAACCTGCCCTAGCCAAATTCATCAGCTGGTGATAGCTATCTCTGGAGTGGGAGTTCTTTATTGAGTTGATTGACAATTTAATATACTTTGTCAAGCTGTGTTGTTTAGTTTCTGTTGATCCAGAGACACCTGAGGCTCCTTTTGCTTCCTAAGGGATTAAAGTAGCAAGCACTTAGAATGAGATATTGGGAAGATGGGTGCAGGAGACTTTGTAATTTAGTATGGAAAAACATAATAATGATGATGAATATTTCAGGTGGAAATGATAGTATTTCACTATATACTATGTGAAATGCTTTTATGTGATTTTTTTTCATTTCCCTTTTATTTTTTAATCCTGGATAAATTAAATGAGGCTTTTGGGGAAAGCATGAGCTGGAATTTCTATTGAGGTTGATAACCTCTGATTCTGCTCTTGTTTGTCTGTCTGCTGGAACTTGTAGCAAACTAGCTATGTCCAAGTTTAATTGTGTAATAATTATCTTTCAAATCGAGCCTTTCTCACTTGGTGCTGATGTATTTGGGGGAGGGAGGGGAATGGAGAGTAAAGAGCTCCTTTCATGAATACAATTTTAATTTCATCTTGCTGATTTGAGCCTTTCCAAGATTCAAGTGAGCATTGGATCAGGTTGGAACTGAGGGGATGACTCATGACTCTGGCATAAAAACTACATTGCATTCCACATATTGGGAGTTTTCTGTTGCCCACAAGAAAGTTCAGGAAAAAAAGACAAAAAGAGAAATGGGTTTCAAATTTCCTGTGCTATTTTCAGTTGACTCCTCTTTCTGGAGATGCCTTAGCAAGTGTAGGACATCTGAAAAACTTGGAACTGCAACTTTCTTGTTGAGGCTCTGATGAACATTGCTTCTGTCATCAAGTTCTTGTGTTCATACTTTGAACTTAGCTGAGTAATGTTGGTATCAGCAGACTCTGCTAAAGCCATGCCTTCCTAATTAATAATGCATTCTTAATAAAAAAAAAAAAAATCTATTTCTTCATGTATTTAATTACCTAGTGAGTGTAAGACTGAATGAAGTTAATACCGTGCAGATTTCAAGCAAAACGCTGCTTTTTAATGTGCTTCAGTATAGGCTATGCACAAGTCAATAGACATGATTTTTAAGCTTCAGTTACCTTTCATTACCCTGTGCATATTCAAATTCAGATTGATGAATGCTGAACCAAAAGCAGACATCATAGAGTTAATTGAAGTTCTTTAAATTCAGAGGCAAACTATTTTCATAGCTTTGTTTTGAGGGTGGGTTGCTTTTGATGTCTGGGGTTTTTTTGGCTAAGGCAATGGCAAACATTTATTTATCCTGCTCCCTCCCCATTTTCCACCATCGTTGTTGCCAGTGATGCCTGCAGTGCTCAGTGGTCAATGACCCTCAGCCAGGGTGAGCTGCAGGAGCCTTACAGACGGGCCTGTTCTTTCTCCCAGTGCTAGAACAAGTGCAACAGCACAGTGCCATTTTGCTAAAAGCTAATATTTTTCCCAGCAGCTTCTTCTCCAGGCAGAATGAAATGCTTTCTTCAAGAGCAACCACATCTTTTCTCTGCCTGAAAGGTTGTGTTTGTTTGGGGTTTTTTCTCTTGCCTTAGGTGAGAGATAAAAAAAAAATGAAGAGGAAAGCCCAAGGAAATGCCAAAAGTACCACCTGGTAGTAATTTTGTGTGAGTGTCTCCATTTACACTTCAAACTTGCTCTTGGAGAACTTGGAGCTGCATTTAAAATGTATTTTGGTAGGTGGTCTGCTGCTGACTATCTGCATTTCTTCTTCCATTTCTTTTCTGTGCTTGTTTGGTATTGCTGCTGAATGTCCCCAAAGAGTAAAGTGGTGTGGAAGAGTTGAGGAAGCAGCTTTTGAAATTCTAAAGCTGATGTGTAGGTTTTGTTCCTCTTGGATTTTTAAAAGCAGGTATGTCATCCAAGTTAACTTTCTTCAGCAAGTAACAAGATTGTCGTCCTTCCACTGATGCTCTGTATTTTAACAGAGGTATTTGATGGTGCTGGAAAGGAGCAAGATGCAGAATGAGTTTGAGAGAAGTGATTTAAAGTGGGAGCACAGATGGTTGATTCCTAAAAATCAAAAAACGGATGTTTTGTTTTGTAGGAAAATGAAATCTAATCCTATTTGAGGGTCAACAGGATAAATACAAAGAACTAAATACAGATGTAGATACATATATACATATATGCGTATATATATATATATATATATGTATAACCCCGCCCCCCGAAATCTATGAAGCAGGACTGATTGGTGCCATAGCCCAGGCAGCCTGTGGATCTAATTGCCTGCCTGTATTCAGCCCTTGCCTGGATGCCAGGGGAGACGTCTCTGGATTTGTCTCCAGACAGCTTTCCAGGGATGATCCTGCTCCTTTCCTGGTGCCCCAGAGTGCTGCAAGCCCCCCGTCCTGGGGCCATGGTGATGCCTGCCGGGGCCTTTAGTGTCCCCCCTAAAGGGCAGACAGGGTTTGACTGCAAGCTTCCTTGGAAGGTGGAGGCAGGTGAATATTGGCCACCTTCTTCTTTCCCGCTGCCCTCCGTGCTCTTGCAAAGCCTGCTGGGGCACTGGGGCTCTCCATTGCAGGCAGTCTGGAGCTGCCATGCAAAGCCATCTCTCAAGGAGTCCCCAGGTCTCAGGTGCAACCTCAAGAAAATGACACAGCAACGTGTAGAAAACGTGAACTTTATTCACTTGACTACTTCTAAAATCTACAATCCAACGTTACTAGAAGACTATGGGGTAAGAATCTTAAGGCTAAGAAACTTCAATGCTTCAACTGTTTAGAACTGAACACTAAGGGAAAGGTCAACTTCTTGGGGGAAACGTGGTGGGGAATCGAACAACAACAGGGGTGTGGCTAACTTGTAAGGTGGGGAACGTCGCAGTGCCTGGGCTGGGCACTGGTCACCCGTTCCCCGTAAGGTTCTTTAGATGGAGCGCGACGCTGGAGGTCAGAGCTGTGGGGAGGTGCGGAGTCTCCTGTCACTGCCCTCTTTTGCCGCCGTCTTGGTGGTTGGCCTCCTCGGCTGAGAGCTGTAGCGAAGGTGCAGCCGCATCAGGTCACGGTTTTGCCTGAGCAGCTGCATCAACTTGGTGGGACAGCCGAGTCTTCGATGGCGGCGGGGCCCCGCACGGCCCGAAGGGCTCTGGAGATTCCGCTGCAAGGCAAAGCACAGGGATCCCCATGGAAGAGGCAGAGAGGCAGAGCGGGGCCGGCACCTGTGGGGCTGCCTTTGGCCTGGGAGACAGAGACTCGGGCCCAGTTGGGCTGGGCTGGCCCGGGGAAGAGGCTGCAGCAGGCAGAGCTCTGCCGCCTCTGCTTGGTGCTGTCCATGGAGCTCAGCCCCTGGGCCACATTCCCCAGCCAGGAGCTCAGGCCCCTTCTGCCGCAGGGCATTGGCCAAAGGGTGCCCAAGAGGCCCTCAAGGTCTGCCCCATCCCACCTGCCCCTGACCCCCCACCCTCTGCCTCACCTCTCCCCAGCGTCTCTGAAATCTTCTTCCAAGGGCCCATCCCATGGCCATTCCTATGAGGAGCATGTCAATGAGCAGGAGTGTCCTGGACGCCCACCAGAGGAGCGCAGAGTCCTTCTCCTCCAGGTCGAAATCCTCCGGAACCAGAGGAGAGGCACCCGTGCTCCTCTCGGGTTTGCTCACAGGGTCGAGGGGATGGGCCAAGAGCAGCAGCACGTAAAGCTGCAGCAGCGCGGAGGAGCCGTGAGCAGCCATAGTGCTCTGCCAGCAGCACCGAGGCTCTGGGCGTCTCTCTGCGAGCAGCTGTGCCTGGGCTCTGGGGCGCAGCAACAGCTGGGGACAGTTGCCAGCCAGCGTGCCGTCCCCAGAGGCTGTGATGTCACAGAAGCACAGAACGCCCTGGCTGCAGAGAGCCCTGAGAGAATGTTGAGTCCAAGCTGGGAGCCATGGCGGCAAGTATGGCCAGCAGAGCGGGGCCCGAGCGCTGCGGCCTGGCTTGCCTTGCACCCGTGCCACAATGATGACTCCAGCAGCCCCTGTCAGGCCATTGCAGTATCTGATGGCCCACGCTGGGCACAAGTTCTTCCCAATGGCCAGCGTAAACCTCCCTTGGCCCAGCTTCCAAGCCTTGTTGGCATCTGCTCTCTCTTGTCCTTGCCCACCTGGCTGGCGCTGCCGTGTTGCTCGCTGGCCTGTCTGTGGGAGAAGAGGCTGTGCCAATGAGTGCTGCTCAACTTGGAGGCCATTCAAAGGAGGATTTGATTGTGCCTGCTGTGGGAAGAAGGAATATGCGTGCACATGGCCACTTCCCATAGGTTTTACCCCAGATTTTCATGAGCAGCTGTCCTAGTGAAAGTCAAGTCTGTTTTAGTGAGTATTTGAGGGCTTCCAGAGCACAGTGCCATCTCAGGGGAATTCTGCTGGTTGAGTTCTACTGAGGCTTTGAGATGAGTTGCAAATCCTGAAAATGTTCTCCTTGCCCAGGTAGTAATTTCACAGTTTAGACTGTGGGGATATTGATTGCTCAGTGTTGAGGACCTCATGTAACTTTCAGCCCCAGAAACTTTCAACCTCCAGTGATTGTCCTTGAGACAAAACCATTTGAAATCTTTTTTTCTGTGGACAGGAATTGCTTCGGTGTTACTTCACATCATCCATTAAAAATTTGATGCCTGGAACAAGTCCCCAGTGCTGTGTGATTTCCTTGGTCGTGTTCCTTGGAATGGCTTCCCCCCCATTTTCTGAAGCTGGCCCCAGAAAGGTCATAGATGGGTGAGAAGTTCTGAAGGGTCAAGTGGTGCAGATCTTTGCCTCCTGTTTCGAGGTCTGTGGTGAGCTGTGAGTCCAAGAGCTGATTTGAAGTGATGGTGAAAACACAATTGAACCTTTTTGCAGCAGGGTGGATGGATAGAAGCAAAGCACAGCACGGCTGGCAGCAGCAAATGAATTAAAATGCATCCCTGGAATATGTTTCTTGGATTGTTCTTCTAGTATTGTGGTAGTAATTCTGATGTCTGAGTAGTGAACAAGCAACAAGTAGTGAACACGTGATTTGTAGTCAGTTTTCTATTTCTTATGTAGTGGAGAGTATGGATGCTAGCTTTGGAGCAGGCTGCAGAGAGCTGCAGAAACTGCAGGCCCCATGGCCTATCAGTCCTGCCCGAGAAGCTAGCCTGGGAATTCATAGGAGGATTTCAAAACAATCCTCATAGACAGAAAACAACTGCCAGGTGCTGTTTGTCTGTCCTCTTGTTTTCCTTGCAGGAGAAAGTCAGGGGGGTGGTGAGCCCCGCTGACCAATGATGGTGATGTAGCACTTTACTAAGCAATAAGAGTTTCCTTTCTGTACTTTCCACGTATCTGTCTATTAGACAAGCCTAGAGTAATAAAGTAGAGAAGATTCTCCTGTTGTGACTCCCTTGAGAGTCCGTGTCGTTCTTTCCCACCGTTCCCAATCAGAACGACAGAGGAGATTTTTAAGAATTGTGTTTTTCTCTCCTGGTTGAGGAATGTGTTCTTCACGGGCTGAATCTTCATATCACTTTGTTTTTGTAGAAGAGCAGTTTCAGCAGCAGATGATTCTCCTTGCCCTCCTTTTCATTTTTCTTGTCTGTATTATTGCCTGGCAGGTTAACCTTTTCAAATTGCGTGCTGCAAAACGTTGCTACTAAGGATAGTTGGTGTCCAAACAGGTTCTTTTCTCGCTTGGATTTCAACTATTGCAGGATGAAAGGTTTCTAATGAAGCTACAGAATTGCATATCACTGGGACCTTGACTTCTTCCCTGCTTGGATCTAGATAAAGAGATTCTTGCCAATTGAACTGCTGACATATTATGTAGAGATCAGGAGTGGCCACCACAAGTGGTACTGAATTCTTGGAAATGTGGTGATTTTTGTTAGAAATGATTTTAGCTTCGACAGTGCAAGCTTATCATATCCATCTGCATTTGTGTTCTATTAATCATGGGGTTTTGTATTAAGCATGGGCTTCAGTTTGCTGTCTTTTTGTCACTTCTTCAAATACCAGTTTTCTACACCTGCTGGCTTGTTCCTTCTGACTTCAAATGGTATCTCTTGGGCACATAACTTCATCTTATTGTGAACAGCGCAAAGAACATGTTTTGGTCTGCCTTGATTTGATGGAGTGATTGCTGTGGAAGGACTGGGAGGTTTTGTGGTTTAAGGTGAAAGAAGTTCAGCAGCCTTGGCAAGTAAGTGTGCCAGTTTACAAGGTGAATCTACAGAAACCCCCGTGCTTCAGCTGCAATGTACAATCTCTGAGGCTGCTGCTGTCGGGGTGCCTTTGTTCTGTTGGTTTGGGAACCCATATTCTACACAGCATCATTTGTCAGAACTCCATTTCACTTGTACAGTCCCTCTGTTTTCCCACTTCTGAATGATGGTTTTCTCTGTGCCTTTAACATGGGGAATTCTGGGTGATAAAAATAATACATATTCCATAATGTTTTACGTTTCCTCTTGGAGTTTTTTCTAGTTTTCAAATAATTACCTTTTGTTTCTAGCTGGGGGCAAAATGCATTTGCAGTTTCAGTGGTTTTTTTCCCAATTTCTAATCTTACTTGGGCACTAGATAAGGGAGAAAAATGCCCTAGTTTCATGGAAAAGATTCTGTGTTATTCCATGCCTTGAAATGAATTAAAATACGGTTCTATTGCTCTCTGTTTCATTTCTTCACTTCATTTGGTAGAGTTTAGAAATCTCTTGCCATGAACTAGGTAGTGCAGAGTGCCTGCCTTGCTGTGTTGAACTCCTGGGTGAGCATGCCAGGCTTAGTTTAGAGATTTGCTTTTAAACATCCCTTATTCCTTGTGAAATCTATCATTTGGTTTGTTTGTAGTTGTGTTAGAAGATAAAGAGGAGGGGGATCACCCTGGAAAATTTGTCATCTGAACTGAATTTGTACCCTTTAGGCCATCAGTGACTGCTCCTTAGCTTTCTCAAGGCATGAAGGACACTGGGAGTTCCTCCCAGACTCTTCTTTTGGGACAGCAGTCCTTTCTCTTTGGCTCCATGAGATGCTCTGCACAGGAGTGCTTGAGCTCTGAAGGGCAGGGGCATTCCATGAGGGTGAATAATAAAGAACTCCTGTAGCCTGAACTGTTTCCAACTTAACCCAGCAGAAGGAATTGTTTCCCAATTCTGAGTCTAATGGTGCTGCTGACAAATTGTGCAGTTTCAGAGCAGCAGTGCAAGATGTGCAAGGGGCTTGTGTGGAGGGAGAGCAGCAGCTTGTAACACTGGACCTTTGTCCCGTGGGCAGCTGTGCGGTTTTAAGCGGGAATGTTCCGGAGGGGTGTGGAATTGAAGAAATGTTTGGAAGATTTGTAGGTTTGTTGCTGTAGGTGTGAAGGGTGGGGACAAGTCTTGTCCAGTGACGGAGCAATGATTAGGTAAGGTACTGGGAGAGCATCTGAGGATGGTGTTGCTGTTGCATGTGATTTTTCTGGAGGCCATCTGATGCACACAAGATTTGTTATGACTACCAGGATTGCAACTAAACAGAATGCAGTCATTTTTCTTGTAATTTAGTGCAGCATCTTTTGATCCGTGATGAGCTGAAGGCTCAGTGCACAAGGCTGAAAGGAAATGGCACGCTCTCAAGAGATTTTGGTCTTTGCGGCTTCATGAAGGTGGATAGGACATAATTCCTTCGCTCATTGGAGCTGCAGAGTTTAGTTTGATCTCCTCTGTTTCTAAGCAGTGCTAAAAGGTGTTCCTTCCCTCAATTTTGATGGCAGCAGAGAGTCAGCTAATGAATGTGGATCTAGGTAAGGTTTGTGGAACAAAATCAAACACAATTGTCTGAAAAGCTGTTAGACATGCCTACAGTCAGTGTCAACAGAGAAGGAAGAGGTTAAAATTCCATCTTAATTTTAGAGCTCTTCCTCTCTTCTGCCTGCTTTTCCCATAGTGCATATGGAACCAGCATAGTTCATTTGATCCCTACCCCTGAGTGCAGCAGCTCACCTGCTTTCTGCTGCCCGCCTTTGCTTTCTTGTCAGATGGAAACACTGAAATAGAAAAGGTGATGTGACTTAATTGACTTCATTCAAATGCCTTGGCAATTGAATTTCTGTCTCTTGGCTGGATACTCAGCATCTCTAAGTGCAGAATCCTCCCTGGCACTGTATATCCTCGCCTTCTCCCTGACACCACCACTCAAATATTTTCCTTTCATTGTAAAGTGAGTGAGATTTTACTTGGCTGGAATTCTGCAGTGCTGGGAATGAAGGCTTTTTCCTTCCTCATTTTTTTATAATGAATTTCTTTTTTATTCTATTCACACCTTCTGAGTGAGCCTTTCATAAGGGCTTCTGTATTTCACAGAGGCTACACCTATTTGGGCCTGAAGACTTTGATACAATTGTAATCACTTGGAAATGGAACCTGTTTGATTTGTATGGAAGGCAGCCATTCTCCCTGTTCCAAACTTCCTAAAATAGTTTATCCACGTTGAAAAAAAAAATACCTCTTGGAGATAGTGAAGACAGTGCATGATGGTGATTCCAGGGATGGATAAGAAGGACCATCACCTTCCTCACACCAGCAAACTTGAGACTAATAGTCAGGTCTGCAGTTCTAATTTTAATCCACAGTAATCTACAGACAATCCTTTATTATCTAAAAAAGCTGATACCGTTCAAGTTGGAAGCAAGCTGAAGTTGGAAGAGTTAGGTTTCTTCAAAGCTCTTGTTTCCAGCAGGATTGGAGAGCCTTTACCTTTTGTAACAGGAAGGTTTTAAATTTGTAATGCTGACCTTGCAAGTGGAACTTGGTGGCTCCATTGTTGCACTTGGAGCAGCCAGATGACCTCAAAGGAGAAGTGCGTTGTTCTGACTTGTGTGGAAGCAGTGGCTTCAAATACCATCAGGAAGTGCTGGACTGGCAGGACATTGGATGGATGCTCTTAGGCCACAGAGCTGGAAATATCAGTTGTAGCCACATGGTAAGTCCATTTATGTAATTCCAAATCTGTTCCTCACACGATCTGTGCTCCTCTATTCCGTATCAGCTTGGTGAGGAGGTAGATGAGACTGTTGGGGGAAAGAAACACTTAAATTTAAAGCAGAGTAACTGTTCCATTATAAATGCTGAAGATAAACCTGTGAGGCTACCAAAGAAATCTTTCTTTGGCTTCCAGTTAATAACTTCAAATGGATAACAAATCTATGCTGTATAATCTGCTTTGAATGGATTTCCTTTGGAACGTGTGCTTCTTCCTGAATGACAGAACTGCAATATTTTCACACTTGCAGTTTCACCCTCAAATGGCCACAGGAAATGCAGCAGCTTCTGTTTTCTGTTGCTTCTGTTTGTTAATGCTTCAAGGTGTTGCTCTGTATTTGTCCCCAGCTGTCATGACCTTAGAAAGAGAATGTTCTAAAGATAGGAGTAAAAAAGCCAGAGAGCTCCTCCTTGCAGCAGACACGGGCAGCATTGGATCCTAATAGTTTTTGCAAGGCATCCTGATGGGGAGAGGCAGATGTCAAGAATGGCAACTTCAGCAGGTGTGTGGCTGCTTCGTAGCTTGGGCTGGATTCAGGAAGGGCAGTGTTCCAGAGAGCAAAGTCAAGAGTTTGAATCAAGTAAGTGTGAGGTGCCCAGAAAGGCAGGGCCCACACTGCTCATGTGTGTCGGGGGAAGGTGAGAATCAGGCCCATCTGCTCCTAGAAATGCAGGTTCCATCTTTAGCAGCCAAAGGCTATGCAAATAAATGGCTTCTATGTATTGGAGAGCATAGAGCATGAAGTTAGTGTTTCATGCAGTTGTTTGAAGGCAATATGGGATTCCAGAGCTTAGTGTTTGAATTGCAACTTGAATTTCCTTCTTTGCTGTTATTTAGACTGCTCTGAAGTAGTCATGAGAAGCAAAAATGAAAGGCAATGTTGTTTGATGGGGACTGTGGTAGGGCTTTCTTGCCAGATTTGAAATGGCTTGAATTGATTAAAATCTCCAGGTGAGGGGAAGGTTGTATCCATTCCTCTCTCTTATTAAAGCAAATTTTCCAAGAGGGATGTAAAATTGCAGTTGAGGGTTGGGGTGGTTTTTTCTTTTTTCCCTTCTTTCATGTGCAACCTAACAACTCCAATTTCGCAGGCCTATTTAACATTTGATCCCTAAAAGTCAGTCCTTTGCTTTGTATTTTGGGCACTTGTTCATCTTGGGGAATTTGTCATCTTCTCAGGGCATTGAAGGTCAACCAAATGCTGCAGGTTTCATTCTTCCTTTCATATGGTCTATGTCCTGGGGTTTGACTCTTAAGCAGAGCTATTTTTTTATTTTGCAGCCTAGCAGTTGTACGGTGGGGCTGTGTGCAGGTGAATTGACTTGAGAACGATGGGTAAATCAGCTCCTGGGAAGATGTGCACTGCCTGGCCCCGATGCTTCAGCATGCTTGAGGTCAGCTTGGCTGCCTCTGACTGTCTAATAATAATGCAGAATAACAGAATTAAGTATTCATTGTAATTGGTGATCAATAAGATTTGTTTTCAGCTAAGTCTGCGTGCTAGTTTCTAAAGCACTCCAGTCTGTTTCATCAATGACCTTTGTGGTTTTAGCTTAAGCTTTCCAGTTTCTGCTGTTGTTATTTTTTGCCCTGTCGCTGTGAGAGGAAGGGATGATGGCTGGAGGTTTGGCAGTCAGCGAGGGCCTGGCCACCACTGCAGTTCTGTACACTCAGCCTTGGAGATGTGATCAGGAATGTGCTGTTAGTTGCCAGTTTTGTACTGCAAAGACTGAGCATGCTGCCATCACTGTGTTTGATGAGTGAGTTTTCATTGGTTTGGTCCAACTCCAAAGCAGCCTTAATTTGAAGGTGGAATTCTTTGTGGATGAGGCTGTGAAGAATATGGTGTTTATACTCCCATCCTACGGGCAGTACGGTAGAACAACTCCTAACTGATTTGGTAATAAAGACCTAGTTTTTCTTCACTAAACCTGCCCTAGCCAAATTCATCAGCTGGTGATAGCTATCTCTGGAGTGGAAAACCTTTATTGAGTTGATTGACAATTTAATATACTTTGTCAAGCTGTGTTGTTTAGTTTCTGTTGATCCAGAGACACCTGGGGCTCCTTTTGCTTCCTAAGGGATTAAAGTAGCAAGCACTTAGAATGAGATATTGGGAAGATGGGTGCAGGAGACTTTGTAATTTACTATGGAAAAACATAATAATGATGATGAATATTTCAGGTGGAAACGATAGCATTTCACTATATACTATGTGAAATGCTTTTATGTGGTTTTTTTCATTTCTCTTTTATTTTTTAATCCTGGATAAATTAAATGAGGCTTTTGGGGAAAGCATGAGCTGGAATTTCTATTGAGGTTGATAACCTCTGATTCTGCTCTCATTTGTCTGTCTGCTGGAACTTGTAGCAAACTAGCTATGTCCAAGTTTAATTGTGTAATAATTATTTTTCAAATTGAGCCTTTCTCACTTGGTGCTGATGTATTTGGGGGAGGGAGGGGAATGGAGAGTAAAGAGCTCCTTTCATGAATACAATTGAAATTTCATCTTGCTGATTTGAGCCTTTCCAAGATTCAAGTGAGCATTGGATCAGGTTGGAACTGAGGGGATGACTCATGACTCTGGCATAAAAACTACATTGCATTCCACATATTAGGAGTTTTCTGTTGCCCACAAGAAAGTTCAGGAAAAAAAGACAAAAAGAGAAATGGGTTTCAAATTTCCTGTGCTATTTTCAGTTGACTCCTCTTTCTGGAGATGCCTTAGCAAGTGTAGGACATCTGAAAAACTTGGAACTGCAACTTTCTTGTTGAGGCTCTGATGAACATTGCTTCTGTCATCAAGTTCTTGTGTTCATACTTTGAACTTAGCTGAGTAATGTTGGTATCAGCAGACTCTACTAAAGCCATGCCTTCCTAATTAATAATGCATTCTTAATAAAAAAAAAAAAAATCTATTTCTTCATGTATTTAATTACCTAGTGAGTGTAAGACTGAATGAAGTTAATACCGTGCAGATTTCAAGCAAAACGCTGCTTTTTAATGTGCTTCAGTATAGGCTATGCACAAGTCAATAGACATGATTTTTAAGCTTCAGTTACCTTTCATTACCCTGTGCATATTCAAATTCAGATTGATGAATGCTGAACCAAAAGCAGACATCATAGAGTTAATTGAAGTTCTTTAAATTCAGAGGCAAACTATTTTCATAGCTTTGTTTTGAGGGTGGGTTGCTTTTGATGTCTGGGGTTTTTTTGGCTAAGGCAATGGCAAACATTTATTTATCCTGCTCCCTCCCCATTTTCCACCATCGTTGTTGCCAGTGATGCCTGCAGTGCTCAGTGGTCAATGACCCTCAGCCAGGGTGAGCTGCAGGAGCCTTACAGACGGGCCTGTTCTTTCTCCCAGTGCTAGAACAAGTGCAACAGCACAGTGCCATTTTGCTAAAAGCTAATATTTTTCCCAGCAGCTTCTTCTCCAGGCAGAATGAAATGCTTTCTTCAAGAGCAACCACATCTTTTCTCTGCCTGAAAGGTTGTGTTTGTTTGGGGTTTTTTCTCTTGCCTTAGGTGAGAGATAAAAAAAAAATGAAGAGGAAAGCCCAAGGAAATGCCAAAAGTACCACCTGGTAGTAATTTTGTGTGAGTGTCTCCATTTACACTTCAAACTTGCTCTTGGAGAACTTGGAGCTGCATTTAAAATGTATTTTGGTAGGTGGTCAGCTGCTGACTATCTGCATTTCTTCTTCCATTTCTTTTCTGTGCTTGTTTGGTATTGCTGCTGAATGTCCCCAAAGAGTAAAGTGGTGTGGAAGAGTTGAGGAAGCAGCTTTTGAAATTCTAAAGCTGATGTGTAGGTTTTGTTCCTCTTGGATTTTTAAAAGCAGGTATGTCATCCAAGTTAACTTTCTTCAGCAAGTAACAAGATTGTCGTCCTTCCACTGATGCTCTGTATTTTAACAGAGGTATTTGATGGTGCTGGAAAGGAGCAAGATGCAGAATGAGTTTGAGAGAAGTGATTTAAAGTGGGAGCACAGATGGTTGATTCCTAAAAATCAAAAAACGGATGTTTTGTTTTGTAGGAAAATGAAATCTAATCCTATTTGAGGGTCAACAGGATAAATACAAAGAACTAAATACAGATGTAGATACATATATACATATATGCGTATATATATATATATATATATATATATGTATAACCCCGCCCCCCGAAATCTATGAAGCAGGACTGATTGGTGCCATAGCCCAGGCAGCCTGTGGATCTAATTGCCTGCCTGTATTCAGCCCTTGCCTGGATGCCAGGGGAGACGTCTCTGGATTTGTCTCCAGACAGCTTTCCAGGGATGATCCTGCTCCTTTCCTGGTGCCCCAGAGTGCTGCAAGCCCCCCGTCCTGGGGCCATGGTGATGCCTGCCGGGGCCTTTAGTGTCCCCCCTAAAGGGCAGACAGGGTTTGACTGCAAGCTTCCTTGGAAGGTGGAGGCAGGTGAATATTGGCCACCTTCTTCTTTCCCGCTGCCCTCCGTGCTCTTGCAAAGCCTGCTGGGGCACTGGGGCTCTCCATTGCAGGCAGTCTGGAGCTGCCATGCAAAGCCATCTCTCAAGGAGTCCCCAGGTCTCAGGTGCAACCTCAAGAAAATGACACAGCAACGTGTAGAAAATGTGAACTTTATTCACTTGACTACTTCTAAAATCTACAATCCAACGTTACTAGAAGACTATGGGGTAAGAATCTTAAGGCTAAGAAACTTCAATGCTTCAACTGTTTAGAACTGAACACTAAGGGAAAGGTCAACTTCTTGGGGGAAACGTGGTGGGGAATCGAACAACAACAGGGGTGTGGCTAACTTGTAAGGTGGGGAACGTCGCAGTGCCTGGGCTGGGCACTGGTCACCCGTTCCCCGTAAGGTTCTTTAGATGGAGCGCGACGCTGGAGGTCAGAGCTGTGGGGAGGTGCGCAGTCTCCTGTCACTGCCCTCTTTTGCCGCCATCTTGGTGGTTGGTTGAGGGCTGTCGCGAAGGAGCAGCCGCATCAGGTCGCGGTTGTCCATCAGCAGCTGCATCAGCTCCGTGGGACAGCCCTGTCTTCGATGGCGGCGGGGCCCCGCACGGCCCGAAGGGCTCTGGAGATTCCGCTGCAAGGCAAAGCACAGGGATCCCCATGGAAGAGGCAGAGGGGCAGAGCGGGGCCGGCACCTGTGGGGCTGCCTTTGGCCTGGGAGACAGAGACTCGGGCCCAGTTGGGCTGGGCTGGCCCGGGGAAGAGGCTGCAGCAGGCAGAGCTCTGCCGCCTCTGCTTGGTGCTGTCCATGGAGCTCAGCCCCTGGGCCGCATTCCCCAGCCAGGAGCTCAGGCCCCTTCTGCCGCAGGGCATTGGCCAAAGGGTGCCCAAGAGGCCCTCAAGGTCTGCCCCATCCCGCCTGCCTGACCCCCCACCCCCCTCCTCACCTCTCGCCAGCGTCTCTGAATTCTTTTTCCGAGCGACCATCCCATGGCCATTCCTATGATGAGCAGGTCGATGAGCAGGAATGTCCTGGCCGCCCACCGGATGCGCTCAGGGTCCGACTCGTCCAGATGACAATCCTCCAGAAGCAGAGGAGAGGCATCCGTGCTGCGCTCAGGTTTGCTCACAGGGTCGAGGGGATGAGCCAAGAGCAGCAGCACGTAAAGCTGCAGCAGCGCGGAGGAGCCGTGAGCAGCCATAGTGCTCTGCCAGCAGCACCGAGGCTCTGGGCGTCTCTCTGCGAGCAGCTGTGCCTGGGCACTGGGGCGCAGCAACAGCTGGGGACAGTTGCCAGCCAGCGTGCCGTCCCCAGAGGCTGTGATGTCACAGAAGCACAGAACGCCCTGGCTGCAGAGAGCCCTGAGAGAATGTTGAGTCCAAGCTGGGAGCCATGGCGGCAAGCATGGCCAGCAGAGCGGGGCCCGAGCGCTGCGGCCTGGCTTGCCTTGCACCCGTGCCACAATGATGACTCCAGCAGCCCCTGTCAGGCCATTGCAGTATCTGATGGCCCACGCTGGGCACAAGTTCTTCCCAATGGCCAGCGTAAACCTCCCTTGGCCCAGCTTCCAAGCCTTGTTGGCATCTGCTCTCTCTTGTCCTTGCCCACCTGGCTGGCGCTGCCGTGTTGCTCGCTGGCCTGTCTGTGGGAGAAGAGGCTGTGCCAATGAGTGCTGCTCAACTTGGAGGCCATTCAAAGGAGGATTTGATTGTGCCTGCTGTGGGAAGAAGGAATATGCGTGCACATGGCCACTTCCCATAGGTTTTACCCCAGATTTTCATGAGCAGCTGTCCTAGTGAAAGTCAAGTCTGTTTTAGTGAGTATTTGAGGGCTTCCAGAGCACAGTGCCATCTCAGGGGAATTCTGCTGGTTGAGTTCTACTGAGGCTTTGAGATGAGTTGCAAATCCTGAAAATGTTCTGGAAGGTTTTGTGTGATTTTTGTGGGATTTTGTGGGATATTGAGGCGATTTCGGGATCTTGAGGGATTTTTCATGTATTTTGTGGGATTTTGTGGAGATTTGGTGGGACATTTTTCTAGAATTTAGTCGTGTTTTGAGAAGATTTAGGGAATTTTGTGTGATTTTTCTGGGATTTTGTTGGATATTGAGGAGATTTTGTGGGATGTTTGTGGAACTTTGAGGGACTTTTCTGGAATTTGGTGAGATTCTGTAGAGAACTGACGAATTATCAGGGGTATTTTCATGTATTCTGTGGGAATTTGTGGAGATTCGGTGGGATTTTTGTGGATTTTGGCCATGTTTTGAGAAGATTTAGGGAATTTTGTGGGATTTTTCCTGGAATTTTATTGGATTCCGGGGAGATTTTGTGGGATGTTTGTGGAACTTTGAGGGACTTTTTAGGAATTTGGTGAGATTCTGTAGAGAACTGACGAATTATCAGGGATTTGTCATGTATTCTGTGGGAATTTGTGGAGATTTGGTGGGATTTTTCTGTAATTTGGTAGAGTTTTGAGAAGATTTAGGGAATTTTGTGGGACTTTTCTGGGATTTTGTTGGATATTGAGGACATTTTGTGGGATGTTTCTGGAATTTGGTGGGGCTTTTCAAGAATTTTGTGGTATTTTGAAAAGATTTAGGGAATTTTGTGGTGTTTTTTCTTGAATTTTGTGGGAAACTGTGCTGATTTTATGGGGCGTTTCTGGAATTTGGTCGAGTTTTCAGAAGATTTAGGGATTTTTGTGGGATTTTTGTGGGATTTTCTGGGAATTGGTGGAGATTTTGTGGGACATTCCTGTGAATTGGTAGGGTTTTGAAATGATTTAGGGAGTTTTGTGGGACTTCTCTGGAATTTTGTGGGGTTTTTCTGGAATTGTGTGGTTTTGAGGAGACTTGAAGAATTTTGAGGAATTTTTCTTAGATTTTGTGGAAACTTGTGGAGGTTTTGTGGGATTTTTGTGGAATTTTTTGGGATATTGAGGCGATTTAGGGATCTTGAGGGATTTTTCATGTATTTTGTGGGAATTTGTGGAGATTTGGTGGGATATTTTTCTAGAATTTGGTCGTGTTTTGAGAAGATTTAGGGAATTTTGTGTGATTATTCTTGAATTTTGTGGGATATTGAGGAGATTTTGTGGGATGTTTGTGGAACTTTGAGGGACTTTTCTGGAATTTGGTGAGATTCTGTAGAGAACTGACAAATTATCAGGGATTTTTCATGTATTCTGTGGGAATTTGTGGAGATTTGGTGGGATTTTTGTGGATTTTGGCCGTGTTTTGAGAAGATTTAGGGAATTTTGTGTGATTTTTCTGGGATTTTGTTGGGTATTGAGGAAATTTTGTGGGATGTTTCTGGAATTTGGTGGGGCTTTTCAAGAATTTTGTGGTATTTTGAAAAGATTTAGGGAATTTTGTGGTGTTTTTTCTTGAATTTTGTGGGAAACTGTGCTGATTTTATGGGGCGTTTCAGGAATTTGGTCGAGTTTTCAGAAGATTTAGGGATTTTTGTGGGATTTTTGTGGGATGTTCTGGGAATTGGTGGAGATTTTGTGGGACATTCCTGTGAATTGGTAGGGTTTTGAAATGATTTAGGGAGTTTTGTGGGACTTCTCTGGAATTTTGTGTGTTTTTTCTGGAATTGTGTGGTTTTGAGGAGACTTGAAGAATTTTGAGGAATTTGTTTTAGATTTTGTGGGAATTTGTGGAGAATCTGTGGGATTTTACTGGAATTTGGTGGGCCATTTCAAGGACTTTGTGTGGTTTTGAGGAGACTTGAAGAATTTTGAGGAATTTTTCTTAGATTTTGTGGAAACTTGTGGAGGTTTTGTGGGATTTTTGTGGGATTTTGTGGGATATTGAGGTGATTTCGGGATCTTGAGGGATTTTTCATGTATTTTGTGGGATTTTGTGGAGATTTGGTGGGATATTTTTCTAGAATTTAGTCGTGTTTTGAGAAGATTTAGGGAATTTTGTGTGATTTTTCTGGGATTTTGTTGGATATTGAGGAGATTTTGTGGGATGTTTGTGGAACTTTGAGGGACTTTTCTGGAATTTGGTGAGATTCTGTAGAGAACTGACGAATTATCAGGGGTATTTTCATGTATTCTGTGGGAATTTGTGGAGATTCGGTGGGATTTTTGTGGATTTTGGCCATGTTTTGAGAAGATTTAGGGAATTTTGTGGGATTTTTCCTGGAATTTTATTGGATACCGGGGAGATTTTGTGGGATGTTTTTGGAACTTTGAGGGACTTTCTAGGAATTTGGTGAGATTCTGTAGAGAACTGACGAATTATCAGGGATTTTTCATGTATTCTGTGGGAATTTGTGGAGATTCTGTGGGATTTTTTTGGAATTTGGTAGAGTTTTGAGAAGATTTAGGGAATTTTGTGGGACTTTTCTGGGATTTTGTTGGGTATTGAGGACATTTTGTGGGATGTTTCTGGAATTTGGTGGGGCTTTTCAAGAATTTTGTGGTATTTTGAAAAGATTTAGGGAATTTTGTGGTGTTTTTTCTTGAATTTTGTGGGAAACTGTGCTGATTTTATGGGGCGTTTCTGGAATTTGGTTGAGTTTTCAGAAGATTTAGGGATTTTTGTGGGATTTTTGTGGGATGTTCTGGGAATTGGTGGAGATTTTGTGGGACATTCCTGTGAATTGGTAGGGTTTTGAAATGATTTAGGGAGTTTTGTGGGACTTCTCTGGAATTTTGTGTGTTTTTTCTGGAATTGTGTGGGATTCTGAGGAGACTTGAAGAATTTTGAGGAATTTTTCTTAGATTTTGTGGAAACTTGTGGAGGTTTTGTGGGATTTTTGTGTGATTTTGTGGGATATTGAGGCGATTTAGGGATCTTGAGGGATTTCTCATGTATTTTGTGGGAATTTGTGGAGATTTGGTGGGATATTTTTCTAGAATTTGGTTGTGTTTTGAGAAGATTTAGGGAATTTTGTGGTGTTTTTTCTTGAATTTTGTGGGAAACTGTGCTGATTTTATGGGGCGTTTCTGGAATTTGGTCGAGTTTTCAGAAGATTTAGGGATTTTTGTGGGATTTTTGTGGGATGTTCTGGGAATTGGTGGAGATTTTGTGGGACATTCCTGTGAATTGGTAGGGTTTTGAAATGATTTAGGGAGTTTTGTGGGACTTCTCTGGAATTTTGTGTGTTTTTTCTGGAACTGTGTGGGATTCTGAGGAGACTTGAAGAATTTTGAGGAATTTTTCTTAGATTTTGTGGGAATTTGTGGAGAATCTGTGGGATTTTACTGGAATTTGGTGGGCCTTTTCAAGGACTTTGTGTGGTTTTGAGGATACTTGAAGTATTTTGAGGAATTTTTCTTAGATTTTGTGGAAACTTGTGGAGGTTTTGGTGGGATTTTTCTGGGATTTTGTGGGATATTGAGGCGAGTTAGGGATCTTGAGGGATTTCTCATGTATTTTGTGGGAATTTGTGGAGATTTGGTGGGATATTTTTCTAGAATTTGGTTGTGTTTTGAGAAGATTTAGGGAATTTTGTGTGATTTTTCTTGAATTTTGTGGGATATTGAGGAGATTTTGTGGGATGTTTGTGGAACTTTGAGGGACTTTTTAGGAATTTGGTGAGATTCTGTAGAGAACTGACAAATTATCAGGGATTTTTCATGTATTCTGTGGGAATTTGTGGAGATTCTGTGGGATTTTTTTGGAATTTGGTAGAGTTTTGAGAAGATTTAGGGAATTTTGTGGGATTTTTCTGGGATTTTGTTGGGTATTGAGGAAATTTTGTGGGATGTTTCTGGATTTTGGTGGGGCTTTTCAAGAATTTTGTGGTATTTTGAAAAGATTTAGGGAATTTTGTGGTGTTTTTTCTTGAATTTTGTGGGAAACTGTGCTGATTTTATGGGGCGTTTCTGGAATTTGGTCGAGTTTTCAGAAGATTTAGGGATTTTTGTGGGATTTTTGTGGGATGTTCTGGGAATTGGTGGAGATTTTGTGGGACATTCCTGTGAATTGGTAGGGTTTTGAAATGATTTAGGGAGTTTTGTGGGACTTCTCTGGAATTTTGTGTGTTTTTTCTGGAATTGTGTGGGATTCTGAGGAGACTTGAAGAATTTTGAGGAATTTGTTTTAGATTTTGTGGGAATTTGTGGAGAATCTGTGGGATTTTACTGGAAATTGGTGGGCCTTTTCAAGGACTTTGTGTGGTTTTGAGGAGACTTGAAGAATTTTGAGGAATTTTTCTTAGATTTTGTGGAAACTTGTGGAGGTTTTGTGGGATTTTTGTGGAATTTTGTGGGATATTGAGGCGATTTCGGGATCTTGAGGCATTTCTCATGTATTTTGTGGGAATTTGTGGAGATTTGGTGGGATATTTTTCTAGAATTTGGTCGTGTTTTGAGAAAATTTAGGGAATTTTGTGTGATTTTTCTTGAATTTTGTGGGATATTGAGGAGATTTTGTGGGATGTTTGTGGAACTTTGAGGGACTTTTTAGGAATTTGGTGAGATTCTGTAGAGAACTGACAAATTATCAGGGATTTTTCATGTATTCTGTGGGAATTTGTGGAGATTTGGTGGGATTTTTGTGGATTTTGGCCGTGTTTTGAGAAGATTTAGGGAATTTTGTGTGATTTTTCTGGGATTTTGTTGGGTATTGAGGAAATTTTGTGGGATGTTTCTGGAATTTGGTGGGGCTTTTCAAGAATTTTGTGGTATTTTGAAAAGATTTAGGGAATTTTGTGGTGTTTTTTCTTGAATTTTGTGGGAAACTGTGCTGATTTTATGGGGCATTTCTGGAATTTGGTCGAGTTTTCAGAAGATTTAGGGATTTTTGTGGGATTTTTGTGGGATGTTCTGGGAATTGGTGGAGATTTTGTGGGACATTCCTGTGAATTGGTAGGGTTTTGAAATGATTTAGGGAGTTTTGTGGGACTTCTCTGGAATTTTGTGTGTTTTTTCTGGAATTGTGTGGTTTTGAGGAGACTTGAAGAATTTTGAGGAATTTGTTTTAGATTTTGTGGGAATTTGTGGAGAATCTGTGGGATTTTACTGGAATTTGGTGGGCCTTTTCAAGGACTTTGTGTGGTTTTGAGGAGACTTGAAGAATTTTGAGGAATTTTTCTTAGATTTTGTGGAAACTTGTGGAGGTTTTGTGGGATTTTTGTGTGATTTTGTGGGATATTGAGGTGATTTCGGGATCTTGAGGGATTTCTCATGTATTTTGTGGGAATTTGTGGAGATTTGGTGGGATATTTTTCTAGAATTTGGTTGTGTTTTGAGAAGATTTAGGGAATTTTGTGGTGTTTTTTCTTGAATTTTGTGGGAAACTGTGCTGATTTTATGGGGCGTTTCTGGAATTTGGTCGAGTTTTCAGAAGATTTAGGGATTTTTGTGGGATTTTTGTGGGATGTTCTGGGAATTGGTGGAGATTTTGTGGGACATTCCTGTGAATTGGTAGGGTTTTGAAATGATTTAGGGAGTTTTGTGGGACTTCTCTGGAATTTTGTGTGTTTTTTCTGGAATTGTGTGGGATTCTGAGGAGACTTGAAGAATTTTGAGGAATTTGTTTTAGATTTTGTGGGAATTTGTGGAGAATCTGTGGGATTTTACTGGAAATTGGTGGGCCTTTTCAAGGACTTTGTGTGGTTTTGAGGAGACTTGAAGAATTTTGAGGAATTTTTCTTAGATTTTGTGGAAACTTGTGGAGGTTTTGTGGGATTTTTGTGGAATTTTGTGGGATATTGAGGCGATTTCGGGATCTTGAGGCATTTCTCATGTATTTTGTGGGAATTTGTGGAGATTTGGTGGGATATTTTTCTAGAATTTGGTCGTGTTTTGAGAAGATTTAGGGAATTTTGTGTGATTTTTCTTGAATTTTGTGGGATATTGAGGAGATTTTGTGGGATGTTTGTGGAACTTTGAGGGACTTTTTAGGAATTTGGTGAGATTCTGTAGAGAACTGACAAATTATCAGGGATTTTTCATGTATTCTGTGGGAATTTGTGGAGATTCTGTGGGATTTTTTTGGAATTTGGTAGAGTTTTGAGAAGATTTAGGGAATTTTGTGGGATTTTTCTGGGATTTTGTTGGGTATTGAGGAAATTTTGTGGGATGTTTCTGGATTTTGGTGGGGCTTTTCAAGAATTTTGTGGTATTTTGAAAAGATTTAGGGAATTTTGTGGTGTTTTTTCTTGAATTTTGTGGGAAACTGTGCTGATTTTATGGGGCGTTTCTGGAATTTGGTCGAGTTTTCAGAAGATTTAGGGATTTTTGTGGGATTTTTGTGGGATGTTCTGGGAATTGGTGGAGATTTTGTGGGACATTCCTGTGAATTGGTAGGGTTTTGAAATGATTTAGGGAGTTTTGTGGGACTTCTCTGGAATTTTGTGTGTTTTTTCTGGAATTGTGTGGGATTCTGAGGAGACTTGAAGAATTTTGAGGAATTTGTTTTAGATTTTGTGGGAATTTGTGGAGAATCTGTGGGATTTTACTGGAAATTGGTGGGCCTTTTCAAGGACTTTGTGTGGTTTTGAGGAGACTTGAAGAATTTTGAGGAATTTTTCTTAGATTTTGTGGAAACTTGTGGAGGTTTTGTGGCATTTTTGTGGAATTTTGTGGGATATTGAGGCAATTTAGGGATCTTGAGGGATTTTTCATGTATTTTGTGGGAATTTGTGGAGATTTGGTGGGATATTTTTCTAGAATTTGGTCGTGTTTTTAGAAAATTTAGGGAATTTTGTGTGATTTTTCTTGAATTTTGTGGGATATTGAGGAGATTTTGTGGGATGTTTGTGGAACTTTGAGGGACTTTTTAGGAATTTGGTGAGATTCTGTAGAAAACTGACAAATTATCAGGGATTTTTCATGTATTCTGTGGGAATTTGTGGAGATTTGGTGGGATTTTTGAGGATTTTGGCCGTGTTTTGAGAAGATTTAGGGAATTTTGTGTGATTTTTCTGGGATTTTGTTGGGTATTGAGGAAATTTTGTGGGATGTTTCTGGAATTTGGTGGGGCTTTTCAAGAATTTTGTGGTATTTTGAAAAGTTTTAGGGAATTTTGTGGTGTTTTTTCTTGAATTTTGTGGGAAACTGTGCTGATTTTATGGGGCATTTCTGGAATTTGGTCGAGTTTTCAGAAGATTTAGGGATTTTTGTGGGATTTTTGTGGGATGTTCTGGGAATTGGTGGAGATTTTGTGGGACATTCCTGTGAATTGGTAGGGTTTTGAAATGATTTAGGGAGTTTTGTGGGACTTCTCTGGAATTTTGTGTGTTTTTTCTGGAATTGTGCGGTTTTGAGGAGACTTGAAGAATTTTGAGGAATTTGTTTTAGATTTTGTGGGAATTTGTGGAGAATCTGTGGGATTTTACTGGAATTTGGTGGGCCTTTTCAAGGACTTTGTGTGGTTTTGAGGAGACTTGAAGAATTTTGAGGAATTTTTCTTAGATTTTGTGGAAACTTGTGGAGGTTTTGTGGGATTTTTGTGGGATTTTGTGGGATATTGAGGTGATTTCGGGATCTTGAGGGATTTCTCATGTATTTTGTGGGAATTTGTGGAGATTTGGTGGGATATTTTTCTAGAATTTGGTTGTGTTTTGAGAAGATTTAGGGAATTTTGTGGTGTTTTTTCTTGAATTTTGTGGGAAACTGTGCTGATTTTATGGGGCGTTTCTGGAATTTGGTCGAGTTTTCAGAAGATTTAGGGATTTTTGTGGGATTTTTGTGGGATGTTCTGGGAATTGGTGGAGATTTTGTGGGACATTCCTGTGAATTGGTAGGGTTTTGAAATGATTTAGGGAGTTTTGTGGGACTTCTCTGGAATTTTGTGTGTTTTTTCTGGAATTGTGTGGGATTCTGAGGAGACTTGAAGAATTTTGAGGAATTTTTCTTAGATTTTGTGGGAATTTGTGGAGAATCTGTGGGATTTTACTGGAATTTGGTGGGCCTTTTCAAGGACTTTGTGTGGTTTTGAGGATACTTGAAGTATTTTGAGGAATTTTTCTTAGATTTTGTGGAAACTTGTGGAGGTTTTGGTGGGATTTTTCTGGGATTTTGTGGGATATTGAGGCGATTTCGGGATCTTGAGGGATTTTTCATGTATTTTGTGGGAATTTGTGGAGATTTGGTGGGATATTTTTCTAGAATTTGGTTGTGTTTTGAGAAGATTTAGGGAATTTTGTGTGATTTTTCTTGAATTTTGTGGGATATTGAGGAGATTTTGTGGGATGTTTGTGGAACTTTGAGGGACTTTTTAGGAATTTGGTGAGATTCTGTAGAGAACTGACAAATTATCAGGGATTTTTCATGTATTCTGTGGGAATTTGTGGAGATTTGGTGGGATTTTTGTGGATTTTGGCCGTGTTTTGAGAAGATTTAGGGAATTTTGTGGGATTTTTCTGGGATTTTGTTGGGTATTGAGGAAATTTTGTGGGATGTTTCTGGAATTTGGTGGGGCTTTTCAAGAATTTTGTGGTATTTTGAAAAGATTTTGGGAATTTTGTGGTGTTTTTTCTTGAATTTTGTGGGAAACTGTGCTGATTTTATGGGGCATTTCTGGAATTTGGTCGAGTTTTCAGAAGATTTAGGGATTTTTGTGGGATTTTTGTGGGATGTTCTGGGAATTGGTGGAGATTTTGTGGGACATTCCTGTGAATTGGTAGGGTTTTGAAATGATTTAGGGAGTTTTGTGGGACTTCTCTGGAATTTTGTGTGTTTTTTCTGGAATTGTGTGGTTTTGAGGAGACTTGAAGAATTTTGAGGAATTTGTTTTAGATTTTGTGGGAATTTGTGGAGAATCTGTGGGATTTTACTGGAATTTGGTGGGCCTTTTCAAGGACTTTGTGTGGTTTTGAGGAGACTTGAAGAATTTTGAGGAATTTTTCTTAGATTTTGTGGAAACTTGTGGAGGTTTTGTGGGATTTTTGTGGGATTTTGTGGGATATTGAGGTGATTTCGGGATCTTGAGGGATTTCTCATGTATTTTGTGGGAATTTGTGGAGATTTGGTGGGATATTTTTCTAGAATTTGGTTGTGTTTTGAGAAGATTTAGGGAATTTTGTGGTGTTTTTTCTTGAATTTTGTGGGAAACTGTGCTGATTTTATGGGGCGTTTCTGGAATTTGGTCGAGTTTTCAGAAGATTTAGGGATTTTTGTGGGATTTTTGTGGGATGTTCTGGGAATTGGTGGAGATTTTGTGGGACATTCCTGTGAATTGGTAGGGTTTTGAAATGATTTAGGGAGTTTTGTGGGACTTCTCTGGAATTTTGTGTGTTTTTTCTGGAATTGTGTGGGATTCTGAGGAGACTTGAAGAATTTTGAGGAATTTTTCTTAGATTTTGTGGGAATTTGTGGAGAATCTGTGGGATTTTACTGGAATTTGGTGGGCCTTTTCAAGGACTTTGTGTGGTTTTGAGGATACTTGAAGTATTTTGAGGAATTTTTCTTAGATTTTGTGGAAACTTGTGGAGGTTTTGGTGGGATTTTTCTGGGATTTTGTGGGATATTGAGGCGAGTTAGGGATCTTGAGGGATTTCTCATGTATTTTGTGGGAATTTGTGGAGATTTGGTGGGATATTTTTCTAGAATTTGGTTGTGTTTTGAGAAGATTTAGGGAATTTTGTGTGATTTTTCTTGAATTTTGTGGGATATTGAGGAGATTTTGTGGGATGTTTGTGGAACTTTGAGGGACTTTTTAGGAATTTGGTGAGATTCTGTAGAGAACTGACAAATTATCAGGGATTTTTCATGTATTCTGTGGGAATTTGTGGAGATTCTGTGGGATTTTTTTGGAATTTGGTAGAGTTTTGAGAAGATTTAGGGAATTTTGTGGGATTTTTCTGGGATTTTGTTGGGTATTGAGGAAATTTTGTGGGATGTTTCTGGAATTTGGTGGGGCTTTTCAAGAATTTTGTGGTATTTTGAAAAGATTTTGGGAATTTTGTGGTGTTTTTTCTTGAATTTTGTGGGAAACTGTGCTGATTTTATGGGGCGTTTCTGGAATTTGGTCGAGTTTTCAGAAGATTTAGGGATTTTTGTGGGATTTTTGTGGGATGTTCTGGGAATTGGTGGAGATTTTGTGGGACATTCCTGTGAATTGGTAGGGTTTTGAAATGATTTAGGGAGTTTTGTGGGACTTCTCTGGAATTTTGTGTGTTTTTTCTGGAATTGTGTGGGATTCTGAGGAGACTTGAAGAAT
Source organism: Cyanistes caeruleus (assembly GCF_971803275.1). NCBI lineage: Eukaryota > Metazoa > Chordata > Aves > Passeriformes > Paridae > Cyanistes > Cyanistes caeruleus. Next base: position 71,746,160 of record NC_141704.1, read on the forward strand.
TTTGAGGAATTTGTTTTAGATTTTGTGGGAATTTGTGGAGAATCTGTGGGATTTTACTGGAAATTGGTGGGCCTTTTCAAGGACTTTGTGTGGTTTTGAGGAGACTTGAAGAATTTTGAGGAATTTTTCTTAGATTTTGTGGAAACTTGTGGAGGTTTTGTGGGATTTTTGTGGAATTTTGTGGGATATTGAGGCAATTTAGGGATCTTGAGGGATTTCTCATGTATTTTGTGGGAATTTGTGGAGATTTGGTGGGATATTTTTCTAGAATTTGGTCGTGTTTTGAGAAAATTTAGGGAATTTTGTGTGATTTTTCTTGAATTTTGTGGGATATTGAGGAGATTTTGTGGGATGTTTGTGGAACTTTGAGGGACTTTTTAGGAATTTGGTGAGATTCTGTAGAGAACTGACAAATTATCAGGGATTTTTCATGTATTCTGTGGGAATTTGTGGAGATTCTGTGGGATTTTTGTGGATTTTGGCCGTGTTTTGAGAAGATTTAGGGAATTTTGTGTGATTTTTCTGGGATTTTGTTGGGTATTGAGGACATTTTGTGGGATGTTTCTGGAATTTGGTGGGGCTTTTCAAGAATTTTGTGGTATTTTGAAAAGATTTTGGGAATTTTGTGGTGTTTTTTCTTGAATTTTGTGGGAAACTGTGCTGATTTTATGGGGCATTTCTGGAATTTGGTCGAGTTTTCAGAAGATTTAGGGATTTTTGTGGGATTTTTGTGGGATGTTCTGGGAATTGGTGGAGATTTTGTGGGACATTCCTGTGAATTGGTAGGGTTTTGAAATGATTTAGGGAGTTTTGTGGGACTTCTCTGGAATTTTGTGTGTTTTTTCTGGAATTGTGTGGTTTTGAGGAGACTTGAAGAATTTTGAGGAATTTGTTTTAGATTTTGTGGGAATTTGTGGAGAATCTGTGGGATTTTACTGGAATTTGGTGGGCCTTTTCAAGGACTTTGTGTGGTTTTGAGGAGACTTGAAGAATTTTGAGGAATTTTTCTTAGATTTTGTGGAAACTTGTGGAGGTTTTGTGGGATTTTTGTGGGATTTTGTGGGATATTGAGGTGATTTCGGGATCTTGAGGGATTTTTCATGTATTTTGTGGGAATTTGTGGAGATTTGGTGGGATATTTTTCTAGAATTTGGTTGTGTTTTGAGAAGATTTAGGGAATTTTGTGGTGTTTTTTCTTGAATTTTGTGGGAAACTGTGCTGATTTTATGGGGCGTTTCTGGAATTTGGACGAGTTTTCAGAAGATTTAGGGATTTTTGTGGGATTTTTGTGGGATGTTCTGGGAATTGGTGGAGATTTTGTGGGACATTCCTGTGAATTGGTAGGGTTTTGAAATGATTTAGGGAGTTTTGTGGGACTTCTCTGGAATTTTGTGTGTTTTTTCTGGAATTGTGTGGGATTCTGAGGAGACTTGAAGAATTTTGAGGAATTTTTCTTAGATTTTGTGGGAATTTGTGGAGAATCTGTGGGATTTTACTGGAATTTGGTGGGCCTTTTCAAGGACTTTGTGTGGTTTTGAGGATACTTGAAGTATTTTGAGGAATTTTTCTTAGATTTTGTGGAAACTTGTGGAGGTTTTGGTGGGATTTTTCTGGGATTTTGTGGGATATTGAGGCGAGTTAGGGATCTTGAGGGATTTCTCATGTATTTTGTGGGAATTTGTGGAGATTTGGTGGGATATTTTTCTAGAATTTGGTTGTGTTTTGAGAAGATTTAGGGAATTTTGTGTGATTTTTCTTGAATTTTGTGGGATATTGAGGAGATTTTGTGGGATGTTTGTGGAACTTTGAGGGACTTTTTAGGAATTTGGTGAGATTCTGTAGAGAACTGACAAATTATCAGGGATTTTTCATGTATTCTGTGGGAATTTGTGGAGATTCTGTGGGATTTTTTTGGAATTTGGTAGAGTTTTGAGAAGATTTAGGGAATTTTGTGGGATTTTTCTGGGATTTTGTTGGGTATTGAGGAAATTTTGTGGGATGTTTCTGGATTTTGGTGGGGCTTTTCAAGAATTTTGTGGTATTTTGAAAAGATTTAGGGAATTTTGTGGTGTTTTTTCTTGAATTTTGTGGGAAACTGTGCTGATTTTATGGGGCGTTTCTGGAATTTGGTTGAGTTTTCAGAAGATTTAGGGATTTTTGTGGGATTTTTGTGGGATGTTCTGGGAATTGGTGGAGATTTTGTGGGACATTCCTGTGAATTGGTAGGGTTTTGAAATGATTTAGGGAGTTTTGTGGGACTTCTCTGGAATTTTGTGTGTTTTTTCTGGAATTGTGTGGGATTCTGCGGAGACTTGAAGAATTTTGAGGAATTTGTTTTAGATTTTGTGGGAATTTGTGGAGAATCTGTGGGATTTTACTGGAAATTGGTGGGCCTTTTCAAGGACTTTGTGTGGTTTTGAGGAGACTTGAAGAATTTTGAGGAATTTTTCTTAGATTTTGTGGAAACTTGTGGAGGTTTTGTGGGATTTTTGTGGAATTTTGTGGGATATTGAGGCGATTTAGGGATCTTGAGGGATTTTTCATGTATTTTGTGGGAATTTGTGGAGATTTGGTGGGATATTTTTCTAGAATTTGGTCGTGTTTTGAGAAGATTTAGGGAATTTTGTGTGATTTTTCTTGAATTTTGTGGGATATTGAGGAGATTTTGTGGGATGTTTGTGGAACTTTGAGGGACTTTTTAGGAATTTGGTGAGATTCTGTAGAGAACTGACAAATTATCAGGGATTTTTCATGTATTCTGTGGGAATTTGTGGAGATTCTGTGGGATTTTTTTGGAATTTGGTAGAGTTTTGAGAAGATTTAGGGAATTTTGTGGGATTTTTCTGGGATTTTGTTGGGTATTGAGGAAATTTTGTGGGATGTTTCTGGATTTTGGTGGGGCTTTTCAAGAATTTTGTGGTATTTTGAAAAGATTTAGGGAATTTTGTGGTGTTTTTTCTTGAATTTTGTGGGAAACTGTGCTGATTTTCTGGGGCGTTTCTGGAATTTGGTCGAGTTTTCAGAAGATTTAGGGATTTTTGTGGGATTTTTGTGGGATGTTCTGGGAATTGGTGGAGATTTTGTGGGACATTCCTGTGAATTGGTAGGGTTTTGAAATGATTTAGGGAGTTTTGTGGGACTTCTCTGGAATTTTGTGTGTTTTTTCTGGAATTGTGTGGGATTCTGAGGAGACTTGAAGAATTTTGAGGAATTTGTTTTAGATTTTGTGGGAATTTGTGGAGAATCTGTGGGATTTTACTGGAAATTGGTGGGCCTTTTCAAGGACTTTGTGTGGTTTTGAGGAGACTTGAAGAATTTTGAGGAATTTTTCTTAGATTTTGTGGAAACTTGTGGAGGTTTTGTGGCATTTTTGTGGAATTTTGTGGGATATTGAGGCGATTTCGGGATCTTGAGGGATTTTTCATGTATTTTGTGGGAATTTGTGGAGATTTGGTGGGATATTTTTCTAGAATTTGGTCGTGTTTTGAGAAGATTTAGGGAATTTTGTGTGATTTTTCTTGAATTTTGTGGGATATTGAGGAGATTTTGTGGGATGTTTGTGGAACTTTGAGGGACTTTTCTGGAATTTGGTGAGATTCTGTAGAGAACTGACAAATTATCAGGGATTTTTCATGTATTCTGTGGGAATTTGTGGAGATTTGGTGGGATTTTTGTGGATTTTGGCCGTGTTTTGAGAAGATTTAGGGAATTTTGTGTGATTTTTCTGGGATTTTGTTGGGTATTGAGGAAATTTTGTGGGATGTTTCTGGAATTTGGTGGGGCTTTTCAAGAATTTTGTGGTATTTTGAAAAGATTTTGGGAATTTTGTGGTGTTTTTTCTTGAATTTTGTGGGAAACTGTGCTGATTTTATGGGGCATTTCTGGAATTTGGTCGAGTTTTCAGAAGATTTAGGGATTTTTGTGGGATTTTTGTGGGATGTTCTGGGAATTGGTGGAGATTTTGTGGGACATTCCTGTGAATTGGTAGGGTTTTGAAATGATTTAGGGAGTTTTGTGGGACTTCTCTGGAATTTTGTGTGTTTTTTCTGGAATTGTGTGGTTTTGAGGAGACTTGAAGAATTTTGAGGAATTTGTTTTAGATTTTGTGGGAATTTGTGGAGAATCTGTGGGATTTTACTGGAATTTGGTGGGCCTTTTCAAGGACTTTGTGTGGTTTTGAGGAGACTTGAAGAATTTTGAGGAATTTTTCTTAGATTTTGTGGAAACTTGTGGAGGTTTTGTGGGATTTTTGTGGGATTTTGTGGGATATTGAGGTGATTTCGGGATCTTGAGGGATTTTTCATGTATTTTGTGGGAATTTGTGGAGATTTGGTGGGATATTTTTCTAGAATTTGGTTGTGTTTTGAGAAGATTTAGGGAATTTTGTGGTGTTTGTTCTTGAATTTTGTGGGAAACTGTGCTGATTTTATGGGGCGTTTCTGGAATTTGGTTGAGTTTTCAGAAGATTTAGGGATTTTTGTGGGATTTTTGTGGGATGTTCTGGGAATTGGTGGAGATTTTGTGGGACATTCCTGTGAATTGGTAGGGTTTTGAAATGATTTAGGGAGTTTTGTGGGACTTCTCTGGAATTTTGTGTGTTTTTTCTGGAATTGTGTGGGATTCTGAGGAGACTTGAAGAATTTTGAGGAATTTTTCTTAGATTTTGTGGGAATTTGTGGAGAATCTGTGGGATTTTACTGGAATTTGGTGGGCCTTTTCAAGGACTTTGTGTGGTTTTGAGGATACTTGAAGTATTTTGAGGAATTTTTCTTAGATTTTGTGGAAACTTGTGGAGGTTTTGGTGGGATTTTTCTGGGATTTTGTGGGATATTGAGGCGAGTTAGGGATCTTGAGGGATTTCTCATGTATTTTGTGGGAATTTGTGGAGATTTGGTGGGATATTTTTCTAGAATTTGGTTGTGTTTTGAGAAGATTTAGGGAATTTTGTGTGATTTTTCTTGAATTTTGTGGGATATTGAGGAGATTTTGTGGGATGTTTGTGGAACTTTGAGGGACTTTTTAGGAATTTGGTGAGATTCTGTAGAGAACTGACGAATTATCAGGGATTTTTCATGTATTCTGTGGGAATTTGTGGAGATTCTGTGGGATTTTTTTGGAATTTGGTAGAGTTTTGAGAAGATTTAGGGAATTTTGTGGGATTTTTCTGGGATTTTGTTGGGTATTGAGGAAATTTTGTGGGATGTTTCTGGATTTTGGTGGGGCTTTTCAAGAATTTTGTGGTATTTTGAAAAGATTTAGGGAATTTTGTGGTGTTTTTTCTTGAATTTTGTGGGAAACTGTGCTGATTTTATGGGGCGTTTCTGGAATTTGGTTGAGTTTTCAGAAGATTTAGGGATTTTTGTGGGATTTTTGTGGGATGTTCTGGGAATTGGTGGAGATTTTGTGGGACATTCCTGTGAATTGGTAGGGTTTTGAAATGATTTAGGGAGTTTTGTGGGACTTCTCTGGAATTTTGTGTGTTTTTTCTGGAATTGTGTGGGATTCTGCGGAGACTTGAAGAATTTTGAGGAATTTGTTTTAGATTTTGTGGGAATTTGTGGAGAATCTGTGGGATTTTACTGGAAATTGGTGGGCCTTTTCAAGGACTTTGTGTGGTTTTGAGGAGACTTGAAGAATTTTGAGGAATTTTTCTTAGATTTTGTGGAAACTTGTGGAGGTTTTGTGGGATTTTTGTGGAATTTTGTGGGATATTGAGGCGATTTAGGGATCTTGAGGGATTTTTCATGTATTTTGTGGGAATTTGTGGAGATTTGGTGGGATATTTTTCTAGAATTTGGTCGTGTTTTGAGAAGATTTAGGGAATTTTGTGTGATTTTTCTTGAATTTTGTGGGATATTGAGGAGATTTTGTGGGATGTTTGTGGAACTTTGAGGGACTTTTTAGGAATTTGGTGAGATTCTGTAGAGAACTGACAAATTATCAGGGATTTTTCATGTATTCTGTGGGAATTTGTGGAGATTCTGTGGGATTTTTTTGGAATTTGGTAGAGTTTTGAGAAGATTTAGGGAATTTTGTGGGATTTTTCTGGGATTTTGTTGGGTATTGAGGAAATTTTGTGGGATGTTTCTGGATTTTGGTGGGGCTTTTCAAGAATTTTGTGGTATTTTGAAAAGATTTAGGGAATTTTGTGGTGTTTTTTCTTGAATTTTGTGGGAAACTGTGCTGATTTTATGGGGCGTTTCTGGAATTTGGTCGAGTTTTCAGAAGATTTAGGGATTTTTGTGGGATTTTTGTGGGATGTTCTGAGAATTGGTGGAGATTTTGTGGGACATTCCTGTGAATTGGTAGGGTTTTGAAATGATTTAGGGAGTTTTGTGGGACTTCTCTGGAATTTTGTGTGTTTTTTCTGGAATTGTGTGGGATTCTGAGGAGACTTGAAGAATTTTGAGGAATTTGTTTTAGATTTTGTGGGAATTTGTGGAGAATCTGTGGGATTTTACTGGAAATTGGTGGGCCTTTTCAAGGACTTTGTGTGGTTTTGAGGAGACTTGAAGAATTTTGAGGAATTTTTCTTAGATTTTGTGGAAACTTGTGGAGGTTTTGTGGGATTTTTGTGGAATTTTGTGGGATATTGAGGCAATTTAGGGATCTTGAGGGATTTTTCATGTATTTTGTGGGAATTTGTGGAGATTTGGTGGGATATTTTTCTAGAATTTGGTCGTGTTTTTAGAAAATTTAGGGAATTTTGTGTGATTTTTCTTGAATTTTGTGGGATATTGAGGAGATTTTGTGGGATGTTTGTGGAACTTTGAGGGACTTTTTAGGAATTTGGTGAGATTCTGTAGAAAACTGACAAATTATCAGGGATTTTTCATGTATTCTGTGGGAATTTGTGGAGATTTGGTGGGATTTTTGAGGATTTTGGCCGTGTTTTGAGAAGATTTAGGGAATTTTGTGTGATTTTTCTGGGATTTTGTTGGGTATTGAGGAAATTTTGTGGGATGTTTCTGGAATTTGGTGGGGCTTTTCAAGAATTTTGTGGTATTTTGAAAAGTTTTAGGGAATTTTGTGGTGTTTTTTCTTGAATTTTGTGGGAAACTGTGCTGATTTTATGGGGCATTTCTGGAATTTGGTCGAGTTTTCAGAAGATTTAGGGATTTTTGTGGGATTTTTGTGGGATGTTCTGGGAATTGGTGGAGATTTTGTGGGACATTCCTGTGAATTGGTAGGGTTTTGAAATGATTTAGGGAGTTTTGTGGGACTTCTCTGGAATTTTGTGTGTTTTTTCTGGAATTGTGTGGGATTCTGAGGAGACTTGAAGAATTTTGAGGAATTTGTTTTAGATTTTGTGGGAATTTGTGGAGAATCTGTGGGATTTTACTGGAATTTGGTGGGCCTTTTCAAGGACTTTGTGTGGTTTTGAGGAGACTTGAAGAATTTTGAGGAATTTTTCTTAGATTTTGTGGAAACTTGTGGAGGTTTTGTGGGATTTTTGTGGAATTTTGTGGGATATTGAGGCGATTTAGGGATCTTGAGGGATTTTTCATGTATTTTGTGGGAATTTGTGGAGATTTGGTGGGATATTTTTCTAGAATTTGGTCGTGTTTTGAGAAGATTTAGGGAATTTTGTGTGATTTTTCTTGAATTTTGTGGGATATTGAGGAGATTTTGTGGGATGTTTGTGGAACTTTGAGGGACTTTTTAGGAATTTGGTGAGATTCTGTAGAGAACTGACAAATTATCAGGGATTTTTCATGTATTCTGTGGGAATTTGTGGAGATTCTGTGGGATTTTTGTGGATTTTGGCCGTGTTTTGAGTCCCCTCAAAACCACACAAATCCTTGAAAAGGTCCACCAAATTCCAGAAAAATCCCACAGAATCTCCACAAATTCCCACAAAATCTAAGAAAAATTCCTCAAAATTCTTCAAGTCTCCTCAGAATCCCACACAATTCCAGAAAAACCCCACAAAATTCCAGAGAAGTCCCACAAAACTCCCTAAATCATTTCAAAACCCTACCAATTCACAGGAATGTCCCACAAAATCTCTACCAATTCCCAGAACATCCCACAAAAATCTCACAAAAATCCCTAACACTTCTGAAAACTCGACCAAATTCCAGAAACGCCCCATAAAATCAGCACAGTTTCCCACAAAATTCAAGAAAAAACACCACAAAATTCCCTAAATCTTTTCAAAATACCACAAAATTCTTGAAAAGCCCCACCAAATTCCAGAAACATCCCACAAAATGTCCTCAATACCCAACAAAATCCCAGAAAAATCCCACAAAATTCCCTAAATTTTCTCAAAACACAACCAAAATTCCAGAAAAATCCCACCGAATCGCCACAAATTCCCACAGAATACATGAAAAATCCCTGATAATTCGTCAGTTCTCTACAGAATCTCACCAAATTCCAGAAAAGTCCCTCAAAGTTCCACAAACATCCCACAAAATCTCCTCAATATCCAACAAAATTCAAGAAAAATCCCACAAAATTCTCTAAATCTTCTCAAAACACGCTCAAAATGCACAAAAATCCCACCGAATCTCCACAAATTCCCACAGAATACATGAAAAATCCCTGATAATTCGTCAGTTCTCTACAGAATCTCACCAAATTCCAGAAAAGTCCCTCAAAGTTCCACAAACATCCCACAAAATCTCCTCAATATCCAACAAAATTCCAAGAAAAATCCCACATAATTCCCTAAATCTTCTCAAAACACGACCAAATTATAGAAAAATATCTTACCAAATCACCACAAATTCCCACAAAATACATGAAAAATCCCTCAAGATCCCTAAATCGCCTCAATATCCCACAAAATTCCACAAAAATCCCACAAAACCTCCACAAGTTTCCACAAAATCTAAGAAAAATTCCTCAAAATTCTTCAAGTCTCCTCAAAACCACACAACGTCCTGGAAAAGGCCCACTAAATTCCAGAAAAATCCCACAGAATCTTCACAAATTCCCACAAAATCTAAAACAAATTCCTCAAAATTCTTCAAGTCTCCTCAGAATCCCACACAATTCCAGAAAAACCCCACCAAATTCCAGAGAAGTCCCACAAAACTCCCTAAATCATTTCAAAACCCTACCAATTCACAGGAATGTCCCACAAAATCTCCACCAATTCCCAGAACATCCCATAAAAATCCCTAAATCTTCTGAAAACTCGACCAAATTCCAGAAACGCCCCATAAAATCAGCACAGTTTCCCACAAAATTCAAGAAAAAACACCACAAAATTCCCTAAATCTTCTCAAAACACGACCAAATTCTAGAAAAATATCCCACCAAATCTCCACAAATTCCCACAAAATACATGAAAAATCCCTCAAGATCCATAAATCGCCTCAATATCCCACAAAATCACACAAAAATCACACAAAACCTCCACAAGTTTCCACAAAATCTAAGAAAAATTCCTCAAATATCTTCAAGTCTCCTCAGAAGGTTCTGGATGAGGGTAGAAATAATTAAAAAGCATCTTGAAAGTAACATCATATTTTTGTCAGCCATCTCTTCAGGGACTACTTTAAATCCCAGAATGTTCAAGAGCCATCATCACTGTGCAAACAGAAGCTCCAACTGAACGAAACCAGAAGAAGTGGATATGGCAAATTCTCTGGTCCAAGTGGTGATATTAATCTGGTGAGGCTCTGGATTCCCATTTCAGACATACTATCACAGCTTAAATATAGGAAAAAATTGGGATTTTACTTTGCTGTGGTCTCTTTTTGTTTTGCAAAATATGTGATAGTTAATATATGAGTAAAATCTTGTATAAAAACAGGTTTGTTTTTTGGTTTTTTTTCTAACAAATAGCCAAATGCATATTACCTGCCTTGCTGGAAAATAATTGAGGTCTTCCTCTAAGAAATTTTTTCTCAGAGTGCCTTTCTTTGTGATTTGTGTTCTTATCTTAGGAAGATACAGGAGTTGCTCATTTTAATGCTGTCCAGCAGACTATTCCATGCTTTCTCAGCTGTTTGGATCTGCAGTTCAGGATTGGACCAAGAAAAATGGTGATGGGATGAAATTATTTTTATTCTTAAATGAGGACAATTCCATTTTTAAACATACACATGTGCTTCCAATGCTTTCAGTAGTCAAGGATGAAATTTTGAACAGACATGAATTCCTCAGTCTTTGTTTCTTTTTCCCTGAAGGATGGAATTTGGACTTTGCCCACCAGTGCAGTCCTTGCTATGGGCAGATGTTTCTTCTGTTCTTCTTACCAGCAGTGGGAGTGGTTGGACACTGAACCTCAAAGAAGAGGGAGCTAACATCCCTTACCTGGATAAGTCCCACAGGTAAGCACCTTGGAGAAGTTCTTCAACCAAAACCAGTTCCTGTAAGGCTTTCCAGCCCTTGACAGGAAATAAGCTGATTCCTGCAGGCTGCAACATGAAGACTTCCAGACTGAAGTGAGCATCCTGCTATAAGGAAGGATTTGGGAGTAGTGAGTCATCATTTGTATGGGAAATTAATCTGTGATTTTTATTTATTGTTTTTTTTCATTTGAAGTAACATCACATCATCATAGAGAGACATTGTCTGTCATTTCTGGTGTGGATACCTGAATAACTCAGCTAGACAGGTAGCATGATAAGGTAATACAATGCAGATATTGAAAGGAATTTTTTGGATGATTTTTTTGTTAGTTCAAGCTGCAGTCCCTGATTTATTCAGGCTTTGAAGTACCATGCAAGCCTTTCCCACAGAAGAAATTCTGTTTTATGTAAATAATGCACTGTGCAGTAAACTAGAAGAAAGCAGGGAGCATAGAGCATGAAGTTAGTGTTTCATGCAGGTGTTTGAAGGCAATGTGGGATTCCAGAGCTTAGTGTTTGAATTGCAACTTGAATTTCCTTCTTTGCTGTTATTTAGACTGCTCTGAAGTAGTCATGAGAAGCAAAAATGAAAGGCAATGTTGTTTGATGGGGACTGTGGTAGGGCTTTCTTGCCAGATTTGAAATGGCTTGAATTGATTAAAATCTCCAGGTGAGGGGAAGATTGTATCCATTCCTCTCTCTTATTAAAGCAAATTTTCCAAGAGGGATGTAAAATTGCAGTTGAGGGTTGGGGTGGTTTTTTCTTTTTTCTCTTCTTTCATGTGCAACCTAACAACTCCAATTTCACAGGCCTATTTAACATTTGATCCCTAAAAGTCAGTCCTTTGCTTTGTATTTTGGGCACTTGTTCATCTTGGGAAATTTGTCATCTTCTCAGGGCATTGAAGGTCAACCAAATGCTGCAGGTTTCATTCTTCCTTTCATATGGTCTATGTCCTGGGGTTTGACTCTTAAGCAGAGCTATTTTTTTATTTTGCAGCCTAGCAGTTGTACGGTGGGGCTGTGTGCAGGTGAATTGATTTGAGAACGATGGGTAAATCAGCTCCTGGGAAGATGTGCACTGCCTGGCCCCGATGCTTCAGCATGCTTGAGGTCAGCTTGGCTGTCTCTGACTGTCTAATAATAATGCAGAATAACAGAATTAAGTATTCATTGTAATTGGTGATCAATAAGATTTGTTTTCAGCTAAGTCTGCGTGCTAGTTTCTAAAGCACTCCAGTCTGTTTCATCAATGACCTTTGTGGTTTTAGCTTAAGCTAAAAATCTAGTTTCTGCTGTTGTTATTTTCTGCCCTGTCGCTGTGAGAGGAAGGGATGATGGCTGGAGGTTTGGCAGTCAGCGAGGGCCTGGCCACCACTGCAGTTCTGTACACTCAGCCTTGGAGATGTGATCAGGAATGTGCTGTTAGTTGCCAGTTTTGTATTGCAAAGACTGAGCATGCTGCCATCACTGTGTTTGATGAGTGAGTTTTCATTGGTTTGGTCCGACTCCAAAGCAGCCTTAATTTGAAGGTGGAATTCTTTGTGGATGAGGCTGTGAAGAATATGGTGTTTATACTCCCATCCTATGGGCAGTACGGTAGAACAACTCCTAACTGATTTGGTAATAAAGACCTAGTTTTTCTTCACTAAACCTGCCCTAGCCAAATTCATCAGCTGGTGATAGCTATCTCTGGAGTGGGAGTTCTTTATTGAGTTGATTGACAATTTAATATACTTTGTCAAGCTGTGTTGTTTAGTTTCTGTTGATCCAGAGACACCTGAGGCTCCTTTTGCTTCCTAAGGGATTAAAGTAGCAAGCACTTAGAATGAGATATTGGGAAGATGGGTGCAGGAGACTTTGTAATTTACTATGGAAAAACATAATAATGATGATGAATATTTCAGGTGGAAATGATAGTATTTCACTATATACTATGTGAAATGCTTTTATGTGATTTTTTTTCATTTCTCTTTTATTTTTTAATCCTGGATAAATTAAATGAGGCTTTTGGGGAAAGCATGAGCTGGAATTTCTATTGAGGTTGATAACCTCTGATTCTGCTCTTGTTTGTCTGTCTGCTGGAACTTGTAGCAAACTAGCTATGTCCAAGTTTAATTGTGTAATAATTATCTTTCAAATCGAGCCTTTCTCACTTGGTGCTGATGTATTTGGGGGAGGGAGGGGAATGGAGAGTAAAGAGCTCCTTTCATGAATACAATTTTAATTTCATCTTGCTGATTTGAGCCTTTCCAAGATTCAAGTGAGCATTGGATCAGGTTGGAACTGAGGGGATGACTCATGACTCTGGCATAAAAACTACATTGCATTCCACATATTGGGAGTTTTCTGTTGCCCACAAGAAAGTTCAGGAAAAAAAAGAAAAATATAGAAATGGGTTTCAAATTTCCTGTGCTATTTTCAGTTGACTCCTCTTTCTGGAGGTGCCTTAGCAAGTGTAGGACATCTGAAAAACTTGGAACTGCAACTTTCTTGTTGAGGCTCTGATGAACATTGCTTCTGTCATCAAGTTCTTGTGTTCATACTTTGAACTTAGCTGAGTAATGTTGGTATCAGCAGACTCTACTAAAGCCATGCCTTCCTAATTAATAATGCATTCTTAATAAAAAAAAAAAAAATCTATTTCTTCATGTATTTAATTACCTAGTGAGTGTAAGACTGAATGAAGTTAATACCGTGCAGATTTCAAGCAAAACGCTGCTTTTTAATGTGCTTCAGTATAGGCTATGCACAAGTCAATAGACATGATTTTTAAGCTTCAGTTACCTTTCATTACCCTGTGCATATTCAAATTCAGATTGATGAATGCTGAACCAAAAGCAGACATCATAGAGTTAATTGAAGTTCTTTAAATTCAGAGGCAAACTATTTTCATAGCTTTGTTTTGAGGGTGGGTTGCTTTTGATGTCTGGGGTTTTTTTGGCTAAGGCAATGGCAAACATTTATTTATCCTGCTCCCTCCCCATTTTCCACCATCGTTGTTGCCAGTGATGCCTGCAGTGCTCAGTGGTCAATGACCCTCAGCCAGGGTGAGCTGCAGGAGCCTTACAGACGGGCCTGTTCTTTCTCCCAGTGCTAGAACAAGTGCAACAGCACAGTGCCATTTTGCTAAAAGCTAATATTTTTCCCAGCAGCTTCTTCTCCAGGCAGAATGAAATGCTTTCTTCAAGAGCAACCACATCTTTTCTCTGCCTGAAAGGTTGTGTTTGTTTGGGGTTTTTTCTCTTGCCTTAGGTGAGAGATAAAAAAAAAATGAAGAGGAAAGCCCAAGGAAATGCCAAAAGTACCACCTGGTAGTAATTTTGTGTGAGTGTCTCCATTTACACTTCAAACTTGCTCTTGGAGAACTTGGAGCTGCATTTAAAATGTATTTTGGTAGGTGGTCAGCTGCTGACTATCTGCATTTCTTCTTCCATTTCTTTTCTGTGCTTGTTTGGTATTGCTGCTGAATGTCCCCAAAGAGTAAAGTGGTGTGGAAGAGTTGAGGAAGCAGCTTTTGAAATTCTAAAGCTGATGTGTAGGTTTTGTTCCTCTTGGATTTTTAAAAGCAGGTATGTCATCCAAGTTAACTTTCTTCAGCAAGTAACAAGATTGTCGTCCTTCCACTGATGCTCTGTATTTTAACAGAGGTATTTGATGGTGCTGGAAAGGAGCAAGATGCAGAATGAGTTTGAGAGAAGTGATTTAAAGTGGGAGCACAGATGGTTGATTCCTAAAAATCAAAAAACGGATGTTTTGTTTTGTAGGAAAATGAAATCTAATCCTATTTGAGGGTCAGCAGGATAAATACAAAGAACTAAATACAGATGTAGATACATATATACATATATGCGTATATATATATATATATATATATATGTATAACCCCGCCCCCCGAAATCTATGAAGCAGGACTGATTGGTGCCATAGCCCAGGCAGCCTGTGGATCTAATTGCCTGCCTGTATTCAGCCCTTGCCTGGATGCCAGGGGAGACGTCTCTGGATTTGTCTCCAGACAGCTTTCCAGGGATGATCCTGCTCCTTTCCTGGTGCCCCAGAGTGCTGCAAGCCCCCCGTCCTGGGGCCATGGTGATGCCTGCCGGGGCCTTTAGGGTCCCCCCTAAAGGGCAGACAGGGTTTGACTGCAAGCTTCCTTGGAAGGTGGAGGCAGGTGAATATTGGCCACCTTCTTCTTTCCCGCTGCCCTCTGTGCTCTTGCAAAGCCTGCTGGGGCACTGGGGCTCTCCATTGCAGGCAGTCTGGAGCTGCCATGCAAAGCCATCTCTCAAGGAGTCCCCAGGTCTCAGGTGCAACCTCAAGAAAATGACACAGCAACGTGTAGAAAATGTGAACTTTATTCACTTGACTACTTCTAAAATCTACAATCCAACGTTACTAGAAGACTATGGGGTAAGAATCTTAAGGCTAAGAAACTTCAATGCTTCAACTGTTTAGAACTGAACACTAAGGGAAAGGTCAACTTCTTGGGGGAAACGTGGTGGGGAATCGAACAACAACAGGGGTGTGGCTAACTTGTAAGGTGGGGAACGTCGCAGTGCCTGGGCTGGGCACTGGTCACCCGTTCCCCGTAAGGTTCTTTAGATGGAGCGCGACGCTGGAGGTCAGAGCTGTGGGGAGGTGCGCAGTCTCCTGTCACTGCCCTCTTTTGCCGCCGTCTTGGTGGTTGGCCTCCTCGGCTGAGAGCTGTAGCGAAGGTGTAGCCGCATCAGGTCACGGTTTTGCCTGAGCAGCTGCATCAACTTGGTGGGACAGCCGAGTCTTCGATGGCGGCGGGGCCCCGCACGGCCCGAAGGGCTCTGGAGATTCCGCTGCAAGGCAAAGCACAGGGATCCCCATGGAAGAGGCAGAGAGGCAGAGCGGGGCCGGCACCTGTGGGGCTGCCTTTGGCCTGGGAGACAGAGACTCGGGCCCAGTTGGGCTGGGCTGGCCCGGGGAAGAGGCTGCAGCAGGCAGAGCTCTGCCGCCTCTGCTTGGTGCTGTCCATGGAGCTCAGCCCCTGGGCCACATTCCCCAGCCAGGAGCTCAGGCCCCTTCTGCCGCAGGGCATTGGCCAAAGGGTGCCCAAGAGGCCCTCAAGGTCTGCCCCATCCCACCTGCCCCTGACCCCCCACCCCCTGCCTCACCTCTCCCCAGCGTCTCTGAAATCTTCTTCCAAGGGCCCATCCCATGGCCATTCCTATGAGGAGCACGTCAATGAGCAGGAGTGTCCTGGACGCCCACCAGAGGAGCGCAGAGTCCTTCTCCTCCAGGTCGAAATCCTCCAGAACCAGAGGAGAGGCACCCGTGCTCCTCTCGGGTTTGCTCACAGGGTCGAGGGGATGGGCCAAGAGCAGCAGCACGTAAAGCTGCAGCAGCGCGGAGGAGCCGTGAGCAGCCATAGTGCTCTGCCAGCAGCACCGAGGCTCTGGGCGTCTCTCTGCGAGCAGCTGTGCCTGGGCTCTGGGGCGCAGCAACAGCTGGGGACAGTTGCCAGCCAGCGTGCCGTCCCCAGAGGCTGTGATGTCACAGAAGCACAGAACGCCCTGGCTGCAGAGAACCCTGAGAGAATGTTGAGTCCAAGCTGGGAGCCATGGCGGCAAGTATGGCCAGCAGAGCGGGGCCCGAGCGCTGCGGCCTGGCTTGCCTTGCACCCGTGCCACAATGATGACTCCAGCAGCCCCTGTCAGGCCATTGCAGTATCTGATGGCCCACGCTGGGCACAAGTTCTTCCCAATGGCCAGCGTAAACCTCCCTTGGCCCAGCTTCCAAGCCTTGTTGGCCTCTGCTCTCTCTTGTCCTTGCCCACCTGGCTGGCGCTGCCGTGTTGCTCGCTGGCCTGTCTGTGGGAGAAGAGGCTGTGCCAATGAGTGCTGCTCAACTTGGAGGCCATTCAAAGGAGGATTTGATTGTGCCTGCTGTGGGAAGAAGGAATATGCGTGCACATGGCCACTTCCCATAGGTTTTACCCCAGATTTTCATGAGCAGCTGTCCTAGTGAAAGTCAAGTCTGTTTTAGTGAGTATTTGAGGGCTTCCAGAGCACAGTGCCATCTCAGGGGAATTCTGCTGGTTGAGTTCTACTGAGGCTTTGAGATGAGTTGCAAATCCTGAAAATGTTCTCCTTGCCCAGGTAGTAATTTCACAGTTTAGACTCTGGGGATATTGATTGCTCAGTGTTGAGGACCTCATGTAACTTTCAGCCCCAGAAACTTTCAACCTCCAGTGATTGTCCTTGAGACAAAACCATTTGAAATCTTTTTTTCTGTGGACAGGAATTGCTTCGATGTTACTTCACATCATCCATTAAAAATTTGATGCCTGGAACAAGTCCCGAGTGCTGTGTGATTTCCTTGGTCGTGTTCCTTGGAATGGCTTCCCCCCAATTTTCTGAAGCTGGCCCCAGAAAGGTCATAGATGGGTGAGAAGTTCTGAAAGGCCAAGTGGTGCAGATCTTTGCCTCCTGTTTCGAGGTCTGCGGTGAGCTGTGAGTCCAAGAGCTGATCTGACGTGATGGTGAAAACACAGTTGTCGTGGTTTTAAAGCAGTAACTGAAAAAATACTAGAAAACTTACTTATTTCTTGCTGTGAGATATGGATTAGAGCAAGAGCAAAACAGGCTTAAAACTTAAAAGGAATAAAGAAAGTTTATTCACAAAACTACAAGAATAAGAACACCAGAATAAACTTTCAGAAAACCCTTTTATCCCGCACTACCCAGCATTCCCTTGTTCACATGACAAGATAGAGACAAAAGACTTTGGAACTTTGGTGTTTAAAACAGTCCCAATTCTTGCTAGAGTCTCTTTATCAGTGTTTGTATAGAAACAGAAATCTTCTTCTGCTAATCTATGGAGTTTCTCACAAGAAAAATATTTCTGTTATAGTTTTCTATTTGTTTGATGCCAGCTGCCCGGAAATCTGCCATGAGTTCACTCCTCCCATTTCACATCACTCTGAGGTGTGTATGGGCCATGAGTCCTCTTCATCTGTCTCTGTGAGCTTCGCAGGAAAACAGTTTTCTCATTGCCCTCAAGGCCTCAAATCTTCACTCCACTCTGTTCCAGCGCCTCACTGTATCACAATTACTCTACTTTTTACTCAAAATCCACACTTTGAACACTCCATGCTTCCCAATATACTCTGTCATGAATTAAAGGAGTTTTTTTCAGAACATGGTTGTCCATCTCCATAGCTTTAAGAGAAAAATATTTCAGCTTATAAAGCATCTCCTTATTCTCTCTTCCCTATCTAAAACTTAAGCCTTGTTTTTGTCCTATATTTTTCTAATACTAAAAAAAAAAAAATCTGTGTTTTTCTAAAAGTGAAAAAAAAAAATAAAAAAATAAAGTAAAGAGTAGAAACAGAATAATATTTCTGAGAGGCAGGACATTTTTTAGTTTGTGTTGTCCGATGGAACAACAGTCACTTGAAGAAATTCCATATAGTAGAACATGTCACATTTGTCAATTTTAACCTGAAATTTATTAACAGGAATGTCTGTACTACGAACATGTGTTAAGTATAGGAATATATTGCATGTTTTCCTACTTGTAAGAAGTAAATTTCTGTCTTTACAAGCTAACACCATTAATTTCAGCTCTTAGTTATTCCCATTGCATATTCTTTTAAACAGACTTAATCAGACAAATTTTGTGTTATTTAGCAAGTAATGCTTGGTTATTACTACAAGTTCTTGAAGTCATAACACTTAAAATTGCAGTACATATATATTATTCTTACTATGATGATGTGAGTTGGCTGCTAGTCATTTAACTATATATAAGGTCTTACTATTTCTTAGTGCAATTACTTAAAATAAGTGTCTTGGAAATTGTTTTTATTTTTAGATTTAAAACTGTTCTTACTAAAGTTGATTTGTTAAAGATTGGACAATGTATATTTAATAATTAATGTTCCCCAGTGATATTTATTGTCAGTCAGGATTCACTTTACAGTCAATAAATAACCTAAAAAATCTGAATTTTGTAGCCACTTTTGTCTAATTCTTAGAGCAATGTTTTGGGAAATTGGAGATATATATATATGAATATAAATATGTATATCTGCTATATACCTTTTTTATGATGGTTTTGTCCTACTACTGCAAATGTTTCTTTTTGTTTGTTTTTTCCTAACATACATAAAATTTTCTTAACCATATTTAAAGCTACCAGCTTGTTATTCTGACAAAACCCTGTGAGAATAAATTATTTTTATTAATACTCTACATGTCAAAACCTTGCAGTCAGTCAAATAACAGAAGGAGTGTTCATTGTCTCTCTCCCCCACTGATGCTGTTCTAGGAGTTGGAGTTAGAAGATTCAGACATCAAGTGAAACAGTGAAAGATGATAAGAAAACACTTGATTCTCACAAGGTATTTCCTACTAAAAGAGATTGTTTTGCAGTTTTGTTTGCTCTTGACACTATTTTGAGTAAATGTGAATTCCTAAGACATGCTCAAGGCAATTAAATATTTATGCTCCCCAAACTCAATTTTTAAGCAACATTTTCTGTTTACAAGAATCAGGTTTGCTTTGGTTTTATCTCTTTTCTTTCAGGTTACAAGACAGATTTTTTTATTATTATTTTCATTGGGGGAAAAAGATATGTATTTATAGTGTTTGTGAAGACTTTGCTCAGCTGAAAAAAGTAATAGATAACATGAGTATAACATTGTGTTCTTCCATATTTCTATTTTTAAGTCCTATTACATGTGATATTTTCCATTTTGCCTTCTATTAGGCCTGAAATTGGAAACTATTTAAAACCTAACAAACCCCGGAGTTTATCCCTGTTCTTTGAATAGCAACAGAAGTATGGCTGTCATGGTTTGACACATCAATGAAGAGCAGCCTCTGCTCTGCAGCAGGTACTCAAGTGGAACTTTTGCAAGTGGGCTCTCATCAGGAGTGAAACACTGGCTGCTGACTCTGCTGCTTTTGGTCACAGACTGCTGCCTTTATGAACCAGGTTTGTCCTTCTGCTTCTTTTGTGTTTTATATAGACTTGATTACAAATGAGGCACTTGTCCTCTTACCTGGGAGTTGCAGCAGGTCAGCAGCAGCAGGAGTTACTGGCTGCTTCCCATCAGCTGACTCCTTTTAGCCAACCCTTCCCATTTCCTGCGCCAATCCGATTTTTCCAAGCAATTAGGAAGAAAACTAAACCATAACTTTTACAAAATCACTTTAGGGAAGATGTTGCTTAATTGTTTGCTTCATTCAAATGAACACTTCTAACATTCACTTCTCTGAGTAAGAATGCCTTTTATGAGAAGCTGCTAAAAATAGGAATTTGAGAGCAGGGATGTTAAAAGTAGGGCCAGAGAGGAGCAAATTTGTCGCAGGGCAAGTTCTGTTTGCACTGAGGGAGTACTATCAATTTTGTCTCTGTCCTGTCTTTCACTGGTCCTGAAACAACAGTGCCTGCTTGAACAAACCTGCTCCTCAGGAGTGATTGGATCTGGTGCTCTGGGTGTTAGCAGCTGCAGTGCTGAACCACAGGCAGACATGAGATCTGACTGGATCACCCTTGCTAACATTTTCATGTAGAACCCATAACTCACTTGATCAGCAACACTTGCTTGAATGCTGCCTTTTGCCTTGGCTCTTCCCACTAAATAGTTCTTGAGCTGGGAAGTGGTCCTGATCTAAGAATCTGCAGTAATCTTTAATTCTGCCTTTATAACTCAGGAAACCACAGTAACCTTCATTTTAGAATGTGAACATTTTTTGGACAAACACTGAATTGTAGCTTCATTGACATGAGCTAAAGTAAGCTCTTTCAGTGGTCCTAGAGTGGTAGCTGTAAAAGGCAATCAGAGTGAAGATCCTGAATAATTTTCTTTTCCAGCCAGGTTTTAATGTATTTCCCCTGCAAATCAATTCATGTATCATAGAGCTCAATTACCTGCCCATAAAATGAGAGTTGTTGCTCAGAACTGTGGAATTAGGGTAACAAGAACTGTAATGATACACTAGATAAACACTGTTGCAATACTCTCTCAGCCCTGTTAGGGTATTTTAAATTTGCAGCAGATCTCAGTAAGGATGAGAAAATGCTGAGCTACATAAAAATGATGGAGACTGGAGGAGAAATTAGCCTTGCAGTGTTCTACAGTCCCAACATTTCCAACCACCACACCTGGTAGTGAAAATGCTGGTTTGTATTTGAAAAAAAGGAACTGCAATCAATCAAATGCACTGCCAAGTATAAATTAATTTCTGTAAGTCAAGTCCCTTAGGAACAATTCCTTAATAAAAGATCTGTTTCAAATCTCCTAAGTCTTCTAAAACCAACCCCAACAAAACACAGAAAACATAGTGTCTTTATTTGACCTGTCCTAGACTTCATTTATTTATTTACAGTCTGAAGGATGAGTCAAGTACCTGCAGTGGTGCCTTTAGCAATGCAAAACAAAATATTTTGAATATTCTTATTTAGCGTTCCAGTTTTAATGAGCTTGGAGCATAGTGAAGGAGATCAGATGTTTGCAGGTTCTGGATGAGGGTAGAAATAATTAAAAAGCATCTTGAAAGTAACATCATATTTTTGTCAGCCATCTCTTCAGGGACTACTTTAAATCCCAGAATGTTCAAGAGCCATCATCACTGTACAAACAGAAGCTCCAACTGAACGAAACCAGAAGAAGCGGATATGGCAAATTCTCTGGTCCAAGTGGTGATATTAATCTGGTGAGACTCTGGATTCCCATTTCAGACATACTATCACAGCTTAAATATAGGAAAAAATTGGGATTTTACTTTGCTGTGGTCTCTTTTTGTTTTGCAAAATATGTGATAGTTAATATATGAGTAAAATCTTGTATAAAAACAGGTTTGTTTTTTGGTTTTTTTTCTAACAAATAGCCAAATGCATATTACCTGCCTTGCTGGAAAATAATTGAGGTCTTCCTCTAAGAAATTTTTTCTCAGAGTGCCTTTCTTTGTGATTTGTGTTCTTATCTTAGGAAGATACAGGAGTTGCTCATTTTAATGCTGTCCAGCAGACTATTCCATGCTTTCTCAGCTGTTTGGATCTGCAGTTCAGGATTGGACCAAGAAAAATGGTGATGGGATGAAATTATTTTTATTCTTAAATGAGGACAATTCCATTTTTAAACATACACATGTGCTTCCAATGCTTTCAGTAGTCAAGGATGAAATTTTGAACAGACATGAATTCCTCAGCCTTTGTTTCTTTTTCCCTGAAGGATGGAATTTGGACTTTGCCCACCAGTGCAGTCCTTGCTATGGGCAGATGTTTCTTCTGTTCTTCTTACCAGCAGTAGGAGTGGTTGGACACTGAACCTCAAAGAAGAGGGAGCTAACATCCCTTACCTGGATAAGTCCCACAGGTAAGCACCTTGGAGAAGTTCTTCAACCAAAACCAGTTCCTGTAAGGCTTTCCAGCCCTTGACAGGAAATAAGCTGATTCCTGCAGGCTGCAACATGAAGACTTCCAGACTGAAGTGAGCATCCTGCTATAAGGAAGGATTTGGGAGTAGTGAGTCATCATTTGTATGGGAAATTAATCTGTGATTTTTATTTATTGTTTTTTTTCATTTGAAGTAACATCACATCATCATAGAGAGACATTGTCTGTCATTTCTGGTGTGGATACCTGAATAACTCAGCTAGACAGGTAGCATGATAAGGTAATACAATGCAGATATTGAAAGGAATTTTTTGGATGATTTTTTTGTTAGTTCAAGCTGCAGTCCCTGATTTATTCAGGCTTTGAAGTACCATGCAAGCCTTTCCCACAGAAAGAAATTTTCCAGAAGAAATTCTGTTTTATGTAAATAATGCACTGTGCAGTAAACTAGAAGAAAGCAGGGAGCAACAAAACTTCCTAGAACTTAAAATCTTCACATTTGGTGTGACTGTACAGTAAATGTTAGAAGAAAATTTTTAAAAGCTTTCTTCCTTTAAGTTCCATTGAAGCATTCACCCGTTGTTTAATGTGCTTTTATTGTTACTCTCCATAAGTTTTCCCTGTTACATTTTTTTGATTGCAAATGGTTTACTGTGCTAGCTTTTTCCATTGTCACTCAGTAAGAAGCCATAACTAAAGAATGATCATTTTTTTGTAATTTGAAATAATGATGGAAGCTTTATTCAAATGGAAAATATTGCCAACTCTGCTCTCCCTTGCCCCCTTGAAATCCAGTTTTAGAATTACAGAACTCTGTATTCTCCATTCCAGAAAAATGAATATGTAGACATCTGCCTGGACTAATCAAGTAATCACTGCTCTTTGTGATCTTCAATGCCGTTCTTCACTCAAAAACCTCAAAGCACAAAGAATTTTTCTGAGGCAGGTAAGAGAGCCACTTGCATTTCCTCTTTCAGTCTCGCAGCCATTCCTGTAGCTCACGTGACAATCATTTGGGCAGGCACATAAGAGTTGAAACTATGGGGTGAACTATCCTTCAGATACAGTCTCTTCCTGTACATCTTGGAAAACTCTGAACCAAATAGTGTAGTTCAGCACAGTTCAGTGCTTTGACTTTGCTAAAATGAACTTGGCAGTAGCAGCAATACTGGAATATTGTGATTCTGGTGCCTATCATGAATAATTATAAATATCAGAAAAAAATGAAGCTGCAGCAGTAGTGGAATATTGTGATACTGGTGCCTGTTACAAGTGCTTCTAAACATCATAAATATTTAAAATGACTAACAGAAATCTAAATTCCTAAGTTAATCTCCAAGACTGCAATTTTTAAGGACCCAAATTTTACTGATCCTGAAAAACCTGGGGATTAATATTTCCTTGGCTTTTGTGTCAGAAAGCCATGCACAGTGGAGCTGTTTGTGCATTGAGGGCAATCTCCTTTGGCTTTTTTGAGCTCAAGTTCTTCAAGCAAGTATTAGTGTGAACAGCAGCAGCTTAAAGCACTCCCTAATCTTGAAGAGACCATAAGTAACACACTGCTTGAACAAGGTGGGTTTGGACCAGATTTAACAACGTGATTTGCTTTTTCCTGTGTTTTAGTTTAAATTTTGCTTAAAACGGAGTTGTTTTAGCACTGGAATAGTTTAGATTATTCAGCATTTATATATACAAGAAAAAGGTTTCTAGAGTTTTGTTCTTAGTGTTCATTGTAATGTGAGTTATGTATCTAAACCCATAGAAATTCTGTGAAATTTTAAATTCTAAGGGGTCAAGGATTTGGTTTTGGGTTGGTTCTGTTATTCCTGTGCGGATTGGAATGATTTGTTCAAACTCTGTGCATGTTACATGACATCTGTAGTAAGTGAATCCCAGAAGATTTTAAGATTTATTTTGAGTCTGTTTCAATCTTGAATATAATTCCAAAATTATTTTTATCTAGTCCCTGTAGATGGAAGCATCTTTGAGACTAATTCCATCATATCTTGGGGATTAGAAGAAATGGGGAAAATCTGTGAGAAATGAGGAGAGCAAATTATTGTCTTTCAATGAAGTAAGCACCAACTCAGATCTTGTCATACATTATGAATAATCTCATTTTTGCTGGAATCCTGTACTATATTAAAGACATTATGGCAGGTAAAATTACCTAGGGGAGTACTGCTTTCTTAGGTACCTTTGTACCAGAAGATGGAGCCGGAGAGCCTGGATTCAGCATCTCTGCAGGGTCAACGTTCTTTCAGTAGAGCTGACCCGGCTTTTGTTATCTCCATGGATGAGATCAAAAAAGGAAAATGGAGGTCACAGCTATTTCACAGTTTAATAGCCCTGTAACCATTAAAACATAGTAAACCCAAGAATAAAAACAGAACCCAAGTGAAGTCAATTTAAATAGTTAAGGAACAAGGACGTGTTTCAGTGGGAAACATCCATAAGGTAATGCATAACTTTTTTTTTCCCTATCACATACTTAGAGATGAATTTTAAATTCCAGTGTGACAGGTCTCAAAGGTAAAGCTGAACATGATAATTAATATAAGATCATTCATACCTGATTCTCTGCAGGACTTTTATTGAATTGTGAAAAGTAAGAGATATGATTCTGCAAACTTTTTCCCCGGCAGACCTCACACAGAAAGTGTTGCTGTGGAAGTTTTAAGCAAGATTCCCAACACCAATTAATTTGAAGAGCTAATGCATGTTTGGATCCTCTGATGAATGGTGCTGAGGATCAGTATTTTGCAAACTATTTCATATCTTAGAGAGCCCCAGCCATGAAATATGCCCACATGAATGCCATTTTCAGGGTTTCTAAGCAAAACAAAAGTATGTACATTTTATTAACGCAGATGGCGGCATTTTTAAAAAGAATCCTAATCATCCACGGACATTGCAACTTCCCCCTCTCCCTCCCACCACTATTGCATGCACTAAGGATCTAACTCACATTACAAAAATAACTTCAGAGAAGGCTTGAAACTAAATTTCATCATTTCCCTTTTTTAATGGCAACAGTTTCAAATGTGTACATAATGTTGCTGCCACTCAATCAGTTTATTGTAAATACCACATACAAATCAGTGGGGTTTTTTTCTGTTTTCAAAACAAATCTTGAATATTTGAAAAGCACTCTGAAAAGAAGTCCTTGTTTCAATATTTAGCTTAAAAAGTAGTCTATTCTGTTATTTATTTTTGCCCCAAACCCTCATTGTTTTATTAAGAACTCCTCGGGAAGTTTTGCATTGTTGGACATGAATTCATTCCATCCTCCAGACAAAACAGTGCTTGTGGAACTTGATCAGCTTGAGGTTGCTGTTGGAGTAATAGACAGCTCTTGGACTTCTCATGGGAAACAGCCCCGTTTTTATCATCCTTGCCTTCTATTCTTCTTCCTAGCAGCCATTTGTGCTTTAAATTATTGTGAACACTATCTCTGGCTAACAAAACACCAATAGTTCCTGGGCCAGGATTTGGTTTCTGTTCCCAAGGTCATGATGTGGCGCAGTGCGGGTCTGATTCTCTGGTGTGCTACTGCAGATTTTTGAAACAAGCAGGAGAAATGATATTTATGTTGGTCATATTCTGACACCAGTCATTTTATGAAAGAGCTACAACCTTTGAGTCACTTGGAAAAATTACTTGAGTGACGCTGTGTGCTTCATTCAGTTATTTCATGAAGTGCCTAAATGCTTCAAGCATTTCTTCATATGAACATTACATTACTATGATATGGAATCTCTTGCTATGAATGTTCTGTCAAAATGGGTTTTTGTGAATGGTTAATGCTTGCATAGAAAAATAAACCCATGCACTTCAGAGTTCTCAGAGAGGTAGGGCTGTAATTCCAGAAACATGCCTGCTTTTGATATTCCCAGTGGCACCCTGCCTATGTTTTAGTAAGTGAAACACAAGCGTTCATGAAACTCTAGTCCTTCTACTTTTTTATTTACTTCTGAATAATGAACAGAAATGCATCTGTGTATTGTATCCAACTGCATATGGGATTCTTGCTAGGTGATTGTAATTCTGTGGTGAGCCCAGAGTGTGATTATTAACAAATAATGCTGTGTCGTGATCAACAATAAGCCAGTGGGCTTGAAAATTTGAGAAAAAACCTCTTGTATTAATTTTCTGGAATGTGAAGCTCTCAGGTAAATCAGAAGAGCTGGCTCACAGGAGTGGCAGAGCACTGCAGATTTATTCCCTAGGTCAGTAATTTACACCCACTTCTACTTGACTCCCTGTTCTAATGTGTAATGTCAGTAACATTCTCCTGCTTATTAAAAATGATTAATAGGCAAAATATGGGGTCAGAGGATGCAGAACTCATCTTTTTAATCTGCCCCCAAATATCCAAAGTACTGTTTCCTTTCAATGGAGAAACGAATGAATTTAAATCTTCTAGTTTTGCTTAAAATTGCTGCATCATTTCTGAAGGCTTTGCTATTACACAAATTCCACTCAAAATTGGTAGTGAGGTCTCAAGTCACTCTTGTTATGGGTCATGAAGTTCTGCACAGAATAGAAGAACCATGTGAGTCTTGGTGTGAGGCCACTGAAGCAGAGTTTTCTCTCTGGTTTCACTCACCCAACTCTCTTGTCATTCACAGGATCCTATAAGCACGTGAGATCAGTCTTAGAAAATAAATCCAAACTATTGCTTCTCTACCATAAAAAGTGTGGAAGTCACTTTCTGTTGTTTCCATTCTGTTTTGTTTGTGTGAGTATTTCAGGTCCTCAAATTTGTCAGTGTCCTACTTGATCATCACATTTAATCCTTTAGAGGTGCTAAAGATGCTCTTGTCTAAAATGACTTTGGGGAACAGTCATTCTTTGGTCTGCACTCAGTAATTGTGTGATTTACTCAAAGGACTGTAATCCTATGACAGAAGAAGAGCAATTAAATATCAGAATTATTCAATTACTCTTAATGTAGGGATTTAAATGTGTTTTGTTGCATTGTAGTGGTTTTGAATACTTTAGGACACTTGCACAGGCATAGGGTCTGAAACTCATAAAACAAGAAAAATGCCTAATTGCTCTATGCATGGATTATTTATAACTGTGTGGTCTATGAAGGAATAAGAGTCCATAAAAAGAATGCCACTGAGTGTTAAAACCAATCTACTTGCTGCATTTTAATTGGGAGGAGAGTCTTAGCTCTTTGGTTTCAGAATCATTGCGTTATGGATATGGTGCTTGCTTTCTAATTTTAAATCAGTAGGAGGAGGAGTAAATATTGATTGAGGAACTTGGTGTGTCAGGGTATAATTACTCTATAACAGATGAAGCCATGAAACCTTTGGAGATTTCTGTTTTCTTTGCTCTGAAGTTTAGACCTGCTAATTTACTCGGGAGGGGCAGGGAGAGGTTAGAATTACTGTATCTGCATATGGATTTGGGGAGGCATACCCTGAGTTATGCAGAAGTGTTTATGTCAGCCTACCTCTCTCTCTTCCTATTTATTTCCTTGATTTGTTTGTCCTCAGCTCTCTTAATGAACACATGGATTTAAACCTCTTGGGGCACACTGAGGCTTCCTTCTGGTTCTCTCCTTGTCTGGAAGATACCAGCATAGGTTATGCCGGTGCACGGGTTTTGTCTAACAAGCTTGGCACAGAATTTGTTCAAGGTTGGCAAATGGTGACATCAGGAATGCAAAATACATTTAATTTCATTGAACGTGTAAAATTATTTCCTCCTGAATTCCCTTAAGTGATGCAATTCAGCCCAGAGTCAAGTTTTACATCCAAGTTGTTACAGAAATAGTAATAATTCAGTCATATAATGGCTGAAACAGCACTGCTATAGTGCACAATTCAAATCTGTCCCTACAGTGGTACTAAAATCAGTTATCACCTTTGAAAGCTTCTCTGGACACTTGGCACTTAAATTGATCAATTGATCCATTAACGCTCCCCTTTTGCTAACCTATTGGTTAGCTGGTCTCCTTTAATTTTCCCCTTTGGTGAAGCAGTTCCACTGGTCTGCATGTAATTATGGTCCTACATGAATGCCTTTTCAAAAACTGCCTTTTGGGAAGCTTGTGCTGGTTTTTGTGTGGGAGAAGTAGGGAAATTGTTGTTACCTGTGGTAACTATCCAGAAAAGGAAAAGAAACCCCAAACCCCCATAGCTGATGTACTGTATCTATCTGGTTTATATTTCACATGGCCTAGAATTTGTTACCTGTGGCTGAAGGGAAACAAACAAACAAAAGCTACAAATGATAAAAAAGTCACAACTGAAAGAGGTGTAAGTTGTGAAAATGAGTTGGAAAGAAATGGCACTTGGAGTTGGATTAGATATAGCAAGACCAGGCTTGCTCTGTTCTGAGAGTGAGGAATAATAGAAGAGATTGAAAAGTAACCTTAGCACTCAAGGGTCAAGAAGAAATAATGTTGGTTATTTTTCTTAACAACATCTTTTGATTTTAAATTTTCCTCTGATAATTGGCAGTATAGCAGAAGATGTATTCAGCAGCAACAGCAAATCTGTGCCACATTCAGTTTAACCATTTACCCATAGACTAGGAAATCAATGCTGTTTAATAAGGATAAAGGAGGGCAAAATTGTGATTCAAAACACTTTTCCTTCATAAAGCAAGTATTTTGTTTAAGCATTTTTAAAAATACAATACTGCTTCAGCAGAGTGTCCTAATAATGAAATAGTTTGTTAAATGTATACATTCAAATAGCCAGTAACTCTGTATTTACAGAGCTAATAGTGCTCTTGCTGGAAACACCAGGGAGGATAAAAACATTAAGTGGTTATTTTGCTTGGGAGAAAAATGATTTGGCTTCAGCAAATTGTCTGCTGATATTGAGGATTCTCAAACAACACATACCTTCCCATCCCTTGTCTACCTTGAAATCCCATTTCAATACGTTTCATTATCCTGTAAGTTAAATAAGAAAAGCTGAGAACGTAGGCAAGGCTTAACAGTGATGATCCATGTGAAGAGGGGTTATTTTTCTGTTTTACATTAAAAATTGAACAGGCTTTGAAAAGAAGCAGGCCCAGGTATTGTTTTGAAGTAAATTGTAACATCAGTACATTTGTAGTGAAATTGTTCCTGGTTGCTATTATGTAGCAGCAAAACTGCAGAGGTGAACAGAAGATGCAGAATGGATTTGAGGTGGAATTATTAACTACTTGGTGTAGGCTTCAAAGAGACAAGAGCTGCAACCATCAGCTCCTTGTGGTGCCTGGTCTGGGTGCTCCTTTAGGGTTTGGAGGTGGGGTAGAAAGCTGGTGCTTTGGAAGGCTTGAGTGTGTTTGTATCCATCTGTGCATGCCCAGCTTTATGATGGGTGGTACTGATTTAGCTCTTCACTTCTATTTCCTCTGGGAACCTAAATAAACATGATAGGACTCTTGGGAAACCCAGCTACTAGTACTGCATCACTGGCACCATGGCAGAGCTCAAATTATTAAAGCAAGGCAAAAAACCTCAAATCTAGTAAGTAAAAGTTCTATTTCATTTCTATTCCCTGGCAGTCGTATTTCTGGCCTATGACTGTAGTGTGTTGTAGATGTTCAAGATAAAAGTTGATTTCAGGTGATAAAGTACACTTAAATTTTCATAAGTCTTCATGTAAAAAACAGATCCTAAGCTTGTACAATTTTATGATTCACCCTTAGTCACTGGAGCTTAGAGTAGAGAATATATTCTGAAAGTGCCATGTTATCAGTGGCTTGTCAAGTCCTTTCTGATTTAGCCCCTGGCTCTAAGCAGACTGTCCTGCTTTCTGTGAGAGTAATAAAAAGATAAGCCTTGAGAGATGTGTAGGGGGGAGAAGGAGCTCATTTGCATTCAGATGAGCTATTCTTTCAGCCTCTCTCTCTATTTGATCTTATAAAAATTATCCTAGATTTGATCAAGAGCAGAGAAAAGATGGATAAATCCAAAGACAGGTTAACAGCAGAGTTTCTCATCATGGTAACTCCAGTAGAAAAGTGATGCATAGGAACACATCTTTGCACTCACTGAAACCTGTGTACAGTGTCTTGTGTCATTGGTCAGGAGTATTAGATGTGACACTGAGACATCAAACAACTTCACAATGAGCTGAAATAGAGAATTCCATCTTAATAACGCTTCTCCTAAAATGTTGGTAGGGTCCCTTATCTTTGATGACATTAATTTTCTTTTTGGCCACCATTGCACATGGCATGCCAAATATTTTATTGCTAGAAACTATATTCCAAGGCTGTAGGGTTGTGTTCATGACACAGATACCATAAATTATCTTCAGCCATAGCATCTGATAATTCTCCTAAAGTAGAGCTACTCATACAGGCCTGTGGGGCAATGCATTTGTAAATTTGTATTTCTAATGGAAGTGTCCTTACATTCATTTAGTACAAATGAGTGCAGACCCTCAGTGGTGTAAAGTCATTGGAATCCACTAAGCCAAGAACACTAGGCAGAGATATTTTCCAGCCCAGAATCCTGCTAGGATGCACAAATGTAGACCCTTCTCAGCCTTCCCCAATGACTTTGAGCTTATGGAAATAAGATTATAGGACAGGATGTAAAATTTGGTGGCAGATAGAGAACACTGCTGTTTCTTCTTCTCTGGCAGACTGTTCAGGAGGAAGTTTACTTGTAGTAATACCTTTTGGACCCAAAAAATGAAAGTAAACTTTAGAAAGTACGTACCTCTGAGAAGAGCTGAACTCAGAATGTGGTTTAACATGGCAGATAAACACAAGATGCAGAGCAGGTATTTTTCTTTCACCTTTTTCACATTAATTGCCACGGGGGGAAAAGCTCCTACATCCTTGTTCTGTATGAGACTCTTTTTCTCTTTTACCAACTGTGGAGGAGCGAACCCAGGAATGAGCTGGGGAGGAAAAAGGACTGAAC
Source organism: Cyanistes caeruleus (assembly GCF_971803275.1). NCBI lineage: Eukaryota > Metazoa > Chordata > Aves > Passeriformes > Paridae > Cyanistes > Cyanistes caeruleus. Next base: position 71,776,739 of record NC_141704.1, read on the forward strand.
AGTTCTTTATTTTGGCCTCTGGAGAATCAAAGTTGTGGCCTGAAACCTACCCGAGCCAAGTGTATTTTCAGTTTGTAGAAGCTTGCTCTGCTATGAATTTCTGTCTCTTGGCTGGATACTCAGCATCTCTAAGTGCAGAATCCTCCCTGGCACCGTATATCCTCGCCTTGTCCCTGCCACCACCACTCAAATATTTTCCTTTCATTGTAAAGTGAGTGAGATTTTACTTGGCTGGAATTCTGCAGTGCTGGGAATGAAGGTTTTTTCCTTCTTCATTTTTTTATAATGAATTTCTTTTTTATTCTATTCACACCTTCTGAGTGAGCCTTTCATAAGGGCTTCTGTATTTCACAGAGGCTACACCTATTTGGGCCTGAAGACTTTGATACAATTGTAATCACCTGGAAATGGAACCTGTTTGATTTGTATGGAAGGCAGCCATTCTCCCTGTTCCAAACTTCCTAAAATTGTTTATCCACGTTGAAAAAAACAATACCTCTTGGAGATAATGAAGACAGTGCATGATGGTGATTCCAGGGATGGAGAAGAAGAACCATCACCTTCCTCACACCATCAAACTTGAGACTAAGGTTTGCAGTTCTAATTTTAATCCACAGTAATCTACAGACAATCCTTTATTATCTAAAAAAGCTGATACCGTCAAGTTGGAAGCAAGCTGAAGTTGGAAGAGTTAGGTTTCTTCAAAGCTCTTGTTTCCAGCAGGATTGGAGAGTCTTTACCTTTTGTAACAGGAAGGTTTTAAATTTGTAATGCTGACCTTGCAACTGGAACTTGGTGGCTCCATTGTTGCACTTGCAGCAGCCAGATGACCTCAAAGGAGAAGTGCGTTGTTCTGACTTCTGTGTAAGCAGTGGCTGCAAATACCATCAGGAAGTGCTGGACTGGCAGGACATTGGATGGATGCTCTTAGGCCACAGAGCTGGAAATATCAGCTGTAGCCACATGGTAAGTCCATTTATGTAATTCCAAATCAGTTCCTCACACGATCTGTGCTCCTCTATTCCGTATCAGCTTGGTGAGGAGGTAGATGAGACTGTTGGGGGAAAGAAACCACTTCAATTTAAAGCAGAGAAACTGTTCCATTATAAATGCTGAAGATAAACCTTTGAGGCTACCAAAGAAATCTTTCTTTGGCTTCCAGTTAATAACTTCAAATGGATAACAAATCTATGCTGTATAATCTGCTTTGAATGGATTTCCTTTGGAACGTGTGCTTCTTCCTGAATGACAGAACTGCAATATTTTCACACTTGCAGTTTCACCCTCAAATGGCCACAGGAAATGCAGCAGCTTCTGTTTTCTGTTGCTTCTGTTTGTTAATGCTTCAAGGTGTTGCTCTGTATTTGTCCCCAGCTGTCATGACCTTAGAAAGAGAATGTTCTAAAGATAGGAGTAAAAAAGCCAGAGAGCTCCTCCTTGCAGCAGACACGGGCAGCATTGGATCCTAATAGTTTTTGCAAGGCATCCTGATGGGGAGAGGCAGATGTCAAGAATGGCAACTTCAGCAGGTGTGTGGCTGCTTCGTAGCTTGGGCTGGATTCAGGAAGGGCAGTGTTCCAGAGAGCAAAGTCAAGAGTTTGAATCAAGTAAGTGTGAGGTGCCCAGAAAGGCAGGGCCCACACTGCTCATGTGTGTCGGGGGAAGGTGAGAATCAGGCCCATCTGCTCCTAGAAATGCAGGTTCCATCTTTAGCAGCCAAAGGCTATGCAAATAAATGGCTTCTATGTATTGGAGAGCATAGAGCATGAAGTTAGTGTTTCATGCAGTTGTTTGAAGGCAATATGGGATTCCAGAGCTTAGTGTTTGAATTGCAACTTGAATTTCCTTCTTTGCTGTTATTTAGACTGCTCTGAAGTAGTCATGAGAAGCAAAAATGAAAGGCAATGTTGTTTGATGGGGACTGTGGTAGGGCTTTCTTGCCAGATTTGAAATGGCTTGAATTGATTAAAATCTCCAGGTGAGGGGAAGGTTGTATCCATTCCTCTCTCTTATTAAAGCAAATTTTCCAAGAGGGATGTAAAATTGCAGTTGAGGGTTGGGGTGGTTTTTTCTTTTTTCCCTTCTTTCATGTGCAACCTAACAACTCCAATTTCGCAGGCCTATTTAACATTTGATCCCTAAAAGTCAGTCCTTTGCTTTGTATTTTGGGCACTTGTTCATCTTGGGAAATTTGTCATCTTCTCAGGGCATTGAAGGTCAACCAAATGCTGCAGGTTTCATTCTTCCTTTCATATGGTCTATGTCCTGGGGTTTGACTCTTAAGCAGAGCTATTTTTTTATTTTGCAGCCTAGCAGTTGTACGGTGGGGCTGTGTGCAGGTGAATTGACTTGAGAACGATGGGTAAATCAGCTCCTGGGAAGATGTGCACTGCCTGGCCCCGATGCTTCAGCATGCTTGAGGTCAGCTTGGCTGTCTCTGACTGTCTAATAATAATGCAGAATAACAGAATTAAGTATTCATTGTAATTGGTGATCAATAAGATTTGTTTTCAGCTAAGTCTGCGTGCTAGTTTCTAAAGCACTCCAGTCTGTTTCATCAATGACCTTTGTGGTTTTAGCTTAAGCTAAAAATCTAGTTTCTGCTGTTGTTATTTTCTGCCCTGTCGCTGTGAGAGGAAGGGATGATGGCTGGAGGTTTGGCAGTCAGCGAGGGCCTGGCCACCACTGCAGTTCTGTACACTCAGCCTTGGAGATGTGATCAGGAATGTGCTGTTAGTTGCCAGTTTTGTATTGCAAAGACTGAGCATGCTGCCATCACTGTGTTTGATGAGTGAGTTTTCATTGGTTTGGTCCAACTCCAAAGAAGCCTTAATTTGAAGGTGGAATTCTTTGTGGATGAGGCTGTGAAGAATATGGTGTTTATACTCCCATCCTACGGGCAGTACGGTAGAACAACTCCTAACTGATTTGGTAATAAAGACCTAGTTTTTCTTCACTAAACCTGCCCTAGCCAAATTCATCAGCTGGTGATAGCTATCTCTGGAGTGGGAGTTCTTTATTGAGTTGATTGACAATTTAATATACTTTGTCAAGCTGTGTTGTTTAGTTTCTGTTGATCCAGAGACACCTGAGGCTCCTTTTGCTTCCTAAGGGATTAAAGTAGCAAGCACTTAGAATGAGATATTGGGAAGATGGGTGCAGGAGACTTTGTAATTTACTATGGAAAAACATAATAATGATGATGAATATTTCAGGTGGAAATGATAGTATTTCACTATATACTATGTGAAATGCTTTTATGTGATTTTTTTTCATTTCTCTTTTATTTTTTAATCCTGGATAAATTAAATGAGGCTTTTGGGGAAAGCATGAGCTGGAATTTCTATTGAGGTTGATAACCTCTGATTCTGCTCTTGTTTGTCTGTCTGCTGGAACTTGTAGCAAACTAGCTATGTCCAAGTTTAATTGTGTAATAATTATCTTTCAAATCGAGCCTTTCTCACTTGGTGCTGATGTATTTGGGGGAGGGAGGGGAATGGAGAGTAAAGAGCTCCTTTCATGAATACAATTTTAATTTCATCTTGCTGATTTGAGCCTTTCCAAGATTCAAGTGAGCATTGGATCAGGTTGGAACTGAGGGGATGACTCATGACTCTGGCATAAAAACTACATTGCATTCCACATATTGGGAGTTTTCTGTTGCCCACAAGAAAGTTCAGGAAAAAAAAGAAAAATATAGAAATGGGTTTCAAATTTCCTGTGCTATTTTCAGTTGACTCCTCTTTCTGGAGGTGCCTTAGCAAGTGTAGGACATCTGAAAAACTTGGAACTGCAACTTTCTTGTTGAGGCTCTGATGAACATTGCTTCTGTCATCAAGTTCTTGTGTTCATACTTTGAACTTAGCTGAGTAATGTTGGTATCAGCAGACTCTGCTAAAGCCATGCCTTCCTAATTAATAATGCATTCTTAATAAAAAAAAAAAAAAATCTATTTCTTCATGTATTTAATTACCTAGTGAGTGTAAGACTGAATGAAGTTAATACCGTGCAGATTTCAAGCAAAACGCTGCTTTTTAATGTGCTTCAGTATAGGCTATGCACAAGTCAATAGACATGATTTTTAAGCTTCAGTTACCTTTCATTACCCTGTGCATATTCAAATTCAGATTGATGAATGCTGAACCAAAAGCAGACATCATAGAGTTAATTGAAGTTCTTTAAATTCAGAGGCAAACTATTTTCATAGCTTTGTTTTGAGGGTGGGTTGCTTTTGATGTCTGGGGTTTTTTTGGCTAAGGCAATGGCAAACATTTATTTATCCTGCTCCCTCCCCATTTTCCACCATCGTTGTTGCCAGTGATGCCTGCAGTGCTCAGTGGTCAATGACCCTCAGCCAGGGTGAGCTGCAGGAGCCTTACAGACGGGCCTGTTCTTTCTCCCAGTGCTAGAACAAGTGCAACAGCACAGTGCCATTTTGCTAAAAGCTAATATTTTTTCCCAACAGGTTCTTCTCCAGGCAGAATGAAATGCTTTCTTCAAGAGCAACCACATCTTTTCTCTGCCTGAAAGGTTGTGTTTGTTTGGGTTTTTTTCTCTTGCTTTAGGTGAGAGATAAAAAAAAAAATGAAGAGGAAAGCCCAAGGAAATGCCAAAAGTACCACCTGGTAGTAATTTTGTGTGAGTGTCTCCATTTACACTTCAAACTTGCTCTTGGAGAACTTGGAGCTGCATTTAAAATGTATTTTGGTAGGTGGTCAGCTGTTGACTATCTGCATTTCTTCTTCCATTTCTTTTCTGTGCTTGTTTGGTATTGCTGCTGAATGTCCCCAAAGAGTAAAGTGGTGTGGAAGAGTTGAGGAAGCAGCTTTTGAAATTCTAAAGCTGATGTGTAGGTTTTGTTCCTCTTGGATTTTTAAAAGCAGGTATGTCATCCAAGTTAACTTTCTTCAGCAAGTAACAAGATTGTCGTCCTTCCACTGATGCTCTGTATTTTAACAGAGGTATTTGATGGTGCTGGAAAGGAGCAAGATGCAGAATGAGTTTGAGAGAAGTGATTTAAAGTGGGAGCACAGATGGTTGATTCCTAAAAATCAAAAAACGGATGTTTTGTTTTGTAGGAAAATGAAATCTAATCCTATTTGAGGGTCAGCAGGATAAATACAAAGAACTAAATACAGATGTAGATACATATATACATATATGCGTATATACATATACATATATATATATATATATATATATATATATATATGTACAACCCCGCCCCCCGAAATCTATGAAGCAGGACTGATTGGTGCCATAGCCCAGGCAGCCTGTGGATCTAATTGCCTGCCTGAATTCAGCCCTTGCCTGGATGCCAGGGGAGACTTCCCTTGATTTGTCTCCAGACAGCTTTCCAGGGATGATCCTGCTCCTTTCCTGGTGCCCCAGAGTGCTGCAAGCCCCCTGTCCTGGGGCCATGGTGATGCCTGCCGGGGCCTTTAGGGTCCCCCCTAAAGGCAGACAGGGTTTGACTGCAAGCTTCCTTGGAAGGTGGAGGCAGGTGAATATTGGCCATCTTCTTCTTTCCCGCTGCCCTCTGCCCTCTTGCAAAGCCTGCTGGGGCACTGGGGCTCTCCATTGCAGGCAGTCTGGAGCTGCCATGCAAAGCCATCTCTCAAGGAGTCCCCAGGTCTCAGGTGCAACCTCAAGAAAATGACACAGCAACGTGTAGAAAATGTGAACTTTATTCACTTGACTACTTCTAAAATCTACAATCCAACGTTACTAGAAGACTATGGGGTAAGAATCTTAAGGCTAAAAAACTTCAATGCTTCAACTGTTTAGAACTGAACACTAAGGGAAAGGTCAACTTCTTGGGGGAAACGTGGTGGGGAATCGAACAACAACAGGGGTGTGGCTAACTTGTAAGGTGGGGAACGTCGCAGTGCCTGGGCTGGGCACTGGTCACCCGTTCCCCGTAAGGTTCTTTAGATGGAGCGCGACGCTGGAGGTCAGAGCTGTGGGGAGGTGCGGAGTCTCCTGTCACTGCCCTCTTTTGCCGCCATCTTGGTGGTTGGCCTCCTCGGCTGAGAGCTGTCGCGAAGGTGCAGCCGCATCAGGTCACGGTTTTGCCTGAGCAGCTGCATCAACTTGGTGGGACAGCTGAGTCTTCGATGGCGGCGGGGCCCCGCACGGCCCGAAAGGCTCTGGAGATTCCGCTGCAAGGCAAAGCACAGGGATCCCCATGGAAGAGGCAGAGAGGCAGAGCGGGGCCGGCACCTGTGGGGCTGCCTTTGGCCTGGGAGACAGAGACTCGGGCCCAGTTGGGCTGGGCTGGCCCGGGGAAGAGGCTGCAGCAGGCAGAGCTCTGCCGCCTCTGCTTGGTGCTGTCCATGGAGCTCAGCCCCTGGGCCACATTCCCCAGCCAGGAGCTCAGGCCCCTTCTGCCGCAGGGCATTGGCCAAAGGGTGCCCAAGAGGCCCTCAAGGTCTTCCCCATCCCACCTGCCCCTGACCCCCCACCCCCTGCCTCACCTCTCCCCAGCGTCTCTGAAATCTTCTTCCAAGGGCCCATCCCATGGCCATTCCTATGAGGAGCACGTCAATGAGCAGGAGTGTCCTGGACGCCCACCAGAGGAGCGCAGCGTCCTTCTCCTCCAGGTCGAAATCCTCCGGAACCAGAGGAGAGGCACCCGTGCTCCTCTCGGGTTTGCTCACAGGGTTGAGGGGATGGGCCAAGAGCAGCAGCACGTAAAGCTGCAGCAGCGCGGAGGAGCCGTGAGCAGCCATAGTGCTCTGCCAGCAGCACCGAGGCTCTGGGCGTCTCTCTGCGAGCAGCTGTGCCTGGGCTCTGGGGCGCAGCAACAGCTGGGGACAGTTGCCAGCCAGCGTGCCGTCCCCAGAGGCTGTGATGTCACAGAAGCACAGAACGCCCTGGCTGCAGAGAGCCCTGAGAGAATGTTGAGTCCAAGCTGGGAGCCATGGCGGCAAGTATGGCCAGCAGAGCGGGGCCCGAGCGCTGCGGCCTGGCTTGCCTTGCACCCGTGCCACAATGATGACTCCAGCAGCCCCTGTCAGGCCATTGCAGTATCTGATGGCCCACGCTGGGCACAAGTTCTTCCCAATGGCCAGCGTAAACCTCCCTTGGCCCAGCTTCCAAGCCTTGTTGGCATCTGCTCTCTCTTGTCCTTGCCCACCTGGCTGGCGCTGCCGTGTTGCTCGCTGGCCTGTCTGTGGGAGAAGAGGCTGTGCCAATGAGTGCTGCTCAACTTGGAGGCCATTCAAAGGAGGATTTGATTGTGCCTGCTGTGGGAAGAAGGAATATGCGTGCACATGGCCACTTCCCATAGGTTTTACCCCAGATTTTCATGAGCAGCTGTCCTAGTGAAAGTCAAGTCTGTTTTAGTGAGTATTTGAGGGCTTCCAGAGCACAGTGCCATCTCAGGGGAATTCTGCTGGTTGAGTTCTACTGAGGCTTTGAGATGAGTTGCAAATCCTGAAAATGTTCTCCTTGCCCAGGTAGTAATTTCACAGTTTAGACTGTGGGGATATTGATTGCTCAGTGTTGAGGACCTCATGTAACTTTCAGCCCCAGAAATTTTCAACCTCCAGTGATTGTACTTGAGACAAAACCATTTGAAATCTTTTTTTCTGTGGACAGGAATTGCTTCGGTGTTACTTCACATCATCCATTAAAAATTTGATGCCTGGAACAAGTCCCGAGTGCTGTGTGATTTCCTTGGTCGTGTTCCTTGGAATGGCTTCCCCCCCATTTTGTGAAGCTGGCCCCAGAAAGGTCATAGATGGGTGAGAAGTTCTGAAGGGTCAAGTGGTGCAGATCTTTGCCTCCTGTTTCGAGGTCTGCGGTGAGCTGTGAGTCAAAGAGCTGATTTGAAGTGATGGTGAAAACACAATTGAACCTTTTTGCAGCAGGGTGGATGGATAGAAGCAAAGCACAGCACGGCTGGCAGCAGCAAATGAATTAAAATGCATCCCTGGAATATGTTTCTTGGATTGTTCTTCTAGTATTGTGGTAGTAATTCTGATGTCTGAGTAGTGAACAAGCAACAAGTAGTGAACACGTGATTTGTAGTCAATTTTCTATTTCTTATGTAGTGGTGAGTATGGATGCTAGCTTTGGAGCAGGCTGCAGAGAGCTGCAGAAACTGCAGGCCCCATGGCCTATCAGTCCTGCCCGAGAAGCTAGCCTGGGAATTCATAGGAGGATTTCAAAACAATCCTCAGAGACAGAAAACAACTGCCAGGTGCTGTTTGTCTGTCCTCTTGTTTTCCTTGCAGGAGAAAGTCAGGGGGGTGGTGAGCCCCGCTGACCAATGATGGTGATGTAGCACTTTACTAAGCAATAAGAGTTTCCTTTCTGTACTTTCCACGTATCTGTCTATTAGACAAGCCTAGAGTAATAAAGTAGAGAAGATTCTCCTGTTGTGACTCCCTTGAGAGTCCGTGTCGTTCTTTCCCACCGTTCCCAATCAGAACAACAGAGGAGATTTTTAAGAATTGTGTTTTTCTCTCCTGGTTGAGGAATGTGTTCTTCACGGGCTGAATCTTCATATCACTTTGTTTTTGTAGAAGAGCAGTTTCAGCAGCAGATGATTCTCCTTGCCCTCCTTTTCATTTTTCTTGTCTGTATTATTGCCTGGCAGGTTAACCTTTTCAAATTGCGTGCTGCAAAACGTTGCTACTAAGGATAGTTGGTGTCCAAACAGGTTCTTTTCTCGCTTGGATTTCAACTATTGCAGGATGAAAGGTTTCTAATGAAGCTACAGAATTGCATATCACTGGGACCTTGACTTCTTCCCTGCTTGGATCTAGATAAAGAGATTCTTGCCAATTGAACTGCTGACATATTATGTAGAGATCAGGAGTGGCCACCACAAGTGGTACTGAATTCTTGGAAATGTGGTGATTTTTGTTAGAAATGATTTTAGCTTTGACAGTGCAAGCTTATCATATCCATCTGCATTTGTGTTCTATTAATCATGGGGTTTTGTATTAAGCATGGGCTTCAGTTTGCTGTCTTTTTGTCACTTCTTCAAATACCAGTTTTCTACACCTGCTGGCTTGTTCCTTCTGACTTCAAATGGTATCTCTTGGGCACATAACTTCATCTTATTGTGAACAGCGCAAAGAACATGTTTTGGTCTGTCTTGATTTGATGGAGTGATTGCTGTGGAAGGACTGGGAGGTTTTGTGGTTTAAGGTGAAAGAAGTTCAGCAGCCTTGGCAAGTAAGTGTGCCAGTTTACAAGGTGAATCTACAGAAACCCCCGTGCTTCAGCTGCAATGTACAATCTCTGAGGCTGCTGCTTTTTTTCTTCGGGGTGCCTTTGTTCTGTTGGTTTGGGAACCCATATTCTACACAGCATCATTTGTCAGAACTCCATTTCACTTGTACAGTCCCTCTGTTTTCCCACTTCTGAATGATGGTTTTCTCTGTGCCTTTAACATGGGGAATTCTGGGTGATAAAAATAATACATATTCCATAATGTTTTACGTTTCCTCTTGGAGTTTTTTCTAGTTTTCAAATAATTACCTTTTGTTTCTAGCTGAGGGCAAAATGCATTTGCAGTTTCAGTGGTTTTTTTTCCCAATTTCTAATCTTACTTGGGCACTAGATAAGGGAGAAAAATGCCCTAGCTTCATGGAAAAGATTCTGTGTTATTCCATGCCTTGAAATGAATTAAAATACGGTTCTATTGCTCTCTGTTTCATTTCTTCACTTCATTTGGTAGAGTTTAGAAATCTCTTGCCATGAACTAGGTAGTGCAGAGTGCCTGCCTTGCTGTGTTGAACTCCTGGGTGAGCATGCCAGGCTTAGTTTAGAGATTTGCTTTTAAACATCCCTTATTCCTTGTGAAATCTATCATTTGGTTTGTTTGTAGTTGTGTTAGAAGATAAAGAGGAGGGGGTGCACCCTGGAAAATTTGTCATCTGAACTGAATTTGTACCCTTTAGGCCATCAGTGACTGCTCCTTAGCTTTCTCAAGGCATGAAGGACACTGGGAGTTCCTCCCAGACTCTTCTTTTGGGACAGCAGTCCTTTCTCTTTGGCTCCATGAGATGCTCTGCACAGGAGTGCTTGAGCTCTGAAGGGCAGGGGCATTCCATGAGGGTGAATAATAAAGAACTCCTGTAGCCTGAACTGTTTCCAACTTAACCCAGCAGAAGGAGTTGTTTCCCAATTCTGAGTCTAATGGTGCTGCTGACAAATTGTGCAGTTTCAGAGCAGCAGTGCAAGATGTGCAAGGGGCTTGTGTGGAGGGAGAGCAGAAGCTTGTAACACTGGACCTTTGTCCCGTGGGCAGCTGTGCGGTTTTAAGCGGGAATGTTCTGGAGGGGTGTGGAATTGAAGAAATGTTTGGAAGATTTGTAGGTTTGTTGCTGTAGGTGTGAAGGGTGGGGACAAGTCTTGTCCAGTGACAGAGCAATGATTAGGTAAGGTACTGGGAGAGCATCTGAGGATGGTGTTGCTGTTGCATGTGATTTTTCTGGAGGCCATCTGATGCACACAAGATTTGTTATGACTACCAGGATTGCAACTAAACAGAATGCAGTCATTTTTCTTGTATCAAATCAAAATCCCACCAAATCTCCAGAAATTTTCTTTGATTTTCTTTGATTTTCTTGTATCAAATAAAAATTCCACCAAATCTCCAGAAATTCCCACAGAATACATGAAAAATCCCTGATAATTCGTCAGTTCTCTACAGAATCTCACCAAATTCCAGAAAAGTCCCTCAAAGTTCCACAAACATCCCACAAAAATCTCACAAAAATCCCTAACACTTCTGAAAACTCGACCAAATTCCAGAAACGCCCCATAAAATCAGCACAGTTTCCCACAAAATTCAAGAAAAAACACCACAAAATTCCCTAAATCTTTTCAAAATACCACAAAATTCTAGAAAAGCCCCACCAAATTCCAGAAACATCCCACAAAATTTCCTCAATACCCAACAAAATCCCAGAAAAATCACACAAAATTCCCTAAATCTTCTCAAAACACGGCCAAAATCCACAAAAATCCCACCAAATCTCCCCAAATTCCCACAGAATACATGAAAAATCCCTGATAATTTGTCAGTTCTCTACAGAATCTCACCAAATTCCAGAAAAGTCCCTCAAAGTTCCACAAACATCCCACAAAATCTCCTCAATATCCCACAAAATTCAAGAAAAATCACACAAAATTCCCTAAATCTTCTCAAAACACGACTAAATTCTAGAAAAATATCCCACCAAATCTCCACAAATTCCCACAAAATACATGAAAAATCCCTCAAGATCCCGAAATCGCCTCAATATCCCACAAAATTCGACAAAAATCCCACAAAACCTCCACAAGTTTCCACAAAATCTAAGAAAAATTCCTCAAAATTATCAAGTCTCCTCAAAACCACACAAAGTCCTTGAAAAGGCCCACCAAATTCCAGTAAAATCCCACAGATTCTCCACAAATTCCCACAAAATCTAAAACAAATTCCTCAAAATTCTTCAAGTCTCCTCAGAATCCCACACAATTCCATAAAAAACACACAAAATTCCAGAGAAGTCCCACAAAACTCCCTAAATCATTTCAAAACCCTACCAATTCACAGGAATGTCCCACAAAATCTCCACCAATTCCCAGAACATCCCACAAAAATCTCACAAAAATCCCTAAATCTTCTGAAAACTCGACCAAATTCCAGAAACGCCCCATAAAATCAGCACAGTTTCCCACAAAATTCAAGAAAAAACACCACAAAATTCCCTAAATCTTTTCAAAATACCACAAAATTCTTGAAAAGCCCCACCAAATTCCAGAAACATCCCACAAAATTTCCTCAATACCCAACAAAATCCCAAAAAAACCACACAAAATTCCCTAAATCTTCTCAAAACACGGCCAAAATCCACAAAAATCCCACCAAATCTCCAGAAATTCCCACAGAATACATGAAAAATCCCTGATAATTTGTCAGTTCTCTACAGAATCTCACCAAATTCCAGAAAAGTCCCTCAAAGTTCCACAAACATCCCACAAAATCTTCTCAATATCCCACAAAATTCAAGAAAAATCCCACAAAATTCCCTAAATCATCTCAAAACACGACCAAATTCTAGAAAAATATCCCACCAAATCTCCACAAATTCCCACAAAATACATGAAAAATCCCTCAAGATCCCGAAATCGCCTCAATATCCCAAAAAATCCCACAAAAATCACACAAAACCTCCATAAGTTTCCACAAAATCTAAGAAAAATTCCTCAAAATTCTTCAAGACTCCTCAAAACCACACAAAGTCCTTGAAAAGGCCCACCAAATTCGAGTAAAATCCCACAGATTCTCCACAAATTCCCACAAAATCTAAAACAAATTCCTCAAAATTCTTCAAGTCTCCTCAAAACCACACAATTCCAGAAAAACCCCACAAAATTCCAGAGAAGTCCCACAAAACTCCCTAAATCATTTCAAAACCCTACCAATTCACAGGAATGTCCCACAAAATCTCCACCAATTCCCAGAACATCCCAAAAAATCTCACAAAAATCCCTAAATCTTCTGAAAACTCGACCAAATTCCAGAAACGCCCCATAAAATCAGCACAGTTTCCCACAAAATTCAAGAAAAAACACCACAAAATTCCCTAAATCTTTTCAAAATACCACAAAATTCTTGAAAAGCCCCACCAAATTCCCGAAACATCCCACAAAATGTCCTCAATATCCAACAAAATCCCAGAAAAATCACACAAAATTCCCTAAATCTTCTCAAAACTCTACCAAATTCCAGAAAAATCCCACAGAATCTCCACAAATTCCCACAGAATACGTGAAAAATCCCTGATAATTCGTGAGTTCTCTACAGAATCTCACCAAATTCCTAAAAAGTCCCTCAAAGTTCCAAAAACATCCCACAAAATCTCCCCGGTATCCAATAAAATTCCAGGAAAAATCCCACAAAATTCCCTAAATCTTCTCAAAACATGGCCAAAATCCACAAAAATCCCACCGAATCTCCACAAATTCCCACAGAATACATGAAAATACCCCTGATAATTCGTCAGTTCTCTACAGAATCTCACCAAATTCCAGAAAAGTCCCTCAAAGTTCCACAAACATCCCACAAAATCTCCTCAATATCCAACAAAATACCAGAAAAATCACACAAAATTCCCTAAATCTTCTCAAAACACGACTAAATTCTAGAAAAATGTCCCACCAAATCTCCACAAAATCCCACAAAATACATGAAAAATCCCTCAAGATCCCGAAATCGCCTCAATATCCCACAAAATCCCACAAAAATCCCACAAAACCTCCACAAGTTTCCACAAAATCTAAGAAAAATTCCTCAAAATTCTTCAAGTCTCCTCAAAACCACACAAAGTCCTTGAAAAGGCCCACCAAATTCCAGTAAAATCCCACAAATTCTCCACAAATTCCCACAAAATCTAAAAAAAATTCCTCAAAATTCTTCAAGTCTCCTCAAAACCACACAATTCCAGAAAAAACACACAAAATTCCAGAGAAGTCCAACAAAACTCCCTAAATCATTTCAAAACCCTACCAATTCACAGGAATGTCCCACAAAATCTCCACCAATTCCCAGAACATCCCACAAAAATCTCACAAAAATCCCTAAATCTTCTGAAAACTCGACCAAATTCCAGAAACGCCCCATAACATCAGCACAGTTTCCCACAAAATTCAAGAAAAAACACCACAAAATTCCCTAAATCTTCTCAAAACACAACCAAATTCTAGAAAAATATCCCACCAAATCTCCACAAATTCCCACAAAATACATGAGAAATCCCTCAAGATCCCTAAATCGCCTCAATATCCCACAAAATCACACAAAAATCCCACAAAACCTCCACAAGTTTCCACAAAATCTAAAACAAATTCCTCAAAATTCTTCAAGTCTCCTCAGAATCCCACACAATTCCAGAAAAAACACACAAAATTCCAGAGAAGTCCCACAAAACTCCCTCAATCATTTCAAAACCATACCAATTCACAGGAATGTCCCACAAAATCTCCACCAATTCCCAGAACATCCCACAAAAATCCCACAAAAATCCCTAAATCTTCTGAAAACTCGACCAAATTCCAGAAATGCCCCATAAAATCAGCACAGTTTCCCACAAAATTCAAGAAAAAACACCACAAAATTCCCTAAATCTTTTCAAAATACCACAAAATTCTTGAAAAGCCCCACCAAATTCCAGAAACATCCCACAAAATTTCCTCAATACCCAACAAAATCCCAAAAAAACCACACAAAATTCCCTAAATCTTCTCAAAACACGGCCAAAATCCACAAAAATCCCACCAAATCTCCAGAAATTCCCATGAAATACATGAAAAATGCCTGATAATTTGTCAGTTCTCTACAGAATCTCACCAAATTCCAGAAAAGTCCCTCAAAGTTCCACAAACATCCCACAAAATCTTCTCAATATCCCACAAAATTCAAGAAAAATCCCACAAAATTCCCTAAATCATCTCAAAACACGACCAAATTCTAGAAAAATATCCCACCAAATCTCCACAAATTCCCACAAAATACATGAAAAATCCCTCAAGATCCCGAAATCGCCTCAATATCCCAAAAAATTCGACAAAAATCCCACAAAACCTCCACAAGTTTCCACAAAATCTAAGAAAAATTCCTCAAAATTCTTCAAGTCTCCTCTAAACCACACAAAGTTCGTGAAAAGGCCCACCAAATTCCAGTAAAATCCCACAGATTCTCCACAAATTCCCACAAAATCTAAATCAAATTCCTCAAAATTCTTCATGTCTCCTCAGAATCCCACACAATTCCATAAAAAACACACAAAATTCCAGAGAAGTCCCACAAAACTCCCTAAATCATTTCAAAACCCTACCAATTCACAGGAATGTCCCACAAAATACCAATTCCCAGAACATCCCACAGAAATCCCACAAAAATCCCTAAATCTTCTGAAAACTCGACCAAATTCCAGAAACGCCCCATAAAATCAGCACAGTTTCCCACAAAATTCAAGAAAAAACACCACAAAATTCCCTAAATCTTTTCAAAATACCACAAAATTCTTGAAAAGCCCCACCAAATTCCCGAAACATCCCACAAAATGTCCTCAATACCCAACAAAATCCCAGAAAAGTCCCACAAAATTCCCTAAATCTTCTCAAAACTCTACCAAATTCCAAAAAAATCCCACAGAATCTCCACAAATTCCCACAGAATACATGAAAAATCCCTGATAATTCGTCAGTTCTCTACAGAATCTCACCAAATTCCTAAAAAGTCCCTCAAAGTTCCAAAAACATCCCACAAAATCTCCCCGGTATCCAATAAAATTCCAGGAAAAATCCCACAAAATTCCCTAAATCTTCTCAAAACATGGCCAAAATCCACAAAAATCCCACCGAATCTCCACAAATTCCCACAGAATACATGAAAATACCCCTGATAATTCGTCAGTTCTCTACAGAATCTCACCAAATTCCAGAAAAGTCCCTCAAAGTTCCACAAACATCCCACAAAATCTCCTCAATATCCAACAAAATCCCAGAAAAATCACACAAAATTCCCTAAATCTTCTCAAAACACGACTAAATTCTAGAAAAATGTCCCACCAAATCTCCACAAAATCCCACAAAATACATGAAAAATCCCTCAAGATCCCGAAATCTCCTCAATATCCCACAAAATCCCACAAAAATCACACAAAACCTCTACAAGTTTCCACAAAATCTAAGAAAAATTCCTCAAAATTCTTCAAGTCTCCTCAAAACCACACAAAGTCCTTGAAAAGCCCCACCAAATTCCAGTAAAATCCCACAGATTCTCCACAAATTCCCACAAAATCTAAAACAAATTCCTCAAAATTCTTCAAGTCTCCTCAGAATCCCACACAATTCCATAAAAAACACACAAAATTCCAGAGAAGTCCCACAAAACTCCCTAAATCATTTCAAAACCCTACCAATTCACAGGAATGTCCCACAAAATCTCCACCAATTCCCAGAACATCCCACAGAAATCCCACAAAAATCCCTAAATCTTCTGAAAACTCGACCAAATTCCAGAAACGCCCCATAAAATCAGCACAGTTTCCCACAAAATTCAAGAAAAAACACCACAAAATTCCCTAAATCTTTTCAAAATACCACAAAATTCTTGAAAAGCCCCACCAAATTCCCGAAACATCCCACAAAATGTATTCAATACCCAACAAAATCCCAGAAAAGTCACACAAAATTCCCTAAATCTTCTCAAAACTCTACCAAATTCCAAAAATAACCCACCGAATCTCCACAAATTCCCACAGAATACATGAAAATACCCCTGATAATTCGTCAGTTCTCTACAGAATCTCACCAAATTCCAGAAAAGTCCCTCAAAGTTCCACAAACATCCCACAAAATCTCCTCAATATCCAAAAAAATCCCAGAAAAATCACCACAAAATTCCATAAATCTTCTCAAAACACGACTAAATTCTAGAAAAATGTCTCACCAAATCTCCACAAAATCCCACAAAATACATGAAAAATCCCTCAAGATCCCGAAATCGCCTCAATATCCCAAAAAATCCCACAAAAATCACACAAAACCTCCATAAGTTTCCACAAAATCTAAGAAAAATTCCTCAAAATTCTTCAAGACTCCTCAAAACCACACAAAGTCCTTGAAAAGGCCCACCAAATTCGAGTAAAATCCCACAGATTCTCCACAAATTCCCACAAAATCTAAAACAAATTCCTCAAAATTCTTCAAGTCTCCTCAAAACCACACAATTCCAGAAAAACCCCACAAAATTCCAGAGAAGTCCCACAAAACTCCCTAAATCATTTCAAAACCCTACCAATTCACAGGAATGTCCCACAAAATCTCCACCAATTCCCAGAACATCCCAAAAAATCTCACAAAAATCCCTAAATCTTCTGAAAACTCGACCAAATTCCAGAAACGCCCCATAACATCAGCACAGTTTCCCACAAAATTCAAGAAAAAACACCACAAAATTCCCTAAATCTTCTCAAAACACAACCAAATTCTAGAAAAATATCCCACCAAATCTCCACAAATTCCCACAAAATACATGAGAAATCCCTCAAGATCCCGAAATCGCCTCAATATCCCACAAAATCACACAAAAATCCCACAAAACCTCCACAAGTTTCCACAAAATCTAAGAAAATTCCTCAAAATTCTTCAAGTCTCCTCAGAATCCCACACAATTCCAGAAAAAACACACAAAATTCCAGAGAAGTCCCACAAAACTCCCTCAATCATTTCAAAACCATACCAATTCACAGGAATGTCCCACAAAATCTCCACCAATTCCCAGAACATCCCACAAAAATCCCACAAAAATCCCTAAATCTTCTGAAAACTCGACCAAATTCCAGAAATGCCCCATAAAATCAGCACAGTTTCCCACAAAATTCAAGAAAAAACACCACAAAATTCCCTAAATCTTTTCAAAATACCACAAAATTCTTGAAAAGCCCCACCAAATTCCAGAAACATCCCACAAAATTTCCTCAATACCCAACAAAATCCCAAAAAAACCACACAAAATTCCCTAAATCTTCTCAAAACACGGCCAAAATCCACAAAAATCCCACCAAATCTCCAGAAATTCCCACGAAATACATGAAAAATGCCTGATAATTTGTCAGTTCTCTACAGAATCTCACCAAATTCCAGAAAAGTCCCTCAAAGTTCCACAAACATCCCACAAAATCTTCTCAATATCCCACAAAATTCAAGAAAAATCACACAAAATTCCCTAAATCATCTCAAAACACGACCAAATTCTAGAAAAATATCCCACCAAATCTCCACAAATTCCCACAAAATACATGAAAAATCCCTCAAGATCCCGAAATCGCCTCAATATCCCAAAAAATTCGACAAAAATCCCACAAAACCTCCACAAGTTTCCACAAAATCTAAGAAAAATTCCTCAAAATTCTTCAAGTCTCCTCTAAACCACACAAAGTTCGTGAAAAGGCCCACCAAATTCCAGTAAAATCCCACAGATTCTCCACAAATTCCCACAAAATCTAAATCAAATTCCTCAAAATTCTTCATGTCTCCTCAGAATCCCACACAATTCCATAAAAAACACACAAAATTCCAGAGAAGTCCCACAAAACTCCCTAAATCATTTCAAAACCCTACCAATTCACAGGAATGTCCCACAAAATACCAATTCCCAGAACATCCCACAGAAATCCCACAAAAATCCCTAAATCTTCTGAAAACTCGACCAAATTCCAGAAACGCCCCATAAAATCAGCACAGTTTCCCACAAAATTCAAGAAAAAGCACCACAAAATTCCCTAAATCTTCTCAAAACACGACTAAATTCTAGAAAAATGTCTCACCATATCTCCACAAAATCCCACAAAATACATGAAAAATCCCTCAAGATCCCTAAATCGCCTCAATATCCCACAAAATCCCACAAAAATCACACAAAACCTCCATAAGTTTCCACAAAATCTAAGAAAAATTCCTCAAAATTCTTCAAGACTCCTCAAAACCACACAAAGTCCTTGAAAAGGCCCACCAAATTCGAGTAAAATCCCACAGATTCTCCACAAATTCCCACAAAATCTAAAACAAATTCCTCAAAATTCTTCAAGTCTCCTCAAAACCACACAATTCCAGAAAAACCCCACAAAATTCCAGAGAAGTCCCACAAAACTCCCTAAATCATTTCAAAACCCTACCAATTCACAGGAATGTCCCACAAAATCTCCACCAATTCCCAGAACATCCCAAAAAATCTCACAAAAATCCCTAAATCTTCTGAAAACTCGACCAAATTCCAGAAACGCCCCATAAAATCAGCACAGTTTCCCACAAAATTCAAGAAAAAACACCACAAAATTCCCAAAATCTTTTCAAAATACCACAAAATTCTTGAAAAGCCCCACCAAATTCCCGAAACATCCCACAAAATGTCCTCAATATCCAACAAAATCCCAGAAAAATCACACAAAATTCCCTAAATCTTCTCAAAACTCTACCAAATTCCAGAAAAATCCCACAGAATCTCCACAAATTCCCACAGAATACGTGAAAAATCCCTGATAATTCGTGAGTTCTCTACAGAATCTCACCAAATTCCTAAAAAGTCCCTCAAAGTTCCAAAAACATCCCACAAAATCTCCCCGGTATCCAATAAAATTCCAGGAAAAATGCCACAAAATTCCCTAAATCTTCTCAAAACATGGCCAAAATCCACAAAAATCCCACCGAATCTCCACAAATTCCCACAGAATACATGAAAATACCCCTGATAATTCGTCAGTTCTCTACAGAATCTCACCAAATTCCAGAAAAGTCCCTCAAAGTTCCACAAACATCCCACAAAATCTCCTCAATATCCAACAAAATACCAGAAAAATCACACAAAATTCCCTAAATCTTCTCAAAACACGACTAAATTCTAGAAAAATGTCCCACCAAATCTCCACAAAATCCCACAAAATACATGAAAAATCCCTCAAGATCCCTAAATCGCCTCAATATCCCACAAAATCCCACAAAAATCCCACAAAACCTCCACAAGTTTCCACAAAATCTAAGAAAAATTCCTCAAAATTCTTCAAGTCTCCTCAAAACCACACAAAGTTCGTGAAAAGGCCCACCAAATTCCAGTAAAATCCCACCGATTCTCCACAAGTTTCCACAAAATCTAAATCAAATTCCTCAAAATTCTTCAAGTCTCCTCAGAATCCCACACAATTCCAGAAAAAACACACAAAATTCCAGAGAAGTCCCACAAAACTCCCTAAATCATTTCAAAACCCTACCAATTCACAGGAATGTCCCACAAAATCTCCACCAATTCCCAGAACATCCCACAAAAATCCCACAAAAATCCCTAAATCTTCTGAAAACTCGACCAAATTCCAGAAACGCCCCATAACATCAGCACAGTTTCCCACAAAATTCAAGAAAAAACACCACAAAATTCCCTAAATCTTTTCAAAATACCACAAAATTCTTGAAAAGCCCCACCAAATTCCCAAAACATCCCACAAAATGTCCTCAATACCCAACAAAATCCCAGAAAAGTCCCACAAAATTCCCTAAATCTTCTCAAAACTCTACCAAATTCCAGAAAAATCCCACAGAATCTCCACAAATTCCCACAGAATACATGAAAAATCCCTGATAATTCGTCAGTTCTCTACAGAATCTCACCAAATTCCTAAAAAGTCCCTCAAAGTTCCACAAGCATCCCACAAAATCTCCCTAATATCCAACAAAATTCCAGGAAAAATCTCACAAAATTCCCTAAATCTTCTGAAAACTTGACCAAATTCCGGAAACGCCCCATAAAATCAGCACAGTTTCCCACAAAATTCAAGAAAAAACACCACAAATTCCCTAAATTATCTCAAAACACGACCAAATTCAAGAAAAATATCCCACCAAATCTCCTCAAATTCCCACAAAATACATGAGAAATCCCTCAAGATCCCTAAATCGCCTCAATATCCCACAAAATCCCACAAAAATCCCACAAAACCTCCACAAGTTTCCACAAAATCTAAGAAAAATTCCTCAAAATTATCAAGTCTCCTCAAAACCACACAACGTCCTGGAAAAGGCCCACCAAATTCCAGAAAAATCCCACAGAATCTTCACAAATTCCCACAAAATCTAAAACAAATTCCTCAAAATTCTTCAAGTCTCATCAGAATCCCACACAATTCCAGAAAAACCCCACCAAATTACAGAGAAGTCCCACAAAACTCCCTCAATCATTTCAAAACCATACCAATTCACAGGAATGTCCCACAAAATCTCCACCAATTCCCAGAACATCCCACAAAAATCCCACAAAAATCCCTAAATCTTCTGAAAACTCGACCAAATTCCAGAAATGCCCCATAAAATCAGCACAGTTTCCCACAAAATTCAAGAAAAAACACCACAAAATTCCCTAAATCTTTTCAAAATACCACAAAATTCTTGAAAAGCCCCACCAAATTCCAGAAACATCCCACAAAATTTCCTCAATACCCAACAAAATCCCAAAAAAACCACACAAAATTCCCTAAATCTTCTCAAAACACGGCCAAAATCCACAAAAATCCCACCAAATCTCCAGAAATTCCCACAGAATACATGAAAAATGCCTGATAATTTGTCAGTTCTCTACAGAATCTCACCAAATTCCAGAAAAGTCCCTCAAAGTTCCACAAACATCCCACAAAATCTTCTCAATATCCCACAAAATTCAAGAAAAATCCCACAAAATTCCCTAAATCATCTCAAAACACGACCAAATTCTAGAAAAATATCCCACCAAATCTCCACAAATTCCCACAAAATACATGAAAAATCCCTCAAGATCCCGAAATCGCCTCAATATCCCACAAAATTCGACAAAAATCCCACAAAACCTCCACAAGTTTCCACAAAATCTAAGAAAAATTCCTCAAAATTCTTCAAGTCTCCTCTAAACCACACAAAGTTCGTGAAAAGGCCCACCAAATTCCAGTAAAATCCCACAGATTCTCCACAAATTCCCACAAAATCTAAATCAAATTCCTCAAAATTCTTCATGTCTCCTCAGAATCCCACACAATTCCATAAAAAACACACAAAATTCCAGAGAAGTCCCACAAAACTCCCTAAATCATTTCAAAACCCTACCAATTCACAGGAATGTCCCACAAAATACCAATTCCCAGAACATCCCACAGAAATCCCACAAAAATCCCTAAATCTTCTGAAAACTCGACCAAATTCCAGAAACGCCCCATAAAATCAGCACAGTTTCCCACAAAATTCAAGAAAAAGCACCACAAAATTCCCTAAATCTTTTCAAAATACCACAAAATTCTTGAAAAGCCCCACCAAATTCCCGAAACATCCCACAAAATGTCCTCAATACCCAACAAAATCCCAGAAAAGTCACACAAAATTCCCTAAATCTTCTCAAAACTCTACCAAATTCCACAAAAATCCCACAGAATCTCCACAAATTCCCACAGAATACATGAAAAATCCCTGATAATTCGTCAGTTCTCTACAGAATCTCACCAAATTCCTAAAAAGTCCCTCAAAGTTCCAAAAACATCCCACAAAATCTCCCCGGTATCCAATAAAATTCCAGGAAAAATCCCACAAAATTCCCTAAATCTTCTCAAAACACCGCCAAAATCCACAAAAATCCCACCAAATCTCCACAAATTCCCACAGAATACATGAAAAATCCCTGATAATTTGTCAGTTCTCTACAGAATCTCACCAAATTCCAGAAAAGTCCCTCAAAGTTCCACAAACATCCCACAAAATCTCCTCAATATCCCACAAAATTCAAGAAAAATCACACAAAATTCCCTAAATCTTCTCAAAACACGACCAAATTCTAGAAAAATATCCCACCAAATCTCCACAAATTCCCACAAAATACATGAGAAATCCCTCAAGATCCCGAAATCGCCTCAATATCCCACAAAATCCCACAAAAATCCCACAAAACCTCCACAAGTTTCCACAAAATCTAAGAAAAATTCCTCAAAATTATCAAGTCTCCTCAAAACCACACAAAGTCCTTGAAAAGGCCCACCAAATTCCAGTAAAATCCCACAGATTCTCCACAAATTCCCACAAAATCTAAAACAAATTCCTCAAAATTCTTCAAGTCTCCTCAGAATCCCACACAATTCCATAAAAAACACACAAAATTCCAGAGAAGTCCCACAAAACTCCCTAAATCATTTCAAAACCCTACCAATTCACAGGAATGTCCCACAAAATCTCCACCAATTCCCAGAACATCCCACAAAAATCTCACAAAAATCCCTAAATCTTCTGAAAACTCGACCAAATTCCAGAAACGCCCCATAAAATCAGCACAGTTTCCCACAAAATTCAAGAAAAAACACCACAAAATTCCCAAAATCTTTTCAAAATACCACAAAATTCTTGAAAAGCCCCACCAAATTCCCGAAACATCCCACAAAATGTCCTCAATACCCAACAAAATCCCAGAAAAGTCACACAAAATTCCCTAAATCTTCTCAAAACTCTACCAAATTCCAAAAATAACCCACCGAATCTCCACAAATTCCCACAGAATACATGAAAATACCCCTGATAATTCGTCAGTTCTCTACAGAATCTCACCAAATTCCAGAAAAGTCCCTCAAAGTTCCACAAACATCCCACAAAATCTCCTCAATATCCAAAAAAATCCCAGAAAAATCACCACAAAATTCCATAAATCTTCTCAAAACACGACTAAATTCTAGAAAAATGTCTCACCAAATCTCCACAAATTCCCACAAAATACATGAAAAATCCCTCAAGATCCCGAAATCGCCTCAATATCCCAAAAAATCCCACAAAAATCACACAAAACCTCCATAAGTTTCCACAAAATCTAAGAAAAATTCCTCAAAATTCTTCAAGACTCCTCAAAACCACACAAAGTCCTTGAAAAGGCCCACCAAATTCGAGTAAAATCCCACAGATTCTCCACAAATTCCCACAAAATCTAAAACAAATTCCTCAAAATTCTTCAAGTCTCCTCAAAACCACACAATTCCAGAAAAACCCCACAAAATTCCAGAGAAGTCCCACAAAACTCCCTAAATCATTTCAAAACCCTACCAATTCACAGGAATGTCCCACAAAATCTCCACCAATTCCCAGAACATCCCAAAAAATCTCACAAAAATCCCTAAATCTTCTGAAAACTCGACCAAATTCCAGAAACGCCCCATAAAATCAGCACAGTTTCCCACAAAATTCAAGAAAAAACACCACAAAATTCCCAAAATCTTTTCAAAATACCACAAAATTCTTGAAAAGCCCCACCAAATTCCCGAAACATCCCACAAAATGTCCTCAATATCCAACAAAATCCCAGAAAAATCACACAAAATTCCCTAAATCTTCTCAAAACTCTACCAAATTCCAGAAAAATCCCACAGAATCTCCACAAATTCCCACAGAATACGTGAAAAATCCCTGATAATTCGTGAGTTCTCTACAGAATCTCACCAAATTCCTAAAAAGTCCCTCAAAGTTCCAAAAACATCCCACAAAATCTCCCCGGTATCCAATAAAATTCCAGGAAAAATCCCACAAAATTCCCTAAATCTTCTCAAAACATGGCCAAAATCCACAAAAATCCCACCGAATCTCCACAAATTCCCACAGAATACATGAAAATACCCCTGATAATTCGTCAGTTCTCTACAGAATCTCACCAAATTCCAGAAAAGTCCCTCAAAGTTCCACAAACATCCCACAAAATCTCCTCAATATCCAACAAAATACCAGAAAAATCACACAAAATTCCCTAAATCTTCTCAAAACACGACTAAATTCTAGAAAAATGTCCCACCAAATCTCCACAAAATCCCACAAAATACATGAAAAATCCCTCAAGATCCCGAAATCGCCTCAATATCCCACAAAATTCCACAAAAATCCCACAAAACCTCCACAAGTTTCCACAAAATCTAAGACAAATTCCTCAAAATTCTTCAAGTCTCCTCAAAACCACACAAAGTCCTTGAAAAGGCCCACCAAATTCCAGTAAAATCCCACCGATTCTCCACAAGTTTCCACAAAATCTAAATCAAATTCCTCAAAATTCTTCAAGTCTCCTCAGAATCACACAAAATTCCATAAAAAACACACAAAATTCCAGAGAAGTCCCACAAAACTCCCTAAATCATTTCAAAACCCTACCAATTCACAGGAATGTCCCACAAAATCTCCACCAATTCCCAGAACATCCCACAAAAATCCCACAAAAATCCCTAAATCTTCTGAAAACTCGACCAAATTCCAGAAACGCCCCATAAAATCAGCACAGTTTCCCACAAAATTCAAGAAAAAACACCACAAAATTCCCTAAATCTTTTCAAAATACCACAAAATTCTTGAAAAGCCCCACCAAATTCCAGAAACATCCCACAAAATTTCCTCAATACCCAACAAAATCCCAGAAAAATCACACAAAATTCCCTAAATCTTCTCAAAACACGGCCAAAATCCACAAAAATCCCACCAAATCTCCAGAAATTCCCACAGAATACATGAAAAATCCCTGATAATTTGTCAGTTCTCTACAGAATCTCACCAAATTCCAGAAAAGTCCCTCAAAGTTCCACAAACATCCCACAAAATCTCCTCAATATCCAAAAAAATCCCAGAAAAATCACCACAAAATTCCATAAATCTTCTCAAAACACGACTAAATTCTAGAAAAATGTCTCACCATATCTCCACAAAATCCCACAAAATACATGAAAAATCCCTCAAGATCCCTAAATCGCCTCAATATCCCACAAAATCCCACAAAAATCACACAAAACCTCCATAAGTTTCCACAAAATCTAAGAAAAATTCCTCAAAATTCTTCAAGACTCCTCAAAACCACACAAAGTCCTTGAAAAGGCCCACCAAATTCGAGTAAAATCCCACAGATTCTCCACAAATTCCCACAAAATCTAAAACAAATTCCTCAAAATTCTTCAAGTCTCCTCAAAACCACACAATTCCAGAAAAACCCCACAAAATTCCAGAGAAGTCCCACAAAACTCCCTAAATCATTTCAAAACCCTACCAATTCACAGGAATGTCCCACAAAATCTCCACCAATTCCCAGAACATCCCAAAAAATCTCACAAAAATCCCTAAATCTTCTGAAAACTCGACCAAATTCCAGAAACGCCCCATAAAATCAGCACAGTTTCCCACAAAATTCAAGAAAAAACACCACAAAATTCCCTAAATCTTTTCAAAATACCACAAAATTCTTGAAAAGCCCCACCAAATTCCCGAAACATCCCACAAAATGTCCTCAATATCCAACAAAATCCCAGAAAAATCACACAAAATTCCCTAAATCTTCTCAAAACTCTACCAAATTCCAGAAAAATCCCACAGAATCTCCACAAATTCCCACAGAATACGTGAAAAATCCCTGATAATTCGTGAGTTCTCTACAGAATCTCACCAAATTCCAGAAAAGTCCCTCAAAGTTCCACAAACATCCCACAAAATCTCCTCAATATCCAACAAAATACCAGAAAAATCACACAAAATTCCCTAAATCTTCTCAAAACACGACTAAATTCTAGAAAAATGTCCCACCAAATCTCCACAAAATCCCACAAAATACATGAAAAATCCCTCAAGATCCCGAAATCGCCTCAATATCCCACAAAATCCCACAAAAATCCCACAAAACCTCCACAAGTTTCCACAAAATCTAAGAAAAATTCCTCAAAATTCTTCAAGTCTCCTCAAAACCACACAAAGTTCGTGAAAAGGCCCACCAAATTCCAGTAAAATCCCACCGATTCTCCACAAGTTTCCACAAAATCTAAATCAAATTCCTCAAAATTCTTCAAGTCTCCTCAGAATCCCACACAATTCCAGAAAAAACACACAAAATTCCAGAGAAGTCCCACAAAACTCCCTAAATCATTTCAAAACCCTACCAATTCACAGGAATGTCCCACAAAATCTCCACCAATTCCCAGAACATCCCACAAAAATCCCACAAAAATCCCTAAATCTTCTGAAAACTCGACCAAATTCCAGAAACGCCCCATAACATCAGCACAGTTTCCCACAAAATTCAAGAAAAAACACCACAAAATTCCCTAAATCTTTTCAAAATACCACAAAATTCTTGAAAAGCCCCACCAAATTCCCAAAACATCCCACAAAATGTCCTCAATACCCAACAAAATCCCAGAAAAGTCCCACAAAATTCCCTAAATCTTCTCAAAACTCTACCAAATTCCAGAAAAATCCCACAGAATCTCCACAAATTCCCACAGAATACATGAAAAATCCCTGATAATTCGTCAGTTCTCTACAGAATCTCACCAAATTCCTAAAAAGTCCCTCAAAGTTCCACAAGCATCCCACAAAATCTCCCTAATATCCAACAAAATTCCAGGAAAAATCTCACAAAATTCCCTAAATCTTCTGAAAACTTGACCAAATTCCGGAAACGCCCCATAAAATCAGCACAGTTTCGCACAAAATTCAAGAAAAAACACCACAAATTCCCTAAATTATCTCAAAACACGACCAAATTCAAGAAAAATATCCCACCAAATCTCCTCAAATTCCCACAAAATACATGAGAAATCCCTCAAGATCCCTAAATCGCCTCAATATCCCACAAAATCCCACAAAAATCCCACAAAACCTCCACAAGTTTCCACAAAATCTAAGAAAAATTCCTCAAAATTATCAAGTCTCCTCAAAACCACACAACGTCCTGGAAAAGGCCCACCAAATTCCAGAAAAATCCCACAGAATCTTCACAAATTCCCACAAAATCTAAAACAAATTCCTCAAAATTCTTCAAGTCTCATCAGAATCCCACACAATTCCAGAAAAACCCCACCAAATTACAGAGAAGTCCCACAAAACTCCCTAAATCATTTCAAAACCCTACCAATTCACAGGAATGTCCCACAAAATCTCCACCAATTCCCAGAACATCCCATAAAAATCCCTAAATCTTCTGAAAACTCGACCAAATTCCAGAAACGCCCCATAAAATCAGCACAGTTTCCCACAAAATTCAAGAAAAAACACCACAAAATTCCCTAAATCTTTTCAAAATACCACAAAATTCTTGAAAAGCCCCACCAAATTCCCGAAACATCCCACAAAATGTCCTCAATACCCAACAAAATCCCAGAAAAATCACACAAAATTCCCTAAATCTTCTCAAAACACGGCCAAAATCCACAAAAATCCCACAGAATCTCCACAAATTCCCACAGAATACATGAAAAATCCCTGATAATCCGTCAGTTCTCTACAGAATCTCACCAAATTCCAGAAAAGTCCCTCAAAGTTCCACAAACATCCCACAAAAATCTCACAAAAATCCCTAACACTTCTGAAAACTCGACCAAATTCCAGAAACGCCCCATAAAATCAGCACAGTTTCCCACAAAATTCAAGAAAAAGCACCACAAAATTCCCTAAATCTTTTCAAAATACCACAAAATTCTTGAAAAGCCCCACCAAATTCCCGAAACATCCCACAAAATGTCCTCAATACCCAACAAAATCCCAGAAAAGTCACACAAAATTCCCTAAATCTTCTCAAAACTCTACCAAATTCCACAAAAATCCCACAGAATCTCCACAAATTCCCACAGAATACATGAAAAATCCCTGATAATTCGTCAGTTCTCTACAGAATCTCACCAAATTCCTAAAAAGTCCCTCAAAGTTCCAAAAACATCCCACAAAATCTCCCCGGTATCCAATAAAATTCCAGGAAAAATCCCACAAAATTCCCTAAATCTTCTCAAAACACCGCCAAAATCCACAAAAATCCCACCAAATCTCCACAAATTCCCACAGAATACATGAAAAATCCCTGATAATTTGTCAGTTCTCTACAGAATCTCACCAAATTCCAGAAAAGTCCCTCAAAGTTCCACAAACATCCCACAAAATCTCCTCAATATCCCACAAAATTCAAGAAAAATCACACAAAATTCCCTAAATCTTCTCAAAACACGACCAAATTCTAGAAAAATATCCCACCAAATCTCCACAAATTCCCACAAAATACATGAAAAATCCCTCAAGATCCCGAAATCGCCTCAATATCCCACAAAATCCCACAAAAATCCCACAAAACCTCCACAAGTTTCCACAAAATCTAAGAAAAATTCCTCAAAATTATCAAGTCTCCTCAAAACCACACAAAGTCCTTGAAAAGGCCCACCAAATTCCAGTAAAATCCCACAGATTCTCCACAAATTCCCACAAAATCTAAAACAAATTCCTCAAAATTCTTCAAGTCTCCTCAGAATCCCACACAATTCCATAAAAAACACACAAAATTCCAGAGAAGTCCCACAAAACTCCCTAAATCATTTCAAAACCCTACCAATTCACAGGAATGTCCCACAAAATCTCCACCAATTCCCAGAACATCCCACAAAAATCTCACAAAAATCCCTAAATCTTCTGAAAACTCGACCAAATTCCAGAAACGCCCCATAAAATCAGCACAGTTTCCCACAAAATTCAAGAAAAAACACCACAAAATTCCCAAAATCTTTTCAAAATACCACAAAATTCTTGAAAAGCCCCACCAAATTCCCGAAACATCCCACAAAATGTCCTCAATATCCAACAAAATCCCAGAAAAATCACACAAAATTCCCTAAATCTTCTCAAAACTCTACCAAATTCCAGAAAAATCCCACAGAATCTCCACAAATTCCCACAGAATACGTGAAAAATCCCTGATAATTCGTGAGTTCTCTACAGAATCTCACCAAATTCCTAAAAAGTCCCTCAAAGTTCCAAAAACATCCCACAAAATCTCCCCGGTATCCAATAAAATTCCAGGAAAAATCCCACAAAATTCCCTAAATCTTCTCAAAACATGGCCAAAATCCACAAAAATCCCACCGAATCTCCACAAATTCCCACAGAATACATGAAAATACCCCTGATAATTCGTCAGTTCTCTACAGAATCTCACCAAATTCCAGAAAAGTCCCTCAAAGTTCCACAAACATCCCACAAAATCTCCTCAATATCCAACAAAATACCAGAAAAATCACACAAAATTCCCTAAATCTTCTCAAAACACGACCAAATTCTAGAAAAATGTCCCACCAAATCTCCACAAAATCCCACAAAATACATGAAAAATCCCTCAAGATCCCGAAATCGCCTCAATATCCCACAAAATCCCACAAAAATCCTACAAAACCTCCACAAGTTTCCACAAAATCTAAGAAAAATTCCTCAAAATTCTTCAAGTCTCCTCAAAACCACACAAAGTCCTTGAAAAGGCCCACCAAATTCCAGTAAAATCCCACAAATTCTCCACAAATTCCCACAAAATCTAAAAAAAATTCCTCAAAATTCTTCAAGTCTCCTCAAAACCACACAATTCCAGAAAAAACACACAAAATTCCAGAGAAGTCCAACAAAACTCCCTAAATCATTTCAAAACCCTACCAATTCACAGGAATGTCCCACAAAATCTCCACCAATTCCCAGAACATCCCACAAAAATCTCACAAAAATCCCTAAATCTTCTGAAAACTCGACCAAATTCCAGAAACGCCCCATAACATCAGCACAGTTTCCCACAAAATTCAAGAAAAAACACCACAAAATTCCCTAAATCTTCTCAAAACACAACCAAATTCTAGAAAAATATCCCACCAAATCTCCACAAATTCCCACAAAATACATGAGAAATCCCTCAAGATCCCGAAATCGCCTCAATATCCCACAAAATCACACAAAAATCCCACAAAACCTCCACAAGTTTCCACAAAATCTAAGAAAATTCCTCAAAATTCTTCAAGTCTCCTCAGAATCCCACACAATTCCAGAAAAAACACACAAAATTCCAGAGAAGTCCCACAAAACTCCCTCAATCATTTCAAAACCCTACCAATTCACAGGAATGTCCCACAAAATCTCCACCAATTCCCAGAACATCCCACAGAAATCCCACAAAAATCCCTAAATCTTCTGAAAACTCGACCAAATTCCAGAAACGCCCCATAAAATCAGCACAGTTTCCCACAAAATTCAAGAAAAAACACCACAAAATTCCCTAAATCTTTTCAAAATACCACAAAATTCTTGAAAAGCCCCACCAAATTCCAGAAACATCCCACAAAATTTCCTCAATACCCAACAAAATCCCAGAAAAATCACACAAAATTCCCTAAATCTTCTCAAAACACGGCCAAAATCCACAAAAATCCCACCAAATCTCCACAAATTCCCACAGAATACATGAAAAATCCCTGATAATTTGTCAGTTCTCTACAGAATCTCACCAAATTCCAGAAAAGTCCCTCAAAGTTCCACAAACATCCCACAAAATCTCCTCAATATCCCACAAAATTCAAGAAAAATCACACAAAATTCCCTAAATCTTCTCAAAACACGACCAAATTCTAGAAAGATATCCCACCAAATCTCCACAAATTCCCACAAAATACATGAAAAATCCCTCAAGATCCCGAAATCGCCTCAATATCCCACAAAATTCCACAAAAATCACACAAAACCTCCACAAGTTTCCACAAAATCTAAGAAAAATTCCTCAAAATTATCAAGTCTCCTCAAAACCACACAAAGTCCTTGAAAAGGCCCACCAAATTCCAGTAAAATCCCACAGATTCTCCACAAATTCCCACAAAATCTAAAACAAATTCCTCAAAATTCTTCAAGTCTCCTCAGAATCCCACACAATTCCATAAAAAACACACAAAATTCCAGAGAAGTCCCACAAAACTCCCTAAATCATTTCAAAACCCTACCAATTCACAGGAATGTCCCACAAAATCTCCACCAATTCCCAGAACATCCCACAAAAATCTCACAAAAATCCCTAAATCTTCTGAAAACTCGACCAAATTCCAGAAACGCCCCATAAAATCAGCACAGTTTCCCACAAAATTCAAGAAAAAACACCACAAAATTCCCAAAATCTTTTCAAAATACCACAAAATTCTTGAAAAGCCCCACCAAATTCCCGAAACATCCCACAAAATTTCCTCAATACCCAACAAAATCCCAGAAAAGTCCCACAAAATTCCCTAAATCTTCTCAAAACTCTACCAAATTCCAGAAAAATCCCACAGAATCTCCACAAATTCCCACAGAATACATGAAAAATCCCTGATAATTCGTCAGTTCTCTACAGAATCTCACCAAATTCCTAAAAAGTCCCTCAAAGTTCCAAAAACATCCCACAAAATTTCCCCGGAATCCAATAAAATTCCAGGAAAAATGCCACAAAATTCCCTAAATCTTCTCAAAACATGGCCAAAATCCACAAAAATCCCACCGAATCTCCACAAATTCCCACAGAATACATGAAAATACCCCTGATAATTCGTCAGTTCTCTACAGAATCTCACCAAATTCCAGAAAAGTCCCTCAAAGTTCCACAAACATCCCACAAAATCTCCTCAATATCCAACAAAATACCAGAAAAATCACACAAAATTCCCTAAATCTTCTCAAAACACGACTAAATTCTAGAAAAATGTCCCACCAAATCTCCACAAAATCCCACAAAATACATGAAAAATCCCTCAAGATCCCGAAATCGCCTCAATATCCCACAAAATTCCACAAAAATCCCACAAAACCTCCACAAGTTTCCACAAAATCTAAGACAAATTCCTCAAAATTCTTCAAGTCTCCTCAAAACCACACAAAGTCCTTGAAAAGGCCCACCAAATTCCAGTAAAATCCCACCGATTCTCCACAAGTTTCCACAAAATCTAAATCAAATTCCTCAAAATTCTTCAAGTCTCCTCAGAATCACACAAAATTCCATAAAAAACACACAAAATTCCAGAGAAGTCCCACAAAACTCCCTAAATCATTTCAAAACCCTACCAATTCACAGGAATGTCCCACAAAATCTCCACCAATTCCCAGAACATCCCACAAAAATCCCACAAAAATCCCTAAATCTTCTGAAAACTCGACCAAATTCCAGAAACGCCCCATAAAATCAGCACAGTTTCCCACAAAATTCAAGAAAAAACACCACAAAATTCCCTAAATCTTTTCAAAATACCACAAAATTCTTGAAAAGCCCCACCAAATTCCAGAAACATCCCACAAAATTTCCTCAATACCCAACAAAATCCCAGAAAAATCACACAAAATTCCCTAAATCTTCTCAAAACACGGCCAAAATCCACAAAAATCCCACCAAATCTCCAGAAATTCCCACAGAATACATGAAAAATCCCTGATAATTTGTCAGTTCTCTACAGAATCTCACCAAATTCCAGAAAAGTCCCTCAAAGTTCCACAAACATCCCACAAAATCTCCTCAATATCCAAAAAAATCCCAGAAAAATCACCACAAAATTCCATAAATCTTCTCAAAACACGACTAAATTCTAGAAAAATGTCTCACCATATCTCCACAAAATCCCACAAAATACATGAAAAATCCCTCAAGATCCCTAAATCGCCTCAATATCCCACAAAATCCCACAAAAATCACACAAAACCTCCATAAGTTTCCACAAAATCTAAGAAAAATTCCTCAAAATTCTTCAAGACTCCTCAAAACCACACAAAGTCCTTGAAAAGGCCCACCAAATTCGAGTAAAATCCCACAGATTCTCCACAAATTCCCACAAAATCTAAAACAAATTCCTCAAAATTCTTCAAGTCTCCTCAAAACCACACAATTCCAGAAAAACCCCACAAAATTCCAGAGAAGTCCCACAAAACTCCCTAAATCATTTCAAAACCCTACCAATTCACAGGAATGTCCCACAAAATCTCCACCAATTCCCAGAACATCCCAAAAAATCTCACAAAAATCCCTAAATCTTCTGAAAACTCGACCAAATTCCAGAAACGCCCCATAAAATCAGCACAGTTTCCCACAAAATTCAAGAAAAAACACCACAAAATTCCCTAAATCTTTTCAAAATACCACAAAATTCTTGAAAAGCCCCACCAAATTCCAGAAACATCCCACAAAATGTCCTCAATACCCAACAAAATCCCAGAAAAATCACACAAAATTCCCTAAATCTTCTCAAAACACGGCCAAAATCCACAAAAATCCCACAGAATCTCCACAAATTCCCACAGAATACATGAAAAATCCCTGATAATCCGTCAGTTCTCTACAGAATCTCACCAAATTCCAGAAAAGTCCCTCAAAGTTCCACAAACATCCCACAAAAATCTCACAAAAATCCCTAACACTTCTGAAAACTCGACCAAATTCCAGAAACGCCCCATAAAATCAGCACAGTTTCCCACAAAATTCAAGAAAAAGCACCACAAAATTCCCTAAATCTTTTCAAAATACCACAAAATTCTTGAAAAGCCCCACCAAATTCCCGAAACATCCCACAAAATGTCCTCAATACCCAACAAAATCCCAGAAAAGTCACACAAAATTCCCTAAATCTTCTCAAAACTCTACCAAATTCCACAAAAATCCCACAGAATCTCCACAAATTCCCACAGAATACATGAAAAATCCCTGATAATTCGTCAGTTCTCTACAGAATCTCACCAAATTCCTAAAAAGTCCCTCAAAGTTCCAAAAACATCCCACAAAATCTCCCCGGTATCCAATAAAATTCCAGGAAAAATCCCACAAAATTCCCTAAATCTTCTCAAAACACCGCCAAAATCCACAAAAATCCCACCAAATCTCCACAAATTCCCACAGAATACATGAAAAATCCCTGATAATTTGTCAGTTCTCTACAGAATCTCACCAAATTCCAGAAAAGTCCCTCAAAGTTCCACAAACATCCCACAAAATCTCCTCAATATCCCACAAAATTCAAGAAAAATCACACAAAATTCCCTAAATCTTCTCAAAACACGACCAAATTCTAGAAAAATATCCCACCAAATCTCCACAAATTCCCACAAAATACATGAAAAATCCCTCAAGATCCCGAAATCGCCTCAATATCCCACAAAATCCCACAAAAATCCCACAAAACCTCCACAAGTTTCCACAAAATCTAAGACAAATTCCTCAAAATTATCAAGTCTCCTCAAAACCACACAAAGTCCTTGAAAAGGCCCACCAAATTCCAGTAAAATCCCACCGATTCTCCACAAATTCCCACAAAATCTAAAACAAATTCCTCAAAATTCTTCAAGTCTCCTCAGAATCACACAAAATTCCATAAAAAACACACAAAATTCCAGAGAAGTCCCACAAAACTCCCTAAATCATTTCAAAACCCTACCAATTCACAGGAATGTCCCACAAAATCTCCACCAATTCCCAGAACATCCCACAAAAATCCCACAAAAATCCCTAAATCTTCTGAAAACTCGACCAAATTCCAGAAACGCCCCATAAAATCAGCACAGTTTCCCACAAAATTCAAGAAAAAACACCACAAAATTCCCTAAATCTTTTCAAAATACCACAAAATTCTTGAAAAGCCCCACCAAATTCCAGAAACATCCCACAAAATTTCCTCAATACCCAACAAAATCCCAGAAAAATCACACAAAATTCCCTAAATCTTCTCAAAACACGGCCAAAATCCACAAAAATCCCACCAAATCTCCAGAAATTCCCACAGAATACATGAAAAATCCCTGATAATTTGTCAGTTCTCTACAGAATCTCACCAAATTCCAGAAAAGTCCCTCAAAGTTCCACAAACATCCCACAAAATCTCCTCAATATCCAAAAAAATCCCAGAAAAATCACCACAAAATTCCATAAATCTTCTCAAAACACGACTAAATTCTAGAAAAATGTCTCACCATATCTCCACAAAATCCCACAAAATACATGAAAAATCCCTCAAGATCCCGAAATCGCCTCAATATCCCACAAAATCCCACAAAAATCACACAAAACCTCCATAAGTTTCCACAAAATCTAAGAAAAATTCCTCAAAATTCTTCAAGACTCCTCAAAACCACACAAAGTCCTTGAAAAGGCCCACCAAATTCGAGTAAAATCCCACAGATTCTCCACAAATTCCCACAAAATCTAAAACAAATTCCTCAAAATTCTTCAAGTCTCCTCAAAACCACACAATTCCAGAAAAACCCCACAAAATTCCAGAGAAGTCCCACAAAACTCCCTAAATCATTTCAAAACCCTACCAATTCACAGGAATGTCCCACAAAATCTCTACCAATTCCCAGAACATCCCAAAAAATCTCACAAAAATCCCTAAATCTTCTGAAAACTCGACCAAATTCCAGAAACGCCCCATAAAATCAGCACAGTTTCCCACAAAATTCAAGAAAAAACACCACAAAATTCCCTAAATCTTTTCAAAATACCACAAAATTCTTGAAAAGCCCCACCAAATTCCCGAAACATCCCACAAAATGTCCTCAATATCCAACAAAATCCCAGAAAAATCACACAAAATTCCCTAAATCTTCTCAAAACTCTACCAAATTCCAGAAAAATCCCACAGAATCTCCACAAATTCCCACAGAATACGTGAAAAATCCCTGATAATTCGTGAGTTCTCTACAGAATCTCACCAAATTCCTAAAAAGTCCCTCAAAGTTCCAAAAACATCCCACAAAATCTCCCCGGTATCCAATAAAATTCCAGGAAAAATCCCACAAAATTCCCTAAATCTTCTCAAAACATGGCCAAAATCCACAAAAATCCCACCGAATCTCCACAAATTCCCACAGAATACATGAAAAATCCCTCAAGATCCCGAAATCGCCTCAATATCCCACAAAATCCCACAAAAATCCCACAAAACCTCCACAAGTTTCCACAAAATCTAAGAAAAATTCCTCAAAATTCTTCAAGTCTCCTCAAAACCACACAAAGTCCATGAAAAGGCCCACCAAATTCCAGTAAAATCCCACAAATTCTCCACAAATTCCCACAAAATCTAAAAAAAATTCCTCAAAATTCTTCAAGTCTCCTCAAAACCACACAATTCCAGAAAAAACACACAAAATTCCAGAGAAGTCCAACAAAACTCCCTAAATCATTTCAAAACCCTACCAATTCACAGGAATGTCCCACAAAATCTCCACCAATTCCCAGAACATCCCACAAAAATCTCACAAAAATCCCTAAATCTTCTGAAAACTCGACCAAATTCCAGAAACGCCCCATAACATCAGCACAGTTTCCCACAAAATTCAAGAAAAAACACCACAAAATTCCCTAAATCTTCTCAAAACACAACCAAATTCTAGAAAAATATCCCACCAAATCTCCACAAATTCCCACAAAATACATGAGAAATCCCTCAAGATCCCTAAATCGCCTCAATATCCCACAAAATCACACAAAAATCCCACAAAACCTCCACAAGTTTCCACAAAATCTAAGAAAATTCCTCAAAATTCTTCAAGTCTCCTCAGAATCCCACACAATTCCAGAAAAAACACACAAAATTCCAGAGAAGTCCCACAAAACTCCCTCAATCATTTCAAAACCATACCAATTCACAGGAATGTCCCACAAAATCTCCACCAATTCCCAGAACATCCCACAAAAATCCCACAAAAATCCCTAAATCTTCTGAAAACTCGACCAAATTCCAGAAATGCCCCATAAAATCAGCACAGTTTCCCACAAAATTCAAGAAAAAACACCACAAAATTCCCTAAATCTTTTCAAAATACCACAAAATTCTTGAAAAGCCCCACCAAATTCCAGAAACATCCCACAAAATTTCCTCAATACCCAACAAAATCCCAAAAAAACCACACAAAATTCCCTAAATCTTCTCAAAACACGGCCAAAATCCACAAAAATCCCACCAAATCTCCAGAAATTCCCACAGAATACATGAAAAATCCCTGATAATTCGTCAGTTCTCTACAGAATCTCACCAAATTCCAGAAAAGTCCCTCAAAGTTCCACAAACATCCCACAAAATCTCCTCAATATCCAACAAAATCCCAGAAAAATCACACAAAATTCCCTAAATCTTCTCAAAACACGACTAAATTCTAGAAAAATGTCCCACCAAATCTCCACAAAATCCCACAAAATACATGAAAAATCCCTCAAGATCCCGAAATCTCCTCAATATCCCACAAAATCCCACAAAAATCACACAAAACCTCTACAAGTTTCCACAAAATCTAAGAAAAATTCCTCAAAATTCTTCAAGTCTCCTCAAAACCACACAAAGTCCTTGAAAAGGCCCACCAAATTCCAGTAAAATCCCACAGATTCTCCACAAATTCCCACAAAATCTAAAACAAATTCCTCAAAATTCTTCAAGTCTCCTCAGAATCCCACACAATTCCAGAAAAAACACACAAAATTCCAGAGAAGTCCCACAAAACTCCCTAAATCATTTCAAAACCCTACCAATTCACAGGAATGTCCCACAAAATCTCCACCAATTCCCAGAACATCCCACAAAAATCCCACAAAAATCCCTAAATCTTCTGAAAACTCGACCAAATTCCAGAAACGCCCCATAAAATCAGCACAGTTTCCCACAAAATTCAAGAAAAAACACCACAAAATTCCCTAAATCTTTTCAAAATACCACAAAATTCTTGAAAAGCCCCACCAAATTCCAGAAACATCCCACAAAATTTCCTCAATACCCAACAAAATCCCAGAAAAATCACACAAAATTCCCTAAATCTTCTCAAAACACGGCCAAAATCCACAAAAATCCCACCAAATCTCCACAAATTCCCACAGAATACATGAAAAATCCCTGATAATTTGTCAGTTCTCTACAGAATCTCACCAAATTCCAGAAAAGTCCCTCAAAGTTCCACAAACATCCCACAAAATCTCCTCAATATCCCACAAAATTCAAGAAAAATCACACAAAATTCCCTAAATCTTCTCAAAACACGACCAAATTCTAGAAAGATATCCCACCAAATCTCCACAAATTCCCACAAAATACATGAAAAATCCCTCAAGATCCCGAAATCGCCTCAATATCCCACAAAATTCCACAAAAATCACACAAAACCTCCACAAGTTTCCACAAAATCTAAGAAAAATTCCTCAAAATTATCAAGTCTCCTCAAAACCACACAAAGTCCTTGAAAAGGCCCACCAAATTCCAGTAAAATCCCACAGATTCTCCACAAATTCCCACAAAATCTAAAACAAATTCCTCAAAATTCTTCAAGTCTCCTCAGAATCCCACACAATTCCATAAAAAACACACAAAATTCCAGAGAAGTCCCACAAAACTCCCTAAATCATTTCAAAACCCTACCAATTCACAGGAATGTCCCACAAAATCTCCACCAATTCCCAGAACATCCCACAAAAATCTCACAAAAATCCCTAAATCTTCTGAAAACTCGACCAAATTCCAGAAACGCCCCATAAAATCAGCACAGTTTCCCACAAAATTCAAGAAAAAACACCACAAAATTCCCTAAATCTTTTCAAAATACCACAAAATTCTTGAAAAGCCCCACCAAATTCCCGAAACATCCCACAAAATGTCCTCAATACCCAACAAAATCCCAGAAAAGTCCCACAAAATTCCCTAAATCTTCTCAAAACTCTACCAAATTCCAAAAAAATCCCACAGAATCTCCACAAATTCCCACAGAATACATGAAAAATCCCTGATAATTCGTCAGTTCTCTACAGAATCTCACCAAATTCCTAAAAAGTCCCTCAAAGTTCCAAAAACATCCCACAAAATCTCCCCGGTATCCAATAAAATTCCAGGAAAAATCCCACAAAATTCCCTAAATCTTCTCAAAACATGGCCAAAATCCACAAAAATCCCACCGAATCTCCACAAATTCCCACAGAATACATGAAAATACCCCTGATAATTCGTCAGTTCTCTACAGAATCTCACCAAATTCCAGAAAAGTCCCTCAAAGTTCCACAAACATCCCACAAAATCTCCTCAATATCCAACAAAATACCAGAAAAATCACACAAAATTCCCTAAATCTTCTCAAAACACGACTAAATTCTAGAAAAATGTCCCACCAAATCTCCACAAAATCCCACAAAATACATGAAAAATCCCTCAAGATCCCGAAATCGCCTCAATATCCCACAAAATCCCACAAAAATCACACAAAACCTCCACAAGTTTCCACAAAATCTAAGAAAAATTCCTCAAAATTCTTCAAGTCTCCTCAAAACCACACAAAGTTCGTGAAAAGGCCCACCAAATTCCAGTAAAATCCCACCGATTCTCCACAAGTTTCCACAAAATCTAAATCAAATTCCTCAAAATTCTTCAAGTCTCCTCAGAATCCCACACAATTCCAGAAAAAACACACAAAATTCCAGAGAAGTCCCACAAAACTCCCTAAATCATTTCAAAACCCTACCAATTCACAGGAATGTCCCACAAAATCTCCACCAATTCCCAGAACATCCCACAAAAATCCCACAAAAATCCCTAAATCTTCTGAAAACTCGACCAAATTCCAGAAACGCCCCATAACATCAGCACAGTTTCCCACAAAATTCAAGAAAAAACACCACAAAATTCCCTAAATCTTTTCAAAATACCACAAAATTCTTGAAAAGCCCCACCAAATTCCCAAAACATCCCACAAAATGTCCTCAATACCCAACAAAATCCCAGAAAAGTCCCACAAAATTCCCTAAATCTTCTCAAAACTCTACCAAATTCCAGAAAAATCCCACAGAATCTCCACAAATTCCCACAGAATACATGACAAATCCCTGATAATTCGTCAGTTCTCTACAGAATCTCACCAAATTCCTAAAAAGTCCCTCAAAGTTCCACAAGCATCCCACAAAATCTCCCTAATATCCAACAAAATTCCAGGAAAAATCTCACAAAATTCCCTAAATCTTCTGAAAACTTGACCAAATTCCGGAAACGCCCCATAAAATCAGCACAGTTTCCCACAAAATTCAAGAAAAAACACCACAAATTCCCTAAATTATCTCAAAACACGACCAAATTCAAGAAAAATATCCCACCAAATCTCCTCAAATTCCCACAAAATACATGAGAAATCCCTCAAGATCCCTAAATCGCCTCAATATCCCACAAAATCCCACAAAAATCACACAAAACCTCCACAAGTTTCCACAAAATCTAAGAAAAATTCCTCAAAATTATCAAGTCTCCTCAAAACCACACAACGTCCTGGAAAAGGCCCACCAAATTCCAGAAAAATCCCACAGAATCTTCACAAATTCCCACAAAATCTAAAACAAATTCCTCAAAATTCTTCAAGTCTCATCAGAATCCCACACAATTCCAGAAAAACCCCACCAAATTACAGAGAAGTCCCACAAAACTCCCTAAATCATTTCAAAACCCTACCAATTCACAGGAATGTCCCACAAAATCTCCACCAATTCCCAGAACATCCCATAAAAATCCCTAAATCTTCTGAAAACTCGACCAAATTCCAGAAACGCCCCATAAAATCAGCACAGTTTCCCACAAAATTCAAGAAAAAACACCACAAAATTCCCTAAATCTTTTCAAAATACCACAAAATTCTTGAAAAGCCCCACCAAATTCCCGAAACATCCCACAAAATGTCCTCAATACCCAACAAAATCCCAGAAAAATCACACAAAATTCCCTAAATCTTCTCAAAACACGGCCAAAATCCACAAAAATCCCACAGAATCTCCACAAATTCCCACAGAATACATGAAAAATCCCTGATAATCCGTCAGTTCTCTACAGAATCTCACCAAATTCCAGAAAAGTCCCTCAAAGTTCCACAAGCATCCCACAAAATCTCCCTAATATCCAAGAAAATTCCAGGAAAAATCTCACAAAATTCCCTAAATCTTCTGAAAACTTGACGAAATTCCAGAAATGCCCAATAAAATCAGCACAGTTTCCCACAAAATTCAAGAAAAAACACCGCAAAATTCCCTAAATCTTCTCAAAACACGACCAAATTCTAGAAAAATATCCCACCATATCTCGACAAATTCCCACAAAATACATGAAAAATCCCTCAAGATCCCTAAATCGCCTCAATATCCCACAAAATCACACAAAAATCACACAAAACCTCCACAAGTTTCCACAAAATCTAAGAAAAATTCCTCAAAATTCTTCAAGTCTCCTCAGAAGGTTCTGGATGAGGGTAGAAATAATTAAAAACATCTTGAAAGTAACATCATATTTTTGTCAGCCATCTCTTCAGGGACTACTTTAAATCCCAGAATGTTCAAGAGCCATCATCACTGTACAAACAGAAGCTCCAACTGAACGAAACCAGAAGAAGTGGATATGGCAAATTCTCTGGTCCAAGTGGTGATATTAATCTGGTGAGACTCTGGATTCCCATTTCAGACATACTATCACAGCTTAAATATAGGAAAAAATTGGGATTTTACTTTGCTGTGGTCTCTTTTTGTTTTGCAAAATATGTGATAGTTAATATATGAATAAAATCTTGTATAAAAACAGGTTTGTTTTTTGTTTTTTTTTCTAACAAATAGCCAAATGCATATTACCTGCCTTGCTGGAAAATAATTGAGGTCTTCCTCTAAGAAATTTTTTCTCAGAGTGCCTTTCTTTGTGATTTCTGTTCTTATCTTAGGAAGATACAGGAGTTGCTCATTTTAATGCTGTCCAGCAGACTATTCCATGCTTTCTCAGCTGTTTGGATCTGCAGTTCAGGATTGGACCAAGAAAAATGGTGATGGGATGAAATTATTTTTATTCTTAAATGAGGACAATTCCATTTTTAAACATACACATGTGCTTCCAATGCTTTCAGTAGTCAAGGATGAAATTTTGAACAGACATGAATTCCTCAGTCTTTGTTTCTTTTTCCCTGAAGGATGGAATTTGGACTTTGCCCACCAGTGCAGTCCTTGCTATGGGCAGATGTTTCTTCTGTTCTTCTTACC
Source organism: Cyanistes caeruleus (assembly GCF_971803275.1). Lineage (NCBI taxonomy): Eukaryota > Metazoa > Chordata > Aves > Passeriformes > Paridae > Cyanistes > Cyanistes caeruleus. The sequence goes on from NC_141704.1 coordinate 71,819,061, forward strand.
AGCAGTAGGAGTGGTTGGACACTGAACCTCAAAGAAGAGGGAGCTAACATCCCTTACCTGGATAAGTCCCACAGGTAAGCACCTTGGAGAAGTTCATCAACCAAAACCAGTTCCTGTAAGGCTTTCCAGCCCTTGACAGGAAATAAGCTGATTCCTGCAGGCTGCAACATGAAGACTTCCAGACTGAAGTGAGCATCCTGCTATAAGGAAGGATTTGGGAGTAGTGAGTCATCATTTGTATGGGAAATTAATCTGTGATTTTTATTTATTGTTTTTTTTCATTTGAAGTAACATCACATCATCATAGAGAGACATTGTCTGTCATTTCTGGTGTGGATACCTGAATAACTCAGCTAGACAGGTAGCATGATAAGGTAATACAATGCAGATATTGAAAGGAATTTTTTGGATGATTTTTTTGTTAGTTCAAGCTGCAGTCCCTGATTTATTCAGGCTTTGAAGTACCATGCAAGCCTTTCCCACAGAAGAAATTCTGTTTTATGTAAATAATGCACTGTGCAGTAAACTAGAAGAAAGCAGGGAGCATAGAGCATGAAGTTAGTGTTTCATGCAGGTGTTTGAAGGCAATGTGGGATTCCAGAGCTTAGTGTTTGAATTGCACTTGAATTTCCTTCTTTGCTGTTATTTAGACTGCTCTGAAGTAGTCATGAGAAGCAAAAATGAAAGGCAATGTTGTTTGATGGGGACTGTGGTAGGGCTTTCTTGCCAGATTTGAAATGGCTTGAATTGATTAAAATCTCCAGGTGAGGGGAAGATTGTATCCATTCCTCTCTCTTATTAAAGCAAATTTTCCAAGAGGGATGTAAAATTGCAGTTGAGGGTTGGGGTGGTTTTTTCTTTTTTCCCTTCTTTCATGTGCAACCTAACAACTCCAATTTCACAGGCCTATTTAACATTTGATCCCTAAAAGTCAGTCCTTTGCTTTGTATTTTGGGCACTTGTTCATCTTGGGGAATTTGTCATCTTCTCAGGGCATTGAAGGTCAACCAAATGCTGCAGGTTTCATTCTTCCTTTCATATGGTCTATGTCCTGGGGTTTGACTCTTAAGCAGAGCTATTTTTTTATTTTGCAGCCTAGCAGTTGTACGGTGGGGCTGTGTGCAGGTGAATTGACTTGAGAACGATGGGTAAATCAGCTCCTGGGAAGATGTGCACTGCCTGGCCCCGATGCTTCAGCATGCTTGAGGTCAGCTTGGCTGTCTCTGACTGTCTAATAATAATGCAGAATAACAGAATTAAGTATTCATTGTAATTGGTGATCAATAAGATTTGTTTTCAGCTAAGTCTGCGTGCTAGTTTCTAAAGCACTCCAGTCTGTTTCATCAATGACCTTTGTGGTTTTAGCTTAAGCTAAAAATCTAGTTTCTGCTGTTGTTATTTTCTGCCCTGTCGCTGTGAGAGGAAGGGATGATGGCTGGAGGTTTGGCAGTCAGCGAGGGCCTGGCCACCACTGCAGTTCTGTACACTCAGCCTTGGAGATGTGATCAGGAATGTGCTGTTAGTTGCCAGTTTTGTATTGCAAAGACTGAGCATGCTGCCATCACTGTGTTTGATGAGTGAGTTTTCATTGGTTTGGTCCAACTCCAAAGCAGCCTTAATTTGAAGGTGGAATTCTTTGTGGATGAGGCTGTGAAGAATATGGTGTTTATACTCCCATCCTACGGGCAGTACGGTAGAACAACTCCTAACTGATTTGGTAATAAAGACCTAGTTTTTCTTCACTAAACCTGCCCTAGCCAAATTCATCAGCTGGTGATAGCTATCTCTGGAGTGGGAGTTCTTTATTGAGTTGATTGACAATTTAATATACTTTGTCAAGCTGTGTTGTTTAGTTTCTGTTGATCCAGAGACACCTGAGGCTCCTTTTGCTTCCTAAGGGATTAAAGTAGCAAGCACTTAGAATGAGATATTGGGAAGATGGGTGCAGGAGACTTTGTAATTTACTATGGAAAAACATAATAATGATGATGAATATTTCAGGTGGAAATGATAGTATTTCACTATATACTATGTGAAATGCTTTTATGTGATTTTTTTTCATTTCTCTTTTATTTTTTAATCCTGGATAAATTAAATGAGGCTTTTGGGGAAAGCATGAGCTGGAATTTCTATTGAGGTTGATAACCTCTGATTCTGCTCTCGTTTGTCTGTCTGCTGGAACTTGTAGCAAACTAGCTATGTCCAAGTTTAATTGTGTAATAATTATCTTTCAAATCGAGCCTTTCTCACTTGGTGCTGATGTATTTGGGGGAGGGAGGGGAATGGAGAGTAAAGAGCTCTTTTCATGAATACAATTTTAATTTCATCTTGCTGATTTGAGCCTTTCCAAGATTCAAGTGAGCATTGGATCAGGTTGGAACTGAGGGGATGACTCATGACTCTGGCATAAAAACTACATTGCATTCCACATATTGGGAGTTTTCTGTTGCCCACAAGAAAGTTCAGGAAAAAAAAGAAAAATATAGAAATGGGTTTCAAATTTCCTGTGCTATTTTCAGTTGACTCCTCTTTCTGGAGGTGCCTTAGCAAGTGTAGGACATCTGAAAAACTTGGAACTGCAACTTTCTTGTTGAGGCTCTGATGAACATTGCTTCTGTCATCAAGTTCTTGTGTTCATACTTTGAACTTAGCTGAGTAATGTTGGTATCAGCAGACTCTGCTAAAGCCATGCCTTCCTAATTAATAATGCATTCTTAATAAAAAAAAAAAAAATCTATTTCTTCATGTATTTAATTACCTAGTGAGTGTAAGACTGAATGAAGTTAATACCGTGCAGATTTCAAGCAAAACGCTGCTTTTTAATGTGCTTCAGTATAGGCTATGCACAAGTCAATAGACATGATTTTTAAGCTTCAGTTACCTTTCATTACCCTGTGCATATTCAAATTCAGATTGATGAATGCTGAACCAAAAGCAGACATCATAGAGTTAATTGAAGTTCTTTAAATTCAGAGGCAAACTATTTTCATAGCTTTGTTTTGAGGGTGGGTTGCTTTTGATGTCTGGGGTTTTTTTGGCTAAGGCAATGGCAAACATTTATTTATCCTGCTCCCTCCCCATTTTCCACCATCGTTGTTGCCAGTGATGCCTGCAGTGCTCAGTGGTCAATGACCCTCAGCCAGGGTGAGCTGCAGGAGCCTTACAGACGGGCCTGTTCTTTCTCCCAGTGCTAGAACAAGTGCAACAGCACAGTGCCATTTTGCTAAAAGCTAATATTTTTTCCCAGCAGCTTCTTCTCCAGGCAGAATGAAATGCTTTCTTCAAGAGCAACCACATCTTTTCTCTGCCTGAAAGGTTGTGTTTGTTTGGGGTTTTTTCTCTTGCCTTAGGTGAGAGATAAAAAAAAAATGAAGAGGAAAGCCCAAGGAAATGCCAAAAGTACCACCTGGTAGTAATTTTGTGTGAGTGTCTCCATTTACAATTCAAACTTGCTCTTGGAGAACTTGGAGCTGCATTTAAAATGTATTTTGGTAGGTGGTCTGCTGCTGACTATCTGCATTTCTTCTTCCATTTCTTTTCTGTGCTTGTTTGGTATTGCTGCTGAATGTCCCCAAAGAGTAAAGTGGTGTGGAAGAGTTGAGGAAGCAGCTTTTGAAATTCTAAAGCTGATGTGTAGGTTTTGTTCCTCTTGGATTTTTAAAAGCAGGTATGTCATCCAAGTTAACTTTCTTCAGCAAGTAACAAGATTGTCGTCCTTCCACTGATGCTCTGTATTTTAACAGAGGTATTTGATGGTGCTGGAAAGGAGCAAGATGCAGAATGAGTTTGAGAGAAGTGATTTAAAGTGGGAGCACAGATGGTTGATTCCTAAAAATCAAAAAACGGATGTTTTGTTTTGTAGGAAAATGAAATCTAATCCTATTTGAGGGTCAGCAGGATAAATACAAAGAACTAAATACAGATGTAGATACATATATACATATATGCGTATATATATATATATATATGTATAACCCCGCCCCCCGAAATCTATGAAGCAGGACTGATTGGTGCCATAGCCCAGGCAGCCTGTGGATCTAATTGCCTGCCTGTATTCAGCCCTTGCCTGGATGCCAGGGGAGACGTCTCTGGATTTGTCTCCAGACAGCTTTCCAGGGATGATCCTGCTCCTTTCCTGGTGCCCCAGAGTGCTGCAAGCCCCCCGTCCTGGGGCCATGGTGATGCCTGCCGGGGCCTTTAGGGTCCCCCCTAAAGGGCAGACAGGGTTTGACTGCAAGCTTCCTTGGAAGGTGGAGGCAGGTGAATATTGGCCACCTTCTTCTTTCCCGCTGCCCTCCGTGCTCTTGCAAAGCCTGCTGGGGCACTGGGGCTCTCCATTGCAGGCAGTCTGGAGCTGCCATGCAAAGCCATCTCTCAAGGAGTCCCCAGGTCTCAGGTGCAACCTCAAGAAAATGACACAGCAACGTGTAGAAAACGTGAACTTTATTCACTTGACTACTTCTAAAATCTACAATCCAACGTTACTAGAAGACTATGGGGTAAGAATCTTAAGGCTAAGAAACTTCAATGCTTCAACTGTTTAGAACTGAACACTAAGGGAAAGGTCAACTTCTTGGGGGAAACGTGGTGGGGAATCGAACAACAACAGGGGTGTGGCTAACTTGTAAGGTGGGGAACGTCGCAGTGCCTGGGCTGGGCACTGGTCACCCGTTCCCCGTAAGGTTCTGTAGCTGGAGCGCGACGCTGGAGGTCAGAGCTGTGGGGAGGTGCGGAGTCTCCTGTCACTGCCCTCTTTTGCCGCCATCTTGGTGGTTGGTTGAGGGCTGTCGCGAAGGAGCAGCCGCATCAGGTCGCGGTTGTCCATCAGCAGCTGCATCAGCTCCGTGGGACAGCCCTGTCTTCGATGGCGGCGGGGCCTCGCACGGCCCGAAGGGCTCTGGAGATTCCGCTGCAAGGCAAAGCACAGGGATCCCCATGGAAGAGGCAGAGGGGCAGAGCGGGGCCGGCACCTGTGGGGCTGCCTTTGGCCTGGGAGACAGAGACTCGGGCCCAGTTGGGCTGGGCTGGCCCAGGGAAGAGGCTGCAGCAGGCAGAGCTCTGCCGCCTCTGCTTGGTGCTGTCCATGGAGCTCAGCCCCTGGGCCGCATTCCCCAGCCAGGAGCTCAGGCCCCTTCTGCCGCAGGGCATTGGCCAAAGGGTGCCCAAGAGGCCCTCAAGGTCTGCCCCATCCCGCCTGCCTGACCCCCCACCCCCCTCCTCACCTCTCGCCAGCGTCTCTGAATTCTTTTTCCGAGCGACCATCCCATGGCCATTCCTATGATGAGCAGGTCGATGAGCAGGAATGTCCTGGCCGCCCACCGGATGCGCTCAGGGTCCGACTCGTCCAGATGACAATCCTCCAGAAGCAGAGGAGAGGCATCCGTGCTGCGCTCAGGTTTGCTCACAGGGTCGAGGGGATGAGCAGCATCAGCGTAAAGCTGCAGCAGCGCGGAGGAGCCGTGAGCAGCCATAGTGCTCTGCCAGCAGCACCGAGGCTCTGGGCGTCTCTCTGCGAGCAGCTGTGCCTGGGCACTGGGGCGCAGCAACAGCTGGGGACAGTTGCCAGCCAGCGTGCTGTCCCCAGAGGCTGTGATGTCACAGAAGCACAGAACGCCCTGGCTGCAGAGAGCCCTGAGAGAATGTTGAGTCCAAGCTGGGAGCCATGGCGGCAAGCATGGCCAGCAGAGCGGGGCCCGAGCGCTGCGGCCTGGCTTGCCTTGCACCCGTGCCACAATGATGACTCCAGCAGCCCCTGTCAGGCCATTGCAGTATCTGATGGCCCACACTGGGCACAAGTTCTTCCCAATGGCCAGCGTAAACCTCCCTTGGCCCAGCTTCCAAGCCTTGTTGGCATCTGCTCTCTCTTGTCCTTGCCCACCTGGCTGGCGCTGCCGTGTTGCTCGCTGGCCTGTCTGTGGGAGAAGAGGCTGTGCCAATGAGTGCTGCTCAACTTGGAGGCCATTCAAAGGAGGATTTGATTGTGCCTGCTGTGGGAAGAAGGAATATGCGTGCACATGGCCACTTCCCATAGGTTTTACCCCAGATTTTCATGAGCAGCTGTCCTAGTGAAAGTCAAGTCTGTTTTAGTGAGTATTTGAGGGCTTCCAGAGCACAGTGCCATCTCAGGGGAATTCTGCTGGTTGAGTTCTACTGAGGCTTTGAGATGAGTTGCAAATCCTGAAAATGTTCTCCTTGCCCAGGTAGTAATTTCACAGTTTAGACTGTGGGGATATTGATTGCTCAGTGTTGAGGACCTCATGTAACTTTCAGCCCCAGAAACTTTCAACCTCCAGTGATTGTCCTTGAGACAAAACCATTTGAAATCTTTTTTTCTGTGGACAGGAATTGCTTCGGTGTTACTTCACATCATCCATTAAAAATTTGATGCCTGGAACAAATCCCGAGTGCTGTGTGATTTCCTTGGTCGTGTTCTTTGGAATGGCTTCCCCCTCATTTTGTGAAGCTGGCCCCAGAAAGGTCATAGATGGGTGAGAAGTTCTGAAAGGCCAAGTGGTGCAGATCTTTGCCTCCTGTTTCGAGGTCTGCGGTGAGCTGTGAGTCCAAGAGCTGATCTGACGTGATGGTGAAAACACAATTGAACCTTTTTGCAGCAGGGTGGATGGATAGAAGCAAAGCACAGCACGGCTGGCAGCAGCAAATGAATTAAAATGCATCTCTGGAATATGTTTCTTGGATTGTTCTTCTAGTATTGTGGTAGTAATTCTGATGTCTGAGTAGTGAACAAGCAACAAGTAGTGAACACGTGATTTGTAGTCAGTTTTCTATTTCTTATGTAGTGGAGAGTATGGATGCTAGCTTTGGAGCAGGCTGCAGAGAGCTGCAGAAACTGCAGGCCCCATGGCCTATCAGTCCTGCCCGAGAAGCTAGCCTGGGAATTCATAGGAGGATTTCAAAACAATCCTCAGAGACAGAAAACAACTGCCAGGTGCTGTTTGTCTGTCCTCTTGTTTTCCTTGCAGGAGAAAGTCAGGGGGGTGGTGAGCCCCGCTGACCAATGATGGTGATGTAGCACTTTACTAAGCAATAAGAGTTTCCTTTCTGTACTTTCCACGTATCTGTCTATTAGACAAGCCTAGAGTAATAAAGTAGAGAAGATTCTCCTGTTGTGACTCCCTTGAGAGTCCGTGTCGTTCTTTCCCACCGTTCCCAATCAGAACAACAGAGGAGATTTTTAAGAATTGTGTTTTTCTCTCCTGGTTGAGGAATGTGTTCTTCACGGGCTGAATCTTCATATCACTTTGTTTTTGTAGAAGAGCAGTTTCAGCAGCAGATGATTCTCCTTGCCCTCCTTTTCATTTTTCTTGTCTGTATTATTGCCTGGCAGGTTAACCTTTTCAAATTGCGTGCTGCAAAACGTTGCTACTAAGGATAGTTGGTGTCCAAACAGGTTCTTTTCTCGCTTGGATTTCAACTATTGCAGGATGAAAGGTTTCTAATGAAGCTACAGAATTGCATATCACTGGGACCTTGACTTCTTCCCTGCTTGGATCTAGATAAAGAGATTCTTGCCAATTGAACTGCTGACATATTATGTAGAGATCAGGAGTGGCCACCACAAGTGGTACTGAATTCTTGGAAATGTGGTGATTTTTGTTAGAAATGATTTTAGCTTCGACAGTGCAAGCTTATCATATCCATCTGCATTTGTGTTCTATTAATCATGGGGTTTTGTATTAAGCATGGGCTTCAGTTTGCTGTCTTTTTGTCACTTCTTCAAATACCAGTTTTCTACACCTGCTGGCTTGTTCCTTCTGACTTCAAATGGTATCTCTTGGGCACATAACTTCATCTTATTGTGAACAGCGCAAAGAACATGTTTTGGTCTGCCTTGATTTGATGGAGTGATTGCTGTGGAAGGACTGGGAGGTTTTGTGGTTTAAGGTGAAAGAAGTTCAGCAGCCTTGGCAAGTAAGTGTGCCAGTTTACAAGGTGAATCTACAGAAACCCCCGTGCTTCAGCTGCAATGTACAATCTCTGAGGCTGCTGCTGTCGGGGTGCCTTTGTTCTGTTGGTTTGGGAACCCATATTCTACACAGCATCATTTGTCAGAACTCCATTTCACTTGTACAGTCCCTCTGTTTTCCCACTTCTGAATGATGGTTTTCTCTGTGCCTTTAACATGGGGAATTCTGGGTGATAAAAATAATACATATTCCATAATGTTTTACGTTTCCTCTTGGAGTTTTTTCTAGTTTTCAAATAATTACCTTTTGTTTCTAGCTGGGGGCAAAATGCATTTGCAGTTTCAGTGGTTTTTTTCCCAATTTCTAATCTTACTTGGGCACTAGATAAGGGAGAAAAATGCCCTAGTTTCATGGAAAAGATTCTGTGTTATTCCATGCCTTGAAATGAATTAAAATACGGTTCTATTGCTCTCTGTTTCATTTCTTCACTTCATTTGGTAGAGTTTAGAAATCTCTTGCCATGAACTAGGTAGTGCAGAGTGCCTGCCTTGCTGTGTTGAACTCCTGGGTGAGCATGCCAGGCTTAGTTTAGAGATTTGCTTTTAAACATCCCTTATTCCTTGTGAAATCTATCATTTGGTTTGTTTGTAGTTGTGTTAGAAGATAAAGAGGAGGGGGATCACCCTGGAAAATTTGTCATCTGAACTGAATTTGTACCCTTTAGGCCATCAGTGACTGCTCCTTAGCTTTCTCAAGGCATGAAGGACACTGGGAGTTCCTCCCAGACTCTTCTTTTGGGACAGCAGTCCTTTCTCTTTGGCTCCATGAGATGCTCTGCACAGGAGTGCTTGAGCTCTGAAGGGCAGGGGCATTCCATGAGGGTGAATAATAAAGAACTCCTGTAGCCTGAACTGTTTCCAACTTAACCCAGCAGAAGGAATTGTTTCCCAATTCTGAGTCTAATGGTGCTGCTGACAAATTGTGCAGTTTCAGAGCAGCAGTGCAAGATGTGCAAGGGGCTTGTGTGGAGGGAGAGCAGCAGCTTGTAACACTGGACCTTTGTCCCGTGGGCAGCTGTGCGGTTTTAAGCGGGAATGTTCCGGAGGGGTGTGGAATTGAAGAAATGTTTGGAAGATTTGTAGGTTTGTTGCTGTAGGTGTGAAGGGTGGGGACAAGTCTTGTCCAGTGACGGAGCAATGATTAGGTAAGGTACTGGGAGAGCATCTGAGGATGGTGTTGCTGTTGCATGTGATTTTTCTGGAGGCCATCTGATGCACACAAGATTTGTTATGACTACCAGGATTGCAACTAAACAGAATGCAGTCATTTTTCTTGTAATTTAGTGCAGCATCTTTTGATCCGTGATGAGCTGAAGGCTCAGTGCACAAGGCTGAAAGGAAATGGCACGCTCTCAAGAGATTTTGGTCTTTGCGGCTTCATGAAGGTGGATAGGACATAATTCCTTCGCTCATTGGAGCTGCAGAGTTTAGTTTGATCTCCTCTGTTTCTAAGCAGTGCTAAAAGGTGTTCCTTCCCTCAATTTTGATGGCAGCAGAGAGTCAGCTAATGAATGTGGATCTAGGTAAGGTTTGTGGAACAAAATCAAACACAATTGTCTGAAAAGCTGTTAGACATGCCTACAGTCAGTGTCAACAGAGAAGGAAGAGGTTAAAATTCCATCTTAATTTTAGAGCTCTTCCTCTCTTCTGCCTGCTTTTCCCATAGTGCATATGGAACCAGCATAGTTCATTTGATCCCTACCCCTGAGTGCAGCAGCTCACCTGCTTTCTGCTGCCCGCCTTTGCTTTCTTGTCAGATGGAAACACTGAAATAGAAAAGGTGATGTGACTTAATTGACTTCATTCAAATGCCTTGGCAATTGAATTTCTGTCTCTTGGCTGGATACTCAGCATCTCTAAGTGCAGAATCCTCCCTGGCACCGTATATCCTCGCCTTGTCCCTGCCACCACCACTCAAATATTTTCCTTTCATTGTAAAGTGAGTGAGATTTTACTCAGGTGGAATTCTGCAGTGTTAGGGAATGAAGGCTTTTTCCTTCCTCATTTTTTTATAATGAATTTCTTTTTTATTCTATTCACACCTTCTGAGTGAGCCTTTCATAAGGGCTTCTGTATTTCACAGCGGCTACACCTATTTGGGCCTGAAGACTTTGATACAATTGTAATCACTTGGAAATGGAACCTGTTTGATTTGTATGGAAGGCAGCCATTCTCCCTGTTCCAAACTTCCTAAAATTGTTTATCCACGTTGAAAAAAAAAATACCTCTTGGAGATAGTGAAGACAGTGCATGATGGTGATTCCAGGGATGGAGAAGAAGGACCATCACCTTCCTCACACCGTCAAACTTGAGACTAATAGTCAGGTCTGCAGTTCTAATTTTAATCCACAGTAATCTACAGACAATCCTTTATTATTTAAAAAGCTGATACCGTCAAGTTGGAAGCAAGCTGAAGTTGGAAGAGTTAGGTTTCTTCAAAGCTCTTGTTTCCAGCAGGATTGGAGAGCCTTTACCTTTTGTACCAGGAAGGTTTTAAATTTGTAATGCTGACCTTGCAACTGGAACTTGGTGGCTCCATTGTTGCACTTGCAGCAGCCAGATGACCTCAAAGGAGAAGTGCGTTGTTCTGACTTCTGTGGAAGCAGTGGCTGCAAATACCATCAGGAAGTGCTGGACTGGCAGGACATTGGATGGATGCTCTTAGGCCACAGAGCTGGAAATATCAGCTGTAGCCACATGGTAAGTCCATTTATGTAATTCCAAATCTGTTCCTCACACGATCTGTGCTCCTCTATTCTGTATCAGCTTGGTGAGGAGGTAGATGAGACTGTTGGGGGAAAGAAACCACTTATATTTAAAGCAGAGTAACTGTCCTATTATAAATGATGAAGATAAACCTGTGAGGCTACCAAAGAAATCTTTCTTTGTCTTCCAGTTAATAACTTCAAATGGATAACAAATCTATGCTGTATAATCTGCTTTGGATGGATTTCCTTTGGAACATGTGCTTCTTCCTGAATTACAGAACTGCAATATTTTCACTGCTTCCCAGCTCTGCCATCCCAGCATCTCCCCTGCTTCCCAGCCCTCTGCCATCAGCATCTCCCCTGCTTCACAGCTTCCCAGCCAGGTCAGTGCACTGGGGGCCGGGGTGGGCAGTGGGTTATGGGGTTTTGGGATGCGCAGGGATCCCAAAGGAGCCCCTGTGGAATGGGCCCGACATCCCAGCGTGCTCCCGGTGCCCCGGCAGGGCGGTTTGCCTGGAGAAGCTGTCAGGCAGGATTTGCTGGGTTTTTCACAGCTCTGATTTCTCCATCCCCCGGAGTGCCCTTGCTAAGAGGAAGCATTGATTGCTGCCAGGCAGCACACACACGTGGGAATGTGATTCATTCCGGCCCAGGCCTCAGAATAACTTCTGTGAGCTGTTATCCCTGCTAAAATGAGCCTTTTCACAGTTCTCTATTTCCACCTAGCGCACACACACACACACACAGTAAAATTACAGAGGGAAATAAACTTCCCTTGGCTTGGGAAGAAATTTTGTGTTGTTGTAGGGAGCTCTTTCTGAAGGAATAACAGGTGCCTTTCTACTACAATAATTTATATGGAAACCCAGCACCGTGTTTATTTGGTGTCAGTCTAGGGTGAACAGAAACCAGCACAGGCAGCTGGAAACAAAGGTCCTCTCGTCCCATTCCACAATATTGGTGTTAAAAATCTCTGTTCAAGGCCAGATTCCACCACAGGAATCTGGCTAAGAAAATAAGAGCTTATTCAATAAGAAAATGCCGCACTCAGAATGTTTCTTTGCATTAGGATTTTCCCAAGTATCTCGTTTAGCTTTTGTTAATAGGTTAAAGGTAAAAGGGTTTTGGTAACCCTTTTTAAGTGTACCTATTTCCTCTGTTAAATGGGAGAACAGGAGTGCAAAGCCCTATGGACGGGGGCTGCTGGAGAGATCCTATAAACCTGATTATGTCCTAGAGACCTGAGTCATCATTTCATCCCATTGCAAAGTCTCTTATTCTTTCAGTTCAGTTAAACCTGCAAAGAATTCAACCCTTAGAGCTTTAATATTTTTAAAGAGACATTCATGTCCAGAAGGTGTCTCAAGGTGTTTGTTCCATCAGGCTGGGTTTGATATCCCTATTAAAAATATATATGGCTCAATTGATGAGAAAATCTTCTTCAGAGAGAAGGATTTTTCTTCAGCTTAAAATCTGAACTAAAAAACTGAGTACAATAAAGTGAAGAGTTGAGTCATGAAGCAAGGGATAGAAAAGAAAAATGACCATGCACATCTTGTGCTGAAACTGCTTGGATTTATTAGGAAAGGTCCAGCAAAATCCTCTGTTAGGAAGCCAATTAGAATTATTTATTCTATTGAGGGGGTTTGTGCCAGATATGAAGAAATCACTTGAAGAAGGAAACTTATTTGAAAGCTGAAAACATAAATGTTCTTTTTTTCACCGAGTGATGGAGATTCTTCAAGTCTACCCAGAATCCCACACAATTCCAGAAAAACCCCACAAAATTCCAGAGAAGTCCCACAAAACTCCCTAAATCATTTCAAAACCCTACCAATTCACAGGAATGTCCCACAAAATCTCCACCAATTCCCAGAACATCCCACAGAAATCCCACAAAAATCCCTAAATCTTCTGAAAACTCGACCAAATTCCAGAAACGCCCCATAAAATCAGCACAGTTTCCCACAAAATTCAAGAAAAAACACCACAAAATTCCCTAAACCTTTTCAAAATACCACAAAATTCTTGAAAAGCCCCACCAAATTCCCGAAACATCCCACAAAATGTCCTCAATATCCAACAAAATCCCAGAAAAGTCCCACAAAATTCCCTAAATCTTCTGAAAACTCTACCAAATTCCAGAAAAATCCCACAGAATCTCCACAAATTCCCACAGAATACATGAAAAATCCCTGATAATTCGGCACGTCTCTACAGAATCTCACCAAATTCCTAAAAAGTCCCTCAAAGTTCCACAAATATCCCACAAAATCTCCCTAATATCCAACAAAATTCCAGGAAAAATCCCACAAAATTCCCTAAATCTTCTCAAAACACGACCAAATTCTAGAAAAATATCCCACCAAATCTCCACAAATTCCCACAAAATACATGAAAAATCCCTCAGGATCCCTAAATCGCCTCAATATCCCACAAAATCCCACAAAAATCCCACAAAACCTCCACAAGTTTCCACAAAATCTAAGAAAACTTCCTCAAAATTCTTCAAGTCTCCTCAAAACCACACAAAGTCCTTGAAAAGGCCCACCAAATTCCAAAAAAATCACACAGAATCTCCACAAATTCCCACAAAAATCTAAATCAAATTCCTCAAAATTCTTCAAGTCTCCTCAGAATCCCACACAATTCCAGAAAAAACACACCAAATTCCAGAGAAGTCCCACAAAACTCCCTCAATCATTTCAAAACCCTACCAATTCACAGGAATGTCCCACAAAATCTCCACCAATTCCCAGAATATCCCACAAAAATCTCACAAAAATACCTAACACTTCTGAAAACTCGACCAAATTCCAGAAACGCCCCATAAAATCAGCACAGTTTCCCACAAAATTCAAGAAAAAACACCACAAAATTCCCTAAACCTTTTCAAAATACCACAAAATCCTTGAAAAGCCCCACCAAATTCCAGAAACATCCCACAAAATGTCCTCAATACCCAACAAAATCCCAGAAAAATCCCACAAAATTCCCTAAATTCTCTCAAAACATAACCAAAATTCCAGAAAAATCCCACCGAATCTCCACAAATTCCCACAGAATACGTGAAAAATCCCTGATAATTCGTCAGTTCTGTACAGAATCTCTCCAAATTCCAGAAAAGTCCCTCAAAGTTCCACAAACATCCCACAAAATCTCCTCAATATCGAACAAAATTCAAGAAAAATCCCACAAAATTCTCTAAATCTTCTCAAAACACGGCCAAAATGCACAAAAATCCCACCAAATCTCCACAAATTCCCACAGAATACATGAAAAATCCCTGATAATTCGTCAGTTCTCTACAGAATCTCACCAAATTACAGAAATGTCCCTCAAAGTTCCACAAACATCCCACAAAAATCTCACAAAAATCCCTAACACTTCTGAAAACTCGACCAAATTCCAGAAACGCCCCATAAAATCAGCACAGTTTCCCACAAAATTCAAGAAAAAACACCACAAAATTCCCTAAACCTTTTCAAAATACCACAAAATTCTTGAAAAGCCCCACCAAATTCCAGAAACATCCCAAAAAATGTCCTCAATACCCAACAAAATCCCAGAAAAGTCCCACAAAATTCCCTAAATTTTCTCAAAACACAACCAAAATTCCAGAAAAATCCCACCGAATCTCCACAAATTCCCACAGAATACATGAAAAATCCCTGATAATTCGTCAGTTCTTTACAGAATCTCACCAAATTCCAGAAAAGTCCCTCAAAGTTCCACAAACATCCCACAAAATCTCCCTAATATCCAACAAAATTCCAGGAAAAATCCCACAAAATACCCTAAATCTTCTCAAAACACGACCAAATTCTAGAAAAATATCCCACCAAATCTCCACAAATTCCCACAAAATACATGAGAAATCCCTCAAGATCCCTAAATCGCCTCAATATCCTACAAAATCACACAAAAATCACACAAAACCTCCACAAGTTTCCACAAAATCTAAGAAAAATTCCTCAAAATTCTTCAAGTCTCCTCAGAATCCCACACAATTCCAGAAAAACCCCACAAAATTCCAGAGAAGTCCCACAAAACTCCCTAAATCATTTCAAAACCCTACCAATTCACAGGAATGTCCCACAAAATCTCTACCAATTCCCAGAACATCCCACAAAAATCTCACAAAAATCCCTAAATCTTCTGAAAACTCGACCAAATTCCAGAAACGGCACATAAAATCAGCACAGTTTCCCACAAAATTCAAGAAAAAACACCACAAAATTCCCTAAACCTTTCCAAAATACCACAAAATTCTTGAAAAGCCCCACCAAATTCCAGAAACATCCCACAAAATGTCCTCAATATCCAACCAAATCCCAGAAAAATCACACAAAATTCCCTAAATCTTCTCAAAACATAACCAAAATTCCAGAAAAATCCCACAGAATCTCCACAAATTCCCACAGAATACATGAAAAATCCCTGATAATTCGTCAGTTCTCTACAGAATCTCACCAAATACCAGAAAAGTCCCCCAAAGTTCCACAAGCATCCCACAAAATCTCCCTAATATCCAAAAAAATTCCAGGAAAAATCTCACACAATTCCCTAAATCTTCTGAAAACTTGACCAAATTCCAGAAACGCCCCATAAAATCAGCACAGTTTCCCACAAAATTCAAGAAAAAACACCACAAAATTCCCTAAATCTTCTCAAAACTCTACCAAATTCCAGAAAAATCCCATCAAATCTCCACAAATTCCCAGAGAATACATGAAAAATCCCTGATAATTCGTCAGTTCTCTACAGAATCTCACCAAATTCCAGAAAAGTCCCTCAAAGTTCCACAAAACACCCACAAAATCTCCCCAGTATCCAACAAAATTCCAGGAAAAATCCCACAAAATTCCCTAAATCTTCTCAAAACACGACCAAATTCTAGAAAAATATCCCACCAAATCTCCACAAATTCCCACAAAATACATGAAAAATCCCTCAAGATCCCGAAATCGCCTCAATATCCCACAAAATCCCACAAAAATCCCACAAAACCTCCACAAGTTTCCACAAAATCTAAGAAAAATTCCACAAAATTCTTCAAGTCTCCTCAGAATCCCACACAATTCCAGAAAAACCCCACAAAATTCCAGAGAAGTCCCACAAAACTCCCTCAATCATTTCAAAACCCTACCAATTCACAGGAATGTCCCACAAAATCTCCACCAATTCCCAGAACATCCCACAGAAATCCCACAAAAATCCCTAAATCTTCTGAAAACTCGACCAAATTCCAGAAACGCCCCATAAAATCAGCACAGTTTCCCACAAAATTCAAGAAAAAACACCACAAAATTCCCTAAACCTTTTCAAAATACCACAAAATTCTTGAAAAGCCCCACCAAATTCCAGAAACATCCCACAAAATGTCCTCAATATCCAACAAAATCCCAGAAAAGTCCCACAAAATTCCCTAAATCTTCTCAAAACTCTACCAAATTCCAGAAAAATCCCACAGAATCTCCACAAATTCCCACAGAATACATGAAAAATCCCTGATAATTCGTCAGTTCTCTACAGAATCTCACCAAATTCCAGAAAAGTCCCTCAAAGTTCCACAAACATCCCACAAAATCTCCCTAATATCCAACAAAATTCCAGGAAAAATCCCACAAAATTTCCTAAATCTTCTCAAAACACGACCAAATTCTAGAAAAATATCCCACCAAATCTCCACAAATTCCCACAGAATACATGAAAAATCCGTGATAATTCGTCAGTTCTCTACAGAATCTCACCAAATACCAGAAAAGTCCCCCAAAGTTCCACAAGCATCCCACAAAATCTCCCTAATATCCAACAAAATTCCAGGAAAAATCTCACACAATTCCCTAAATCTTCTGAAAACTTGACCAAATTCCAGAAGCGCCCTCTAAAATCAGCAGTTTCCCACAAAATTCAAGAAAAAACAACACAAAATTCCCTAAATCTTCTCAAAACTCTACCAAATTCCAGAAAAATCCCACCAAATCTCCACAAATTCCCACAGAATACATGAAAAATCCCTGATAATTCGTCAGTTCTCTACAGAATCTCACCAAATTCCGGAAAAGTCCCTCAAAGTTCCACAAACATCCCACAAAATCTCCTCAATATCCAACAAACTTCAAGAAAAATCCCACAAAATTCTCTAAATCTTCTCAAAACACGGCCAAAATCCTCAAAAATCCCACCGAATCTCCACAAATTCCCACAGAATACATGAAAAATCCCTGATAATTCGTCAGATCTCTAAAGAATCTCACAAAATTCCAGAAATGTCCCTCAAAGTTCCACAAACATCCCACAAAATCTCCTCAATATCCAACAAAATTCAAGAAAAATCCCACAAAATTCTCTAAATCTTCTCAAAACACGGCCAAAATCCTCAAAATCCCACAGAATCTCCACAAATTCCCACAGAATATATGAAAAATCCCTGATAATTCGTCATTTCTCTACAGAATCTCACCAAATTCCAGAAAAGTCCCTCAAAGTTCCACAAAACACCCACAAAATCTCCCCAGTATCCAACAAAATTCCAGGAAAAATCCCACAAAATTCCCTAAATCTTCTCAAAACACGACCAAATTCTAGAAAGATATCCCACCAAATCTCCACAAATTCCCACAAAATACATGAAAAATCCCTCAAGATCCCTAAATCGCCTCAATATCCCACAAAATCACACAAAAATCCCACAAAACCTCCACAAGTTTCCACAAAATCTAAGAAAAATTCCTCAAAATTCTTCAAGTCTCCTCAGAATCCCACACAATTCCAGAAAAACCCCACAAAATTCCAGAGAAGTCCCACAAAACTCCCTCAATCATTTCAAAACCCTACCAATTCACAGGAATGTCCCACAAAATCTCCACCAATTCCTAGAACATCCCACAGAAATCCCACAAAAATCCCTAAATCTTCTGAAAACTCGACCAAATTCCAGAAACGCCCCATAAAATCAGCACAGTTTCCCACAAAATTCAAGAAAAAACACCACAAAATTCCCTAAACCTTTTCAAAATACCACAAAATTCTTGAAAAGCCCCACCAAATTCCAGAAACATCCCACAAAATGTCCTCAATATCCAACAAAATCCCAGAAAAGTCCCACAAAATTCCCTAAATCTTCTCAAAACTCTACCAAATTCCAGAAAAATCCCACCAAATCTCCACAAATTCCCACAGAATACATGAAAAATCCCTGATAATTCGTCAGTTCTCTACAGAATCTCACCAAATTTTAGAAAAGTCCCTCAAAGTTCCACAAACATCCCAAAAAATCTCCCTAATATCCAACAAAATTCCAGGAAAAATCCCACAAAATTTCCTAAATCTTCTCAAAACACGACCAAATTCTAGAAAAATATCCCACCAAATCTCCACAAATTCCCACAAAATACATGAAAAATCCCTCAAGATCCCTAAATCGCCTCAATATCCCACAAAATCACACAAAAATCCCACAAAACCTCCACAAGTTTCCACAAAATCTAAGAAAAATTCCTCAAAATTCTTCAAGTCTCCTCAAAACCACACAAAGTTCGTGAAAAGGCCCACCAAATTCCAGAAAAATCCCACAGAATCTCCACAAATTCCCACAAAAATCTAAATCAAATTCCTCAAAATTCTTCAAGTCTCCTCAGAATCCCACACAATGACAGAAAAACCCCACAAAATTCCAGAGAAGTCCCACAAAACTCCCTAAATCATTTCAAAACCCTACCAATTCACAGGAATGTCCCACAAAATCTCTACCAATTCCCAGAACATCCCACAAAAATCTCACAAAAATCCCTAAATCTTCTGAAAACTCGACCAAATTCCAGAAACGCCCCATAAAATCAGCACAGTTTCCCACAAAATTCAAGAAAAAACACCACAAAATTCCCTAAATCTTTTCAAAATACCACAAAATTCTTGAAAAGCCCCAACAAATTCCAGAAACATCCCACAAAATGTCCTCAATATCCAACAAAATCCCAGAAAAATCACACAAAATTCTCTAAATTTTTTCAAAACATAACCAAAATTCCAGAAAAATACCACCGAATCTCCACAAATTCCCACAGAATACGTGAAAAATCCCTGATAATTCGTCAGTTCTCTACAGAATCTCACCAAATTCCAGAAAAGTACCCCAAAGTTCCACAAGCATCCCACAAAATCTCCCCAGTATCCAACAAAATTCCAGGAAAAATCTCACAAAATTCCCTAAATATTCTGAAAACTTGACCAAATTCCAGAAACGCCCAAAAAAATCAGCACAGTTTCCCACAAAATTCAAGAAAAAACACCAGAAAATTCCCTAAATCTTCTCAAAACACGACCAAATTCTAGAAAATTATCCCACCAAATCTCCACCAATTCCCACAAAATACATGAGAAATCCCTCAAGATCCCTAAATCGCCTCAATATCCCACAAAATCACACAAAAATCCCACAAAACCTCCACAAGTTTCCACAAAATCTAAGAAAAATTCCTCAAAATTCTTCAAGTCTCCTCAGAATCCCACACAATTCCAGAAAAAACACACAAAATTCCAGAGAAGTCCCACAAAACTCCCTAAATCATTTCAAAACCCTACCAATTCACAGGAATGTCCCACAAAATCTCCACCAATTCCCAGAACATCCCACAGAAATCCCACAAAAATCCCTAAATCTTCTGAAAACTCAACCAAATTCCAGAAACGCCCCATAAAATCAGCACAGTTTCCCACAAAATTCAAGAAAAAACACCACAAAATTCCCTAAATCTTTTCAAAATAACACAAAATTCTTGAAAAGCCCCACCAAATTCCAGAAACATCCCACAAAATGTCTTCAATATCCAACAAAATCCCAGAAAAATCACACAAAATTCCCTAAATCTCCTCAAAACACCGCCAAAATCCACAAAAATCCCACAGAATCTCCACAAATTCCCAGAGAATACATGAAAAATCCCTGATAATTCGTCAGTTCTCTACAGAATCTCACCAAATTCCAGAAAAGTCCCTCAAAGTTCCACAAACATCCCACAAAAATCTCACAAAAATCCCTAACACTTCTGAAAACTCGACCAAATTCCAGAAACGCCCCATAAAATCAGCACAGTTTCCCACAAAATTCAAGAAAAAACACCACAAAATTCCCTAAACCTTTTCAAAATACCACAAAATCCTTGATAAGCTCCACCAAATTCCAGAAACATCCCACAAAATGTCCTCAATACCCAACAAAATCCCAGAAAAATCCCACAAAATTCCCTAAATCTTCTCAAAACATAACCAAAATTCCAGAAAAATACCACCGAATCTCCACAAATTCCCACAGAATACGTGAAAAATCCCTGATAATTCGTCAGTTCTCTACAGAATCTCACCAAATTCCAGAAAAGTAACTCAAAGTTCCACAAGCATCCCACAAAATCTCCCTAACATCCAACAAAATTCCAGGAAAAATCTCACAAAATTCCCTAAATATTCTGAAAACTTGACCAAATTCCAGAAACGCCCCATAAAATCAGCAGTTTCCCACAAAATTCAAGAAAAAACAACACAAAATTCCCTAAATCTTCTCAAAACTCTACCAAATTCCCGAAAAATCCCACCAAATCTCCACAAATTCCCACAGAATACAAGAAAAATCCCTGATAATTCGTCAGTTCTCTACAGAATCTCACCAAATTCCAGAAAAGTCCCTCAAAGTTCCACAAACATCCCACAAAATCTCCCCGGAATCCAATAAAATTCCAGGAAAAATCCCACAAAATTTCCTAAATCTTCTCAAAACACGACCAAATTCTAGAAAAATATCCCACCAAATCTCCACAAATTCCCACAAAATACATGAAAAATCCCTCAAGATCCCTAAATCGCCTCAATATCCCACAAAATCACACAAAAATCCCACAAAACCTCCACAAGTTTCCACAAAATCTAAGAAAAATTCCTCAAAATTCTTCAAGTCTCCTCAAAACCACAAAAAGTTCGTGAAAAGGCCCACCAAATTCCAGAAAAATCCCACAGAATCTCCACAAATTCCCACAAAAATCTAAATCAAATTCCTCAAAATTCTTCAAGTCTCCTCAGAATCCCACACAATTCCAGAAAAAACACACAAAATTCCAGAGAAGTCCCACAAAACTCCCTCAATCATTTCAAAACCCTACCAATTCACAGGAATGTCCCACAAAATCTCCACCAATTCCTAGAACATCCCACAGAAATCCCACAAAAATCCCTAAATCTTCTGAAAACTCGACCAAATTCCAGAAACGCCCCATAAAATCAGCACAGTTTCCCACAAAATTCAAGAAAAAACACCACAAAATTCCCTAAACCTTTTCAAAATACCACAAAATTCTTGAAAATCCCCACCAAATTCCAGAAACATCCCACAAAATGTCCTCAATATCCAACAAAATCCCAGAAAAGTCCCACAAAAATCCCTAAATCTTCTCAAAACACGGCCAAAATCCTCAAAAATCCCACCAAATCTCCACAAATTCCCACAGAATACATGAAAAATCCCTGATAATTTGTCAGTTCTCTACAGAATCTCACCAAATTCCAGAAAAGTCCCTCAAAGTTCCACAAAACACCCACAAAATCTCCCCAGTATACAACAAAATCCCAGGAAAAATCCCACAAAATTCCCTAAATCTTCTCAAAACACGACCAAATTCTAGAAAAATATCCCACCAAATCTCCACAAATTCCCACAAAATACATGAAAAATCCCTCAAGATCCCTAAATCTCCTCAATATCCCACAAAATCCCACAAAAATCACACAAAACCTCCACAAGTTTCCACAAAATCTAAGAAAAATTCCTCAAAATTCTTCAAGTCTCCTCAGAATCCCACACAATTCCAGAAAAAACACACCAAATTCCAGAGAAGTCCCACAAAACTCCCTAAATCATTTCAAAACCATACCAATTCACAGGAATGTCCCACAAAATCTCCACCAATTCCCAGAACATCCCACAGAAATCCCACAAAAATCCCTAAATCTTCTGAAAACTCGACCAAATTCCAGAAACGCCCCATAAAATCAGCAGTTTCCCACAAAATTAAAGAAAAAACACCACAAAATTCCCTAAACCTTTTCAAAATACCACAAAATTCTTGAAAAGCCCCACCAAATTCCAGAAACATCCCACAAAATGTCTTCAATATCCAACAAAATCCCAGAAAAATCAACCAAAATTCCCTAAATTTTCTCAAAACATAACCAAAATTCCAGAAAAATCCCACCAAATCTCCACAAATTCCCACAGAATACGTGAAAAATCCCTGATAATTCGTCAGTTCTCTACAGAATCTCACCAAATTCCAGAAAAGTCCCTCAAAGTTCCACAAGCATCCCACAAAATCTCCCTAATATCCAAGAAAATTCCAGGAAAAATCTCACAAAATTCCCTAAATCTTCTGAAAACTTGACCAAATTCCAGAAACGCCCCATAAAATCAGCACAGTTTCCCACAAAATTCAAGAAAAAACACCACAAAATTCCCTAAATCTTCTCAAAACACGACCAAATTCTAGAAAATTATCCCACCAAATCTCCACAAATTCCCACAAAATACATGAGAAATCCCTCAAGATCCCGAAATCGCCTCAATATCCCACAAAATCACACAAAAATCACACAAAACCTCTACAAGTTTCCACAAAATCTAAGAAAAATTCCTCAAAATTCTTCAAGTCTCCTCAAAACCACACAAAGTTCGTGAAAAGGCCCACCAAATTCCAGAAAAATCCCACAGATTCTCCACAAATTCCCACAAAAATCTAAATCAAATTCCTCAAAATTCTTCAAGTCTCCTCAGAATCCCACACAATTCCAGAAAAACCCCACCAAATTCCAGAGAAGTCCCACAAAACTCCCTAAATCATTTCAAAACCCTACCAATTCACAGGAATGTCCCACAAAATCTCTACCAATTCCCAGAACATCCCACAAAAATCTCACAAAAATCCCTAACACTTCTGAAAACTCAACCAAATTCCAGAAACGCCCCATAAAATCAGCACAGTTTCCCACAAAATTCAAGAAAAAACACCACAAAATTCCCTAAATTTTTCCAAAATACCACAAAATTCTTGAAAAGCCCCACCAAATTCCAGAAACATCCCACAAAATGTCCTCAATACCCAACAAAATCCCAGAAAAGTCCCACAAAATTCCCTAAATTTTCTCAAAACACCGCCAAAATTCCAGAAAAATCCCACCGAATCTCCACAAATTCCCACAGAATACATGAAAAATCCCTGATAATTTGTCAGTTCTCTACAGAATCTCACCAAATTCCAGAAAAGTCCCTCAAAGTTCCACAAACCACCCACAAAATCTCCCCATTATCCAACAAAATTTCAGGAAAAATCTTACAAAATTCCCTAAATCTTCTCAAAACACGACCAAATTCTAGAAAAATATACCACCAAATCTCCACAAATTCCCACAAAATACATGAGAAATGCCTCAAGATCCCTAAATCTCCTCAATATCCCACAAAATCACACAAAAATCACCCAAAACCTCCACAAGTTTCCACAAAATCTAAGAAAAATTCCTCAAAATTCTTCAAGTCTCCTCAAAATCCCACACAATTCCAGAAAAAACACACAAAATTCCAGAGAAGTCCCACAAAACTCCCTCAATCATTTCAAAACCCTAGCAATTCACAGGAATGTCCCACAAAATCTCCACCAATTCCCAGAACATCCCACAGAAATCCCACAAAAATCCCTAAACCTTCTGAAAACTTGACGAAATTCCAGAAATGCCCAATAAAATCAGCACAGTTTCCCACAAAATTCAAGAAAAAACACCACAAAATTGCCTAAATCTTCTCAAAACACGACCAAATTCTAGAAAAATATCCCACCAAATCTCCAGAAATTCCCACAAAATATATGAGAAATGCCTCAAGATCCCTAAATCTCCTCAATATCCCACAAAATCACACAAAAATCACCCAAAACCTCCACAAGTTTCCACAAAATCTAAGAAAAATTCCTCAAAATTCTTCAAGTCTCCTCAAAATCCCACACAATTCCAGAAAAAACACACAAAATTCCAGAGAAGTCCCACAAAACTCCCTCAATCATTTCAAAACCCTACCAATTCACAGGAATGTCCCACAAAATCTCCACCAATTCCCAGAACATCCCACAGAAATCTAAGAAAAATCCCTAAACCTTCTGAAAACTTGACCAAATTCCAGAAATGCCCAATAAAATCAGCACAGTTTCCCACAAAATTCAAGAAAAAACACCACAAAATTGCCTAAATCTTCTCAAAACACGACCAAATTCTAGAAAAATATCCCACCAAATCTCCAGAAATTCCCACAAAATATATGAGAAATCCATCAAGATCCCGAAATCTCCTCAATATCCCACAAAATCACACAAAAATCACACAAAACCTCCACAAGTTTCCACAAAATCTAAGAAAAATTCCTCAAAATTCTTCAAGTCTCCTCAGAATCCCACACAATTCCAGAAAAAACACACAAAATTCCAGAGAAGTCCCACAAAACTCCCTAAATCATTTCAAAACCCTACCAATTCACAGGAATGTCCCACAAAATCTCCACCAATTCCCAGAACATCCCACAAAAATCCCACAAAAATCCCTAAATCTTCTGAAAACATAACCAAAATTCCAGAAAAATCCCACCAAATCTCCACAAATTCCCACAGAATACGTGAAAAATCCCTGATAATTCGTCAGTTCTCTACAGAATCTCACCAAATTCCAGAAGAGTCCCTCAAAGTTCCACAAACATCCCACAAAATCTCCCAATATCCAATAAAATTCCAGAAAAAATCCCACAAAATTCCCTAAATCTCCTCAAAACTAGGCCAAAATCCACAAAAATCCCGCCGAATCTCCACAAATT
Organism: Cyanistes caeruleus; assembly: GCF_971803275.1. Classification (NCBI taxonomy): domain Eukaryota; kingdom Metazoa; phylum Chordata; class Aves; order Passeriformes; family Paridae; genus Cyanistes; species Cyanistes caeruleus. The sequence goes on from NC_141704.1 coordinate 71,843,650, forward strand.
CCCACAGAATACATGAAAAATCCCTGATAATTCGTCAGTTCTCTACAGAATCTCAAAAATTTTAGAAGAGTCTCTCAAAGTTCCACAAACATCCCACAAAATCTCCCCAGTATCCAATAAAATTCCAGGAAAAATCTTCGGAATTTGGTGGGGCATTTCAGGAATTTTGTGGTATTTTGAAAAGATTTAAGGAATTGTGTGGTGTTTTTTCTTGAATTTTGTGGGAAACTGTGCTGATTTTATGGGGAGTTTCAGGAATTTGGTCGAGTTTTCAGAAGATTTAGGTATTTTTGTGGGATTTTTGTGGGATGTTCTGGGAATTGGTAGAGATTTTGTGGGACATTCCTGTGAATTGGTAGGGTTTTGAAATGATTTAGGGAGTTTTGTGGGACTTCTCTGGAATTTTGTGTGTTTTTTCTGGAATTGTGTGGGATTCTGAGGAGACTTGAAGAATTTTGAGGAATTTATTTTAGATTTTGTGGGAATTTGTGGAGATTCTGTGGGATTTTACTGGAATTTGGTGGGCCTTTTCACGAACTTTGTGTGGTTTTGAGGAGACTTGAAGAATTTTGAGGAATTTTTCTTAGATTTTGTGGAAACTTGTGGAGGTTTTGTGGGATTTTTGTGTGATTTTGTGGGATATTGAGGCGATTTAGGGATCTTGAGGGATTTTTCATGTATTTTGTGGGAATTTGTGGTGATTTGGTGAGATATTTTTCTAGAATTTGGTCGTGTTTATGGGAAGATTTATCTATCTATCTATGTATCTATCTATCTATCTATCTCCCTATCTATATATCTCCCTATCTATCACCCTATATGCATTTCTTTATTATAGATTTGTATATTTTAATTTCTATATTATTCATTTAAATGCCAAGCTTTTAAATAAATAGGGGAACCGAGTGAGAGGAGTGGCAGCATGGTACGGGTCGTCGCGAGTGCCAGAAGCCCGAAAAAGCGGCCGCGTCAAGGACCCCGGCAGAGTGCGGCGTCGTCACCGCTGCCTGTCGGCGCCCGGTGCCGCCGAGCGCACAGCCCGTGTCCGCACGGCTGGAGCAGCCGCGGAAAATTGCGACGGGGTGGCGTCGACGCCAGGGTGTTTGTCAGGCAGTCGAATTCACGCACCCACTGCCCGGGGTCCTTCCATTTTCCCGCCTTTTTGGCCGCCATCCTTGGAAGGACAAGCCGGCCACGACCTGGCAGCCATCTTCTGCGTGGCGTGACGTAACTTCCGCCCTTCCTCGCCGCCATCTTTGCTGTGGCTGAAGCCACTTCCGGCAGAGCGGCCATCTTTGTTACGGCACAAGTAAGGCCCCCGCTGCTCTCAGCGCGTCTGTCTAACTTACATGCCTGAACGAAAAACCTGCCGACGCCGACCGACTCCGAGCATTCCGCCCGATTTTCCGCCGCCTTTCCCGGGGCGAGGACGATGGCGGCGAGACTCAGCGGCTCCGTAGCTGGGTGGCGGCCGCGCCTGCGGCGGCAGGCATTGGAGTTAACGCCTCTGCCGCGGTCCTCCCGGCCGGCTCCGGCGGGGGGCGGGGGGGAGGCCCGACGCGGCTCGGTTCGGTTCGACTCTTTCCGGCCCGCTTCGGCTCGGCTCTTTCTGGCCCGCTTCGGCTCGGCTCGCCCCTGCTCGGCCCCGCTCGGCCAGGCCCCGCCCGGCTCGGAGCACAGCTGCAGTACCGCTCTGTGCCCACAAGGCGGCAGCACTGCCGCAGAGCGCAGCCCGGGGTGGGCGGGGGGAGCCCCTGCAAGTGCAGAGAAGCGAGGCAAGAAACCACGTGTACAACCCCCTTCCATATGCTGCTACCTGTTTCCAGGCGACGACAAAGACCCATGAAGCAAATGCTTTTTCTTGGCCCATTTTGCTAAGCAAAGCTCTTCTGCAGCTCTTTAGTGCTTGCCAAACTCCAATGCGCGTGCTGCTGCTTCGATCGGATAAGAAGCACAGCCTTCTGACAGCAGCTTTCAGGTTGCTTCGTGCTCTTGCAAAGCCTGCTGGGGCACTGGGGCTCTCCATTGCAGGCAGTCTGGAGCTGCCATGCAAAGCCATCTCTCAAGGAGTCCCCAGGTCTCAGGTGCAACCTCAAGAAAATGACACAGCAACGTGTAGAAAACGTGAACTTTATTCACTTGACTACTTCTAAAATCTACAATCCAACGTTACTAGAAGACTATGGGGTAAGAATCTTAAGGCTAAGAAACTTCAATGCTTCAACTGTTTAGAACTGAACACTAAGGGAAAGGTCAACTTCTTGGGGGAAACGTGGTGGGGAATCGAACAACAACAGGGGTGTGGCTAACTTGTAAGGTGGGGAACGTCGCAGTGCCTGGGCTGGGCACTGGTCACCCGTTCCCCGTAAGGTTCTTTAGATGGAGCGCGACGCTGGAGGTCAGAGCTGTGGGGAGGTGCGCAGTCTCCTGTCACTGCCCTCTTTTGCCGCCGTCTTGGTGGTTGGCCTCCTCGGCTGAGAGCTGTAGCGAAGGTGCAGCCGCATCAGGTCACGGTTTTGCCTGAGCAGCTGCATCAACTTGGTGGGACAGCCGAGTCTTCGATGGCGGCGGGGCCCCGCACGGCCCGAAGGGCTCTGGAGATTCCGCTGCAAGGCAAAGCACAGGGATCCCCATGGAAGAGGCAGAGGGGCAGAGCGGGGCCGGCACCTGTGGGGCTGCCTTTGGCCTGGGAGACAGAGACTCGGGCCCAGTTGGGCTGGGCTGGCCCAGGGAAGAGGCTGCAGCAGGCAGAGCTCTGCCGCCTCTGCTTGGTGCTGTCCATGGAGCTCAGCCCCTGGGCCACATTCCCCAGCCAGGAGCTCAGGCCCCTTCTGCCGCAGGGCATTGGCCAAAGGGTGCCCAAGAGGCCCTCAAGGTCTGCCCCATCCCACCTGCCCCTGACCCCCCACCCCCTGCCTCACCTCTCCCCAGCGTCTCTGAAATCTTCTTCCAAGGGCCCATCCCATGGCATTCCTATGAGGAGCACGTCAATGAGCAGGAGTGTCCTGGACGCCCACCAGAGGAGCGCAGAGTCCTTCTCCTCCAGGTCGAAATCCTCCAGAACCAGAGGAGAGGCACCCGTGCTCCTCTTGGGTTTGCTCACAGGGTCGAGGGGATGGGCCAAGAGCAGCAGCACGTAAAGCTGCAGCAGCGCGGAGGAGCCGTGAGCAGCCATAGTGCTCTGCCAGCAGCACCGAGGCTCTGGGCGTCTCTCTGCGAGCAGCTGTGCCTGGGCTCTGGGGCGCAGCAACAGCTGGGGACAGTTGCCAGCCAGCGTGCCGTCCCCAGAGGCTGTGATGTCACAGAAGCACAGAACGCCCTGGCTGCAGAGAGCCCTGAGAGAATGTTGAGTCCAAGCTGGGAGCCATGGCGGCAAGTATGGCCAGCAGAGCGGGGCCCGAGCGCTGCGGCCTGGCTTGCCTTGCACCCGTGCCACAATGATGACTCCAGCAGCCCCTGTCAGGCCATTGCAGTATCTGATGGCCCACGCTGGGCACAAGTTCTTCCCAATGGCCAGCGTAAACCTCCCTTGGCCCAGCTTCCAAGCCTTGTTGGCATCTGCTCTCTCTTGTCCTTGCCCACCTGGCTGGCGCTGCCGTGTTGCTCGCTGGCCTGTCTGTGGGAGAAGAGGCTGTGCCAATGAGTGCTGCTCAACTTGGAGGCCATTCAAAGGAGGATTTGATTGTGCCTGCTGTGGGAAGAAGGAATATGCGTGCACATGGCCACTTCCCATAGGTTTTACCCCAGATTTTCATGAGCAGCTGTCCTAGTGAAAGTCAAGTCTGTTTTAGTGAGTATTTGAGGGCTTCCAGAGCACAGTGCCATCTCAGGGGAATTCTGCTGGTTGAGTTCTACTGAGGCTTTGAGATGAGTTGCAAATCCTGAAAATGTTCTCCTTGCCCAGGTAGTAATTTCACAGTTTAGACTGTGGGGATATTGACTGCTCAGTGTTGAGGACCTCATGTAACTTTCAGCCCCAGAAATTTTCAACCTCCAGTGATTGTCCTTGAGACAAAACCATTTGAAATCTTTTTTTCTGTGGACAGGAATTGCTTCGGTGTTACTTCACATCATCCATTAAAAATTTGATGCCTGGAACAAGTCCTGAGTGCTGTGTGATTTCCTTGGTCGTGTTCCTTGGAATGGCTTCCCCCCCATTTTCTGAAGCTGGCCCCAGAAAGGTCATAGATGGGTGAGAAGTTCTGAAAGGCCAAGTGGTGCAGATCTTTGCCTCCTGTTTCGAGGTCTGCGGTGAGCTGTGAGTCAAAGAGCTGATTTGAAGTGATGGTGAAAACACAATTGAACCTTTTTGCAGCAGGGTGGATGGATAGAAGCAAAGCACAGCACGGCTGGCAGCAGCAAATGAATTAAAATGCATCCCTGGAATATGTTTCTTGGATTGTTCTTCTAGTATTGTGGTAGTAATTCTGATGTCTGAGTAGTGAACAAGCAACAAGTAGTGAACACGTGATTTGTAGTCAGTTTTCTATTTCTTATGTAGTGGAGAGTATGGATGCTAGCTTTGGAGCAGGCTGCAGAGAGCTGCAGAAACTGCAGGCCCCATGGCCTATCAGTCCTGCCCGAGAAGCTAGCCTGGGAATTCATAGGAGGATTTCAAAACAATCCTCAGAGACAGAAAACAACTGCCAGGTGCTGTTTGTCTGTCCTCTTGTTTTCCTTGCAGGAGAAAGTCAGGGGGGTGGTGAGCCCCGCTGACCAATGATGGTGATGTAGCACTTTACTAAGCAATAAGAGTTTCCTTTCTGTACTTTCCACGTATCTGTCTATTAGACAAGCCTAGAGTAATAAAGTAGAGAAGATTCTCCTGTTGTGACTCCCTTGAGAGTCCGTGTTGTTCTTTCCCACCGTTCCCAATCAGAACGACAGAGGAGATTTTTAAGAATTGTGTTTTTCTCTCCTGGTTGAGGAATGTGTTCTTCACGGGCTGAATCTTCATATCACTTTGTTTTTGTAGAAGAGCAGTTTCAGCAGCAGATGATTCTCCTTGCCCTCCTTTTCATTTTTCTTGTCTGTATTATTGCCTGGCAGGTTAACCTTTTCAAATTGCGTGCTGCAAAACGTTGCTACTAAGGATAGTTGGTGTCCAAACAGGTTCTTTTCTCGCTTGGATTTCAACTATTGCAGGATGAAAGGTTTCTAATGAAGCTACAGAATTGCATATCACTGGGACCTTGACTTCTTCCCTGCTTGGATCTAGATAAAGAGATTCTTGCCAATTGAACTGCTGACATATTATGTAGAGATCAGGAGTGGCCACCACAAGTGGTACTGAATTCTTGGAAATGTGGTGATTTTTGTTAGAAATGATTTTAGCTTCGACAGTGCAAGCTTATCATATCCATCTGCATTTGTGTTCTATTAATCATGGGGTTTTGTATTAAGCATGGGCTTCAGTTTGCTGTCTTTTTGTCACTTCTTCAAATACCAGTTTTCTACACCTGCTGGCTTGTTCCTTCTGACTTCAAATGGTATCTCTTGGGCACATAACTTCATCTTATTGTGAACAGCGCAAAGAACATGTTTTGGTCTGTCTTGATTTGATGGAGTGATTGCTGTGGAAGGACTGGGAGGTTTTGTGGTTTAAGGTGAAAGAAGTTCAGCAGCCTTGGCAAGTAAGTGTGCCAGTTTACAAGGTGAATCTACAGAAACCCCCGTGCTTCAGCTGCAATGTACAATCTCTGAGGCTGCTGCTTTTTTTCTTCGGGGTGCCTTTGTTCTGTTGGTTTGGGAACCCATATTCTACACAGCATCATTTGTCAGAACTCCATTTCACTTGTACAGTCCCTCTGTTTTCCCACTTCTGAATGATGGTTTTCTCTGTGCCTTTAACATGGGGAATTCTGGGTGATAAAAATAATACATATTCCATAATGTTTTACGTTTCCTCTTGGAGTTTTTTCTAGTTTTCAAATAATTACCTTTTGTTTCTAGCTGGGGGCAAAATGCATTTGCAGTTTCAGTGGTTTTTTTCCCAATTTCTAATCTTACTTGGGCACTAGATAAGGGAGAAAAATGCCCTAGTTTCATGGAAAAGATTCTGTGTTTTTCCATGCCTTGAAATGAATTAAAATACGGTTCTATTGCTCTCTGTTTCATTTCTTCACTTCATTTGGTAGAGTTTAGAAATCTCTTGCCATGATCTAGGTAGTGCAGAGTGCCTGCCTTGCTGTGTTGAACTCCTGGGTGAGCATGCCAGGCTTAGTTTAGAGATTTGCTTTTAAACATCCCTTATTCCTTGTAAAATCTATCATTTGGTTTGTTTGTAGTTGTGTTAGAAGATAAAGAGGAGGGGGTGCACCCTGGAAAATTTGTCATCTGAACTGAATTTGTACCCTTTAGGCCATCAGTGACTGCTCCTTAGCTTTCTCAAGGCATGAAGGACACTGGGAGTTCCTCCCAGACTCTTCTTTTGGGACAGCAGTCCTTTCTCTTTGGCTCCATGAGATGCTCTGCACAGGAGTGCTTGAGCTCTGAAGGGCAGGGGCATTCCATGAGGGTGAATAATAAAGAACTCCTGTAGCCTGAACTGTTTCCAACTTAACCCAGCAGAAGGAATTGTTTCCCAATTCTGAGTCTAATGGTGCTGCTGACAAATTGTGCAGTTTCAGAGCAGCAGTGCAAGATGTGCAAGGGGCTTGTGTGGAGGGAGAGCAGCAGCTTGTAACACTGGACCTTTGTCCCGTGGGCAGCTGTGCGGTTTTAAGCGGGAATGTTCCGGAGGGGTGTGGAATTGAAGAAATGTTTGGAAGATTTGTAGGTTTGTTGCTGTAGGTGTGAAGGGTGGGGACAAGTCTTGTCCAGTGACGGAGCAATGATTAGGTAAGGTACTGGGAGAGCATCTGAGGATGGTGTTGCTGTTGCATGTGATTATTCTGGAGGCCATCTGATGCACACAAGATTTGTTATGACTACCAGGATTGCAACTAAACAGAATGCAGTCATTTTTCTTGTAATTTAGTGCAGCATCTTTTGATCCGTGATGAGCTGAAGGCTCAGTGCACAAGGCTGAAAGGAAATGGCACGCTCTCAAGAGATTTTGGTCTTTGCGGCTTCATGAAGGTGGATAGGACATAATTCCTTCGCTCATTGGAGCTGCAGAGTTTAGTTTGATCTCCTCTGTTTCTAAGCAGTGCTAAAAGGTGTTCCTTCCCTCAATTTTGATGGCAGCAGAGAGTCAGCTAATGAATGTGGATCTAGGTAAGGTTTGTGGAACAAAATCAAACACAATTGTCTGAAAAGCTGTTAGACATGCCTACAGTCAGTGTCAACAGAGAAGGAAGAGGTTAAAATTCCATCTTAATTTTAGAGCTCTTCCTCTCTTCTGCCTGCTTTTCCCATAGTGCATATGGAACCAGCATAGTTCATTTGATCCCTACCCCTGAGTGCAGCAGCTCACCTGCTTTCTGCTGCCCGCCTTTGCTTTCTTGTCAGATGGAAACACTGAAATAGAAAAGGTGATGTGACTTAATTGACTTCATTCAAATGCCTTGGCAATTGAATTTCTGTCTCTTGGCTGGATACTCAGCATCTCTAAGTGCAGAATCCTCCCTGGCACTGTATATCCTCGCCTTGTCCCTGCCACCACCACTCAAATATTTTCCTTTCATTGTAAAGTGAGTGAGATTTTACTTGGCTGGAATTCTGCAGTGCTGGGAATGAAGGCTTTTTCCTTCCTCATTTTTTTATAATGAATTTCTTTTTTATTCTATTCACACCTTCTGAGTGAGCCTTTCATAAGGGCTTCTGTATTTCACAGAGGCTACACCTATTTGGGCCTGAAGACTTTGATACAATTGTAATCACTTGGAAATGGAACCTGTTTGATTTGTATGGAAGGCAGCCATTCTCCCTGTTCCAAACTTCCTAAAATAGTTTATCCACGTTGAAAAAAAAAATACCTCTTGGAGATAGTGAAGACAGTGCATGATGGTGATTCCAGGGATGGATAAGAAGGACCATCACCTTCCTCACACCAGCAAACTTGAGACTAATAGTCAGGTCTGCAGTTCTAATTTTAATCCACAGTAATCTACAGACAATCCTTTATTATCTAAAAAAGCTGATACCGTTCAAGTTGGAAGCAAGCTGAAGTTGGAAGAGTTAGGTTTCTTCAAAGCTCTTGTTTCCAGCAGGATTGGAGAGTCTTTACCTTTTGTACCAGGAAGGTTTTAAATTTGTAATGCTGACCTTGCAACTGGAACTTGGTGGCTCCATTGTTGCACTTGGAGCAGCCAGATGACCTCAAAGGAGAAGTGCATTGTTCTAACTTGTGTGGAAGCAGTGGCTTCAAATACCATCAGGAAGTGCTGGACTGGCAGGACATTGGATGGATGCTCTTAGGCCACAGAGCTGGAAATATCAGTTGTAGCCACATGGTAAGTCCATTTATGTAATTCCAAATCTGTTCCTCACACGATCTGTGCTCCTCTATTCCGTGTCAGCTTGGTGAGGAGGTAGATGAGACTGTTGGGGGAAAGAAACACTTAAATTTAAAGCAGAGTAACTGTTCCATTATAAATGCTGAAGATAAACCTGTGAGGCTACCAAAGAAATCTTTCTTTGGCTTCCAGTTAATAACTTCAAATGGATAACAAATCTATGCTGTATAATCTGCTTTGAATGGATTTCCTTTGGAACGTGTGCTTCTTCCTGAATGACAGAACTGCAATATTTTCACACTTGCAGTTTCACCCTCAAATGGCCACAGGAAATGCAGCAGCTTCTGTTTTCTGTTGCTTCTGTTTGTTAATGCTTCAAGGTGTTGCTCTGTATTTGTCCCCAGCTGTCATGACCTTAGAAAGAGAATGTTCTAAAGATAGGAGTAAAAAAGCCAGAGAGCTCCTCCTTGCAGCAGACACGGGCAGCATTGGATCCTAATAGTTTTTGCAAGGCATCCTGATGGGGAGAGGCAGATGTCAAGAATGGCAACTTCAGCAGGTGTGTGGCTGCTTCGTAGCTTGGGCTGGATTCAGGAAGGGCAGTGTTCCAGAGAGCAAAGTCAAGAGTTTGAATCAAGTAAGTGTGAGGTGCCCAGAAAGGCAGGGCCCACACTGCTCATGTGTGTCGGGGGAAGGTGAGAATCAGGCCCATCTGCTCCTAGAAATGCAGGTTCCATCTTTAGCAGCCAAAGGCTATGCAAATAAATGGCTTCTATGTATTGGAGAGCATAGAGCATGAAGTTAGTGTTTCATGCAGTTGTTTGAAGGCAATATGGGATTCCAGAGCTTAGTGTTTGAATTGCAACTTGAATTTCCTTCTTTGCTGTTATTTAGACTGCTCTGAAGTAGTCATGAGAAGCAAAAATGAAAGGCAATGTTGTTTGATGGGGACTGTGGTAGGGCTTTCTTGCCAGATTTGAAATGGCTTGAATTGATTAAAATCTCCAGGTGAGGGGAAGGTTGTATCCATTCCTCTCTCTTATTAAAGCAAATTTTCCAAGAGGGATGTAAAATTGCAGTTGAGGGTTGGGGTGGTTTTTTCTTTTTTCCCTTCTTTCATGTGCAACCTAACAACTCCAATTTCGCAGGCCTATTTAACATTTGATCCCTAAAAGTCAGTCCTTTGCTTTGTATTTTGGGCACTTGTTCATCTTGGGGAATTTGTCATCTTCTCAGGGCATTGAAGGTCAACCAAATGCTGCAGGTTTCATTCTTCCTTTCATATGGTCTATGTCCTGGGGTTTGACTCTTAAGCAGAGCTATTTTTTTATTTTGCAGCCTAGCAGTTGTACGGTGGGGCTGTGTGCAGGTGAATTGACTTGAGAACGATGGGTAAATCAGCTCCTGGGAAGATGTGCACTGCCTGGCCCCGATGCTTCAGCATGCTTGAGGTCAGCTTGGCTGCCTCTGACTGTCTAATAATAATGCAGAATAACAGAATTAAGTATTCATTGTAATTGGTGATCAATAAGATTTGTTTTCAGCTAAGTCTGCGTGCTAGTTTCTAAAGCACTCCAGTCTGTTTCATCAATGACCTTTGTGGTTTTAGCTTAAGCTTTCCAGTTTCTGCTGTTGTTATTTTTTGCCCTGTCGCTGTGAGAGGAAGGGATGATGGCTGGAGGTTTGGCAGTCAGCGAGGGCCTGGCCACCACTGCAGTTCTGTACACTCAGCCTTGGAGATGTGATCAGGAATGTGCTGTTAGTTGCCAGTTTTGTACTGCAAAGACTGAGCATGCTGCCATCACTGTGTTTGATGAGTGAGTTTTCATTGGTTTGGTCCAACTCCAAAGCAGCCTTAATTTGAAGGTGGAATTCTTTGTGGATGAGGCTGTGAAGAATATGGTGTTTATACTCCCATCCTACGGGCAGTACGGTAGAACAACTCCTAACTGATTTGGTAATAAAGACCTAGTTTTTCTTCACTAAACCTGCCCTAGCCAAATTCATCAGCTGGTGATAGCTATCTCTGGAGTGGAAAACCTTTATTGAGTTGATTGACAATTTAATATACTTTGTCAAGCTGTGTTGTTTAGTTTCTGTTGATCCAGAGACACCTGGGGCTCCTTTTGCTTCCTAAGGGATTAAAGTAGCAAGCACTTAGAATGAGATATTGGGAAGATGGGTGCAGGAGACTTTGTAATTTACTATGGAAAAACATAATAATGATGATGAATATTTCAGGTGGAAACGATAGCATTTCACTATATACTATGTGAAATGCTTTTATGTGGTTTTTTTCATTTCTCTTTTATTTTTTAATCCTGGATAAATTAAATGAGGCTTTTGGGGAAAGCATGAGCTGGAATTTCTATTGAGGTTGATAACCTCTGATTCTGCTCTCGTTTGTCTGTCTGCTGGAACTTGTAGCAAACTAGCTATGTCCAAGTTTAATTGTGTAATAATTATTTTTCAAATTGAGCCTTTCTCACTTGGTGCTGATGTATTTGGGGGAGGGAGGGGAATGGAGAGTAAAGAGCTCCTTTCATGAATACAATTGAAATTTCATCTTGCTGATTTGAGCCTTTCCAAGATTCAAGTGAGCATTGGATCAGGTTGGAACTGAGGGGATGACTCATGACTCTGGCATAAAAACTACATTGCATTCCACATATTAGGAGTTTTCTGTTGCCCACAAGAAAGTTCAGGAAAAAAAGACAAAAAGAGAAATGGGTTTCAAATTTCCTGTGCTATTTTCAGTTGACTCCTCTTTCTGGAGATGCCTTAGCAAGTGTAGGACATCTGAAAAACTTGGAACTGCAACTTTCTTGTTGAGGCTCTGATGAACATTGCTTCTGTCATCAAGTTCTTGTGTTCATACTTTGAACTTAGCTGAGTAATGTTGGTATCAGCAGACTCTACTAAAGCCATGCCTTCCTAATTAATAATGCATTCTTAATAAAAAAAAAAAAAATCTATTTCTTCATGTATTTAATTACCTAGTGAGTGTAAGACTGAATGAAGTTAATACCGTGCAGATTTCAAGCAAAACGCTGCTTTTTAATGTGCTTCAGTATAGGCTATGCACAAGTCAATAGGCATGATTTTTAAGCTTCAGTTACCTTTCATTACCCTGTGCATATTCAAATTCAGATTGATGAATGCTGAACCAAAAGCAGACATCATAGAGTTAATTGAAGTTCTTTAAATTCAGAGGCAAACTATTTTCATAGCTTTGTTTTGAGGGTGGGTTGCTTTTGATGTCTGGGGTTTTTTTGGCTAAGGCAATGGCAAACATTTATTTATCCTGCTCCCTCCCCATTTTCCACCATCGTTGTTGCCAGTGATGCCTGCAGTGCTCAGTGGTCAATGACCCTCAGCCAGGGTGAGCTGCAGGAGCCTTACAGACGGGCCTGTTCTTTCTCCCAGTGCTAGAACAAGTGCAACAGCACAGTGCCATTTTGCTAAAAGCTAATATTTTTCCCAGCAGCTTCTTCTCCAGGCAGAATGAAATGCTTTCTTCAAGAGCAACCACATCTTTTCTCTGCCTGAAAGGTTGTGTTTGTTTGGGGTTTTTTCTCTTGCCTTAGGTGAGAGATAAAAAAAAAATGAAGAGGAAAGCCCAAGGAAATGCCAAAAGTACCACCTGGTAGTAATTTTGTGTGAGTGTCTCCATTTACACTTCAAACTTGCTCTTGGAGAACTTGGAGCTGCATTTAAAATGTATTTTGGTAGGTGGTCTGCTGCTGACTATCTGCATTTCTTCTTCCATTTCTTTTCTGTGCTTGTTTGGTATTGCTGCTGAATGTCCCCAAAGAGTAAAGTGGTGTGGAAGAGTTGAGGAAGCAGCTTTTGAAATTCTAAAGCTGATGTGTAGGTTTTGTTCCTCTTGGATTTTTAAAAGCAGGTATGTCATCCAAGTTAACTTTCTTCAGCAAGTAACAAGATTGTCGTCCTTCCACTGATGCTCTGTATTTTAACAGAGGTATTTGATGGTGCTGGAAAGGAGCAAGATGCAGAATGAGTTTGAGAGAAGTGATTTAAAGTGGGAGCACAGATGGTTGATTCCTAAAAATCAAAAAACGGATGTTTTGTTTTGTAGGAAAATGAAATCTAATCCTATTTGAGGGTCAACAGGATAAATACAAAGAACTAAATACAGATGTAGATACATATATACATATATGCGTGTATATATATATATATATATATATATATATATATATGTATAACCCCCCCCCCGAAATCTATGAAGCAGGACTGATTGGTGCCATAGCCCAGGCAGCCTGTGGATCTAATTGCCTGCCTGTATTCAGCCCTTGCCTGGATGCCAGGGGAGACGTCTCTGGATTTGTCTCCAGACAGCTTTCCAGGGATGATCCTGCTCCTTTCCTGGTGCCCCAGAGTGCTGCAAGCCCCCCGTCCTGGGGCCATGGTGATGCCTGCCGGGGCCTTTAGGGTCCCCCCTAAAGGGCAGACAGGGCTTGACTGCAAGCTTCCTTGGAAGCTGGAGGCAGGTGAATATTGGCCACCTTCTTCTTTCCCGCTGCCCTCCGTGCTCTTGCAAAGCCTGCTGGGGCACTGGGGCTCTCCATTGCAGGCAGTCTGGAGCTGCCATGCAAAGCCATCTCTCAAGGAGTCCCCAGGTCTCAGGTGCAACCTCAAGAAAATGACACAGCAACGTGTAGAAAACGTGAACTTTATTCACTTGACTACTTCTAAAATCTACAATCCAACGTTACTAGAAGACTATGGGGTAAGAATCTTAAGGCTAAGAAACTTCAATGCTTCAACTGTTTAGAACTGAACACTAAGGGAAAGGTCAACTTCTTGGGGGAAACGTGGTGGGGAATCGAACAACAACAGGGGTGTGGCTAACTTGTAAGGTGGGGAACGTCGCAGTGCCTGGGCTGGGCACTGGTCACCCGTTCCCCGTAAGGTTCTGTAGCTGGAGCGCGACGCTGGAGGTCAGAGCTGTGGGGAGGTGCGGAGTCTCCTGTCACTGCCCTCTTTTGCCGCCATCTTGGTGGTTGGTTGAGGGCTGTCGCGAAGGAGCAGCCGCATCAGGTCGCGGTTGTCCATCAGCAGCTGCATCAGCTCCGTGGGACAGCCCTGTCTTCGATGGCGGCGGGGCCCCGAACGGCCCGAAGGGCTCTGGAGATTCCGCTGCAAGGCAAAGCACAGGGATCCCCATGGAAGAGGCAGAGGGGCAGAGCGGGGCCGGCACCTGTGGGGCTGCCTTTGGCCTGGGAGACAGAGACTCGGGCCCAGTTGGGCTGGGCTGGCCCGGGGAAGAGGCTGCAGCAGGCAGAGCTCTGCCGCCTCTGCTTGGTGCTGTCCATGGAGCTCAGCCCCTGGGCCGCATTCCCCAGCCAGGAGCTCAGGCCCCTTCTGCCGCAGGGCATTGGCCAAAGGGTGCCCAAGAGGCCCTCAAGGTCTGCCCCATCCCGCCTGCCTGACCCCCCACCCCCCTCCTCACCTCTCGCCAGCGTCTCTGAATTCTTTTTCCGAGCGACCATCCCATGGCCATTCCTATGATGAGCAGGTCGATGAGCAGGAATGTCCTGGCCGCCCACCGGATGCGCTCAGGGTCCGACTCGTCCAGATGACAATCCTCCAGAAGCAGAGGAGAGGCATCCGTGCTGCGCTCAGGTTTGCTCACAGGGTCGAGGGGATGAGCCAAGAGCAGCAGCACGTAAAGCTGCAGCAGCGCGGAGGAGCCGTGAGCAGCCATAGTGCTCTGCCAGCAGCACCGAGGCTCTGGGCGTCTCTCTGCGAGCAGCTGTGCCTGGGCACTGGGGCGCAGCAACAGCTGGGGACAGTTGCCAGCCAGCGTGCCGTCCCCAGAGGCTGTGATGTCACAGAAGCACAGAACGCCCTGGCTGCAGAGAGCCCTGAGAGAATGTTGAGTCCAAGCTGGGAGCCATGGCGGCAAGCATGGCCAGCAGAGCGGGGCCCGAGCGCTGCGGCCTGGCTTGCCTTGCACCCGTGCCACAATGATGACTCCAGCAGCCCCTGTCAGGCCATTGCAGTATCTGATGGCCCACGCTGGGCACAAGTTCTTCCCAATGGCCAGCGTAAACCTCCCTTGGCCCAGCTTCCAAGCCTTGTTGGCATCTGCTCTCTCTTGTCCTTGCCCACCTGGCTGGCGCTGCCGTGTTGCTCGCTGGCCTGTCTGTGGGAGAAGAGGCTGTGCCAATGAGTGCTGCTCAACTTGGAGGCCATTCAAAGGAGGATTTGATTGTGCCTGCTGTGGGAAGAAGGAATATGCGTGCACATGGCCACTTCCCATAGGTTTTACCCCAGATTTTCATGAGCAGCTGTCCTAGTGAAAGTCAAGTCTGTTTTAGTGAGTATTTGAGGGCTTCCAGAGCACAGTGCCATCTCAGGGGAATTCTGCTGGTTGAGTTCTACTGAGGCTTTGAGATGAGTTGCAAATCCTGAAAATGTTCTCCTTGCCCAGGTAGTAATTTCACAGTTTAGACTGTGGGGATATTGATTGCTCAGTGTTGAGGACCTCATGTAACTTTCAGCCCCAGAAACTTTCAACCTCCAGTGATTGTCCTTGAGACAAAACCATTTGAAATCTTTTTTTCTGTGGACAGGAATTGCTTCGGTGTTACTTCACATCATCCATTAAAAATTTGATGCCTGGAACAAATCCCGAGTGCTGTGTGATTTCCTTGGTCGTGTTCTTTGGAATGGCTTCCCCCTCATTTTGTGAAGCTGGCCCCAGAAAGGTCATAGATGGGTGAGAAGTTCTGAAAGGCCAAGTGGTGCAGATCTTTGCCTCCTGTTTCGAGGTCTGCGGTGAGCTGTGAGTCCAAGAGCTGATCTGACGTGATGGTGAAAACACAGTTGTCGTGGTTTTAAAGCAGTAACTGAAAAAATACTAGAAAACTTACTTATTTCTTGCTGTGAGATATGGATTAGAGCAAGAGCAAAACAGGCTTAAAACTTAAAAGGAATAAAGAAAGTTTATTCACAAAACTACAAGAATAAGAACACCAGAATAAACTTTCAGAAAACCCTTTTATCCCGCACTACCCAGCATTCCCTTGTTCACATGACAAGATAGAGACAAAAGACTTTGGAACTTTGGTGTTTAAAACAGTCCCAATTCTTGCTAGAGTCTCTTTATCAGTGTTTGTATAGAAACAGAAATCTTCTTCTGCTAATCTATGGAGTTTCTCACAAGAAAAATATTTCTGTTATAGTTTTCTATTTGTTTGATGCCAGCTGCCCGGAAATCTGCCATGAGTTCACTCCTCCCATTTCACATCACTCTGAGGTGTGTATGGGCCATGAGTCCTCTTCATCTGTCTCTGTGAGCTTCGCAGGAAAACAGTTTTCTCATTGCCCTCAAGGCCTCAAATCTTCACTCCACTCTGTTCCAGCGCCTCACTGTATCACAATTACTCTACTTTTTACTCAAAATCCACACTTTGAACACTCCATGCTTCCCAATATACTCTGTCATGAATTAAAGGAGTTTTTTTCAGAACATGGTTGTCCATCTCCATAGCTTTAAGAGAAAAATATTTCAGCTTATAAAGCATCTCCTTATTCTCTCTTCCCTATCTAAAACTTAAGCCTTGTTTTTGTCCTATATTTTTCTAATACTAAAAAAAAAAAAATCTGTGTTTTTCTAAAAGTGAAAAAAAAAATAAAAAAATAAAGTAAAGAGTAGAAACAGAATAATATTTCTGAGAGGCAGGACATTTTTTAGTTTGTGTTGTCCGATGGAACAACAGTCACTTGAAGAAATTCCATATAGTAGAACATGTCACATTTGTCAATTTTAACCTGAAATTTATTAACAGGAATGTCTGTACTACGAACATGTGTTAAGTATAGGAATATATTGCATGTTTTCCTACTTGTAAGAAGTAAATTTCTGTCTTTACAAGCTAACACCATTAATTTCAGCTCTTAGTTATTCCCATTGCATATTCTTTTAAACAGACTTAATCAGACAAATTTTGTGTTATTTAGCAAGTAATGCTTGGTTATTACTACAAGTTCTTGAAGTCATAACACTTAAAATTGCAGTACATATATATTATTCTTACTATGATGATGTGAGTTGGCTGCTAGTCATTTAACTATATATAAGGTCTTACTATTTCTTAGTGCAATTACTTAAAATAAGTGTCTTGGAAATTGTTTTTATTTTTAGATTTAAAACTGTTCTTACTAAAGTTGATTTGTTAAAGATTGGACAATGTATATTTAATAATTAATGTTCCCCAGTGATATTTATTGTCAGTCAGGATTCACTTTACAGTCAATAAATAACCTAAAAAATCTGAATTTTGTAGCCAGTTTTGTCTAATTCTTAGAGCAATGCTTTGGGAAATTGGAGATATATATATATGAATATAAATATGTATATCTGCTATATACCTTTTTTATGATGGTTTTGTCCTACTACTGCAAATGTTTCTTTTTGTTTGTTTTTTCCTAACATACATAAAATTTTCTTAACCATATTTAAAGCTACCAGCTTGTTATTCTGACAAAACCCTGTGAGAATAAATTATTTTTATTAATACTCTACATGTCAAAACCTTGCAGTCAGTCAAATAACAGAAGGAGTGTTCATTGTCTCTCTCCCCCACTGATGCTGTTCTAGGAGTTGGAGTTAGAAGATTCAGACATCAAGTGAAACAGTGAAAGATGATAAGAAAACACTTGATTCTCACAAGGTATTTCCTACTAAAAGAGATTGTTTTGCAGTTTTGTTTGCTCTTGACACTATTTTGAGTAAATGTGAATTCCTAAGACATGCTCAAGGCAATTAAATATTTATGCTCCCCAAACTCAATTTTTAAGCAACATTTTCTGTTTACAAGAATCAGGTTTGCTTTGGTTTTATCTCTTTTCTTTCAGGTTACAAGACAGATTTTTTTATTATTATTTTCATTGGGGGAAAAAGATATGTATTTATAGTGTTTGTGAAGACTTTGCTCAGCTGAAAAAAGTAATAGGTAACATGAGTATAACATTGTGTTCTTCCATATTTCTATTTTTAAGTCCTATTACATGTGATATTTTCCATTTTGCCTTCTATTAGGCCTGAAATTGGAAACTATTTAAAACCTAACAAACCCCGGAGTTTATCCCTGTTCTTTGAATAGCAACAGAAGTATGGCTGTCATGGTTTGACACATCAATGAAGAACAGCCTCTGCTCTGCAGCAGGTACTCAAGTGGAACTTTTGCAAGTGGGCTCTCATCAGGAGTGAAACACTGGCTGCTGACTCTGCTGCTTTTGGTCACAGACTGCTGCCTTTATGAACCAGGTTTGTCCTTCTGCCTCTTTTGTGTTTTATATAGACTTGATTACAAATGAGGCACTTGTCCTCTTAACCTGGGAGTTGCAGCAGGTCAGCAGCAGCAGGAGTTACTGGCTGCTTCCCATCAGCTAACTCCTTTTAGCCAACCCTTCCCATTTCCTGCGCCAATCCGATTTTTCCAAGCAATTAGGAAGAAAACTAAACCATAACTTTTACAAAATCACTTTAGGGAAGATGTTGCTTAATTGTTTGCTTCATTCAAATGAACACTTCTAACATTCACTTCTCTGAGTAAGAATGCCTTTTATGAGAAGCTGCTAAAAATAGGAATTTGAGAGCAGGGATGTTAAAAGTAGGGCCAGAGAGGAGCAAATTTGTCGCAGGGCAAGTTCTGTTTGCACTGAGGGAGTACTATCAATTTTGTCTCTGTCCTGTCTTTCACTGGTCCTGAAACAACAGTGCCTGCTTGAACAAACCTGCTCCTCAGGAGTGATTGGATCTGGTGCTCTGGGTGTTAGCAGCTGCAGTGCTGAACCACAGGCAGACATGAGATCTGACTGGATCACCCTTGCTAACATTTTCATGTAGAACCCATAACTCACTTGATCAGCAACACTTGCTTGAATGCTGCCTTTTGCCTTGGCTCTTCCCACTAAATAGTTCTTGAGCTGGGAAGTGGTCCTGATCTAAGAATCTGCAGTAATCTTTAATTCTGCCTTTATAACTCAGGAAACCACAGTAACCTTCATTTTAGAATGTGAACATTTTTTGGACAAACACTGAATTGTAGCTTCATTGACATGAGCTAAAGTAAGCTCTTTCAGTGGTCCTAGAGTGGTAGCTGTAAAAGGCAATCAGAGTGAAGATCCTGAATAATTTTCTTTTCCAGCCAGGTTTTAATGTATTTCCCCTGCAAATCAATTCATGTATCATAGAGCTCAATTACCTGCCCATAAAATGAGAGTTGTTGCTCAGAACTGTGGAATTAGGGTAACAAGAACTGTAATGATACACTAGATAAACACTGTTGCAATACTCTCTCAGCCCTGTTAGGGTATTTTAAATTTGCAGCAGATCTCAGTAAGGATGAGAAAATGCTGAGCTACATAAAAATGATGGAGACTGGAGGAGAAATTAGCCTTGCAGTGTTCTACAGTCCCAACATTTCCAACCACCACACCTGGTAGTGAAAATGCTGGTTTGTATTTGAAAAAAAGGAACTGCAATCAATCAAATGCACTGCCAAGTATAAATTAATTTCTGTAAGTCAAGTCCCTTAGGAACAATTCCTTAATAAAAGATCTGTTTCAAATCTCCTAAGTCTTCTAAAACCAACCCCAACAAAACACAGAAAACATAGTGTCTTTATTTGACCTGTCCTAGACTTCATTTATTTATTTACAGTCTGAAGGATGAGTCAAGTACCTGCAGTGGTGCCTTTAGCAATGCAAAACAAAATATTTTGAATATTCTTATTTAGCGTTCCAGTTTTAATGAGCTTGGAGCATAGTGAAGGAGATCAGATGTTTGCAGGTTCTGGATGAGGGTAGAAATAATTAAAAAGCATCTTGAAAGTAACATCATATTTTTGTCAGCCATCTCTTCAGGGACTACTTTAAATCCCAGAATGTTCAAGAGCCATCATCACTGTACAAACAGAAGCTCCAACTGAACGAAACCAGAAGAAGCGGATATGGCAAATTCTCTGGTCCAAGTGGTGATATTAATCTGGTGAGGCTCTGGATTCCCATTTCAGACATACTATCACAGCTTAAATATAGGAAAAAATTGGGATTTTACTTTGCTGTGGTCTCTTTTTGTTTTGCAAAATATGTGATAGTTAATATATGAGTAAAATCTTGTATAAAAACAGGTTTGTTTTTTGTTTTTTTTTCTAACAAATAGCCAAATGCATATTACCTGCCTTGCTGGAAAATAATTGAGGTCTTCCTCTAAGAAATTTTTTCTCAGAGTGCCTTTCTTTGTGATTTGTGTTCTTATCTTAGGAAGATACAGGAGTTGCTCATTTTAATGCTGTCTAGCAGACTATTCCATGCTTTCTCAGCTGTTTGGATCTGCAGTTCAGGATTGGACCAAGAAAAATGGTGATGGGATGAAATTATTTTTATTCTTAAATGAGGACAATTCCATTTTTAAACATACACATGTGCTTCCAATGCTTTCAGTAGTCAAGGATGAAATTTTGAACAGACATGAATTCCTCAGTCTTTGTTTCTTTTTCCCTGAAGGATGGAATTTGGACTTTGCCCACCAGTGCAGTCCTTGCTATGGGCAGATGTTTCTTCTGTTCTTCTTACCAGCAGTAGGAGTGGTTGGACACTGAACCTCAAAGAAGAGGGAGCTAACATCCCTTACCTGGATAAGTCCCACAGGTAAGCACCTTGGAGAAGTTCTTCAACCAAAACCAGTTCCTGTAAGGCTTTCCAGCCCTTGACAGGAAATAAGCTGATTCCTGCAGGCTGCAACATGAAGACTTCCAGACTGAAGTGAGCATCCTGCTATAAGGAAGGATTTGGGAGTAGTGAGTCATCATTTGTATGGGAAATTAATCTGTGATTTTTATTTATTGTTTTTTTTCATTTGAAGTAACATCACATCATCATAGAGAGACATTGTCTGTCATTTCTGGTGTGGATACCTGAATAACTCAGCTAGACAGGTAGCATGATAAGGCAATACAATGCAGATATTGAAAGGAATTTTTTGGATGATTTTTTTGTTAGTTCAAGCTGCAGTCCCTGATTTATTCAGGCTTTGAAGTACCATGCAAGCCTTTCCCACAGAAGAAATTCTGTTTTATGTAAATAATGCACTGTGCAGTAAACTAGAAGAAAGCAGGGAGCATAGAGCATGAAGTTAGTGTTTCATGCAGGTGTTTGAAGGCAATGTGGGATTCCAGAGCTTAGTGTTTGAATTGCAACTTGAATTTCCTTCTTTGCTGTTATTTAGACTGCTCTGAAGTAGTCATGAGAAGCAAAAATGAAAGGCAATGTTGTTTGATGGGGACTGTGGTAGGGCTTTCTTGCCAGATTTGAAATGGCTTGAATTGATTAAAATCTCCAGGTGAGGGGAAGATTGTATCCATTCCTCTCTCTTATTAAAGCAAATTTTCCAAGAGGGATGTAAAATTGCAGTTGAGGGTTGGGGTGGTTTTTTCTTTTTTCCCTTCTTTCATGTGCAACCTAACAACTCCAATTTCGCAGGCCTATTTAACATTTGATCCCTAAAAGTCAGTCCTTTGCTTTGTATTTTGGGCACTTGTTCATCTTGGGAAATTTGTCATCTTCTCAGGGCATTGAAGGTCAACCAAATGCTGCAGGTTTCATTCTTCCTTTCATATGGTCTATGTCCTGGGGTTTGACTCTTAAGCAGAGCTATTTTTTTATTTTGCAGCCTAGCAGTTGTACGGTGGGGCTGTGTGCAGGTGAATTCACTTGAGAACGATGGGTAAATCAGCTCCTGGGAAGATGTGCACTGCTTGGCCCCGATGCTTCAGCATGCTTGAGGTCAGCTTGGCTGTCTCTGACTGTCTAATAATAATGCAGAATGATAGAATTAAGTATTCATTGTAATTGGTGATCAATAAGATTTGTTTTCAGCTAAATCTGCGTGCTAGTTTCTAAAGCACTCCAGTCTGTTTCATCAATGACCTTTGTGATTTTAGCTTAAGCTTTCTAGTTTCTGCTGTTGTTATTTTCTGCCCTGTCGCTGTGAGAGGAAGGGATGATGGCTGGAGGTTTGGCAGTCAGCGAGGGCCTGGCCACCACTGCAGTTCTGTACACTCAGCCTTGGAGATGTGATCAGGAATGTGCTGTTAGTTGCCAGTTTTGTATTGCAAAGACTGAGCATGCTGCCATCACTGTGTTTGATGAGTGAGTTTTCATTGGTTTGGTCCAACTCCAAAGCAGCCTTAATTTGAAGGTGGAATTCTTTGTGGATGAGGCTGTGAAGAATATGGTGTTTGTACTCCCATCCTACGGGCAGTACGGTAGAACAACTCCTAACTGATTTGGTAATAAAGACCTAGTTTTTCTTCACTAAACCTGCCCTAGCCAAATTCATCAGCTGGTGATAGCTATCTCTGGAGTGGGAGTTCTTTATTGAGTTGATTGACAATTTGATATACTTTGTCAAGCTGTGTTGTTTAGTTTCTGTTGATCCAGAGACACCTGAGGCTCCTTTTGCTTCCTAAGGGATTAAAGTAGCAAGCACTTAGAATGAGATATTGGGAAGATGGGTGCAGGAGACTTTGTAATTTAGTATGGAAAAACATAATAATGATGATGAATATTTCAGGTGGAAATGATAGTATTTCACTATATACTATGTGAAATGCTTTTATGTGATTTTTTTTTCATTTCTCTTTTATTTTTTAATCCTGGATAAATTAAATGAGGCTTTTGGGGAAAGCATGAGCTGGAATTTCTATTGAGGTTGATAACCTCTGATTCTGCTCTTGTTTGTCTGTCTGCTGGAACTTGTAGCAAACTAGCTATGTCCAAGTTTAATTGTGTAATAATTATCTTTCAAATCGAGCCTTTCTCACTTGGTGCTGATGTATTTGGGGGAGGGAGGGGAATGGAGAGTAAAGAGCTCCTTTCATGAATACAATTTTAATTTCATCTTGCTGATTTGAGCCTTTCCAAGATTCAAGTGAGCATTGGATCAGGTTGGAACTGAGGGGATGACTCATGACTCTGGCATAAAAACTACATTGCATTCCACATATTGGGAGTTTTCTGTTGCCCACAAGAAAGTTCAGGAAAAAAAAGAAAAATATAGAAATGGGTTTCAAATTTCCTGTGCTATTTTCAGTTGACTCCTCTTTCTGGAGGTGCCTTAGCAAGTGTAGGACATCTGAAAAACTTGGAACTGCAACTTTCTTGTTGAGGCTCTGATGAACATTGCTTCTGTCATCAAGTTCTTGTGTTCATACTTTGAACTTAGCTGAGTAATGTTGGTATCAGCAGACTCTGCTAAAGCCATGCCTTCCTAATTAATAATGCATTCTTAATAAAAAAAAAAAAAATCTATTTCTTCATGTATTTAATTACCTAGTGAGTGTAAGACTGAATGAAGTTAATACCGTGCAGATTTCAAGCAAAACGCTGCTTTTTAATGTGCTTCAGTATAGGCTATGCACAAGTCAATAGACATGATTTTTAAGCCTCAGTTACCTTTCATTACCCTGTGCATATTCAAATTCAGATTGATGAATGCTGAACCAAAAGCAGACATCATAGAGTTAATTGAAGTTCTTTAAATTCAGAGGCAAACTATTTTCATAGCTTTGTTTTGAGGGTGGGTTGCTTTTGATGTCTGGGGTTTTTTTGGCTAAGGCAATGGCAAACATTTATTTATCCTGCTCCCTCCCCATTTTCCACCATCGTTGTTGCCAGTGATGCCTGCAGTGCTCAGTGGTCAATGACCCTCAGCCAGGGTGAGCTGCAGGAGCCTTACAGACGGGCCTGTTCTTTCTCCCAGTGCTAGAACAAGTGCAACAGCACAGTGCCATTTTGCTAAAAGCTAATATTTTTCCCAACAGGTTCTTCTCCAGGCAGAATGAAATGCTTTCTTCAAGAGCAACCACATCTTTTCTCTGCCTGAAAGGTTGTGTTTGTTTGGGGTTTTTTCTCTTGCTTTAGACCAAATTCCAGAAACGCCCCATAAAATCAGCACAGTTTCCCACAAAATTCAAGAAAAAACACCACAAAATTCCCTAAATCTTCTCAAAACACGACCAAATTCTAGAAAATTATCCCACCAAATCTCCACAAATTCCCACAAAATACATGAGAAATGCCTCAAGATCCCTAAATCTCCTCAATATCCCACAAAATCACACAAAAATCACCCAAAACCTCCACAAGTTTCCACAAAATCTAAGAAAAATTCCTCAAAATTCTTCAAGTCTCCTCAGAATCCCACACAATTCCAGAAAAAACACACAAAATTCCAGAGAAGTCCCACAAAACTCCCTAAATCATTTCAAAACCCTACCAATTCACAGGAATGTCCCACAAAATCTCCACCAATTCCCAGAACATCCCACAGAAATCCCACAAAAATCCCTAAATCTTCTGAAAACTCGACCAAATTCCAGAAACGCCCCATAAAATCAGCACAGTTTCCCACAAAATTCAAGAAAAAACACCACAAAATTCCCTAAATCTTTTCAAAATACCACAAAATTCTTGAAAAGCCCCACCAAATTCCAGAAACATCCCACAAAATGTCCTCAATATCCAACAAAATCCCAGAAAAGTCCCACAAAATTCCCTAAATCTTCTCAAAACTCTACCAAATTCCAGAAAAATCCCACAGAATCTCCACAAATTCCCACAGAATACATGAAAAACCCCTGATAATTCGTCAGTTCTCTACAGAATCTCACCAAATTCCTAAAAAGTCCCTCAAAGTTCCACAAACATCCCACAAAATCTCCCTAATATCCAACAAAATTCCAGGAAAAATCCCACAAAATTTCCTAAATCTTCTCAAAACACGACCAAATTCTAGAAAAATATCCCACCAAATCTCCACAAATTCCCACAGAATACATGAAAAATCCCTGATAATTCGTCAGTTCTCTACAGAATCTCACCAAATTCCAGAAAAGTCCCTCAAAGTTCCACAAGCATCCCACAAAATCTCCCTAATATCCAACAAAATTCCAGGAAAAATCTCACAAAATTCCCTAAATCTACTGAAAACTTGACCAAATTCCAGAAACGCCCAATAAAATCAGCACAGTTTCACACAAAATTCAAGAAAAAACACCACAAAATTCCCTAAATCTTCTCAAAACACGACTAAATTCTAGAAAAATGTCCCACCAAATCTCCACAAAATCCCACAAAATACACGAAAAATCCCTCAAGATCCCGAAATGGCCTCAATATCCCACAAAATCACACAAAAATCACCCAAAACCTCCACAAGTTTCCACAAAATCTAAGAAAAATTCCTCAAAATTCTTCAAGTCTCCTCAAAACCACACAAAGTCCTTGAAAAGGCCCACCAAATTCCAGTAAAATCCCACAGATTCTCCACAAATTCCCACAAAATCTAAAAAAAATTCCTCAAAATTCTTCAAGTCTCCTCAGAATCCCACACAATTCCAGAAAAACCCCACCAAATTCCAGAGAAGTCTCACAAAACTCCCTAAATCATTTCAAAACCCTACCAATTCACAGGAATGTCCCACAAAATCTCCACCAATTCCCAGAACATCCCACAAAAATCTCACAAAAATCCCTAAATCTTCTGAAAACTCGACCAAATTCCAGAAACACCCCATAAAATCAGCACAGTTTCCCACAAAATTCAAGAAAAAACACCACAAAATTCCCTAAATCTTTTCAAAATACCACAAAATTCTTGAAAAGCCCCACCAAATTCCCGAAACATCCCACAAAATGTCCCCAATACCCAACAAAATCCCAGAAAAATCCCACAAAATTCCCTAAATTTTCTCAAAACACAACCAAAATTCCAGAAAAATCCCACCGAATCTCCACAAATTCCCACAGAATACATGAAAAATCCCTGATAATTCGTCAGTTCTCTACAGAATCTCACCAAATTCCAGAAAAGTCCCTCAAAGTTCCACAAACATCCCACAAAATCTTCTCAATATCCAACAAAATTCAAGAAAAATCCCACAAAATTCTCTAAATCTTCTCAAAACACGGCCAAATTCCAGAAAAATCCCACCAAATCTCCACAAATTCCCAGAGAATACATGAAAAATCCCTGATAATTCGTCAGTTCTCTACAGAATCTCACCAAATTCCAGAAAAGTCCCTCAAAGTTCCACAAACATCCCACAAATTCTCCCTAATATCCAACAAAATTCCAGGAAAAATCCCACAAAATTCCCTAAATCTTTTCAAAACACGACCAAATTCTAGAAAAATATCCCACCAAATCTCCACAAATTCCCACAAAATACATGAGAAATCCCTCAAGATCCCTAAATCGCCTCAATATCCCACAAAATCACACAAAAATCCCACAAAACCTCCACAAGTTTCCACAAAATCTAAGAAAAATTCCTCAAAATTCTTCAAGTCTCCTCAGAATCCCACACAATTCCAGAAAAAACACACAAAATTCCAGAGAAGTCCCACAAAACTCCCTCAATCATTTCAAAACCCTACCAATTCACAGGAATGTCCCACAAAATCTCCACCAATTCCCAGAACATCCCACAGAAATCCCACAAAAATCCCTAAATCTTCTGAAAACTCGACCAAATTCCAGAAACGCCCCATAAAATCAGCACAGTTTCCCACAAAATTCAAGAAAACACACCACAAAATTCCCTAAATCTTTTCAAAATACCACAAAATTCCTGAAAAGCCCCACCAAATTCCCGAAACATCCCACAAAATGTCCTCAATACCCAACAAAATCCCAGAAAAGTCCCACAAAATTCCCTAAATCTTCTCAAAACTCTACCAAATTCCAGAAAAATCCCACAGAATCTCCACAAATTCCCACAGAATACATGAAAAATCCCTGATAATTCGTCAGTTCTCTACAGAATCTCACCAAATTCCTAAAAAGTCCCTCAAATTTCCACAAACATCCCACAAAATCTCCCTAATATCCAACAAAATTCCAGGAAAAATCCCACAAAATTTCCTAAATCTTCTCAAAACACGACCAAATTCTAGAAAAATATCCCACCAAATCTCCACAAATTCCCACAAAATACATGAAAAATCCCTCAAGATCCCTAAATCGCCTCAATATCCCACAAAATCACACAAAAATCCCACAAAACCTCCACAAGTTTCCACAAAATCTAAGAAAAATTCCTCAAAATTCTTCAAGTCTCCTCAAAACCACACAAAGTTCGTGAAAAGGCCCACCAAATTCCAAAAAAATCCCACAGACTCTCCACAAATTCCCATAAAAATCTAAATCAAATTCCTCAAAATTCTTCAAGTCTCCTCAGAATCCCACACAATTCCAGAAAAAACACACAAAATTCCAGAGAAGTCCCACAAAACTCCCTCAATCATTTCAAAACCCTACCAATTCACAGGAATGTCCCACAAAATCTCCAATTCCCAGAACATCCCACAGAAATCCCACAAAAATCCCTAAATCTTCTAAAAACTCGACCAAATTTCTGAAACGCCCCATAAAATCAGCACAGTTTCCCACAAAATTCAAGAAAAAACACCACAAAATTCCCTAAATCTTCTCAAAACACGACCAAATTCTGGAAAAATATCCCACCAAATCTCCACAAATTCCCACAAAATATATGAGAAATCCATCAAGATCCCTAAATCGCCGCAATATACCACAAAATCACACAAAAATCACACAAAACCTCCACAAGTTTCCACAAAATCTAAGAAAAATTCCTCAAAATTCTTCAAGTCTCCTCAAAACCACACAAAGTTCGTGAAAAGGCCCACCAAATTCCAAAAAAATCCCACAGACTCTCCACAAATTCCCATAAAAATCTAAATCAAATTCCTCAAAATTCTTCAAGTCTCCTCAGAATCCCACACAATTCCAGAAAAAACACACAAAATTCCAGAGAAGTCCCACAAAACTCCCTAAATCATTTCAAAACCCTACCAATTCACAGGAATGTCCCACAAAATCTCCACCAATTCCCAGAACATCCCACAAAAATCTCACAAAAATCCCTAAATCTTCTGAAAACTCGACCAAATTCCAGAAACGCCCCATAAAATCAGCACAGTTTCCCACAAAATTCAAGAAAAAACACCACAAAATTCCCTAAATCTTTTCAAAATACCACAAAATTCTTGAAAAGCCCCACCAAATTCCCGAAACATCCCACAAAATGTCCCCAATACCCAACAAAATCCCAGAAAAATCCCACAAAATTCCCTAAATTTTCTCAAAACACAACCAAAATTCCAGAAAAATCCCACCGAATCTCCACAAATTCCCACAGAATACATGAAAAATCCCTGATAATTCGTCAGTTCTCTACAGAATCTCACCAAATTCCTAGAAAGTCCCTCAAAGTTCCACAAACATCCCAAAAAAACTTCTCAATATCCAACAAAATTCAAGAAAAATCCCACAAAATTCTCTAAATCTTCTCAAAACACGGCCAAATTCCAGAAAAATCCCACCAAATCTCCACAAATTCCCAGAGAATACATGAAAAATCCCTGATAATTCGTCAGTTCTCTACAGAATCTCACCAAATTCCAGAAAAGTCCCTCAAAGTTCCACAAACATCCCACAAATTCTCCCTAATATCCAACAAAATTCCAGGAAAAATCCCACAAAATTCCCTAAATCTTCTCAAAACACGACCAAATTCTAGAAAAATATCCCACCAAATCTCCACAAATTCCCACAAAATACATGAGAAATCCCTCAAGATCCCTAAATCGCCTCAATATCCCACAAAATCACACAAAAATCCCACAAAACCTCCACAAGTTTCCACAAAATCTAAGAAAAATTCCTCAAAATTCTTCAAGTCTCCTCAGAATCCCACACAATTCCAGAAAAAACACACAAAATTCCAGAGAAGTCCCACAAAACTCCCTAAATCATTTCAAAACCCTACCAATTCACAGGAATGTCCCACAAAATCTCCACCAATTCCCAGAACATCCCACAGAAATCCCACAAAAATCCCTAAATCTTCTGAAAACTCGACCAAATTCCAGAAACGCCCCATAAAATCAGCACAGTTTCCCACAAAATTCAAGAAAACACACCACAAAATTCCCTAAATCTTTTCAAAATACCACAAAATTCCTGAAAAGCCCCACCAAATTCCCGAAACATCCCACAAAATGTCCTCAATACCCAACAAAATCCCAGAAAAGTCCCACAAAATTCCCTAAATCTTCTCAAAACTCTACCAAATTCCAGAAAAATCCCACAGAATCTCAACAAATTCCCACAGAATACATGAAAAATCCCTGATAATTCGTCAGTTCTCTACAGAATCTCAACAAATTCCTAAAAAGTCCCTAAAATTTCCACAAACATCCCACAAAATCTCCCTAATATCCAACAAAATTCCAGGAAAAATCCCACAAAATTTCCTAAATCTTCTCAAAACACGACCAAATTCTAGAAAAATATCCCACCAAATCTCCACAAAATCCCACAAAATACATGAAAAATCCCTCAAGATCCCTAAATCGCCTCAATATCCCACAAAATCACACAAAAATCCCACAAAACCTCCACAAGTTTCCACAAAATCTAAGAAAAATTCCTCAAAATTCTTCAAGTCTCCTCAAAACCACACAAAGTTCGTGAGAAGGCCCACCAAATTC
Source organism: Cyanistes caeruleus (assembly GCF_971803275.1). Taxonomy (NCBI): domain Eukaryota; kingdom Metazoa; phylum Chordata; class Aves; order Passeriformes; family Paridae; genus Cyanistes; species Cyanistes caeruleus. The sequence goes on from NC_141704.1 coordinate 71,872,668, forward strand.
CAAAAAAATCCCACAGACTCTCCACAAATTCCCATAAAAATCTAAATCAAATTCCTCAAAATTCTTCAAGTCTCCTCAGAATCCCACACAATTCCAGAAAAAACACACAAAATTCCAGAGAAGTCCCACAAAACTCCCTCAATCATTTCAAAACCCTACCAATTCACAGGAATGTCCCACAAAATCTCCAATTCCCAGAACATCCCACAAAAATCTCACAAAAATCCCTAAATCTTCTAAAAACTCGACCAAATTTCTGAAACGCCCCATAAAATCAGCACAGTTTCCCACAAAATTCAAGAAAAAACACCACAAAATTCCCTAAATCTTCTCAAAACACGACCAAATTCTGGAAAAATATCCCACCAAATCTCCACAAATTCCCACAAAATATATGAGAAATCCATCAAGATCCCTAAATCGCCGCAATATACCACAAAATCACACAAAAATCACACAAAACCTCCACAAGTTTCCACAAAATCTAAGAAAAATTCCTCAAAATTCTTCAAGTCTCCTCAAAACCACACAAAGTTCGTGAAAAGGCCCACCAAATTCCAAAAAAATCCCACAGACTCTCCACAAATTCCCATAAAAATCTAAATCAAATTCCTCAAAATTCTTCAAGTCTCCTCAGAATCCCACACAATTCCAGAAAAAACACACAAAATTCCAGAGAAGTCCCACAAAACTCCCTAAATCATTTCAAAACCCTACCAATTCACAGGAATGTCCCACAAAATCTCCACCAATTCCCAGAACATCCCACAAAAATCTCACAAAAATCCCTAAATCTTCTGAAAACTCGACCAAATTCCAGAAACGCCCCATAAAATCAGCACAGTTTCCCACAAAATTCAAGAAAAAACACCACAAAATTCCCAAAATCTTTTCAAAATACCACAAAATTCTTGAAAAGCCCCACCAAATTCCACAAACATCCCACAAAATGTCCTCAATACCCAACAAAATCCCAGAAAAATCACACAAAATTCCCTAAATTTCCACAAAACACAACCAAAATTCCAGAAAAATCCCACCAAATCTCCAGAAATTCCCACAGAATACATGAAAAATCCCTGATAATTCGTCAGTTCTCTACAGAATCTCACCAAATTCCAGAAAAGTCCCTCAAAGTTCCACAAACATCCCACAAAATCTCCTCAATATCCCACAAAATTCAAGAAAAATCCCACAAAATTCTCTAAATCTTCTCAAAACACGGCCAAAATCCTCAAAAATCCCACCGAATCTCCACAAATTCCCACAGAATACATGAAAAATCCCTGATAATTCGTCAGTTCTCTACAGAATCTCACCAAATTCCTAAAATGTCCCTCAAAGTTCCACAAACATCCCACAAAATGTCCTCAATATCCAACAAAATTCCAGAAAAATCCCACAAAATTCCCTAAATCTTCTCAAAACACGACCAAATTCTAGAAAAATATCCCACGAAATCTCCACAAATTCCCACAAAATACATGAAAAATCCCTCAAGATCCCTAAATCTCCTTAATATCCCACAAAATCCCACAAAAATCACCCAAAACCTCCACAAGTTTCCACAAAATCTAAGAAAAATTCCTCAAAATTCTTCAAGTCTCCTCAGAATCCCACACAATTCCAGAAAAAACACACAAAATTCCAGAGAAGTCCCACAAAACTCCCTAAATCATTTCAAAACCCTACCAATTCACAGGAATGTCCCACAAAATCTCCACCAATTCCCAGAACATCCCACAGAAATCTCACAAAAATCCCTAAATCTTCTGAAAACTCGACCAAATTCCAGAAACGCCCCATAAAATCAGCACAGTTTCCCACAAAATTCAAGAAAAAACACCACAAAATTCCCTAAATCTTTTCAAAATACCACAAAATTCTTGAAAAGCCCCACCAAATTCCAGAAACATCCCACAAAATGTCCTCAATATCCAACAAAATCCCAGAAAAATCACACAAAATTCCCTAAATCTTCTCAAAACTCTACCAAATTCCAGAAAAATCCCACCAAATCTCCACAAATTCCCACAGAATACGTGAAAAATCCCTGATAATTCGTCAGTTCTCTACAGAATCTCACCAAATTCCAGAAAAGTCCCTCAAAGTTCCACAAAACACCCACAAAATCTCCCCAGTATCCAACAAAATTCCAGGAAAAATCCCACAAAATTCCCTAAATCTTCTCAAAACACGACCAAATTCTAGAAAAATATCCCACCAAATCTCCACAAATTCCCACAAAATACATGAGAAATGCCTCAAGATCCCTAAATCTCCTCAATATCCCACAAAATCACACAAAAATCACCCAAAACCTCCACAAGTTTCCACAAAATCTAAGAAAAATTCCTCAAAATTCTTCAAGTCTCCTCAGAATCCCACACAATTCCAGAAAAAACACACAAAATTCCAGAGAAGTCCCACAAAACTCCCTAAATCATTTCAAAACCCTACCAATTCACAGGAATGTCCCACAAAATCTCCACCAATTCCCAGAACATCCCACAGAAATCCCACAAAAATCCCTAAATCTTCTGAAAACTCGACCAAATTCCAGAAACGCCCCATAAAATCAGCACAGTTTCCCACAAAATTCAAGAAAAAACACCACAAAATTCCCTAAATCTTTTCAAAATACCACAAAATTCTTGAAAAGCCCCACCAAATTCCCGAAACATCCCACAAAATGTCCTCAATATCCAACAAAATCCCAGAAAAATCACACAAAATTCCCTAAATTTTCTCAAAACATAACCAAAATTCCAGAAAAATCCCACCAAATCTCCACAAATTCCCACAGAATACGTGAAAAATCCCTGATAATTCGTCAGTTCTCTACAGAATCTCACCAAATTCTAGAAAAGTCCCTCAAAGTTCCACAAACATCCCACAAAATCTCCCCAGTATCCAACAAAATTCCAGGAAAAATCCCACAAAATTCCCTAAATGTTCTCAAAACACGACCAAATTCTAGAAAAATATCCCACCAAATCTCCACAAATTCCCACAGAATACATGAAAATACCCCTGATAATTCGTCAGTTCTCTACAGAATCTCACCAAATAACAGAAAAGTCCCTCAAAGTTCCACAAACATCCCACAAAATCTCCTCAATATCCAACAAAATTCAAGAAAAATCCCACAAAATTCTCTAAATCTTCTCAAAACACAGCCAAAATCCTCAAAAATCCCATTGAATCTCTACAAATTCTCACAGAATACATGAAAAATCCCTGATAATTCGTCAGTTCTCTACAGAATCTCACCAAATTCCAGAAAAGTCCCTCAAAGTTCCACAAAACACCCACAAAATCTCCCCAGTATCCAACAAAATTCCAGGAAAAATCCCACAAAATTCCCTAAATCTTCTCAAAACACGACCAAATTCTAGAAAAATATCCCACCAAATCTCCACAAATTCCCACAAAATACATGAGAAATCCCTCAAGATCCCTAAATCGCCTCAATATCCCACAAAATCACACAAAAATCACACAAAACCTCCACAAGTTTCCACAAAATCTAAGAAAAATTCCTCAAAATTCTTCAAGTCTCCTCAAAACCACACAAAGTTCGTGAAAAGGCCCACCAAATTCCAGAAAAAACCCACAGATTCTCCACAAATTCCCACAAAATCTAAAACAAATTCCTCAAAATTCTTCAAGTCTCCTCAGAATCCCACACAATTCCATAAAAAACACACAAAATTCCAGAGAAGTCCCACAAAACTCCCTAAATCATTTCAAAACCCTACCAATTCACAGGAATGTCCCACAAAATCTCCACCAATTCCCAGAACATCCCACAAAAATCTCACAAAAATCCCTAAATCTTCTGAAAACTCGACCAAATTCCAGAAACGCCCCATAAAATCAGCACAGTTTCCCACAAAATTCAAGAAAAAACACCACAAAATTCCCTAAATCTTTTCAAAATACCACAAAATTCTTGAAAAGCCCCACCAAATTCCCGAAACATCCCACAAAATGTCCTCAATACCCAACAAAATCCCAGAAAAGTCCCACAAAATTCCCTAAATCTTCTCAAAACTCTACCAAATTCCAGAAAAATCCCACAGAATCTCCACAAATTCCCACAGAATACATGAAAAATCCCTGATAATTCGTCAGTTCTCTACAGAATCTCACCAAATTCCTAAAAAGTCCCTCAAATTTCCACAAACATCCCACAAAATCTCCCTAATATCCAACAAAATTCCAGGAAAAATCCCACAAAATTTCCTAAATCTTCTCAAAACACGACCAAATTCTAGAAAAATATCCCACCAAATCTCCACAAATTCCCACAAAATACATGAAAAATCCCTCAAGATCCCTAAATCTCCTCAATATCCCACAAAATCACACAAAAATCCCACAAAACCTCCACAAGTTTCCACAAAATCTAAGAAAAATTCCTCAAAATTCTTCAAGTCTCCTCAGAATCCCACACAATTCCAGAAAAAACACACAAAATTCCAGAGAAGTCCCACAAAACTCCCTAAATCATTTCAAAACCCTACCAATTCACAGGAATGTCCCACAAAATCTCCACCAATTCCCAGAACATCCCACAGAAATCCCACAAAAATCCCTAAATCTTCTGAAAACTCGACCAAATTCCAGAAACGCCCCATAAAATCAGCACAGTTTCCCACAAAATTCAAGAAAAAACACCACAAAATTCCCTAAATCTTTTCAAAATACCACAAAATTCTTGAAAAGCCCCACCAAATTCCCGAAACATCCCACAAAATGTCCTCAATATCCAACAAAATCCCAGAAAAATCACACAAAATTCCCTAAATTTTCTCAAAACATAACCAAAATTCCAGAAAAATCCCACCAAATCTCCACAAATTCCCACAGAATACGTGAAAAATCCCTGATAATTCGTCAGTTCTCTACAGAATCTCACCAAATTCTAGAAAAGTCCCTCAAAGTTCCACAAACATCCCACAAAATCTCCCCAGTATCTAACAAAATTCCAGGAAAAATCCCACAAAATTTCCTAAATCTTCTCAAAACACGACCAAATTCTAGAAAAATATCCCACCAAATCTCCACAAATTCCCACAGAATACATGAAAATACCCCTGATAATTCGTCAGTTCTCTACAGAATCTCACCAAATAACAGAAAAGTCCCTCAAAGTTCCACAAACATCCCACAAAATCTCCCTAATATCCAACAAAATTCCAGGAAAAATCTCACACAATTCCCTAAATCTTCTGAAAACTTGACCAAATTCCAGAAACGCCCCATAAAATCAGCACAGTTTCCCACAAAATTCAAGAAAAAACAACACAAAATTCCCTAAATCTTCTCAAAACTCTAACAAATTCCAGAAAAATCCCACCAAATCTCCAGAAATTCCCACAGAATACTTGAAAAATCCCAAATAATTCGTCAGTTCTCTACAGAATCTCACCAAATTCCAGAAAAGTCCCTCAAAGTTCCACAAACATCCCACAAAATCTCCTCAATATCCAACAAAATTCAAGAAAAATCCCACAAAATTCTCTAAATCTTCTCAAAACACAGCCAAAATCCTCAAAAATCCCATTGAATCTCTACAAATTCTCACAGAATACATGAAAAATCCCTGATAATTCGTCAGTTCTCTACAGAATCTCACCAAATTCCAGAAAAGTCCCTCAAAGTTCCACAAAACACCCACAAAATCTCCCCAGTATCCAACAAAATTCCAGGAAAAATCCCACAAAATTCCCTAAATCTTCTCAAAACACGACCAAATTCTAGAAAAATATCCCACCAAATCTCCACAAATTCCCACAAAATACATGAGAAATCCCTCAAGATCCCTAAATCGCCTCAATATCCCACAAAATCACACAAAAATCACACAAAACCTCCACAAGTTTCCACAAAATCTAAGAAAAATTCCTCAAAATTCTTCAAGTCTCCTCAAAACCACACAAACTTCGTGAAAAGGCCCACCAAATTCCAGAAAAAACCCACAGATTCTCCACAAATTCCCACAAAATCTAAAACAAATTCCTCAAAATTCTTCAAGTCTCCTCAGAATCCCACACAATTCCATAAAAAACACACAAAATTCCAGAGAAGTCCCACAAAACTCCCTAAATCATTTCAAAACCCTACCAATTCACAGGAATGTCCCACAAAATCTCCACCAATTCCCAGAACATCCCACAAAAATCTCACAAAAATCCCTAAATCTTCTGAAAACTCGACCAAATTCCAGAAACGCCCCATAAAATCAGCACAGTTTCCCACAAAATTCAAGAAAAAACACCACAAAATTCCCTAAATCTTTTCAAAATACCACAAAATTCTTGAAAAGCCCCACCAAATTCCCGAAACATCCCACAAAATGTCCTCAATACCCAACAAAATCCCAGAAAAGTCCCACAAAATTCCCTAAATCTTCTCAAAACTCTACCAAATTCCAGAAAAATCCCACAGAATCTCCACAAATTCCCACAGAATACATGAAAAATCCCTGATAATTCGTCAGTTCTCTACAGAATCTCACCAAATTCCTAAAAAGTCCCTCAAATTTCCACAAACATCCCACAAAATCTCCCTAATATCCAACAAAATTCCAGGAAAAATCCCACAAAATTTCCTAAATCTTCTCAAAACACGACCAAATTCTAGAAAAATATCCCACCAAATCTCCACAAATTCCCACAAAATACATGAAAAATCCCTCAAGATCCCTAAATCGCCTCAATATCCCACAAAATCACACAAAAATCCCACAAAACCTCCACAAGTTTCCACAAAATCTAAGAAAAATTCCTCAAAATTCTTCAAGTCTCCTCAAAACCACACAAAGTTCGTGAAAAGGCCCACCAAATTCCAAAAAAATCCCACAGACTCTCCACAAATTCCCATAAAAATCTAAATCAAATTCCTCAAAATTCTTCAAGTCTCCTCAGAATCCCACACAATTCCAGAAAAAACACACAAAATTCCAGAGAAGTCCCACAAAACTCCCTAAATCATTTCAAAACCCTACCAATTCACAGGAATGTCCCACAAAATCTCCACCAATTCCCAGAACATCCCACAAAAATCTCACAAAAATCCCTAAATCTTCTGAAAACTCGACCAAATTCCAGAAACGCCCCATAAAATCAGCACAGTTTCCCACAAAATTCAAGAAAAAACACCACAAAATTCCCTAAATCTTTTCAAAATACCACAAAATTCTTGAAAAGCCCCACCAAATTCCAGAAACATCCCACAAAATGTCCTCAATACCCAACAAAATCCCAGAAAAGTCCCACAAAATTCCCTAAATCTTCTCAAAACTCTACCAAATTCCAGAAAAATCCCACAGAATCTCCACAAATTCCCACAGAATACATGACAAATCCCTGATAATTCGTCAGTTCTCTACAGAATCTCACCAAATTCCAGAAGAGTCCCTCAAAGTTCCATAAACATCCCACAAAATCTCCCAATATCCAACAAAATTCCAGGAAAAATCCCACAAAATTCCCTAAATCTTCTCAAAACACGACCAAATTCTAGAAAAATATCCCACCAAATCTCCACAAATTCTTACAGAATACATGAAAAATCCCTGATAATTCGTCAGTTCTCTACAGAATCTCACCAAATTCCAGAAGAGTCCCTCAAAGTTCCACAAACATCCCACAAAATCTCCCAATATCCAATAAAATTCAAGAAAAAATCCTACAAAATTCCCTAAATCTCAAAACTAGGCCAAAATCCACAAAAATCCCGCCGAATCTCCACAAATTCCCACAGAATACATGAAAAATCCCTGATAATTCGTCAGTTCTCTACAGAATCTCACCAAATTCCAGAAGAGTCCCTCAAAGTTCCACAAACATCCCACAAAATCTCCCCAGTATCCAATAAAATTCCAGGAAAAATCTTCGGAATTTGGTGGGGCTTTTCAGGAATTTTGTGGTATTTTGAAAAGATTTAGGGAATTGTGTGGTGTTTTTTCTTGAATTTTGTGGGAAACTGTGCTGATTTTATGGGGAGTTTCAGGAATTTGGTCGAGTTTTCAGAAGATTTAGGGATTTTTGTGGGATTTTTGTGGGATGTTCTGGGAATTGGTGGAGATTTTGTGGGACATTCCTGTGAATTGGTAGGGTTTTGAAATGATTTAGGGAGTTTTGTGGGACTTCTCTGGAATTTTGTGTGTTTTTTCTGGAATTGTGTGGGATTCTGAGGAGACTTGAAGAATTTTGAGGAATTTGTTTTAGATTTTGTGGGAATTTGTGGAGATTCTGTGGGATTTTTCTGGAATTTGGTGGGCCTTTTCACAAACTTTGTGTGGTTTTGAGGAGACTTGAAGAATTTTGTGGAATTTTTCTTAGATTTTGTAGAAACTTGTGGAGGTTTTGTGGGATTTTTGTGTGATTTTGTGGGATATTGAGGCGATTTAGGGATCTTGAGGGATTTTTCATGTATTTTGTGGGAATTTGTGGTGATTTTGTGAGATATTTTTCTAGAATTTGGTCGTGTTTATGGGAAGATTTATCTATCTATCTATCTATCTATCTATCTATCTATCTATCTCCCTATCTATCTATCTATCTATCTGTCTGTCTATCTATCTATCTCTCTATCTATCTATCTATCTATCTATCTATCTATCTATCTATCTATCTATCTATCTATCTATCTATCTATCTATCTATCTATCTATCTATCTATCTCTTTATCTATCTATCTATCTATCTATCTATCTATCTATCTATCTATCTATCTATCTATCTCCCTATCTATATATCTCCCTATCTATCACCCTATATGCATTTCTTTATTATAGATTTGTATATTTTAACTTCTATATTATTCATTTAAATGCCAAGCTTTTAAATAAATAGGGGAACCCAGTGAGAGGAGTGGCAGCATGGTACGGGTCGTCGCGAGTGCCAGAAGCCCGAAAAAGCGGCCGCGTCAAGGACCCCGGCAGAGTGCGGCGTCGTCACCGCTGCCTGTCGGCGCCCGACCGGCTCGCGCTCGGCCCCGGTGCCGCCGAGCGCACAGCCCGTGTCCGCACGGCTGGAGCAGCCGCGGAAAATTGCGACGGGGCGGCGTCGACGCCGGGGTGTTTGTCAGGCAGTCGAATTCACGCACCCACTGCCCGGGGTCCTTCCATTTTCCCGCCTTTTTGGCCGCCATCCTTGGAAGGACAAGCCGGCCACGACCTGGCAGCCATCTTCTGCGTGGCGTGACGTAACTTCCGCCCTTCCTCGCCGCCATCTTTGCTGTGGCTGAAGCCACTTCCGGCAGAGCGGCCATCTTTGTTATGGCACAAGTAAGGCCCCCGCTGCTCTCAGCGCGTCTGTCTAACTTACATGCCTGAACGAAAAACCTGCCGACGCCGACCGACTCCGAGCATTCCGCCCGATTTTCCGCCGCCTTTCCCGGGGCGAGGACGATGGCGGCGAGACTCAGCGGCTCCGTAGCTGGGTGGCGGCCGCGCCTGCGGCGGCAGGCATTGGAGTTAACGCCTCTGCCGCGGTCCTCCCGGCCGGCTCCGGCGGGGGGCGGGGGGGAGGCCCGACGCGGCTCGGTTCGGTTCGACTCTTTCCGGCCCGCTTCGGCTCGGCTCTTTCTGGCCCGCTTCGGCTCGGCTCGCCCCTGCTCGGCCCCGCTCGGCCAGGCCCCGCCCGGCTCGGAGCACAGCTGCAGTACCGCTCTGTGCCCACAAGGCGGCAGCACTGCCGCAGAGCTCAGCCCGGGGTGGGCGGGGGGAGCCCCTGCAAGTGCAGAGAAGCGAGGCAAGAAACCACGTGTACAACCCCCTTCCATATGCTGCTACCTGTTTCCAGGCGACGACAAAGACCCATGAAGCAAATGCTTTTTCTTGGCCCATTTTGCTAAGCAAAGCTCTTCTGCAGCTCTTTAGTGCTTGCCAAACTCCAATGCGCGTGCTGCTGCTTCGATCGGATAAGAAGCACAGCCTTCTGACAGCAGCTTTCAGGTTGCTTCAGAATGAGCTTGGCCATTTGAACATGCGGCATGTCTGTGTGTGCATAAGCTGCAGGTGCAAGCTCCTGACAAATGTGTTCTGCAGGTACAGTTTCTCCTTGCCGGATGCAGGGGAAATGCTTTCTGCTGGTATTCTCGCCAAGAGTCACAGAGTGCTTAACTCAGGAGCTCTGAGAATGGAAGCGCAAGAAGCGTTCCGCATTTGGTGGGATATTTTTCTAGAATTTGGTCGTGTTTTGAGAAGATTTAGGGAATTTGGTGGGATTTTTCCTGGAATTTTGTTGGATATTGAGGAGATTTTGTGAGATGTTTGTGGAACTTTGAGGGACTTTTCTGGAATTTGGTGAGATTTTGTAGAGAACTGATGAATTATCAGGGATTTTTCATATATTCTGTGGGAATTTGTGGAGATTCTGTGGGATTTTTGTGGATTTTGGCCGTGTTTTGAGTCCCCTCAAAACCACACAAATCCTTGAAAAGGTCCACCAAATTCCAGAAAAATCCCACAGAATCTCCACAAATTCCCACAAAATCTAAGAAAAATTCCTCGAAATTCTTCAAGTCTCCTCAGAATCCCACACAATTCCAGAAAAACCCCACAAAATTCCAGAGAAGTCCCACAAAACTCCCTAAATCATTTCAAAACCCTACCAATTCACAGGAATGTCCAACAAAATCTCCACCAATTCCCAGAACATCCCAAAAAATCTCACAAAAATCCCTAAATCTTCTGAAAACTCGACCAAATTCCAGAAACGACCCATAAAATCAGCACAGTTTCCCACAAAATTCAAGAAAAAACACCACAAAATTGCCTAAATCTTCTCAAAACACAACCAAATTCTAGAAAAATATCCCACCAAATCTCCACAAATTCCCACAAAATACATGAGAAATCCCTCAAGATCCCTAAATCGCCTCAATATCCCACAAAATCCCAGAAAAAACCCACCAAAACCTCCACAAGTTTCCACAAAATCTAAGAAAAATTCCTCAAAATTCTTCAAGTCTCCTCAGAATCCCACACAATTCCAGAAAAAACACACAAAATTCCAGAGAAGTCCCACAAAACTCCCTAAAGCATTTCAAACCCTACCAATTCACAGGAATGTCCCACAAAATCTCCACCAATTCCCAGAACATCCCAAAAAATCTCACAAAAATCCCTAAATCTTCTGAAAACTCGACCAAATTCCAGAAACGCCCCATAAAATCAGCACAGTTTCCCACAAAATTCAAGAAAAAACACCACAAAATTCCCTAAATCTTCTCAAAACACAACCAAATTCTAGAAAAATATCCCACCAAATCTCCACAAATTCCCACAAAATACATGAGAAATCCCTCAAGATCCCTAAATCGCCTCAATATCCCACAAAATCACACAAAAATCCCACAAAACCTCCACAAGTTTCCACAAAATCTAAGAAAAATTCCTCAAAATTCTTCAAGTCTCCTCAGAATCCCACACAATTCCAGAAAAAACACACAGAATTCCAGAGAAGTCCCACAAAACTCCCTCAATCATTTCAAAACCCTACCAATTCACAGGAATGTCCCACAAAATCTCCACCAATTCCCAGAACATCCCACAAAAATCCCACAAAAATCCCTAAATCTTCTGAAAACTCGACCAAATTCCAGAAACGCCCCATAAAATCAGCACAGTTTCCCACAAAATTCAAGAAAAAACACCACAAAATTCCCTAAATCTTTTCAAAATACTACAAAATTCTTGAAAAGCCCCACCAAATTCCAGAAACATCCCACAAAATTTCCTCAATACCCAACAAAATCCCAGAAAAGTCCCACAAAATTCCCTAAATCTTCTCAAAACATGGCCAAATTCCAGAAAAATCCCACCGAATCTCCACAAATTCCCACAGAATACCTGAAAATACCCCTGATAATTCGTCAGTTCTCTACAGAATCTCACCAAATTCCAGAAAAGTCCCTCAAAGTTCCACAAACATCCCACAAAATCTCCTCAATATCCAACAAAAACCCAGAAAAATCACACAAAATTCCCTAAATCTTCTCAAAACACGACTAAATTCTAGAAAAATGTCCCACCAAATCTCCACAAAATCCCACAAAATACATGAAAAATCCCTCAAGATCCCGAAATCACCTCAATATCCCACAAAATCCCACAAAAATCACACAAAACCTCCACAAGTTTCCACAAAATCTAAGAAAAATTCCTCAAAATTCTTCAAGTCTCCTCAGAATCCCACACAATTCCAGAAAAACCCCACCAAATTCCAGAGAAGTCCCACAAAACTCCCTAAATCATTTCAAAACCCTACCAATTCACAGGAATGTCCCACAAAATCTCCACCAATTCCCAGAACATCCCAAAAAATCTCACAAAAATCCCTAAATCTTCTGAAAACTCGACCAAATTCCAGAAACGCCCCATAAAATCAGCAGAGTTTCCCATAAAATTCCAGAAAAAACACCACAAAATTCCCTAAATCTTCTCAAAACACGGCCAAATTCCAGAAAAATCCCACCAAATCTCCACAAATTCCCAGAGAATACATGAAAAATCCCTGATAATTCGTCAGTTCTCTACAGAATCTCACCAAATTCCAGAAAAGTCCCTCAAAGTTCCACAAACATCCCACAAATTCTCCCTAATATCCAACAAAATTCCAGGAAAAATCCCACAAAATTCCCTAAATCTTTTCAAAACACGACCAAATTCTAGAAAAATATCCCACCAAATCTCCACAAATTCCCACAAAATACATGAGAAATCCCTCAAGATCCCTAAATCGCCTCAATATCCCACAAAATCACACAAAAATCCCACAAAACCTCCACAAGTTTCCACAAAATCTAAGAAAAATTCCTCAAAATTCTTCAAGTCTCCTCAGAATCCCACACAATTCCAGAAAAAACACACAGAATTCCAGAGAAGTCCCACAAAACTCCCTAAATCATTTCAAAACCCTACCAATTCACAGGAATGTCCCACAAAATCTCCACCAATTCCCAGAACATCCCAAAAAATCTCACAAAAATCCCTAAATCTTCTGAAAACTCGACCAAATTCCAGAAACGCCCCATAAAATCAGCACAGTTTCCCACAAAATTCAAGAAAAAACACCACAAAATTCCCAAAATCTTTTCAAAATACCACAAAATTCTTGAAAAGCCCCACCAAATTCCAGAAACATCCCACAAAATGTCCTCAATACCCAACAAAATCCCAGAAAAGTCCCACAAAATTCCCTAAATCTTCTCAAAACTCTACCAAAATCCACAAAAATCCCACAGAATCTCCACAAATTCCCACAGAATACATGAAAAATCCCTGATAATTCGTCAGTTCTCTACAGAATCTCACCAAATTCCAGAAAAGTCCCTCAAAGTTCCACAAAACACCCACAAAATCTCCCCGGTATCCAATAAAATTCCAGGAAAAATCCCACAAAATTCCCTAAATCTTCTCAAAACATGGCCAAAATCCACAAAAATCCCACCGAATCTCCACAAATTCCCACAGAATACCTGAAAATACCCCTGATAATTCGTCAGTTCTCTACAGAATCTCACCAAATTCCAGAAAAGTCCCTCAAAGTTCCACAAACATCCCACAAAATCTCCTCAATATCCAACAAAATCCCAGAAAAATCACACAAAATTCCCTAAATCTTCTCAAAACACGACTAAATTCTAGAAAAATGTCCCACCAAATCTCCACAAAATCCCACAAAATACATGAAAAATCCCTCAAGATCCCGAAATCACCTCAATATCCCACAAAATCCCACAAAAATCACACAAAACCTCTACAAGTTTCCACAAAATCTAAGAAAAATTCCTCAAAATTCTTCAAGTCTCCTCAAAACCACACAAAGTCCTTGAAAAGGCCCACCAAATTCCAGTAAAATCCCACAGATTCTCCACAAATTCCCACAAAATCTAAAACAAATTCCTCAAAATTCTTCAAGTCTCCTCAGAATCCCACACAATTCCATAAAAAACACACAAAATTCCAGAGAAGTCCCACAAAACTCCCTAAATCATTTCAAAACCCTACCAATTCACAGGAATGTCCCACAAAATCTCCACCAATTCCCAGAACATCCCAAAAAATCTCACAAAAATCCCTAAATCTTCTGAAAACTCGACCAAATTCCAGAAACGCCCCATAAAATCAGCACAGTTTCCCACAAAATTCAAGAAAAAACACCACAAAATTCCCTAAATCTTCTCAAAACACAACCAAATTCTAGAAAAATATCCCACCAAATCTCCACAAATTCCCACAAAATACATGAGAAATCCCTCAAGATCCCTAAATCGCCTCAATATCCCACAAAATCACACAAAAATCCCACAAAACCTCCACAAGTTTCCACAAAATCTAAGAAAAATTCCTCAAAATTCTTCAAGTCTCCTCAGAATCCCACACAATTCCAGAAAAAACACACAAAATTCCAGAGAAGTCCCACAAAACTCCCTAAATCATTTCAAAACCCTACCAATTCACAGGAATGTCCCACAAAATCTCCACCAATTCCCAGAACATCCCACAAAAATCTCACAAAAATCCCTAAATCTTCTGAAAACTCGACCAAATTCCAGAAACGCCCCATAAAATCAGCACAGTTTCCCACAAAATTCAAGAAAAAACACCACAAAATTCCCTAAATCTTTTCAAAATACCACAAAATTCTTGAAAAGCCCCACCAAATTCCAGAAACATCCCACAAAATGTCCTCAATACCCAACAAAATCCCAGAAAAGTCCCACAAAATTCCCTAAATCTTCTCAAAACACGACCAAATTCCAAAAAAATCCCACAGAATCTCCACAAATTCCCACAGAATACATGAAAAATCCCTGATAATTCGTCAGTTCTCTACAGAATCTCACCAAATTCCTAGAAAGTCCCTCAAAGTTCCAAAAACATCCCACAAAATCTCCCCGGTATCCAATAAAATTCCCGGAAAAATCCCACAAAATTCCCTAAATCTTCTCAAAACATGGCCAAAATCCACAAAAATCCCACCGAATCTCCACAAATTCCCACAGAATACATGAAAATACCCCTGATAATTCGTCAGTTCTCTACAGAATCTCACCAAATTCCAGAAAAGTCCCTCAAAGTTCCACAAACATCCCACAAAATCTCCTCAATATCCAACAAAATCCCAGAAAAATCACACAAAATTCCCTAAATCTTCTCAAAACACGACTAAATTCTAGAAAAATGTCCCACCAAATCTCCACAAAATCCCACAAAATACATGAAAAATCCCTCAAGATCCCGAAATCGCCTCAATATCCCACAAAATCCCACAAAAATCACACAAAACCTCCACAAGTTTCCACAAAATCTAAGAAAAATTCCTCAAAATTCTTCAAGTCTCCTCAAAACCACACAAAGTCCTTGAAAAGGCCCACCAAATTCCAGTAAAATCCCACAGATTCTCCACAAATTCCACAAAATCTAAGAAAAATTCCTCAAAATTCTTCAAGTCTCCTCAGAATCCCACACAATTCCAGAAAAAACACACAAAATTCCAGAGAAGTCCCACAAAACTCCCTAAATCATTTCAAAACCCTACCAATTCACAGGAATGTCCCACAAAATCTCCACCAATTCCCAGAACATCCGACAAAAATCCCACAAAAATCCCTAAATCTTCTGAAAACTCGACCAAATTCCAGAAACGCCCCATAAAATCAGCACAGTTTCCCACAAAATTCAAGAAAAAACACCACAAAATTCCCTAAATCTTCTCAAAACACAACCAAATTCTAGAAAAATATCCCACCAAATCTCCACAAATTCCCACAAAATACATGAGAAATCCCTCAAGATCCCTAAATCGCCTCAATATCCCACAAAATCACACAAAAATCCCACAAAACCTCCACAAGTTTCCACAAAATCTAAGAAAAATTCCTCAAAATTCTTCAAGTCTCCTCAGAATCCCACACAATTCCAGAAAAACCCCACCAAATTCCAGAGAAGTCCCACAAAACTCCCTAAATCATTTCAAAACCCTACCAATTCACAGGAATGTCCCACAAAATCTCCACCAATTCCCAGAACATCCCAAAAAATCTCACAAAAATCCCTAAATCTTCTGAAAACTCGACCAAATTCCAGAAACGCCCCATAAAATCAGCACAGTTTCCCACAAAATTCCAGAAAAAACACCACAAAATTCCCTAAATCTTCTCAAAACACAACCAAATTCTAGAAAAATATACCACCAAATCTCCACAAATTCCCACAAAATACATGAGAAATCCCTCAAGATCCATAAATCGCCTCAATATCCCACAAAATCACACAAAAATCCCACAAAACCTCCACAAGTTTCCACAAAATCTAAGAAAAATTCCTCAAAATTCTTCAAGTCTCCTCAGAATCCCACACAATTCCAGAAAAAACACACAGAATTCCAGAGAAGTCCCACAAAACTCCCTAAATCATTTCAAAACCCTACCAATTCACAGGAATGTCCCACAAAATCTCCACCAATTCCCAGAACATCCCAAAAAATCTCACAAAAATCCCTAAATCTTCTGAAAACTCGACCAAATTCCAGAAACGCCCCATAAAATCAGCACAGTTTCCCACAAAATTCAAGAAAAAACACCACAAAATTCCCAAAATCTTTTCAAAATACCACAAAATTCTTGAAAAGCCCCACCAAATTCCAGAAACATCCCACAAAATGTCCTCAATACCCAACAAAATCCCAGAAAAGTCCCACAAAATTCCCTAAATCTTCTCAAAACTCTACCAAAATCCACAAAAATCCCACAGAATCTCCACAAATTCCCACAGAATACATGAAAAATCCCTGATAATTCGTCAGTTCTCTACAGAATCTCACCAAATTCCAGAAAAGTCCCTCAAAGTTCCACAAAACACCCACAAAATCTCCCCGGTATCCAATAAAATTCCAGGAAAAATCCCACAAAATTCCCTAAATCTTCTCAAAACATGGACAAAATCCACAAAAATCCCACCGAATCTCCACAAATTCCCACAGAATACATGAAAATACCCCTGATAATTCGTCAGTTCTCTACAGAATCTCACCAAATTCCAGAAAAGTCCCTCAAAGTTCCACAAACATCCCACAAAATCTCCTCAATATCCAACAAAATCCCAGAAAAATCACACAAAATTCCCTAAATCTTCTCAAAACACGACTAAATTCTAGAAAAATGTCCCACCAAATCTCCACAAAATCCCACAAAATACATGAAAAATCCCTCAAGATCCCGAAATCACCTCAATATCCCACAAAATCCCACAAAAATCACACAAAACCTCCACAAGTTTCCACAAAATCTAAGAAAAATTCCTCAAAATTCTTCAAGTCTCCTCAAAACCACACAAAGTCCTTGAAAAGGCCCACCAAATTCCAGTAAAATCCCACAGATTCTCCACAAATTCCCACAAAATCTAAAACAAATTCCTCAAAATTCTTCAAGTCTCCTCAGAATCCCACACAATTCCATAAAAAACACACAAAATTCCAGAGAAGTCCCACAAAACTCCCTAAATCATTTCAAAACCCTACCAATTCACAGGAATGTCCCACAAAATCTCCACCAATTCCCAGAACATCCCAAAAAATCTCACAAAAATCCCTAAATCTTCTGAAAACTCGACCAAATTCCAGAAACGCCCCATAAAATCAGCACAGTTTCCCACAAAATTCAAGAAAAAACACCACAAAATTCCCTAAATCTTCTCAAAACACAACCAAATTCTAGAAAAATATCCCACCAAATCTCCACAAATTCCCACAAAATACATGAGAAATCCCTCAAGATCCCTAAATCGCCTCAATATCCCACAAAATCACACAAAAATCCCACAAAACCTCCACAAGTTTCCACAAAATCTAAGAAAAATTCCTCAAAATTCTTCAAGTCTCCTCAGAATCCCACACAATTCCAGAAAAAACACACAAAATTCCAGAGAAGTCCCACAAAACTCCCTAAATCATTTCAAAACCCTACCAATTCACAGGAATGTCCCACAAAATCTCCACCAATTCCCAGAACATCCCACAAAAATCTCACAAAAATCCCTAAATCTTCTGAAAACTCGACCAAATTCCAGAAACGCCCCATAAAATCAGCACAGTTTCCCACAAAATTCAAGAAAAAACACCACAAAATTCCCTAAATCTTTTCAAAATACCACAAAATTCTTGAAAAGCCCCACCAAATTCCAGAAACATCCCACAAAATGTCCTCAATACCCAACAAAATCCCAGAAAAGTCCCACAAAATTCCCTAAATCTTCTCAAAACACGACCAAATTCCAAAAAAATCCCACAGAATCTCCACAAATTCCCACAGAATACATGAAAAATCCCTGATAATTCGTCAGTTCTCTACAGAATCTCACCAAATTCCTAGAAAGTCCCTCAAAGTTCCAAAAACATCCCACAAAATCTCCCCGGTATCCAATAAAATTCCCGGAAAAATCCCACAAAATTCCCTAAATCTTCTCAAAACATGGCCAAAATCCACAAAAATCCCACCGAATCTCCACAAATTCCCACAGAATACATGAAAATACCCCTGATAATTCGTCAGTTCTCTACAGAATCTCACCAAATTCCAGAAAAGTCCCTCAAAGTTCCACAAACATCCCACAAAATCTCCTCAATATCCAACAAAATCCCAGAAAAATCACACAAAATTCCCTAAATCTTCTCAAAACACGACTAAATTCTAGAAAAATGTCCCACCAAATCTCCACAAAATCCCACAAAAATCACACAAAACCTCCACAAGTTTCCACAAAATCTAAGAAAAATTCCTCAAAATTCTTCAAGTCTCCTCAAAACCACACAAAGTTCGTGAAAAGGCCCACCAAATTCCAGTAAAATCCCACAGATTCTCCACAAATTCCACAAAATCTAAGAAAAATTCCTCAAAATTCTTCAAGTCTCCTCAGAATCCCACACAATTCCAGAAAAAACACACAAAATTCCAGAGAAGTCCCACAAAACTCCCTAAATCATTTCAAAACCCTACCAATTCACAGGAATGTCCCACAAAATCTCCACCAATTCCCAGAACATCCGACAAAAATCCCACAAAAATCCCTAAATCTTCTGAAAACTCGACCAAATTCCAGAAACGCCCCATAAAATCAGCACAGTTTCCCACAAAATTCAAGAAAAAACACCACAAAATTCCCTAAATCTTCTCAAAACACAACCAAATTCTAGAAAAATATCCCACCAAATCTCCACAAATTCCCACAAAATACATGAGAAATCCCTCAAGATCCCTAAATCGCCTCAATATCCCACAAAATCACACAAAAATCCCACAAAACCTCCACAAGTTTCCACAAAATCTAAGAAAAATTCCTCAAAATTCTTCAAGTCTCCTCAGAATCCCACACAATTCCAGAAAAAACACACAAAATTCCAGAGAAGTCCCAAAAAACTCCCTAAATCATTTCAAAACCCTACCAATTCACAGGAATGTCCCACAAAATCTCCACCAATTCCCAGAACATCCCACAAAAATCTCACAAAAATCCCTAAATCTTCTGAAAACTCGACCAAATTCCAGAAACGCCCCATAAAATCAGCACAGTTTCCCACAAAATTCAAGAAAAAACACCACAAAATTCCCTAAATCTTCTCAAAACACAACCAAATTCTAGAAAAATATCCCACCAAATCTCCACAAATTCCCACAAAATACATGAGAAATCCCTCAAGATCCCTAAATCGCCTCAATATCCCACAAAATCACACAAAAATCCCACAAAACCTCCACAAGTTTCCACAAAATCTAAGAAAAATTCCTCAAAATTCTTCAAGTCTCCTCAGAATCCCACACAATTCCAGAAAAAACACACAAAATTCCAGAGAAGTCCCACAAAACTCCCTAAATCATTTCAAAACCCTACCAATTCACAGGAATGTCCCACAAAATCTCCACCAATTCCCAGAACATCCCAAAAAATCTCACAAAAATCCCTAAATCTTCTGAAAACTCGACCAAATTCCAGAAACGCCCCATAAAATCAGCACAGTTTCCCACAAAATTCCAGAAAAAACACCACAAAATTCCCTAAATCTTCTCAAAACACAACCAAATTCTAGAAAAATATACCACCAAATCTCCACAAATTCCCACAAAATACATGAGAAATCCCTCAAGATCCATAAATCGCCTCAATATCCCACAAAATCACACAAAAATCCCACAAAACCTCCACAAGTTTCCACAAAATCTAAGAAAAATTCCTCAAAATTCTTCAAGTCTCCTCAGAATCCCACACAATTCCAGAAAAAACACACAGAATTCCAGAGAAGTCCCACAAAACTCCCTAAATCATTTCAAAACCCTACCAATTCACAGGAATGTCCCACAAAATCTCCACCAATTCCCAGAACATCCCAAAAAATCTCACAAAAATCCCTAAATCTTCTGAAAACTCGACCAAATTCCAGAAACGCCCCATAAAATCAGCACAGTTTCCCACAAAATTCAAGAAAAAACACCACAAAATTCCCAAAATCTTTTCAAAATACCACAAAATTCTTGAAAAGCCCCACCAAATTCCAGAAACATCCCACAAAATGTCCTCAATACCCAACAAAATCCCAGAAAAGTCCCACAAAATTCCCTAAATCTTCTCAAAACTCTACCAAAATCCACAAAAATCCCACAGAATCTCCACAAATTCCCACAGAATACATGAAAAATCCCTGATAATTCGTCAGTTCTCTACAGAATCTCACCAAATTCCAGAAAAGTCCCTCAAAGTTCCACAAAACACCCACAAAATCTCCCCGGTATCCAATAAAATTCCAGGAAAAATCCCACAAAATTCCCTAAATCTTCTCAAAACATGGACAAAATCCACAAAAATCCCACCGAATCTCCACAAATTCCCACAGAATACATGAAAATACCCCTGATAATTCGTCAGTTCTCTACAGAATCTCACCAAATTCCAGAAAAGTCCCTCAAAGTTCCACAAACATCCCACAAAATCTCCTCAATATCCAACAAAATCCCAGAAAAATCACACAAAATTCCCTAAATCTTCTCAAAACACGACTAAATTCTAGAAAAATGTCCCACCAAATCTCCACAAAATCCCACAAAATACATGAAAAATCCCTCAAGATCCCGAAATCACCTCAATATCCCACAAAATCCCACAAAAATCACACAAAACCTCCACAAGTTTCCACAAAATCTAAGAAAAATTCCTCAAAATTCTTCAAGTCTCCTCAAAACCACACAAAGTCCTTGAAAAGGCCCACCAAATTCCAGTAAAATCCCACAGATTCTCCACAAATTCCCACAAAATCTAAAACAAATTCCTCAAAATTCTTCAAGTCTCCTCAGAATCCCACACAATTCCATAAAAAACACACAAAATTCCAGAGAAGTCCCACAAAACTCCCTAAATCATTTCAAAACCCTACCAATTCACAGGAATGTCCCACAAAATCTCCACCAATTCCCAGAACATCCCAAAAAATCTCACAAAAATCCCTAAATCTTCTGAAAACTCGACCAAATTCCAGAAACGCCCCATAAAATCAGCACAGTTTCCCACAAAATTCAAGAAAAAACACCACAAAATTCCCTAAATCTTCTCAAAACACAACCAAATTCTAGAAAAATATCCCACCAAATCTCCACAAATTCCCACAAAATACATGAGAAATCCCTCAAGATCCCTAAATCGCCTCAATATCCCACAAAATCACACAAAAATCCCACAAAACCTCCACAAGTTTCCACAAAATCTAAGAAAAATTCCTCAAAATTCTTCAAGTCTCCTCAGAATCCCACACAATTCCAGAAAAAACACACAAAATTCCAGAGAAGTCCCACAAAACTCCCTAAATCATTTCAAAACCCTACCAATTCACAGGAATGTCCCACAAAATCTCCACCAATTCCCAGAACATCCCACAAAAATCTCACAAAAATCCCTAAATCTTCTGAAAACTCGACCAAATTCCAGAAACGCCCCATAAAATCAGCACAGTTTCCCACAAAATTCAAGAAAAAACACCACAAAATTCCCTAAATCTTTTCAAAATACCACAAAATTCTTGAAAAGCCCCACCAAATTCCAGAAACATCCCACAAAATGTCCTCAATACCCAACAAAATCCCAGAAAAGTCCCACAAAATTCCCTAAATCTTCTCAAAACACGACCAAATTCCAAAAAAATCCCACAGAATCTCCACAAATTCCCACAGAATACATGAAAAATCCCTGATAATTCGTCAGTTCTCTACAGAATCTCACCAAATTCCTAGAAAGTCCCTCAAAGTTCCAAAAACATCCCACAAAATCTCCCCGGTATCCAATAAAATTCCCGGAAAAATCCCACAAAATTCCCTAAATCTTCTCAAAACATGGCCAAAATCCACAAAAATCCCACCGAATCTCCACAAATTCCCACAGAATACATGAAAATACCCCTGATAATTCGTCAGTTCTCTACAGAATCTCACCAAATTCCAGAAAAGTCCCTCAAAGTTCCACAAACATCCCACAAAATCTCCTCAATATCCAACAAAATCCCAGAAAAATCACACAAAATTCCCTAAATCTTCTCAAAACACGACTAAATTCTAGAAAAATGTCCCACCAAATCTCCACAAAATCCCACAAAATACATGAAAAATCCCTCAAGATCCCGAAATCGCCTCAATATCCCACAAAATCCCACAAAAATCACACAAAACCTCCACAAGTTTCCACAAAATCTAAGAAAAATTCCTCAAAATTCTTCAAGTCTCCTCAAAACCACACAAAGTCCTTGAAAAGGCCCACCAAATTCCAGTAAAATCCCACAGATTCTCCACAAATTCCACAAAATCTAAGAAAAATTCCTCAAAATTCTTCAAGTCTCCTCAGAATCCCACACAATTCCAGAAAAAACACACAAAATTCCAGAGAAGTCCCACAAAACTCCCTAAATCATTTCAAAACCCTACCAATTCACAGGAATGTCCCACAAAATCTCCACCAATTCCCAGAACATCCGACAAAAATCCCACAAAAATCCCTAAATCTTCTGAAAACTCGACCAAATTCCAGAAACGCCCCATAAAATCAGCACAGTTTCCCACAAAATTCAAGAAAAAACACCACAAAATTCCCTAAATCTTCTCAAAACACAACCAAATTCTAGAAAAATATCCCACCAAATCTCCACAAATTCCCACAAAATACATGAGAAATCCCTCAAGATCCCTAAATCGCCTCAATATCCCACAAAATCACACAAAAATCCCACAAAACCTCCACAAGTTTCCACAAAATCTAAGAAAAATTCCTCAAAATTCTTCAAGTCTCCTCAGAATCCCACACAATTCCAGAAAAAACACACAAAATTCCAGAGAAGTCCCAAAAAACTCCCTAAATCATTTCAAAACCCTACCAATTCACAGGAATGTCCCACAAAATCTCCACCAATTCCCAGAACATCCCACAAAAATCTCACAAAAATCCCTAAATCTTCTGAAAACTCGACCAAATTCCAGAAACGCCCCATAAAATCAGCACAGTTTCCCACAAAATTCAAGAAAAAACACCACAAAATTCCCTAAATCTTCTCAAAACACAACCAAATTCTAGAAAAATATCCCACCAAATCTCCACAAATTCCCACAAAATACATGAGAAATCCCTCAAGATCCCTAAATCGCCTCAATATCCCACAAAATCACACAAAAATCCCACAAAACCTCCACAAGTTTCCACAAAATCTAAGAAAAATTCCTCAAAATTCTTCAAGTCTCCTCAGAATCCCACACAATTCCAGAAAAAACACACAAAATTCCAGAGAAGTCCCACAAAACTCCCTAAATCATTTCAAAACCCTACCAATTCACAGGAATGTCCCACAAAATCTCCACCAATTCCCAGAACATCCCACAAAAATCTCACAAAAATCCCTAAATCTTCTGAAAACTCGACCAAATTCCAGAAACGCCCCATAAAATCAGCACAGTTTCCCACAAAATTCAAGAAAAAACACCACAAAATTCCCTAAATCTTTTCAAAATACCACAAAATTTTTGAATAGCCCCACCAAATTCCAGAAACATCCCACAAAATGTCCTCAATACCCAACAAAATCCCAGAAAAGTCCCACAAAATTCCCTAAATCTTCTCAAAACACGACCAAATTCCAAAAAAATCCCACAGAATCTCCACAAATTCCCACAGAATACATGAAAAATCCCTGATAATTCGTCAGTTCTCTACAGAATCTCACCAAATTCCTAGAAAGTCCCTCAAAGTTCCAAAAACATCCCACAAAATCTCCCCGGTATCCAATAAAATTCCAGGAAAAATCCCACAAAATTCCCTAAATCTTCTCAAAACATGGACAAAATCCACAAAAATCCCACCGAATCTCCACAAATTCCCACAGAATACATGAAAATACCCCTGATAATTCGTCAGTTCTCTACAGAATCTCACCAAATTCCAGAAAAGTCCCTCAAAGTTCCACAAACATCCCACAAAATCTCCTCAATATCCAACAAAATCCCAGAAAAATCACACAAAATTCCCTAAATCTTCTCAAAACACGACTAAATTCTAGAAAAATGTCCCACCAAATCTCCACAAAATCCCACAAAATACATGAAAAATCCCTCAAGATCCCGAAATCACCTCAATATCCCACAAAATCCCACAAAAATCACACAAAACCTCCACAAGTTTCCACAAAATCTAAGAAAAATTCCTCAAAATTCTTCAAGTCTCCTCAAAACCACACAAAGTCCTTGAAAAGGCCCACCAAATTCCAGTAAAATCCCACAGATTCTCCACAAATTCCCACAAAATCTAAAACAAATTCCTCAAAATTCTTCAAGTCTCCTCAGAATCCCACACAATTCCATAAAAAACACACAAAATTCCAGAGAAGTCCCACAAAACTCCCTAAATCATTTCAAAACCCTACCAATTCACAGGAATGTCCCACAAAATCTCCACCAATTCCCAGAACATCCCAAAAAATCTCACAAAAATCCCTAAATCTTCTGAAAACTCGACCAAATTCCAGAAACGCCCCATAAAATCAGCACAGTTTCCCACAAAATTCAAGAAAAAACACCACAAAATTCCCTAAATCTTCTCAAAACACAACCAAATTCTAGAAAAATATCCCACCAAATCTCCACAAATTCCCACAAAATACATGAGAAATCCCTCAAGATCCCTAAATCGCCTCAATATCCCACAAAATCACACAAAAATCCCACAAAACCTCCACAAGTTTCCACAAAATCTAAGAAAAATTCCTCAAAATTCTTCAAGTCTCCTCAGAATCCCACACAATTCCAGAAAAAACACACAAAATTCCAGAGAAGTCCCACAAAACTCCCTAAATCATTTCAAAACCCTACCAATTCACAGGAATGTCCCACAAAATCTCCACCAATTCCCAGAACATCCCACAAAAATCTCACAAAAATCCCTAAATCTTCTGAAAACTCGACCAAATTCCAGAAACGCCCCATAAAATCAGCACAGTTTCCCACAAAATTCAAGAAAAAACACCACAAAATTCCCTAAATCTTTTCAAAATACCACAAAATTCTTGAAAAGCCCCACCAAATTCCAGAAACATCCCACAAAATGTCCTCAATACCCAACAAAATCCCAGAAAAGTCCCACAAAATTCCCTAAATCTTCTCAAAACACGACCAAATTCCAAAAAAATCCCACAGAATCTCCACAAATTCCCACAGAATACATGAAAAATCCCTGATAATTCGTCAGTTCTCTACAGAATCTCACCAAATTCCTAGAAAGTCCCTCAAAGTTCCAAAAACATCCCACAAAATCTCCCCGGTATCCAATAAAATTCCCGGAAAAATCCCACAAAATTCCCTAAATCTTCTCAAAACATGGCCAAAATCCACAAAAATCCCACCGAATCTCCACAAATTCCCACAGAATACATGAAAATACCCCTGATAATTCGTCAGTTCTCTACAGAATCTCACCAAATTCCAGAAAAGTCCCTCAAAGTTCCACAAACATCCCACAAAATCTCCTCAATATCCAACAAAATCCCAGAAAAATCACACAAAATTCCCTAAATCTTCTCAAAACACGACTAAATTCTAGAAAAATGTCCCACCAAATCTCCACAAAATCCCACAAAATACATGAAAAATCCCTCAAGATCCCGAAATCGCCTCAATATCCCACAAAATCCCACAAAAATCACACAAAACCTCCACAAGTTTCCACAAAATCTAAGAAAAATTCCTCAAAATTCTTCAAGTCTCCTCAAAACCACACAAAGTCCTTGAAAAGGCCCACCAAATTCCAGTAAAATCCCACAGATTCTCCACAAATTCCACAAAATCTAAGAAAAATTCCTCAAAATTCTTCAAGTCTCCTCAGAATCCCACACAATTCCAGAAAAAACACACAAAATTCCAGAGAAGTCCCACAAAACTCCCTAAATCATTTCAAAACCCTACCAATTCACAGGAATGTCCCACAAAATCTCCACCAATTCCCAGAACATCCGACAAAAATCCCACAAAAATCCCTAAATCTTCTGAAAACTCGACCAAATTCCAGAAACGCCCCATAAAATCAGCACAGTTTCCCACAAAATTCAAGAAAAAACACCACAAAATTCCCTAAATCTTCTCAAAACACAACCAAATTCTAGAAAAATATCCCACCAAATCTCCACAAATTCCCACAAAATACATGAGAAATCCCTCAAGATCCCTAAATCGCCTCAATATCCCACAAAATCACACAAAAATCCCACAAAACCTCCACAAGTTTCCACAAAATCTAAGAAAAATTCCTCAAAATTCTTCAAGTCTCCTCAGAATCCCACACAATTCCAGAAAAAACACACAAAATTCCAGAGAAGTCCCAAAAAACTCCCTAAATCATTTCAAAACCCTACCAATTCACAGGAATGTCCCACAAAATCTCCACCAATTCCCAGAACATCCCACAAAAATCTCACAAAAATCCCTAAATCTTCTGAAAACTCGACCAAATTCCAGAAACGCCCCATAAAATCAGCACAGTTTCCCACAAAATTCAAGAAAAAACACCACAAAATTCCCTAAATCTTCTCAAAACACAACCAAATTCTAGAAAAATATCCCACCAAATCTCCACAAATTCCCACAAAATACATGAGAAATCCCTCAAGATCCCTAAATCGCCTCAATATCCCACAAAATCACACAAAAATCCCACAAAACCTCCACAAGTTTCCACAAAATCTAAGAAAAATTCCTCAAAATTCTTCAAGTCTCCTCAGAATCCCACACAATTCCAGAAAAAACACACAGAATTCCAGAGAAGTCCCACAAAACTCCCTAAATCATTTCAAAACCCTACCAATTCACAGGAATGTCCCACAAAATCTCCACCAATTCCCAGAACATCCCACAAAAATCTCACAAAAATCCCTAAATCTTCTGAAAACTCGACCAAATTCCAGAAACGCCCCATAAAATCAGCACAGTTTCCCACAAAATTCAAGAAAAAACACCACAAAATTCCCTAAATCTTTTCAAAATACCACAAAATTCTTGAAAAGCCCCACCAAATTCCAGAAACATCCCACAAAATGTCCTCAATACCCAACAAAATCCCAGAAAAGTCCCACAAAATTCCCTAAATCTTCTCAAAACACGACCAAATTCCAAAAAAATCCCACAGAATCTCCACAAATTCCCACAGAATACATGAAAAATCCCTGATAATTCGTCAGTTCTCTACAGAATCTCACCAAATTCCTAGAAAGTCCCTCAAAGTTCCAAAAACATCCCACAAAATCTCCCCGGTATCCAATAAAATTCCCGGAAAAATCCCACAAAATTCCCTAAATCTTCTCAAAACATGGCCAAAATCCACAAAAATCCCACCGAATCTCCACAAATTCCCACAGAATACATGAAAATACCCCTGATAATTCGTCAGTTCTCTACAGAATCTCACCAAATTCCAGAAAAGTCCCTCAAAGTTCCACAAACATCCCACAAAATCTCCTCAATATCCAACAAAATCCCAGAAAAATCACACAAAATTCCCTAAATCTTCTCAAAACACGACTAAATTCTAGAAAAATGTCCCACCAAATCTCCACAAAATCCCACAAAATACATGAAAAATCCCTCAAGATCCCGAAATCGCCTCAATATCCCACAAAATCCCACAAAAATCACACAAAACCTCCACAAGTTTCCACAAAATCTAAGAAAAATTCCTCAAAATTCTTCAAGTCTCCTCAAAACCACACAAAGTCCTTGAAAAGGCCCACCAAATTCCAGTAAAATCCCACAGATTCTCCACAAATTCCCACAAAATCTAAAACAAATTCCTCAAAATTCTTCAAGTCTCCTCAGAATCCCACACAATTCCAGAAAAAACACACAAAATTCCAGAGAAGTCCCACAAAACTCCCTAAATCATTTCAAAACCCTACCAATTCACAGGAAT